>NW_004955442.1:12088920-12166054 GCF_000276665.1 Chinchilla lanigera | reverse complement strand
CTCTCTCTCTCTCTCTCTCTCTCTCTCTCTCTCTCCTTTTTCTGCAGTACTGGTTATTGAACCCAAGGCCTTCACACTGAATTATATCCCCACTCCTATGTTTATTTTGAGGAAGGATCTTGCTAAGTTGCCCAGGCTGGGCTAGAACTTGAAGTCCTCTTGCCTTGGCTTCCCAGAGTGCTAGGATTACAGGCATGTTCCACCATGCCCATCTTAGAATGAGCATATTTGGGAAACACACTCAAGTGGTTCCCGTATCCATGAGGATTTATTGCACATTTGTCTGGTGCTCAGTGTTGGGACTCCTTCTGAGAGCAGAGCAAACTGGGCTGCTGTATTAGGTGTTAGAGGAGATGGCATTAGAGGTCAAGGCTCTGTGTGGTCTTGAATGTCCACCAACAGCTTTTAAATTCTATTTTGTCTCCTCTCTGCCTGATCCCTAATTATCTGCCTTTCTTATTGTACCTGGAACTTCTGCCCATCTGGCTGTGCATAGCAGAGTACCTGCTGACCCTATCCCCTCTTCCCATCTCTTGCTTGTGCTGAGACACCTTCCCCTCCCACAGCCACCTGGGGGATCCTCCTCTTTGGTTCACATTGTGTGGACAGAGGACTTGCTAGGCTGTGCAGCTGTGTGCTGAGGGCTTCACCTTTCTGGGCCTCACTAGTCCCATATGTACATTGGGAATGATCATTACTCACCTGCTGGTAGTCTGTGAGCTCATTATGGGTTGAATCACATGCCCCCGCCTCCCAAATTGCATGTGGAAGTCTTAACCTTCAGTAGCTCAGGTTGTGAGGACATGAAGTTGTTTAGATATTAAAATGAGGCCATACCGAATTAGCATGGACTCTGATCCAGTATGGTCAGTGTCTTTATAAAAGGTAGCATGTGGCTGTAGACACTGTTGATTGGCATTATGCCACCACCAGTCAAGAAGTCCCCAAAATGGCAGCAAATCTACAGCAGCTGGATGACAGGCAGGGGATGGTTCTCTCCTCAGAAAGAGCTGGGAGGTACAGGCACCTGGATTTCAGACTTTGGGCCTCCAGAATGGGAGATGGTAAATTTCTGTTAAGTCCTGGTATGTGGCACTTTGCCATTGCAACCATAGGGGTTAATGGACCCTTTCAGCCTGAGAACATTGATTCCTGAGCACAGTTGTGAGGTCTGTTCCTACCAGCTTGAAGGATTGGTCCTGACCACACAGTGAGGACCAGTGTGCACCCCCACCTCCCATTTAGTGACTGCTTTCACTGTGCCTGACACTTGTCCTATCTTTTGTCTTGTTTGGCCCTATGGGGTGAAGCTGCAGAATCCCAGTTTAAATGTACATTATCCAGGTTCAAAGACGTGAATTGTCTTGCCCCAGATCAAGTAGGTATGGAGTGAGGGAGACAGCATGTGAACCAGGACACATAACTATAGGGTATGGGTTCACCCATTGCCCTCCAGAGCCCCCTATCTATTATGAATTCCATATTTGGTAGGTTTTACCTCCCAAGACAGGGTTTTAATGTGCACACTGTTGATTTTTGGTTAGAAAACTGTGCTGTGGCGGGGGCTGGCCAGTGCAGTGTGGGATGTTTGCAGTGACCTTGGCCTCTACACCCTCTTGCCAACAGCACTCACCCCCACTACCTGTTCCAAGCTGCGACAATCAAAAATGTCTCCAAACATTACCAGTGTCCTTTGAAGACAAAACTGTCTCCAGTTTGGAACCAGTATATGTCCTTTTCTAAACCACAGGCCATGTGGTCAGGAGACAGGCTGTTGGGCATGTAGGGCATTTCAGGCTGTGCTCTGAGGAAGGCTTGTCCCTGTGCCTCACTCATACTGTCTGATGATGGAGCTGTTTGCTGCACACTGCAGCCCCTGGAGGCTGGGCTCTGGCCACCAGAGGGGCAGGTAAATAAAAGAGTGTCTGTCTTACTTTGGGGACATAGGCCCTTCTTGTTGGTAAAGGCTGGAGGGCAGTGTGAAGACTGGAGATGAAGGATGGGGGTTGATGGCCATTGGTCCCTATTGTGATAGATCTTTAATGTCTGGGTGAAGAGTGTTGGGATCTCACAGAGAATCAGGAATGGGGAGATAAAGATGTTGATTTATTTAGCTCATGGTATAATTATCTTCTTGAGTAGCCTTGAGCATGGGAAAGTGATGAAGGGATTCAAGAACTGCGTTGGGGTCTTGATTTTGCTATGTCCTACCTGTATGGCCTTGGACACATGGCTAACATTTGTAGGTCTCATCTGCATACTAGCACTAGTGATACTTGTTTAAACTACAATGTCTGATCCAAAGTGTTCAGAGGGGGCTCTTGGAAGGTGATTGGCTCATGGAAGTGCTATGCTCATCAGTGGGGCCTTGTTGGAAGAGGTGGATCACTGGGCAACATGACAAGGAAGGATGTATTCCTGTCCCTGAGTCTTCCCTGGTCTCTTTGTCTCCTGGCCACCATGGGATGAGCTGTTGTCCTCCATCGTACTCTTCCACCATGCCATTTCCCTCTTGGAACCAGTTGACTTTGGACTGAACCCACCGGAACCACAAGCCAAATAAACTTCTCCTTTAAATTGAGGTATTCTGTCTCAATAATGGAAAAGTGACCAATACCACACTCCATGCCTTAAGGAGATATCGTGAAGACTAAATGATTCCTTCTATTAAAAACACTTAAAGTAGTGCCTGGTACATAAAATGAGCTCATTAGACATGTGACAGTTATGATGTTCCATTTTTGGTCCTGGATCTGAGTCCTAAGGACAAGAAACAGCAAGTTATACATGATTGGTATTTCCCAGTTTCAGCATCAAAGATGTAGGGGTCAGGGATTTCATTTCTTATTTCTGTTTATTTTTGGCAGTGTGGGGATTGAACCCAGGGGTATCAAACTGAGGCATCTCTCCAGCCCTTTTTATTTTTATTTTTTTAAATTTTGAGACAGGTTATCACTAAGTGGATGAGTTGTCCAAACTTGGCTCAAATTTGTAACCCTCCTGCTTCAGCCTTCTGGAGTTCTGGGATTACAGGTGTGCACTACCATGCCGGGCAACGTGCCAATTTTAAATGCTTTCCAGGTCCTTGGAGTGCTGCTGAAGCCTATGTATTGGATAAATTATACTCTCCTGTGGCTTAAAATGTCAGATTGCAATGGGTTTACGAGACCATGTATCAGAAGGAGCTTCAAATCTGGTAGTTTCAGAGATTTTCTTGTTTTGTCTCTGAAAGTGCAGCAAAGGTGAACAGAGCCAGGGAAAATGTGTCCTCACAGTGGGAGGGAGCAGGGACTTGAGAGAAAGCTAAGAACCCTCCTGGGGGGTTTGTGGATGCTCTTTTCTGTGGCCAGTGCTAGAGATGGAATATCAGCCAAGAAGTTCACGAAGCCCTTTCCCAATCCCCAAGCTGAAATGTGAAGCAGAATGACTGACTGTGGCCTCGGGGGAGTGGAGGACCTGGTGGGGGATGTTGATGGGGTTTGTCAGGGCTGTCGAGCAGTCCCCATGGGAATGAACTCTGGGAAATGCTTAGTCTGGGTGGTGGTGAGAGACTTGTCCTTCAGTGTGGTGGGTTCTAGCCCTGGGTAGTAGGTGATGAGGTATGTGTGGATCGAGAGCTTCTCTTGTTTGAAATATGGGTTTCTGTTGGTGGCCTGGGTGTCTCTGTGTGCTGTCAGAGATGCACAGAGCATTTAAATTTGGAGCAGACTCCAGTTCAATTCCACGGACTTGGCTGAAATCCCTCTTTGGGCCCCTTTGCCTTTGCGGCATAGATGAAGTATTATCAAATCCTGATGAAGATTGATTTTAAAATAACTGGATTCTCAAAGATCCTAATTCTGGAAATCAATTAGATTAATCAGCCTTGTAAAATGACTGTGTGGAATGTGTTTCAAGGTTACTGGGGAAATTCCAAAGCCATTGGAGCACTTAGCTTGCTGAGTGCATTGTGGGCTATGCTGTTGAGAAGTTTGCTATGGTTTACAGTGTGGCTCTGAGAAGGAGCTGGGTGACATTCCCCGGAGTGAGTGGGCAGGATATTCCAGGGGAACAGGAATTGCTGAGATGGTTATGACAAGGAGCCAGCCAGAGGCCTTGCGGCCAGGACCAGTGTCCCCGAGTCACACCACTGTACTGATCCTGGCATGATGTAGTCACCATGCAGACTGGCCATTCTGTCATTGCCACTGGCTCACACCTGCAGTGTTGTGCTGTGGTTCTCAGTGCATAGTCCGAGGCGTGTGAGTTGATCGATTGACTGCCCAAGCCTGGTCATGCACCTGTGTTGTAGCTGCAAGGGAGGCTGGAAGGGAGTATGTGGTGGGTGATGAGCTTTGTCACCTGCCAACTCACATATAGCAGGGAACTTATTAAACATAAGAAGTGGGTACAGATGCTGGGTGGCCACAGTCACAACTTTTCAGTGCCATGGAAAGGATATTCATTCACTCACTCAGAGCATATTGTTTGAGGGCTCACTACAATCAAGTTCTATGTGCTTAGGAAATCAGAGTGAATAAGGCAGACAGAAATAATTACCCTTATGAGGCTTACAACTATGGGGAAGAGACACCAAGAATGAAGTTATTAGTAGTGTGTTAACCACATGTAGCTACTTAAACAGTTAATTAAAATTAAATAAACTTAAACATCTAGTTCTTAGTCACATACTCATATTTTGAGTGCTCAATAGCCACATGTAGATAGGGGCTACTAGATTGGACAGATCATCAATTCAAATTCCAAAAGCTCATCTAAGTCTCCCCAGGTTATCTAAATTTTCTGAATTGAGCACAGGGGAGGTTTAATGATGTGTTCTGGGCACAGTGTGTTTCCAGCTGTGGATGTGTGAATCCTGAGAAGCAAGCTACCTGCCCCTGAAATGCAGTGCTGGTGCAGGCATGGGATGATAGTCACAGGCATCCAGGTTCAAAACAGATGGAAACAGAAGAGAAATAGGGATCATGAGGGTTGAATGACTTATACATCTAGACAAAAATCACCCATAAAGTTCCAAGCCATAGAAAGGACCCTTTGGTTGGCAGCTCGGTTCTGCTCTTTAGGTTCCCAGCTCTTCCCTGTGTTCATGGCCTTTTGGTCTACACATCCTTCCTTTTCCATGAATGGTGGCAGGTGCTTTGTCACATAACAGTTTTGTTTGTTTCTTGACTTGAATTTCGAGCATCTTCTTCCACTCTGTACCCTCTCTTTCCCTTCTGGTTCAACCTGGCATTATTTCCACTTGTATCTCTTTCTCAAGAAATTTGTGGATCTATCATACATACCCCCAGAATCCCCTACATTAGACAAGAGGCCCATGTGCAGATATTTCTGAGAAAATCTTGGAGTTTTGGCAACTACTGAGATGCTGAAGGGGCCACGGGCCTCACCTGTAATCTCTACAAAGAATGTTTTTGATGACCAAATACTCCAGAAGTTTTCTCTTTGTGATGAGTCAGCATCAGTTTGTATGACCACACCATTGGTATACTAGAGGAAACTCTTCCAACAGTAAATATCTTAATTTTCAGCATCTTTTGCTATCTTGAAAGCTGAGAAATTCCCAAAGCATTGAGCAATAGTTCCTTTTTGTTGAAAAGTTTATTCCTCCATTGATTTCTTTCCTCTGATATTTCACTATAACCCCCAAGACAAAGCTAGGCTGTAACTTCAACACTCTGGTTGGAAATCTCCTTTGCTAAATGCCAGAGTCCCAGCTTTACAAATTATGCTTTTTCACATACTGCTAAATTGTCTGTCCTGTGGGGAACAGGGTCATCTTCACTCTAGTTTTGAATGACTTGTTCCCCACTTCCCTCTGAGTACTCAGTGGCAATATCCTTAATGTCCCATACATAGCTCTCACTTTTCTCCTGACATCCTATTCTCTGTGCCTTAAGAATCCTCTAAGGAAATTTGGGCTGTTTTGAATAGTGCTTTTCACTTCCTTCTGAGCTCTCTGCAGCCATCTTTTATGTCTGTATTTAATGCTGAGACTAACAGTCTGTTCAAGGCAATCAGATTCTTCTATTGTGCTTTTCAAATCTTCCTAGGCTCCAACAACTGTCCACTTCTGCAGTCTTGTCCTCATTTTTAGGCACATGTGGTAACAGGACCTCAAGTCTGTATTAGCCTTCTGTTCCTGCTCTAAGAAATTACTGTAAATGTAGTGGTTCAAAACAACAGTAGTTGTGGATCTGTAGATACATGGTTGGAAGTTTGGCTTCGGTTGGCAAGGTGTGAGGAGGACTCACACTGCAGGTCAGTGTGGCCTGGGTAGACAAGGTGATCTTTTTCTTGCTTCTCTGGGGTGCTGGCAGAATCTAGATCCTTGCAGTGGAGCCAAGGGATCTGTTTTCTGCTGGATGTCCTGTGATTATGGAAGGTATTGCATTCCTTGGCTTGTATCCCCTCACTCCACCATCAAAACTAGCAATGGTAATTAAATTGTTCTTGTCTGGCGTCTCTTTGTCTCTTCTCTGACCCAGTTGAGAAAGTGGTCTGTGCTTTAAAGGTCTCATAATTAGATTGGCTTACTTGGATAATCCAAGATGATCCCATCTCGAGCTCTGTGTCCTTAATCTTCAAAGATCCTTTTGCCATGCTAAGAATTCACAGGTTCTGGAGATTAAGATGTGGACATATTTTGCAGTGGAACATTATTCAGCCTACAGCAAAGGTTAGGGAGAGTTTTCCTGCAGTCAGGAGGACCTGTGACTTTCAGATAATCAGGTCAGGGTAAGAGTCAAAGACTCTGAGAATTCCTCCAGATCCTTGGTGGTGCACAGCCTGGCCCAGGGCCAGCCATACCCTGACCTTCCATACACAAAGCCATGGCTGAATGGAACAAGGTCATTGATGGAGACACCAGTTACTGAGAGTCTGTGTTCCTATGGGACACATGGAGGTGTGGGGCTAGAGGCTGAGAGTCTGGACTTGTGAGACAGATGTGGATTCAGATGTCATTTCCTCCACTTGAGACTGAGCAGTTAGTCACTTTGAGCCTTGGTATTTTTCATTTTTAAAACAGAGACAATGAAGATATTAGTATCCAAGGGAGTAGTTAGAAAAGGATTCACCAAAACAAACCATACAAAGCCTTTAACACCTTGTCTACTATAGACAGGCTTCATGGGGGACCTTGAGAAACGAGGTTGGGAGACGTACACTGAGTTTGGAAGCGCTCCTGAGGACAGTGAATGTCTGCCTTTTGGCTTTCTTGTGCCCGGCCCGGGCTCCTAATCCTCAGACGCCTGTAGCTCCAGGTGCCTGGCTCAGGAGATGTAGAGGAAGTGGAGGTGTGGACAGCGGTTTCCAATCTGGGCTTCATCCCCAAGAGTGTGTGTGTGCGTGCACACACACTCACATGTGTGAGCATTCTAGGTGCCTATTGTTTGCTTTGAAACCTTATTCTAAGGGAGTGCTGGAAACAGTTAACTAGTAAATATGAAGAGATTACGAGAATTTTTTCTCACCCCCTCTATTATGTTATTTTGTTGAGAAATAAAAAAAAAGAAACTAAATTCAAACTTTGAATTCAACTTAGCTATATTTTTAAGCATTATGATCTTGGAAACTTGGATTGCAATGGGAAAAAATGACAAGGACTCTTTAAAATGACTTTATTTTGGTCACAAGGGAAATGGGAATTTAACATTTAAGAAGTAAACAGCATTTTATGCCTGTTGCAAGGAGGGTTTTGGCTCTGACAGGGTAAAATTATTTTTGATTGGAAAAAGTACATTTTAGCATTTAACCAAGATCAAAGTAGCACATTGCTTTACAGACATTTTTTTTTCTGTTCTGATTTCTGCCAATCTTTTTGGACAGAAGGTGGTTCTTTTTCTACAGCTAGGAGACAGGATGGAGAAATTAAATAGAAAGAGTGCTGAACAGCAAGACAAGGAAGACTTTTTTTTTTTTTTTAAAAAGGGATGTGAGGTGTTAGACACCATGTGGCACTGCTAAAATATCAGTTTGTTTATGGCTTGAGAAAGGAATTTTCTAAACTATCGATGCCAGCCTACAGGCTGCTTGTAGCTCTGCTCTAGAGAAGAGAGATAGAAGATTCTGTGTACGTGTAAATTTGGGGGAAAATTGGCACAAATAAGTTAAACAGCTTTATTAACACTACAAAACTTCTCAGAGGTGACAGATACAAAGAAATGTCAAGAGTAAGGTGAAGAAGCTAAAATATCTCAAACCTATTTGACCACAGAATTTTATTTATTTAGTCTTTGGTTGGTTGGTTTCTTGTACAGTGCATTGATTAACTGCTAGTGTTTCAAAACTGTGTTTGAGAGCTACTGCACATTTCCGTAGGATGAACTTTGTTTAAATATGGAGGAAACACTTTCATAAACCCTGGGGAGACCTACAGTCATTGAGCTGGCCTAGTGTTTCCCAAACTATGGCTCTGGAAATGCCAGCATCAGGATCACTTAAAAGGTTTGTGAAAATGCAGACTTCTGGGTCTGATTATAGAACTCTTATACAAGAAGCTCTGAGGATAACATTTGGAGTTTAAGGTCCTTGCTGCTGAAGCATGATCTCTGGATTGGGCACACTGGTGTCACCTGAGAATTTGTGAGAGATGCTATCTTGGTTACTTTTCTCTCACTGTGGAGACAAAATACCCGACACCCAATATTAATGAAGGAAAGGTTTATTTAGCTCATGCTTTGTAAAGGTTTCAGTCTGTAATCACCAGGCTCCAAGGCAGGTGGCGTGGCACAGGGGCAACTGTTCAAGGTGGCAGAAGGCAGCAAAAGCAACAAGAGCAGAAGACGAGGCTTTGCTTCCCCCCCTTTATGTTGTAAACAGGCTACCCTCACCCAGGGGAAGTGTAGCATTCACACCATCTCTGTGCCCTCCTCTTGCACAGGGTGAGGACAAAAGTGAGGACCCTAAGTTTATAAAGTGAGGACACTAGACCCCTGATGAGTCACTTAGTTAAACTTCTAAACTTCTCAAGTTAATGCAATATATCAACCATTACAGGTGCAGAATCTCAGCCCTATGCAAATCACTGAATCTGAATCTTGAAATTTCTTTTCGCATACTAGAGATTGAACCCAGGAGATTGGGACTGAGCCACATCTCCAGCCATTTTGATTTTTTATTCTGAGACAGGGTCTCACCAAGTTACTAAATTACCCAAGCTGGGCTGAAACTTGCAAGCTTCCTGCCACAGGCTCCCAGAGTACTGAGATTATAGGTGTGCTCCACCATATAAGCATTTTTAGGAAGACGTTTAGGAAATTGCTATATGCTTTTTTAAAAAATTAAGTTTATCGGTACAGTTTAGACATACATAATGATCACGTTCATCATAGGGAACTTGTACCTGTACATGATATATCTTAGTTCCTCTTTTTCCCATTCTCCTCCCCTCCCTTCAACTCCTCTTCCCCTCCTTATTTATAAAGCTTTGTTTTCATTTTATCCTCCCCTGACCAGTTCTCCTTTCCTTTTGAACAATTTCTACCTATTTCATATCTATTATACATTTTGGTTGTTATTTATACTGGAGGTTCCATTTGACCCAGCTATTCCCTTTCTTGGTATCTTCCCAAAAGAATTAAAAGCATCGTACCACAGCAATATATGCTCACCTTTGTGCACAGTTAATAGCTAAATCTTGGAAACAACCCAAAATGCCCATCAGCTGGTGAATGGGTAAAAAAAGATGTGGTTTTATTATACAGTGGAGTACTACTCAGCCATAAGGAAGGATACACTTGAAACATTTGTAGCTAAATGGATGGACCTTGAGCCCGTACTCTCAAGTGAAATAAATTGGATACACGTGTGAATATTGCATTGTCTCTCTTACACTGAAAGTGCAAATAAAAACCAAAATGCTTCATAGATATTGTGAAATAGGAAGAACTATGCTTTTAAGATAAGAACAAGTGGGTTAGAGAATAAAGCATCTACTTTTCTTTTATATCTTGCTCTAACTCTTTATATTTTTATATCTTGATCTAGTTAGGTATTTCATTTAAAGAAAACTAAATGAGGAGTTGTGTGCTCGTTGCAACTGTAACTGAAGGGACGAGGTGGTCACCTCTGTCTTGGTTGACTTCCTTGCAGAAAGCACTGTTCTTCTGATCAGGAACTTACGAAAGGCACTGCTGTTCAGTTGCCCTCAGAATAGGTACTGACTGAAATTTCAAACTTGCCGAGGAAACGGCCTCTCAAGGGCTGGTCTTACTGCAGACCTGTGGATGTGATCATGATGTTGGTGTGGGTCATCTGTCAAGAGACAGTAACGTTACACAGCTTAGCTCTACCTCCCTTTCCACGGGTCCTGTCCGCTGTTTATAGTGATCTCAACTTAACACTCAGGTATTGGTTTTGGTGAATACAGTTACCTTGCAACCCAATCTAGGAAAACAATGAAAGGACAGATTTTTAAGTAGACAAAAAGACTATCCCATGCTTCTTCTGTTGATTATAGGTGCATAGATTTTTAACAAGGAAAATCAAAGCTTGAAATTCTAGTTTTATGAATTTTCAAGTAAGTAGGCCACAATTATGCTTTATTTCTTTGTAGGCTCTGTGATGTCATATTTTACCATCCATGTTAATCAATAAGGCAGGATCCTGTCAGGTTCAGTGTCTGCTCAGTGACCCAACCAGGCAACAAAATCCAACAGTTAAAAATGATTTCAAGAGCCACTTATAAGGGTCAGCAGGACCAGTGCTCACTGGGATAAGTGTGAGGTCTATTCTACAGCACAGAGATCTCATATTCAGCAGACACTGGGTGGACTTCTCAGGAGCCAGTGGCCTTAGTAATAATCACAGGCTAAGCTTGGCACTGGTCCCATCTAATAGATCCTACAAGCAAGATTACAGGGGTAAGACTGCCCCCAAGTAACTGAACTCCATCTCTGGATAATAGTTAAAATAAAAACAAAAGAACATACAAGAACCACTATGCCTAGGGAAGATGTCTTCTCTCAGTGAAGCCACATGAAGACTTTCTTGGATCACACAAAAGCTGCAACAGTCCCTCAGCACAGACCTGCTCTGTAAGAAATGGCCAAGCAGGAAGGAAAATGGAACTAAAGTGGAAAGGGTCAACTTGTGCAAAAGCATGGGAAATGCCAGAAATGGTCATTGCATGGCTAATATACAAGAACTTTTCTCATTATTGAAGTCACCTAAAATGGTTAGTTGTTTAAACAAACACAGTGACAGTGTGGTCTGATGATTATAACATCCCCAAAAGTATATATAGGACAACAATAACACAAGAGCAAGGAAGAAAAATGGAAAGATTTGTGTGTGAAGTTCTCATGATACACGGGAAAACAGTGGGCTGCCACCAGAAGGCAGATTGTGATGAAGAAGGGTTCTATCAACCTGAAATGAACTGCAAAAGTAAAACATGTCAGAGTCACAGCTAATAATCCAACAATGAAGAGATGATGGAATTATTAAAAATAATTCTCCCAAAAAGAAAGAAGGAACAGAGACTCAAAATATGACAGGTAAAAAATTAAATGACATGCTTCAAAGTTAACCATATCAATACTCACAACAGATATAAATGACCAAAACACCTGCATTAAAAGGAGGCCCATTGTCAGATTGGATTTAAGAAGCAATACTGAGCCATGTGCTTCTATAAGAAACACATTTCAAATGTTAATATACAAATAGGCTAGAAGTAAAAGGACAGACACCAAACCCAGCATGGTGGTGCACCCCTATAGTCACAGTTATCTGGGGGGCTGAGGCAGGAAGCTACGGGTTTGAGTCTAGTCTAGGGAAGTTAGTGTCTCAAAACAAAAAAATAACAAGAGCTTGGGGATGTAGCTCAGGGCAGAAACGCTGGGGTTCAATCCCTAACACCTGAAAAAAGCAGACTCCATGTTAACAATAACCAGAAAAAAAGCTGCAGCGGTCTACTAATATCAAGCAAGATAGATTTTGAAGCAACAGTTTCACTGGGCATAAAACAAGTTTTTTCAAAATGGCCAGGAGAGTTCATTAGCAGGACAAAGCAGAAATAACTGCAAAGAGAACAAGTCAAACCTAGGATTATAGCCGAATGTGTCAATACACTTCTTGCAACAATTGATATAAAGAAAGTGTATCTTCTTTTTGAGTGCAGTCAGAACATTTGCCAACATAAGTTACACTCTGGGTCATAACGCTGGTCCCAGTAACTTTAGAAGAACTCCCATGCAAAGTATGCTAGGTGATAACAATAGAATTAAATTAGTATCAATCCAGAAGGAACTCAGGAAAATCCCCAGGCTTTTGGAAACTAACCTATTCTACATAACCCAAGAGTGAAAAGGAAATCAAAGAGACATTAGAAATTATTTGAGTTGAATGAAAATGAAAACAGTGCATCAAGATGTGGAATACTGCTAAAGAGGGAAATTTATAGCACTAATTAGGCAAGAAGAAAGTTCTCCTGTTCTACCCTAAGAAACCAGAAAGAAAAGAATAAATTTATCTTAAAATAAGCAGAGAAAAACAGATTACATTGGAAACTGATGAAATGAAAAACAGAAAAACAATAGAGTAATATCAATGAAACCAGTAATGTAGAGATCAGTTAGTTGAGGAGCTTCTAGCCATAGTGATCAGGACAAAAAGCAGTATCAAATACTGAAGATATATCTTTATATGAGAAATATATATTTTTAGGACATATTTATATTTTAAAGATAATAAGGGGTCTTAGGCACAACTTTATACATTAAAAAAAATGAATAAATTCCTTGAAGGATACAACCTATGAAAATTCACTCAAGAACAAAGTAATCTAATAATCTAATCTAAGTAATCTATTTTTAAAGATTAAATTTGTAGTAAAAAATATTCCCACAAAAGAAAATACAGACTCATATAGTTTCTTACTAAATTCTAATACTTACAGAAGAAATAAAACTAATTTTATACAAGCTATTCCTGAAAATTAGAGAAAGAAATGGCAGTTAATTTATTTTACGAGGCACACATTGCCCTGATACCAAAACCTGACAGAGAAATCATGTAAAATCCCCCAGAGATAAATAGCTCTTGTGAATGTAGATGCAAATATTCTGAACAAAAATTTAGCAAACCAAATCCAACAGTATACAAAGCAGGTAATATATCATGGCCCCAGGTAGTTTATGCTAGATTGGTTTGACATCCAAAAAATCAACCTATGTAATTCATCACATTAAGAAGCAAAAAATAAAAAACCCACAATTATCTCCATGGACACAGAAAAACTATTTGTCAGAACCTAAAATCCATATGCGATTGGAAAAACTAACAAAAAGGAATAGAAAGAAATTTCTTCAACCTGGCAAAAATATGTTGGAAAATCTTGATGGCATACTTAATGTAAGAGACTGCTTTCCCCTTAAGATAAAGAATTAGGCAAGGATGTCAGTTCCTGCCACTCCTGTTCAACCACAGAATGGAATAAGTTACTGTAAGAATAAAAAGACATAAATAAAACCTAGATTGGAAAGGGAGAAATAAATCTGTCTTTATTTTCAGACAACAAGATGATCTTTGTGAAAATCCAAGGAGTTCTAAAAAATAATTTGGAGCAAATAAGTTTAGTGAAATGGCAGGATAACAAGATCATTATAGAAAAAACAGTTGTATTTCTGTATACTAGCAATGAATGGCTGAAAATTGAAGTAAAAATATCATCCCCACTAACATGTAAGAATTTGAAATACTTAACGCTATGTTACGATATGGTATGATAAAGAATATGGTGAATGTTTAAATAAAATTCATTGGGGTAAAAGACACACTGCTATTAATTCCTCACAACATACTCCCCATGGCATTAGGCATACTTATCACATCATTCTTGCTACTTTCTTAAGCAGTTCTTGAAGTCCTCTTTCATGAGTGTCTTTTGAGTTGTTCAAAGTGAGGGGGAATATTTTGAGGAAGATACTGGCAATGTTTCTTTTATTGAAATAATTAAAACATTTTAATGTAAAGGTTCACCAAAGTTTTTAAAATTACATTCTAAGAGCTGTCTACTGAAAACCCTAAAGTATTAATGAGATAAATTAGCAGAGAACTAAGTAAATGGAGAAATGTTTATGAATAAAAAAAAAGTGATATTGATAAGGTGTCCATTATCTCTTCTCTATAAATTTGGTACAGTTCCAATACAGTCTCAACAAGGTTATTATTCTTTGGGGGGAGTAGAAATTAATTGCTGATTCTAAAATTTATATGAAGAAAGAAAGACCCAGAATAGCTAAAACAACTTTGAAAAAGGGACAATGTTGGAGGGCCACCAATGTCTGGCTTTGAGATTTATTATAAAGCTGTAGCTGACAGGGTCATGTTGATATCAAGATAGATATTTGGATGAGTGGAACAGTAAAGAGAGTCCATGGAGAAGAATAGACTTTTCAACAAATGGTGCTGGAATAATGGAATATCCATACACAAACAAATGGACTCATCTATATCTGCAGCACATCAAAAGTTAATTGAAACGGTATCATATGTATAACCAAATGTGTACATGCAATCTAAATATACGAGCTTTGTGGGTGTGGTGGATTGACAGCTGGTAGTCAGTTTGTAACACCCAGCTGAACTGAATCAGAGTGGTGCTGGGTATGGAGGACCCACCTAAGGGTTGTTGTCAACAAAATAAAAAGAAGAACTAGAGAAGAAGGAGAGGTGCTGATTAGGGGGCTGTTGGCTCTCCTGGAGGAATTTGTCATACTGGCTTTCCTGGTATGGACTCAGATGTTTTCACTGTCAGAGGAGCTTGGGACCTTGTTATTACTGAGAATGGCTGTGGTTCACTTTGGGAGAGCTTTGGTCCTTACTTTGGGTGTTGCTTCCTGGCTCCAGTGCAGATCTCTCAGCCAGCTGGACAAATCCTTCATCCCGCTGGCACAGATTTTCTAGCTTCCACCACTGACCTTTGGGCCTTCCCAGTGTAGATCCATGAAACAGACTTGCATGAGACATTGCAGTGGGCTCTAGGCCTCCAGTTGGACTTGTGGAGGGCATTGTTATGGGCTCTAGGCTGGACATGTGTAGGACACTGCCATGGGATCCAGGCCCTCAGCTGGATTCTTTCTGTCTTTAGTGTGTGGACAGAATTCCTGCATTCTTTTGTACTAAACTCTTTGGGTGACTATTATAAAATAATTCTATAAATTATGTGTCCTGTATTAAATTGTTCCCCTTGCAAACCCCAGACTACAACAGTAGGAGACATCATAGGAAAATTCTGAGTGACTTTGGGGTTAGGCAAACATTCCATAGATATGTCATTAAAAAAGCAAGACCCGCTAAAGTTCATGAATTAAACTTGATTAAAATTAAGAGCACTGCTCTTGGAAAAGCATTGTCAAGAGAATGGCAAGCCACATACTGGGAAAAAATATTTGTAAAGTACATACTTGATAAAGAACTCACATCTAAGAATATATAGAGAGTTCTCAAAACTTATTAGTAAGAAGCTATCCAAAGCAGTGATAAAATATTTGACTAGACACTTCACCAAACTAGTGCATCATCCATCTATCTATCTATCTATCTGACATATACGGCAAATAAACACATGAAAAGAGATTGAGCACAGTCATTGAAAGAATAGTAAGATACCACTATACATCTATGAAAGTAAATATAACTAAAAACGCTGACCACCCCTGGTGCCAGGAGGGTTTGGGAGGGCCCAGAGCAGTCATGGATCACTGATAGGAGCGTCGGATGGTGTAACCACTTTGGAGAGCAGTTTAGCAGTTTCTCAACTGGCTAAATGTCATCTAGTCATTTCACTCCTGGAGGGATTTACCCAGGAGAAAGGAACACATATGCCCAAATAAATACAGGTACAAGAATGTCCATAGTGATTTTATTTGTAGTAGCTTCAAACTGGGCATAGCCCAGTGCCTAGCAGAAGGTAAATGGAGAAAACAATTTGCAGCACTGCCTGATGGCTGTCATGGATTCTATTCAGCCATGAAAAATAACAGACTAACATGTGACAATATGGATGTATCTAAAAAGGCTTTGTGCTAAATCAAAGATGCCAGATGCAAAACAATAATTAGTATATATTCCTGTGCATATGAACTTGAAAAATAAAAAATGATCTATAGTGACCAAAAGCAGATCATTAATTGCTTGGGGGCTCGGGGTGGTGTGGGACAGGGTGAGAGGGAGAAATTACAAAGGAGCAGGAGGAAACTTTGGGGGACAAAGGATATTTTACTGTATTTGTGTGTGTGTGTGTGTGTGTGTGTGTGTGTGTGTGTGTGTGTGTAACTGGGGAATGAACACAGGACTTCCTCTGAACTGTATACCCAGACTTTTGATTTTTTGTTTTGAGATATGGTCTTACTAAGTCACGAAATTGTCCTGGCTGGATTCAAACTTGCAACCCTTCTGCTTCAGCCTCCCAGAGTGTTGGGGATACAGGTGTGCACCATCATACCTGGCTTATTTTACTGCCTTGAATGAGGCAAGGCTCACTGATGTCTGTACATGATGCAACCTACCAGGCTGTGCATTAATTGCTAGATTAAAGCTCTTAGTGAAAACACCCAGGCACGACATGGGTCCAGTGAGAATACACTGGGATCGCTGATGAATGAGAAGATGGAAGGGCCTCAAGGGTGCTTCTAGCAAAGGAAGGGTCCCCTCCTCTGTCAGTTTTTGCTGTTTCTGAAAGTCATCCTTTGCTACAAGTGAAGGGAGGGTGATCTCATTTACTGTAGGCTGGAAATGCTCATGCTGACCGCAGGTCAGTGGGAGATAGAAAGGCACCTTTGGGGAGGAAGCCAGAGCTCACAGGTGAAATCCCCAGTGGTGCATCTCACTGGCTTTCCCACTGCCACACGTCATGGCTGTGTGTCTCTGCCTGGAGGCCATGCTCAAATGGAAACCGGTTGAAGGAATTGAAAGGCAGCCTTTGCAGTCTTCCTGTGTTTCTACCTCACTATCCTGCTCTCCGAGCTTGACGGTTCTGGGTCAGTTTTCTCTCCTACCTTACCCTGACCTCGGGAACCAGGCTGGCTTGCTTCCTCAATCTGTAGGACCCTCAGTAACCAGGGTCTGATGGGTGATATTGATCAGGAGGCATTTTACTGCATCAGAGTTGTCCTGACTGGTTATGTGCACTCAGGGATACTTTGGTGGAAGAAGATGTCTTAGCCAGCAAGGTACTTAGGCAGATGTGATAAAGAGAGAAGATAGTTCTACTAAGGTGACATTTATATTCTCGAAATGTGTGTGTTATGTGGAACAGTGCAGTAAAACCAGATGGGAGAAATGAGGTTGGATACAGCATTCAAAACCAGCAGTGAGGCGTTCAGAAAACCTAATAAAAACAGTGGCAGTTTTACATGTGTGTGCAAAATGTGCAGACACCCTGCAAGAAGGTGTCTGCACATTTTGCATATTTCTATGTGTCTCAGCTCAGCCGGTTACAGCTCTCTGCCCTGACCTAGTGCTTCACAGGTGAAATCATGCATGAGAAAATGCAAAGTATATCATGCTCAGCTTGTTTCCCAATACACCAGTTTTACTGGAAGAAATTCACACTTTCAGAACACGGGTTATTGTAGAAATGATCATGCACCGATTGTGGAGGCTCTTCTGAAGGGAGTGTTGGTGGGAATCAGGGATGGGTGGGATGTTGCCATGGGAACTCAAGGACCACACTGTGGTCCCTGCCCTTCTATCTGCTTCCCTGAACTAAGCAGGAGCCCACGAGCCCACTGTTCCTTGTCCTTCCCACTGGTGCTGCCGTATAGAAAGGCCTGGAAGAGTGGCTTGTTCTGGTGGCTTCTCTGACTTGGCTTGGATTCTAACACTTGCCCTGTTGGCTCCATTTGTGAGCTGGGAGGGCAGAGGTCGCCCAGAGGAAGCTTGAGAAAAGACATCCATCATCTGGGTCTGTCGACCCTGAACTGAGACAGTTGTGCAGACATGTGATTCCCAGGTACTGTTATTCCAGACCTGTAACACTGAAACACAATGGAGTCCATGACACGATCTTGCCAAGCTAGCCAACAGCTTTTCATTGGTTTATGGAGTGCCTAGCATGTCTCAAGTACTATTTTTGGATATATTAGCAAATATAGCAGACAAAAGTTCCTGTTCCTTTGCTGTGGAGTTTGCATTCTGGTGGGAAAGTCAGACAAATGATGTGTGGTTTTTTTTTCCCCAATAAGACTGCAGGAATGAACAAATCAATAATAACAATAAAAACTCATGATTTTATTTCAAAGAAGAATGAAGTCACCGTTATTTTCAAAGGGCATCGTTATGCCATGTGCATGGGGCTGGTATAATCTCAGAATGAAGGGCTGGCCTTTCGAGAATGTGGTGCCTCTATGCATCACTTCTTGGAAACCACACGCTGGAGAGCAGGGGAAGGTCACGCCGCCGGGAGGGACCGAAGGACAGTGACCTGTTTCTGACCTGGGGCTCAGGTCCATGTGGTGCTTCTTGAACATCATATTCTCTGGGAGCTATGTGAAACCACCTGGGGCTACATTCTATTCCTAAAATCCCTGCCCTCTGGTTATTACTTTCTGGGAGCTTTTCTGCAGCCCTGGCCTCAGTTTCCCCTTAACCTCTTTTTTTTTTGTTTTGTTTTTTTCTGGTACAGGGAATCGAACTCACGACTTTGCGCTTGCCAAATCCCCAGCCCCTCCCCCTAACCTCTTGAAAGTGAAGAGTGGTTTTCTTTTCATTTGGACAGGTGTGCTGCTCCCCGATCCCTCAGGCTGAAAATTCAGCAGGGCTATTCCTGTTGCAGTTTCTTGCTCAGCAAAAGCTTTGGCATCTGTCAGGGCAGCTGTCTTCCCTGGGTCGGGGCAGGACATGTGCAGGACCTTGGGCCTCCTCAGCTGCTGGGTTGGGGAGCAGGATTTGTCAGTGGTGATGGCAAAAGGATGAAGCAGTTCACAGAAGCCCTTCTTCTCACCCCTAAATTAAGGTGTTGAAGCCAGGGGAAGTTCCATCCACCTCATTACACTTGGAAACAGATAAAACGTGTCCCTCATAGACCCCACTTTGAGGCCATATTCTGTAACACACCATCCCTGCTCTCCAGCAGTTTGCTTTGAGCGCAGTGATTAAATGTGTTTCAGGGCCTCTTGGGTCTGGTTTCCAATCTTGGCTCCTTTTCTCATTAGCTGTGGGTGAGTCATGAACTTTTCCTAAGCTTTGGTTTTTTCACTTAAGAATGAGAATAATACTAGGGCTTTGGGGTGAAATTTAGCTCAGGTGTTACCGTTAGCTCTGTGTGTTACCTGGTCAGAACTTTAGTGCTTGCTGACTTCCATCTCCTGCTCAGGCAGCCCCTCTGAGAACCTCACCTGGAGCCAGCATACAGCATCTCCAGGCTGAGAGCAGCTTCTTGTCTGTCCCTTCTCAGGCACTGACTCTTGTGTTCCCTCCTGCAGTGTTTCACCTATGGGCTGTGACTAGCTTAGTTTTCCAGGGATACTTGTTCTTAATTACTGAGCTTCTGTGATTGAGCACTGAGCTAGGCAATTTGCAAACATTACCAAGTTTAGTCCTCACATCAGCCCCAGGAGCTGGGGCATTGTTGTTCCATTGTTTAGGTGAGGAACCTGCATATGAGGGAGGTTTAAGAAATTAATAAATTGCCCAAAGCCACCCAGCTAGGCAGGAGCAGAGCAGTGGTTAGATGCCAGCTCTTCTCTAAGTTGCATTACAAACTCAGAGAGTGGAGGTGAAGGTGTACTATGCCTTTTACAATAGTTGGGGAATGTCTGTTGGGATAGAATCAGGACTGATGCAGATGGAGAAGCCCTAACCTGCCCGTCTTCCCTCCAGAGCACTTCAGAATGGGTGAAGTTCATGACCCAGCAGGGTGTCAGGGCTTCTTTTGTACGGAGCAGAATTGCCTAGTAGTTACTGCTGCTAAACAAATACATCGTCTGGCCTTGGAGCAGTGAGAGCCACTTGTCAGCAAAGAAAAAGGAGCAGGTCAGCACTTTCCTTTCTTGACATCCATCTTCAGGCCTCCCTGGCTTAGGGTAAGAGTTCAAAGGGCAGGTCTTGTGTCTAGATATTCAAGAACTGTACACTGAACTAACATTGTTAAATAGAGTGTTCTGTCTCCCCATATTAATATGTAACCTCACACCACAAAATTGAGAAAACTACAACAAGATAGTTCTATAAATTTTTATCGGTGCATATTAGTAGTATAAAATAATGGGATCTATGATTGGTATATTGGTACATGCATATAATCTTTTAATTATTTTCATCTCCATTACCTCCTTTTTCTTTCCCCTCCCTCCCCCAATCTCCTTCTCTGTCACTAAAAGACTACCTTTAATTTGCTGTCTTCTCTCTTTTGTCACTGTACTTATTTTCAGATTTCTCATATTGGAGAAAGTATGCAATATTTAGCTTTCTGAGATTATTTTGCTTAACATGATTGTCTTCAGTTCCATCCATTTCCCTGCAAATGACATGACTTTATTCTTTATAGCTAATTATCTATCTATCTATTTATCTATCTATCTATCTATATATCACGTTTCCTTTATCCATTCATCTATTGACAGACATCTAGGCTATTTCTAGAGCTTAGTCGTGTGATTTGCACCACTATAAACCTGAGCATGCAGGTATGGCTATAGTGTGCTGTCTTTAATTCTTTCAGGAATATATCCAAGAGTGGTATAGTTGGGTCAAATGGTATTTCTATTTTTAGTTTTCTGAGGCATCTCCATACTGATTTCCATAGTGGTTGTACTAATTTACATTCCCACCAATAATGTAGGAGGGTTCCTTTCCCTCCACATCCTCACCAGCATTCCTTGTGTTTTGTATGTTTGATGACAGCCATTCTGATTGGAGTGAGATGGAACCTCAATGCGGTTTTGATTTGCATTTTCTTAATGGTTAAGGATGTTGAGCATTGTTTTCGAATACTTATTGGTCATTCCTAATTCCTTTGAAGATCCTCTGTTCTATTCACTTTCCCTTTTATTCACTGGACTATTTTTTTGGTGTAAAGTATTTCCATTTCTTTGTATATTCTTGATATGGATTCTATATCAGAAGCATAACTGGCAAAGAATTTCCTCCTATTCTGTAGCTGTCTCTTCACTAGGTTGCTATTTCCTTTGGTGTGCAGAAGCTTTTTAATTTGATGCAATCCCATTTGTTGATTCTTGATGTTATTTCCTGTGCTATTATTTCTTGCCACATGGCCAGCCATGTAGACCAATGGAATAAAACAGAAGACACAGAAAAAACAAAAAAACATGCATCTACAGCCTTTGAATTTTTGGCAAAGGGACCAAAAATGTACCCTAGGGAAAAGACAGCCTCTTCAACAAATGATGCTGGGAAAACTGGATATCCACATGCAGAAGACTGAAAGTAGATCCCTATCTCTCACTCTACTAAAATCAGATTAAAATGGCTCAAAGACACAGATATAAGACCAACAACCCTGCAACTGCTGAAAGAAAACTTACAGGACAGACTTGAAGCCATAGCCACAGGTAAAGCCTACAAAATACCAAACGTGATTGAGTTCAACTGTGGCATATGTCTGTGTGGCCCTGTGACAGATGTATCAAGAATGTTTGGATGACTGACATGCTAAAGATATGCCTCCCATACTCAGTATTCTCTTCCCATATATCCTATCAACAGTAATGACATAAAGAAATAAAATCTAAATTGTAACTGTACACAAAGTTTCTAAAAATGGCACGTATTTCTGTAAAAGTATATTATACATGTTAAAAATAAAAAATTAATCATTTTCAAAAGTGGTTCTAAAATGTTCAGAATTATCTATTGAAATAAATGGAAAAATACATACCATCAAAAGTTATATGGAAATTTTAATAAGATTGACCATTTTAATTTTGGTAACTTTGAATATCATTGCATACTTCCATAATAAAACAATTCATCACTTTTAGCTTTATTTACTGGTTTGTTTTTTGAGACAAGGTCTTGCTGTGTAGACCAAGTTGGCCATGAACTAAGTTTGTAGCCCAGACTGGCCCAGAACTCATGGCAATCCTTGTGCCTCAGCCTCCTGCATGCAGAGATCACCGGCATATGCCACCATATGTCTGGCTTCATCTTAACGTTTGATAAATACCTAGTACCTAAGCTTAAGAATGCTTTATGCTTACACCCTGGGATCTACACACACACACACACACACACACACACACACACACACACCTTTAAGAGCAGTTAATTGTTTAGTACTGAGACATATCCCTAGATATCAAATACTTCATTGAAGAACATCTCAGCAGTGACAAAATGGAACACAAAGAGAAGGAGGGAATGAGTAGGTAACACTGGTGGGTGATAGCTTTGATAAGGTGATTAGTTTATTTGCCCTTCTTCTTGCTCAAAGTCTTTTCACCTCCCGAGCCATCATCCCTGTGTCGTGGGCAGTGGCAGAACCCACAGACTCAGCATTTGGCTATGAGCACCACTTGTTTCCAGCATGGTGCAGAGACGTGTTTCCCGAGACCTTGAATGCTGTTGGTCATAGGTGTGTGTATGTGTGTATGTGTGTATGTTTAGTCACAGTTGGGCTGGGTCAACCCTGACAGTTGAAGCTCAGAAGATGGAAGAGCTGGTAGCATCTTTCATAAATTTCTCTGTGTGTGTGTGTGTGTGTGTGTGTGTGTGTGCATGCGTGTGTGACCTATGGGCTGCATAAAGCTCTGGCACAGGGTCAGGGCCCTCTTGTCTGGATCTAGCAACCCCCCACCATGGATGCAAGTGGCTTCCATTCAAGAGACTGAGTTTGTTGGACAGGCCGTGAGAGTTCCTGTAAGCCTGGGACTTGTCATCCATTGAATCAGTTCCCCTGGGGTCAGACCAGCCCCTTGATGTGCTGCCCTTGAGGTGGGCTTCACCTGCAGGTCAGTAGACCCCACCCCATTGGTGTAAGGTGTGTCTCACTGGCAAACCCAGTATCTTGTGACGATAGGGCTCCTACAGCCTAGTAAGAATACAAACATAAATCTCTGAAATCACTTTGGATCTGATCTTTTACGGTGATTTCTGATCCTGAAGTTTCTGGAATCTCTATCCCTGTGAGAAAAAGTTAAAGCAGACGATGGTTTGTAGTTCAGGCCAAGTTCTGGCTCAGCTGGTGTGGGTTTGTATGGAGAGCTGTCCTGACCCAGAGGCTCTGCTGTGAGCTGGTTCCTCTTTCAGTGTCAGGCACACTTGGGAGAGAACGTTCGCAGTAGTACAAGGAGTATGAAGTCAGTCTGCCCTGTAGCTATGATGGGGCGCAGACCAGCTTCCTGCTCTGTGCTGTATTCTCCATCCCCCTTCTGCTGTCCGTGGGTGGGTGCACCAGGGTATGCCAGTGCCCCTGGCCACAGCCTGTGTAGGGGCAAGGGGACCTTACACAAATTACAGAGGGGTCACATATTTTTTTTTATATAAAACAATCACTTTAATCCTTTGCTCCTTTTATAAAGGTAGGCTCCTAGCTGTAGCTGTGTGGAGATAAAGACAGGGAAACTCTTGACTAAGTGTGGACAGGTCCCTTAAAAAGACCCTCTCCAATGTATTCTGCTGTTATAACTAATGCATAAGCCAGGGTCCTAGAGTTTATATTGAGGAAATAGAAACACATGCATGTTAGTTAAAGAACATATTTCCTCTTGTGGTTGCATAGGCAGAGTCTGCAGAGAGACTGGGGGCAAATTAATGCCGGGTTTGCTTTGCCTAAAGAGTAATTCTGAGCTGCAGTCTACAGAGAGCTTACCAAAGGGATCTCAGGGTAAATGGTGACATTCATGATGTCGGTGGGGGCTGGCTCCCCTCCCTGGTAGCTGCGGAAATTGAGCTGTCAGACGAGGAAGATGAAATGCTACTTTGTTCTGTGGCTCGAATTCCCAGAGGCAACGTTTCCAGGTCATTTGACATTAGTTCAGAGAATGGGAAAGTATTTATCTTGCTTTTTTTCTAAAACATAAAAAATATATATTCTCTACTTATTGGTAAGTAGGAAGTGACAGCTTCTCAAGATGGTTCTCTGTGTGTGTGTGTGTTTGTGTGTGTGTGGTGGGGCACTGGCAGGGTGGACGACGGTGCTCACACAGAATGCCAGTGCTGTCCCCTCAGGAGGACTGGGGACTGTGTGGCATGCATCTGTGCCCAGGCACCATGCACAGCACTGTTTTCTACAGTGTTTATTGGGCTATCAGATGTGCAAGGCTCCAAAGAAAAATGCCATGAGAAAAACAAAATGTCCTGTGGCCAAACAAGTTGAACAAACACTGCGTACTGTATTTTCCCCTCTTATTAGCATATATTAGTATTTTAAAGGCTCTGAGAATTCCTGCAGACAAAGCCTTCATACAAACTTTGTTGAAGCTAGAAGGTCCCCAAATTAGTTTGAACTGTTGCAAAATTAAAAAGGTTTTGAGTCCCATTGGTGTGCCCCCTTATAGACCAGAGATGGGGGATCTAGTGGGGCTGAAGGAGAGGGCTTCATGTGGCCTCATGAAGCTTGTGAATGGACAGTATGAGGGAAATGTGCAGGCCAGTGTTCCCTTTACTGGGACAAAGTGCCTGATATGCACAGCTTAAAGGGGCAAAGTTTCATCTGGCTCACGGTTTCAGTCTGGGATCGGAGTGGCTCCAAGGCAGAAGGTCATGGTGGAGGGTGTGGTGGAGCAAAGCTGCCACATTCATGGCCAAGAAGTGGAGCAGGCTGGGAAAAGTCAGAGAAGAAGGAGCAAGGTACAGCCCCCACGGTCACACCTCTGTGACCCCTCCTCCACAGGTCTCACCTCCTGGTAGCTCGTGAGGGGTTTCCCACTGATGAGGTGAGTTCTCTCCCAATCTAATGACCTCTCCAGAGCTCTCTCTACCCCAGCAAGCTGACAATCGGGTTTAACTGGCACAAGTAAACAGGTTAACACTGAATAATTATATTGCAATATGTGATATGAGGAAGTAAGCAGGGTGCTACTGTGAGAAATGCCAAAGGTGGATCCGATGGAGGATGCAGAGGGCCACTCCAAGGAGGCAAACTTTAGCTGGGGCCAAAGCCTGGGAAAGACGCAGTTGTGTTTACTATGACAGAAAGAGAAGAGAGAACATGTGAAAAGGCCCTGAGGCACCACGCCATTAAATTCTGAGAAAACTTTGAAGACTTGTAGCCTATATAAACTATTCTTACAAGCAAAGAAATGCCTAAGATATGTATGGAAGACCTGGGACAAGATAGACATGCCTTTCCTGATAAGAGGATTCTGAACATGACCCTCATGAAAGATCTCAGTCTTGGGGATGGTCTATTGCTTCCCTTATCTCAAATTATGTGAGTGGCCCTCAGAATGTTGCCTCCTTCCCAGTGCAAAGGAGCAGCTCCCTGGCTAAAGCTCTAGGCCCTTTAGAAGTATGTGAGCTGGACTCATTCAAAGTGTGGTAATGAAAGTGCAGAGGTGTTTGGACTCTACAGCAGGAGTTCTCAGACATCCAGGTATGCATGAGACACCAGGAGAACTTGTTAAGTGCAGGCCATGGGCCCCACCCACTGCACCTAGGGTCTGGAAGTCTTGGGCTGGGTGTGTGACACAGGTCTGGAGGGCCCTGGGGGTGACCCAGGGAGGCACTGCACTCTGTGAAGGTTTTCAAAGTCGTAGCAGTTATGTTTGGAACGGTCCCTAGCTGGCTGGTGCTGGCCACCAGGGCCTCGAGGCGGTCCATGCTTCTGGAATATGGTCAGTCTGAGGAGGTGCCACAGGCATAAAGGACCCTGAGCAGAGCCCCTGGCCTCTTGGTAGTCACCCTTCTCATTCTTGGCTTACTGAGGCACGGTCTGTATATGTTTTGATTTATAAACTCTACTAGGGACATCTTAAGGACCATAGTAAACTTTGATTTAGAAACTGTTCCTTTCAGAATCTGGAGTGGCTGCAACCCCCATATCTGAAGTATGGCAGTGGCTGGGATCATAAATCAGGAAATGGACTTATTTATGTACTCTTAAAACAAGAAGAACAAGGCCACCAAGTTTCTGCAGGTAAGTGAGCCCACAGTAGCAAGCAGCGGGCAGTGGAGCGTGGCTGTGTGGTCACAGTACCCTGTGGTCGTGGCTGGGTTGTGGCTAGGTTGTGGCTAGGGCTGGTGCCCTTGGCCGTGGTCCTAGAGTCCCCTTCCCAGAAAGCTACTCAGTCATTTTTCTCCTTTCCTTGCTCAGAATGGAACTAACTTCCTGAGTCTCTTTCTTCTCACTGCTACTATTTTCTGCTTCAGTCTTAAAAACTCCTGAGGACACCCGCTCCTCATGTGGCTCTAGGGACACAGCCACCCGCAGCCCCTTACTGTGGCTTCCAGGACTCTATGGATGGCCTTCCTGCCTCTCTAGGCTCTGTCCTGCCCTCAGCTTCCAAACTAGGTCATTGTGGCCCATCCATCCACTCCCGACTTTCTTAGCAGTTCTCATTTTGCCTGGATGACTGCTCGTTGATTATCCATGTCTCCCTGACTGCAGTGAAAACCAGGGAGTTTAGCAACCTTGTTTGCCTCCCACAGCAAGGGCTTCTGTGGGCCAAGGATCTAGAACATTATCTAAGTAGCTCCCATGCCTTTATCACTCATACAGCATGCTCCTCTTCCCTCTGGATATTGGTGTCTGTCCAGTGGTCTCTCTCTTCTCTTGGCGCATTTTGTCCACAGAGTCCCACACATCCATCAACTCTGTTTCATGTCATTTCCTCCAGGAAGTATGACCCAAGTTGTATGACAGTTGTTCATATATTTGTTTTATTTCTGTGTAGACTGTGAGCTTCAGGAGGGCAGGGGCCTGGATTCCTGCATGCTTTGGAATCTTAGGATCATCCCCACCGGGTTCCACACAGCCCCTGGTTTTGGTGGGTGTGCAGTAAATGTTTATTGAATTTTTTACTTTCTGTCTTTCTTATCTCATTTTTATCCACAGATCTCAAGAGCAGTGTGTGTGTGCGCGCGCATGTGTGTGATAGTAGGGATTGAACCTAGGGCCTTCACACTGAGCTACTTCCCCAGTCCTTTTTGGGTTTTTATTTTTATTTTGGGACAGGGTCTTGCTAAGTCACAAAGTTGCCCTGGCTTGAACTTGCGATCCTCTTGCCTCAGCCTCCTACTGTGTTGGGATTAGGGATGTGCACCATCACCTCTGGCAGTCTAGTGTCTTCTGTCCATTTGGTTTGCTACAATTTGAGTCCTGGATCATCACTGGAGTGGGCAAACTCCACGGTTGCTCTCCAGTCCTTGTCTTGCTTGTTTCCCCTGTGACATGTGACACTGGTATCCCGTCCTCCTCAATGCTCTTTTGTGATTATAGCCAAGGTGCTCCGGTCCCACTGTGACAAGCATTGTTACACAGAGGCAGTGTGGCTGGCCGACAAGAGATGTCACAGGTTATTGGCACAAGCCTAAGCAGGAGGCATGGGTAATGCCAGGACTCAACCTCATAAAGGTCCCATAGTAATCTGGGGGTTTAGGTATTGCCAAATCCTTTCTATCAGCACAATACTGAGCTACCTAATTCTCTAGTGGTAATCGGTAGAGACGGCTTGCTCCCTATCCATCCTCCTGAGTGACACATGTTAATGTTCCCAAGAAATACAGGCTCCTCTGCACCCAGGGGTAAAGTTCATTTCTTGGAGGGAAATATTTATTGTTTCCAGCTAAGTCCCCATTCAGATAGTTATCATTAGGTGTTAATATACCTGGGTAAAAAGGGGGAGCTGTAGCTTTATTTAAGTTTGTTTCCTTTATAAACTCAAAACTTTTAAATTCTTTTGAAATCAGAGAGTGGGAAACAGACATGGTCCTCCTTTCCTGCCTTGTAGACATTCCTGGAAGCAGATCTTATTTAACAGAAATATTCGAACTTAATATTTGGGAAATAAAAGCATAAGAGAAAGTCATTATGTAAATGCCAGGACATGTCAGGTATCAGGGAATGCGGGACGCCTTAAGACTTTAAATTCAGTTCTATTTTAACATTAGACTTTTGTAGGTTATTATTACCAATTATGTTCCCGATGCTCTCTGCCCTAGGGATTCTCTCAATTCTCTTTGTCTTTGAGGTTCCCAGCCCGTTACCCTGGACCCTCTGCTCCCTTTGTTGGAAATAGTAGCAGAATTGAAGTTACTTGTTATTCCTGAGATATATTTTAGTAGACATTATTTGAACACCAAAGACTTGGTTTCTTTTACAATTTAAGTCTAGGATTATGACCCTGGAATTAATGGGAATTTTTCTTCTAAATGCATCATGTCCATTGAAAAATGGAGTCAATCCAGTATTATTCTTTCTACCTGTCTTCTGTTCATTATTCACACTAGTTAACTCACTCATCCAATATGGTGCTAGGGGTTTAAGGACTGTGGGAAAATGACTTCCTACTGGCTTTTATGTCTGGGGTGAGAAGCTCTGAGATCCTAGCACTTATTTTGTGTCTAGCTCAAAGGCAGAGTTCTTCCTGAGCTGACGGCAAGGTTAGAATGACCTCTCAGCATTCAGGAGAAAGATTTGATGGAACAGATTTATTTCCGTTCCATTCAAGTTTATTTCTGAGGACACCATCCGTGGTAAAGTGTGGTAATTGGAAGTCTGCTGTGACATGTCAAGTCAGACCTGAGCCTCCAGCAATTCTACTTAGAAGTTAGACAGCTGCTGGAGAAAGCTGCCTTTTTTCTAGACATTGGAGCTGCAAGGGTCAGGCCTCAGTGGAAGAACCTCCTGGTTCTGTCACTTTTGGTTATGCATTAGATCAGGGCTCTGATGGCAGATGCAGGTACCAGGGCTTCCATGAAACACCAGGAGTGCATGGAGCCATTTGTCGTGGTCAGGATAAGGCAGGGAGGAAGGAGAAGGACCCAAGGAATACAGGAAAACATCAGGGTTGGTCTTGACACCAGCCTGGCTCACACATTCTGCCTCCAACCTGGCCTCATTTTTCCAGAGTAGATAATGGGATTCCTTACTCTTGTGGCCTAGTAGCATCTCACCAGAAAGACGTCTGTGTCCAGTTCCTTGCCCAGGAAGGGATATGCCTGGCCAGGGTGACAGTACTCCATTCAGAGATGTAGAAGAACTAGGGTAGGTTCCCAAGCCCATTGGACAGTGCTGGGTATCCTTCTTAATGTTCTGGAGGTGGAGTCACTGGTCCAGTAGACAGATGGCCACCTTTCCCATGCACCTGTATAGGTGCCCCTCTGTCCTGTAAAATGGCAACTTTACTAAGATGACTCACTTGTAATATAATTCACTCAGTGCTTTTTGATACATCCAGAGTGTGCAGCCATTGCTATTGTCCATCCTAGAACAGGTCCATTACCCCAGATGAAGCCTCATGTCTTCCGATTGTCACTTCCTATGCAAGTCACCTTTCCTTCATTGATACAAAATACCCCAGACCTGCAACTACAAGGAAAAGAGCTTTATTTTGGCTCATGATCTTCCGAGCATTTAGTCCATTGCTGGCTGGTTCCAAGGACGAAATGACATGGCTGAGGGACATGATGGGAGGTAGGTGACACTCACCCCTCAGCAGCCAGGGACCAGAGAGATCAGGGACAAGAACACCCCCTTCCGGGTCAGGCCCCTGGCAACCCACTTCCACTCAGGCCCCTCTCCTGACAGCACATTCAGCTACTGGACTCATCAGTAGATGAATCCACTGGTGAGTGCAGCACCCCTATGGTCCCCGCACCTTCCAAAGCCCCACCTCTTAATGCACGACACTTTAGCGGGGCATTTTAGATTGAAGCCACAGCACCTCCTGTTTCCCACGCTCCTTCCTAACTCCTGGCAACCACTGCTGTCCTTTCTGTGTATTAGCACAGTTTGTTTACATTTCAGTCTGTCACTGAGGCTGGACAGAGCTGGCTGTGGTTAGGAACTATATCAGTTTTATCCACCACACCAAGTACTCAAGATACGGTTGTTAAAAATAATGGGGGAGAGAGTTTCTTTCCCTCCTCTCCACATGTCACCTGTGGGTCCTTTGTGATATCCATCAATCATATTTATGTTTCTCCTCCTGGACTTATCCTTCATAGCTTATCTCATTTTTTTGTCTAATAAGGAATTACTGTATTTTTAAAAGTTTTATTTTGCTTTCAATTGCTTTATAATACACACATTTAGGAGGTAGACTGTAATGCTTCGGTTACTTGTGTGACATTCCTGTGTTTGTTCTTGGGGACACAGAAATACCTGCATCCAATGGCAGAGGCTTCCCCTAGTATCTATGGTTGCTAAGGGAATGGCTTCTTGTCCTAGAATTAGTTTATTCACTAGCTTCTCTATCACGGCAGGCAAAGCTGAAAATAAAAGGTGTGTTCTCAGTTACCCAGCTCTTAAAGCAAAACTTTATTATTTACAACCACAGGAAAACTGGTTACAAGCTTAGAACCTTACATAAGGAACAAAGAGCCCGGCAAGCTTCCCAGTGGACTTGGGTGTCCAGACATCCAGTCCTCTCTGGCTGCTGCACATTCACCCGGGCCAGATATCTGGGTGAGGAAGCAGAGACAAGTGTTTTCCTGGTGAGACGCCATTGGATTAGACTATGACTTTGACACCTACTGCAGTTTCTTATATGGATGGATTTTCTGGTTTCTGCAGGGTAAGTGGTGGCACTAGAAAGAGCCTTGGACATTCACTCGTGGTTCAGTCAGGATGTGACAAAAATTGGTCTGCCTTTCAGCATGGTGCAGGAAATATGGTTGATGTCAGGAAAATGGGAACATTGGGAGTTCTTTACCATGACTACAACCTCAAGGATCATCCAGATAACTAGGGCTTGAGGTAGGCAGTAGTTACCTCCTTCTCACTTTCAGCTTAGCTACTCTAGAATATGCTGAAATTCGAAGGAAAACTGGTGTGTGTGTACTTCTCTTCACTGGGATTTACATGTCACCTGTTCTCTGTCATGACTCTTACTGTCATGGTGGAGTAAGAGCTCCTGCCTGGAGTGTCCTTTGCGACCATTGTGAGATGTTTGCTGAAAGCCACACCACTTGAGGCGGCTTTAAGTGGACACAGAAGGAGGAACATCTCCTACAGTGGAGGGATCTTGATCCAGCCAAACCCCTTTCTTCTCAGTGGCTCTGGCTTTGCCTTGAGGGTGAATGTCTTTACCTGTTTGGACTGGCTGTGGTCCGCTCCTTGGTTATATCCATGCACCAGGAAGATAGACCATAGATACATCCTCAAGCACAAGCACATTTGCAAATGGTGGCACAAAGTCTGAAGCTTGTGAAATGTGAGGTCTGGGATGGAGTTGACCTCAGGTGGAGTGCTTGAAGAGAACGACACAGGACAGACTTCCATGTGTGGTTCCCACCTCCTCTAAGTGTTATTTTTGGGGAGACTGACTTTCTGATATTGACTGATTATCCTTATGGTTTTCCCCATTTCCCAGGGATTATAGAAAAGCAAAAATAAAAATAAGATCAACTGCAATAAGGATAAACCACCTGGATGGTCTCAGACAGCTGTGACATGGTTTATTTTTTGTCAAGCAGGAGAGAGACACTTGTGAATGAGCCACCAGACAATTTGCCCGCAGACACTCCACATCTACTCACTACTTTCTTGTGTATTTAATCAAATAGCCCATAATAAATTAGCAGAGATTCATTTGGACACCAAATACCAAGTTGTTCTCCTAAGTGACCAGGATTGATTTCCACATGTCGCAATTCATCAGAATGAAGTGGCTTCACTGGCTGCGAGTCCAAATACCCTCTCACATTTCTGCTCTCCCTTCCACTTTAACCAGCAAACAACATTCAGTTTTCTGCTTTGGATGGAAAAGCACCCAATTAGTTGGGCTGAAAATGCCAAACACAGGCTCTCAGATGGACTGACTTTGCAGAATGGAATGGCCTTGGGGCAAGTTGGAGCTGTACCCAGGAGAGGAAGGTGGGGCATCTAGCTGCACCCTGCATCCTCCACCTTGTGGGTGTTGGGGCACACACAGCTTGGGATGCAGTGCTTTGGAGCAGTTGTGAATTATCACACGTCAGTTAGGTTCAGCCTGAGTGGTAGTTGGCTGCTAGGTGTGGCAAGTCTTTACCAGGCACCAGCTCCCTCAGTGCAGAGCAAGCAGTGTCTCACTGAGCCCTCACTGCTGCCCCAGGAGGTTAACCCCATGGTGCAGACTGGGAAGATGGAAGCAGCCAGAGTGTGGGAGCCACTCACTTGCATGTGCACAGTGAGGCAGGGGTGGGAGCCCTCTTCAGGGCTGAGCTTTACATAAAGAATGGCATTAGTTTGTTTTTCTTTTTTGTGTACTACTAGGGACTGAACCCAGGGCTTTTGTATTGAGCTACATCCCCAGCCCTTTTTCAGTTTTTAAATTTTGAGGAAAGACCTTGCTAAGTCACTAAATTGCCCAGACTGAGACTGAACTCATAATCCTGCCTCACCTGCCAGAGTGCTGTGATTGTAGGCATATGCCACCCCACCTGGCTAGGTATGGGAGCCTTTCTATTGGAAAGAACCTCTTTTCAAAGCCTAGTCATGGAACCTAGTCATGGAAGGCAGGGAAACCACTTATGCCATGGCAGTGGGATGTCCATGTTAGCGGCAAAAGGCCTCCTGCATGGCAGGGCTCTGTACAGGTTTAGATGAATTTACTGTCTTCACCACCATTGCCATCATCACCGGTGTGAGCACAATGTCACTGTCACCATCATCATTCTCTTCCTCACCATCATCACCACCATCACCACCATTATTCCCATTGTCACTCCACCATTATCCCCATTGTCACTCCAGTCATCATCCACATCCTCATCTCCCATTGTGGTCATCTTCAATGTCACCTCTAATAATTGAGGCTGAGGTAACAGGCATTGTACTGAGCACATCCTGGCCTTTATCCTAGTTTGGTGGTGGTGAAACTTTTTGAACCTAGACCCTGAGTGCCCAAACTGCAACCCCAACCCCACTTATTTATCACAAAGTGCCAGCATTGGACCTGAATTAGACCTGAATGCTGAGGTTTTAGTTTAGAAAAACCAGCCGTTATCCAATGCTCTGCTGCTGGGGTAACTTGGTTTGCATGCAGAGTTTGTCACCGCTGTCCTAGTTCTCCCAGTTCTCTTAGAGAGTAGGGTTATGACCCTGGTCTTATTCTCCAGGAAACTGAGGCATAGAGAAGCTGTGTAATTTGCCCAAGGTCTCACGCCTGGTCAGTGGGAAGGGCCAGGATTAGAACCCAACCTCCTCTTTCCTTTTGCTGTGAAAACTCAGCCGAGCTGCCCTGCATTCTGTCACAGCTGCTAGCCTCTTCTTTTACTGCAATACAGACATGATCTTGTCATTGTCTGGCTTACAGACCTTCACTGGGTGCTTGCTGGTCAATAATGACATCTCAGAGTTACATTCATATGCTCTGTCTCCCTCATCCCTGTCATGCTGGGGTCCCACCTCTGTGCTTTGCCCACACTGATCATCCCCCCATTCTTCCCCTTAGCGAGTCTAACTGCCCCTCCTGACATGTCACCTTTTTTCTTTCTGAGGTCTTCCCCTTGCATAATACTGGCAAGACATCTATAACTGAGCAGCTTGTGTTCTGCCATTGTTCCCATCAAAACCCTCTCAGTCTTCCTCCTTGCTGTGTCCTACTGGTCAGGGTTGGTGGAAACCAGGCAGAGGGCAGCCTACAGCTTGTAGGAGCTGTGCGCCAGCCTGGCAGGGATGTGAGGTGGGTGTTGGCTTGTGGGCAGTGTGGGCTGGTGTCCCGTGGGGGCTGTGCCATGATCATCTGCAGGGCCTGTGGCATGGGATTCCTCCTCCTCCTCCACATTCCCCTTGTGTCTTTGCCTTCTTTTCATGATGGTGCTGAGAACTGAGATACAAAGTCAGCTCTGTAGATATCTGCTTGCTCACTCAGGCCACCAAATACTCACTGGGTGTGCAAAGTCGTGACAGCTCTCCTTCACGAGTTCTCCTGAGAGGCTGGATCCCCTCTCCTGAATCTGAGGACTTGGTGCAGCCTGTGGGGGGGTCTGTGAAGGATGGGGGAACCCAGTGTGGGGCCTTTAGAGTTAGCAGACTGGCTTTGAAAAGAGGTTCAATTTTTGCCTGGTGCTGACCTTGGGCAAGCTGCTTGTGTGGGCTGCTTCTCAGATTGGTTCTTTGTATGATGGAGGGACTTGTGCTCTCTTTAGAAGATTCAGGTAAAGACTGATGACAAGCATAATAGTTTTTGAGAACCCTCTGCGTTCTGGACCCTGTGCTCGAAACCAGTTCATCATCTCACAAGTTCCCAGAAGGACTCCACCAGGCCAGTGCTTTCCATTCCCGTTTCCCACACCAGGAAACTGAGATCTAAAGGCACAAACTCCCTGAACTCAGCTGAATGGTAGAGCCAGGAGTCTGAGCCCGAAGCCGCTTCTCCTAACCACCTGGCATGTTAGGGCCAGTCCGGTGTCCAGTCAATGAAGTCTTTGTCCCTTCCCCACAGACCCTCTTTTTGTTCTTCCTTAGGGCCCCCCTGCCACAGGATGAGAAGGAAGAATTATTTCTCTCTTGTACATTTCTTGATGCGAGCCTTTCTGTGTGGCTCGCTTGGGGTTTATCCTATTCTGTCACCTACATACGAGGATCCTAATAAAAGATCAATACATGATGTCACTCATTGCAGATAACATAAAGATTAAAACCCTGTAGTGAGGGGAACTCGGCAGTTAAGTGGAATTTCCATATTAGGAGTAGGGTTTAAACTTGGTCATCCTCTTCATAATATCAATGTGCAGTGACATTCACAAAAGAGGGATAAAAATCCAACCCATGGTCACACCTGGGGGGGCCTCCTCACCTGCCAGGCAGTGTGGCCATTCATGAAAAGACTTTAATTGTGGGTCATGCCTGTACGTGTTTTCTCTCCTCTAGTTCATGTACAGTTGGGTTTGTGTATCACACACATGATAGATTTGATCCAAAAGGCCTGGGTTGGCATCTTGTCTTTTTTACATATTAGCTGGGTGCCCTGTGTCTTTTTCTTCCTCTGTAAAATGGGGACAATGATCATACCAACCTCTTAGGGCTGTTATGAGACTTAGACACAAGATACATGTTAAGGCCTTAGGGTAGTGCTGGGAGTCTCCCAGTGATAGCTGTTATGGGACCATTCTGAGAGCAGATCGCTGATCCCACCAGGCTGTTGCTGCTGGTACTAATGGTGGGCATTAACAGCTTTTCATGTCCTTTGCTTATTAAATACTGACCACCTGTAGGACAATATGACAGTGAATTAAAAGTCCAGAATACTGAGGGGTAGATGTCAGGCAGCAGGTTATTGTCACCATTGCTCATTCTATTTTCTTCTCAAATAACACTGGGTGACACCAGTTGCCAGTCATACCCTGTGTCTATGGTCCCCACGGTTGTCTCCAATGGTTGTTCTTCCTGCAACTGTTCCCCATGTCTGCTCAGTAAAGATCCTGGCTGTCCTCTCAGCCTCCATGGAATTGCCCCAATGTCTGCATTCATGGATTAAACAAAAGCTTTGTAAATCACTTATTCTGCAGCAGTGAGGTGGCCCATCTTCTACTGTTGCAGCTGTTGAGATGCTGGACACTTTGCTGTCTGGCCCTCAGGTAAGCCACCTCCGTTCTTGGTTGTAGATGCCACCGAGCAGAACATGCAAGGTCTCATGCTGGAGCTAAGCCCTCAGGGCTCCTGCCCTTATCAGAAATGTGTGGCTGAGTCTACAGGGCCTGGGGGCACTAGGACCCCTTATTCCTCCATCCTCTATGGACTCTTGCTCCAGCTGTCCACTCATCTGTTTCAGCAGTGTTTACTGAGTACATACTGCACTCCTGATGATGTTCCAGGTGGTGGATTCACTGCAGTGCGTAGATGGCCATCCCTGACTCTATTCATGGTATTCTCCATGGCAGAACACCTCCATCTTGCCACTGTGAACAGTGGGGCTGGATGACCTTTTGCTGGTGGGCTGTCCTGTGTATTGTAGGGTGTTTCATACCAGCTCTGGTGTCTATCCATTAGATGCCAGTGGCACTCTGTCCCCCGTTTGGGCCAACCATATTCTCCCCAAATGCTGCCAGGTGGCACCTGGGGGTCAGGATTCCCCAAGTGGGGAGCAATTGTTCTGTGCAGAGGAAGGAGATGATCTGGAAAATAATGATGAAGAGAAACTAGCCAGAGGGTTATGGGAGTCCCTGATGGGTGAGGATAACCACTTTGCAAAGGGTGCTTGAGCATAGCCCATAAGAGGTGTCTCTGTGGACATCTGGGCCAAAAGAAGAAACAACCATGCAGGCATGTGTTTGAAATGGGATGAACCAAGTGCAGGGTTAATAGCAGAGAGGACAGCAGATGGCCTTGTCAGCTTTTCCTTGGAGGAGACAGGGAGGTGTTGAAAGATTCTCAGCCTTATATGGCATATAGGACAAGGGCAGGTGCAGGGAGGGGATTAGGCAATTGTCATAACAGCGGTGGTCCAGATCAGTGCAGTGGGGATGGAGATGATGATAAATGAAGGATTCTGGTTATGTTTGGAGGATCAAGCTGGGGGACATACAATGGACTGGGAATGTGGTGAGAGAGGAAGAGGGGCATTTGGGACGACTTGGAGGCACTGAGTGTGAGCAAGATAGGAAAGGAATGTCAGCATTCCCCTGGGCAATGTGGATATGCTGGCCTTCTACCCACCTCAGGTGGGATGTTGAAGACCCCAAAGATGGTTCCTCTCCAGCTCTCTTTTGGCTGCTTTGGCCTGAGCTATTCCACCCCCACCCCTACCTGCATAGTGATGGGACTTTGGGAGGCTTGTGAAGATGCAGATTCCCAGGCCCGTTCAACTATGCTGAATTTACATCATTGATAGTACAGCTAAGGGACTGTGTAGAGCTGTGAGCTCCAGGTGAGACAGAGGACATTGCTAATGGTGAGGGCTTCAGGCCCTAGGGATTGCACATGGAATAAATTTCAGCTGCTCATAGAGGAGTGTTTTGTTTGCCTGGACCCCTGCTTTGGCCCTGGTGTTAATCTTCCCACTTCTCTAGTCAGGTCTCCCAAGGCCCTCTGTGTGAAATGGGCCTGCCCCTTCCAGATCTTGTTCTTTGTCCAGCCTTGTTTTGTCTCTGATGTCATCTCCCTGATGAGCTCTTGAGATCTTAAGTGGCTGCTTGTGGCCGATGGCTGAGTTATCTGTACACTGGGAAGATTTATGTGTGAGAAGGGTAGAATTTTCCTAGCTATAAGGAACCTCTCAGCACATCCAGCTTGTCTATTTCATTTTTCTCCAGATGAGGAAACTAATGCTTGGGAAGCAAAGTAGTTTCATAGTTTCATAGCCAGCAGTGGTACTGTCACTGACACCTTCCTGGAAAATAGAAGCTCTGTTGGTGTGGTGTGGGCATCTGTAGCCATCCTGCTACGAGACAGGGCTTTCTCTTGCACTGTGGCCGGGCCTCCACATCTCAGTCACTGCCCTTCATCATTGTGTGCTTTGTGCTGAATGCCTCTGCTTTTCTGAGCCTGTGCATCCCTAAGCTCCACTTCAGGGAAACCTGGGGTTGTTAGGTCAATTCGTGAAAGTTGTCATTTCATCTCCTCACTGCAAGAAACAACTGGTTCTAGTAGGAGACCCCTTGCACAGCTGTGGGCTAGTGGGAGAGATGGCAGAGGTGCCACTGCAGTGCCTCAAGCCTGCCTTTCCAGCTCCTGTGGATTGATAAACACTGTGATAAAAGGATTCTGGCCTCGTCCCCAGACTAACCAGGTAACAAATGGATACTTCAATAACTCTGTGATAACGAGAGTCACTCACTCCGTGGTCTAGCAGCCTCTGCTGGGGGATTTCACGTTGGGATTATTGTGTTATCATAGAAGCATATCTGCTTTATGAAGATGACATATTTTGTCTCAATTATGAAGCTTCTGTTAACCCAAAAACATCCTTAATTGCTCCCGCTGAATAGTCTGTTTCTTAATTTTAAGCATGAGATATCAGGTAGGGGAGAAATGAATGAATTTAAGGGAAAGTAATTCATCATCATCACTGTCATTATCATTACCATCAGCACCGTCACTGTTACTAACATCAGTAGCACAGTGGTCTTTTATCTCCTTCCTGTGCTCTGTCTCAAGTGATCATCCAAAGAGCTCTGTGTCAGACAGCTATGGCAGCTCTCATTTTATGGAAGGTATGTACACCTGGATCTCATAAAAGTGAACTTCCTTGCCCAAAGCTATTGGACTCTTAAAATCATACCCTCTGGCCTCAGGGCTACTGGCATCTACAAGGTGTGATTGAAAAATATGGTGAATGTTTAAATTTAAAAATTATTACAGTAAGAGATACACTGCCATTAATCCCCCTCAAGATAGCTCCTCTCACATCAAACAGACTTATCTGCTGTTCTTGCCACTTTCTGAAGGAGTGCTGGAAGTCCTCTTTCCTGAGTGTCCTTAGTTCACTGTCATGGCTGCCTCAGTCCCTTGAACTGACTCAAAACGTTTGCCTTTCATGGTCACTTTGACTTTGGGAACAGCTAGAGTTGCACAGTGCTAGAGCTGGTGAATAAGGTGGATGAAGACACACGGCAATGTTCTTATAAGCCTGACTTTCCCTGGGATGGCACTCAGCATCAGTGATCACTGTATTTGTGAGCACATTATGTAAAGACACTCATGACAGAGGACTTCCAGAACTGCTTCTGAAAGTGGCAAGAATGATGGGATAACTGTGTACAGGGCAAAGTGGGGTGTATTTTGAGGGAGGTTAATGGCAATGTGTCTTGTACTGTAATGAACTTTAAAATTTAAGCATTTACTGTATATTTTGATCACACCATGTACCCTTGCCCCATGGGTGTGGAGCACCACCCCATGCCAAGGTGGGTTCAGCCACCTGTCCTGGAGATCAAGTTGGGAAATTACGCGGAGCAAGTGGAAGGCCACATGGTATGGACCTAACCCAAGTCATCAATCAGGCTTGATGGGTCTGGTTGGGCTGGCGCCTCCCTGTGAAGCAGGAAGAAGAGACACTGCCATCTCTGCTTGGCATGGGATGCAACCTCTCCTCGGGCTGGAACTACTGCCCGGAAAATCTGGTGCCAGGATGCTCAATTTTCTTTCACTTGAAAAGAATAATAGCATTACAGGCTGGTGTACGTGCGGGTTGCTGCACATGGGTCGCCAAAGTTTGCATCCTGAACGGGGCATCTGTTCCATCTGCAGGGGGCAGGGAGCAGGGACTTGCGGTAATTTTTTGATGGAGACTTGTATTTCACGATTCTTCTCCCTCCCCCCTTTTCTCCTTTTCTCTTGTCCTGTTTCTCTTTCTATTGATTTCAAAGTTCACGTCCACCAAGAAGTTAAAAATGTCAAAGCAGATAGCCCCCAGCCACCTATCTATGAGAGGAGCTCAATTTTTTTTCATATGTCAGTGTTACAAGTTGCTTAAGTGGATAGTGATGATTTCCCTGATGAAGTCTCTGAAGATGTGCACCCTGGCTCTGTTCCTCCAAAGATCCAGATGAGCTTTAGCATTAACAGGAACCAGGAGACCTGCCAAAGTCAATTCCGTGTTGGTTTCGCAGCCACTGTACCCATGCCAACTCCTTTATCTCTTGGTCCTTCTTGCTTTTCCTTTATGGAAAGTGCCCACAAAAGCCTATTTCTTACAGTCCACCTTCTGGATGGAGGTGGCAGTCAGGTGCCCTATCTGAAAAGGAAGCAGTGTTCAGATATTTAGATATCATGGGAAATGAGAAGCTGGAGTGTCTGAGGGCTGTAGAACTAAATAAATACAGGGAAGAGATTTTCCAGAGCTCTTATCGATTGGATGCTGAGGAGTTATTAAGTTTCAAGAGTGGCTTATTACTGCACTTGGGCCAGGATTAAAGCAGAGCTAACCGCGAATATTCATCTGGAGCCATTTGCCCTTCCACCCCAGCTCCCCCTTGTCTGGCCCCTCTCTCCCACACCCCCAGGTTGTCTGAAACAAGATATGTCAGGACATTTCCACGCTGGTTTCTCTCTCTTAGCTGGACACCCTTAGGATGCTCCCTGCAGTGTGTCAGTGTGTCTTATCAAATCACACATTTCCCCATGGAGGGAAGTGTTTTCCCCATGAAAAGAGCAGTGTGAGAGTTGGGGGAGGATGGGGTGCAAGCTGATTCAGGGTATAATGAGGGTCCTTTTGGGCTGATGATCTCTGCAACCGACAGCTTCCCCATTTTGTACTGGATTTGGGGGTCTTCTTTCAGATTGGAGAGTATGATACAGACCTGTTCTGGCGTAGCCTCACTCCAACTTTGTTGTGGCTTCATCAGCCAGTGTTTACTGGGAAACGCGATGGCTTCTTTGTGTTCATGCCATGACTGCTTCTGAGCCCTGTCTTCCCCTTCATCCCCAGCTGGGGCAACCTGTGCCCTGACGTCAGCTCAGGCCCCAGGTCGGAAGGGCCCCGCACATGTAGTAACCACCATCACTTGGTTCCAGGTTTGTAGTGCCCAGGGCCAGAGGTGCTTTGGAATTTGTTTCTGGGTCTTAGAAAGGCAGCATGGTGGCTGGACTGCATGTTACACACACATGTGCACACACACATGCATGCACACATGCACACACACACATGCATGCACACATGCACATTCAAACACAGTAATATTTCTGCAATAAAGTATTTACACCGAGTGAGATACTAACATTAGGCTGACATACTCATTCTTTATAAATATTAAAGGTTAAAAATATTTTGAATGTTGGAGATTTCTTTCAATTCAAAACTTCCTCTAAAGAGCCTTATGTTAGAAAAGAGAGGAGGCCAACATCAGATTTAAGAGTAAAATTTCAATGCCAGGTATAGTGGTGGGCACTAGAGTCCCAGAATTCAGGTGGCTGAGGCAGGAGGATCATCACTTGAGCCCAGAAGTGTGAGACTAGCCTTGGCAACATAGTGAGACCTCACCTCAAAACAAACAAAACCTCTCACGGTTACAAGCCTGGGGGTGTAGCTCAGTGTTACAGCATTTGCCAGGCACATGTGAGGACCTAGGCTCCAGACACAGTAGTGAAAAAACAGTTCCAGTTTGGAGAGAAATTTAAGGCTGTGTAATTTCCAGTCAACTCACCTGGCCCCCAGTTTCTGTGCTTCCCTGTGATCCAGTTTACTGGTTTCACTGTGTAAGAGGGAGAAGCCAAGGAGACACAGTAGAAGAGATTTGTTCCAACTCTCGTCTCTTCCCTGCATCTCGAGAAGGACCTTGGGTCCTAATCCCCCCACCAGGAAAAGCCCAGGCAGGCTGACATTTAGAAGTTTATTGGCTGGAATGAGGAGTCTGTCAATTTCAGGGTCTGAGAAGCCAAGGGAAGAGCGGGTGCTCCCTGCGGATGCCCCGAGCGCATGGTAACGGAGACCCGTGTGGGAGGAGGACGAAGCTTGCCTTGTTGTTTTATTAATTTAGTTCTGACGGCTGCTAGTGCTGAGGCCGTCACGGTTCTCAGCAGAAATTAAAGGAATCCTCAGGAACCCCTCTGTCAAGTACCAATGATGAGCCGTGTAGGAAATGAAGGTTAAATGCAGATAAAGATCTCCACAGTGCTGGATTGTCCTTGTCCCTTAATCCTGAGCTCTAGTTGCATGACACATCTGCACCCCTCACTCTCCTTCTCCAGGGAGGTCAAAACCTGACCCACCACCTTTTCCTCCGTGCACTTCTGTGGGGCTGCCCAGCTGCTCCTGCAGAAACCCTTGAGCCACCCTGACCTCCCTCCCTTCTACTCCCTCCCTGCTGCTCCCTCCCTCCTACTCCCCAGCCCCAGGAAATCCACTCCCTCAACCTTTCCCCTCTCCTCTTCCTTCAGCTCTCCCAGGATCCTTGGTTCCTGTCACCGCCTTGATGTTTCTCTCACCCGCTCCTGCACCCCTAAAGTCTAAGGCCTCTGTCCAGCTGTTTCCCCAACTCTTCTCCTTGCTGGCCACGACTCAGACTGCCCCTTTACTCTCTGTGGGGCCAACTCCGGGCCTCTGTGGGCACTGCTCTGGCCAGGGCTCCCTCACCACATCTCTTCAGGCCTTCCTTAGGGAAGATTTTAGACCTCATAACCAGGCCAGGGCTCAGCACCTAGGACTTTTTCTTTCCTGCCACTCACCAGATGATGATTTCCCAATTAATGTCTTAGTTGTCTGCTCAGCATCTCCAGAAACAAGCCTGGGCCCACCTTCCCCAGAGAGCAGGGACTCTGTGCTCCCTGCCCCCCACTGCCTGGCACAGTCTTGGTACAGGAGGGTCCCAGCAGTGGGCAGTGGGTAGAGTTGGGCTTGAAGAATGCAGAACGGCGTGGCCTCTGCCCCATCCGGCCTCAGCACTCAGGGTGCTCCTTGGGGACTGCGTTTGGGGATCCACCTGTGGGCCATCATTGGGGGTGAGAAGGACACATTACCTTTGGTGGTAGGAGCCCACCTGGCAGGGGCTCCTACACTGGGCACCAATTAGAACAAGTCGGTGGGATTCCAGCCAAGGGTGTCCAGGCTCAGGGAGCAGTGAGCAGGTGGCAGGATATGGTATGGTTGGGACCCATCCTCATGAGCTTGTCCCTAAGCCTGCCTGGTGGCTTCTGACTACAGCAGGTCCTGGTCTGGCCAGTAGTTTCCTGGGACAGGCCCAGAAGCATCTTCCTTTCACTGCACTCCTTGGTTGATACTGTTTTGTTTTGTTTTTCTTTTTGGTACCGGGACTTGAACTCAGGGCATCAGGCTTGTCAGGCAAGTCTTATGCTGCTGAGCTATATCCCTGGCCCTCACTGGACTCCTTGGGAGTGTGAGTTGTTTGCATGAGTAACCGTTTGTTCACGCAGCACATGTGTTGAGTACCTGCTGTCTGCTTCGATTTCTGTGTCAATGTCGGCGGGCAACACGGGCTGGGCACACAGGTCAGTGGGAGAGGCTGTTGTCCCCTGTATAATTATACAAACAACTAATGCAAACAAGGAATGACATGTTTTAGGACAGGCCTGGAGCTAATGTGCATAATGCTGCAAGACTGCGTCTCAAGGTTTCGTTTGTTTTTTCCTAGAGAAGATCATCAGGGAAGGCTTCCTAGAGGAGGTGATATTTGGGCCATCATTTAAAGGATGTATTGGAGTTCAGTTGCAGAATAACCTTCTGGGCTGGGGTGGCAACCTGTGCAAGGAGCTTGAAAGAGCTTGCTACTGGGGCCCATGGTGGGACGCAGAATGGAGGGCAAGGGTGAAGAAGCGGTGGTGGGGGTGTGTGCAGACCATGTGCAAGGCGTTACCAGGGCAAGTGCTGTGAGCTTCCGGATAGGATCTGTGGGGATGCTCAGATGTCACAGGAAGCTGAGAGCAGAGGTGGCAGCCCTCGGTGTGCAAGACTCGGGAGGCTGGCTCTTCACTGCAGCTGCTGGGCTTTGATGCACAGCCAGGCTTGCACTATTGGAGAGCAGGCAGCCCGGCTTCTGCAGGTGGCCGGTCTCCTGGGAGCCTCAGCTTGGGAGGATCCCACTCCCTTGGGTGCTGCACAGGTGGGGGGCCAGGCCTCTGGGGGCAGCAGGGCGGGCACAGTGACACAGCGCAGTGTGTTGGGGCCCGGCCTTTCATACCGGGGTGCTCTCCTGAGTGGCACCACTGGGCCCTGAGCAGTCCACATGCGCTGTGATTCCCACAAAGAGCAGGGAGCCAACCAGAGAAGTGAAGCGACCCTCTGAGGCTACACTCGAACACAGGGTAGAGCTGAGATTGGAACCCAGGCCCTCAGCACCTTGCCTCCACCTCTGCACCCCGTTGTGTCTCAGGAGGGTGGGTCTCTGGGTTTTCTAGAAGAGGGAGTAACCAGTTTAGCCTCAAATGCAAAGGAGAGAACATAGCAACAGATAGATTCCGTCTCTGCTTGACTGTGTGTCCTCAAGCAGTTTGCTTACCCTCTCTGAGTTGCAGCTGCAAGATGAGCTCACATCTATGATAATGCTGAGCCTTTGAGTGCCACACTGTATTCTCAGGCTTTTATACACATTAACACACTACCCCTCACAGTGGCCCTCCCTCTGGGATAGGGGCTGTTATTACCCCCATTGTGACAGATGGGGCTCTTGAGGCACAGAGAGGTTATGGTACATGGCCAAGGTCACATAGCCAGGGCGAGCTCAAGTCTTGCTTTGAACCCAAGAAACTTGGCTGTTTGCAGAGATCAGATGACATGGTTCAAATATGGATTGTGGCACAGAATGTCACACGGCATGGCTTAGGAACAGCCATTGAAATTACAGAGCTGCTCTAACCCTCCAGCCCTTTCTTCTCTGTAAAATGGGATGACAGCAGCTGTGGTTATTAGGCCTTAATGATAGTCTCAGTTAGTAGACTCCAATGATGAAGTCTGTTCCCCCTTTTACAGATGGGGAAGTCAAGGCTCTGGGTTGCACACCTGCTGAAAGGTAAGCTGGCTTCCCTCTGTCTCTGTAGCCAACCAGGGCCCATGTTTGTCAGCTGGAGACATGCTCTTTCTCTGGCTGGGCCTTCCCTCCAGGAGTGGCCCCGAGAGTACAAGGCTGCCCCAGGTGTTCCTGGTTCCACTGAGTTGGGTCTGTTCCATGCCCCTCTATTCCACCTCCCTATTGCCCCATGTCCCCGCCATTCCATTGCTGCATAAATGGCCCAAGACCCACATGAGTTGTGGATGGCCTGTTTCACAGGAGCCCTGTCAAAATCCTGGGCAGGTTGGGTAAGACGCCTTTGTCAGACTTCCTAATGTTAGCGTCCTCCCTTGTGATTACATGCAAGACGTATTTATTCAACACTTTGCTTGTTTCCTCGGCAGCCATAATAACAGTGTCTCATATACTGACTATGTGCTGTCTTGAACTGTGGTGTCTCCCAGTGGGAAACTGGGCTCTGCCATCTCAAGGGGTGACCTATACTCTGCCAAGGCGTCTCCCTCAGCTTGGGTCAGATAGGCAGCTCACAGCCTAGCCGCACAGTGCTGTCACCAGGGAAGCTGGATGGGTGACACATCTTCTGGCTGTACCTCCAGAAAGTTGGCCTTGATTCATGAGGCCTGGAAGCCTGGCTTTTGCGTACCATAACAGATATTGTGTTAGGGTACACACTTGTGTCCTGACCCCTGTGAATCAGAGTTTATTTGGAAAAAAAGGTCTTTATAGATGTAGCTAATTTAACTGTCTCCAAAGGAGGTCATCCTGGATTTAGGGGGAGCCCTAAATCCAAAGACCAGAGGGCATATGAGACAGAAAAGAAGATGCTGGGGCAGGACAAGAGCCACATAGGGGAGAGGCCGATCCTGGGTGCTGTGTCCCCACACCAGGAGGCTCTGCCATTGCCATTGCTGGAGCTTGGGCACAGGACAACAGAGGATGCCTTCCCGCCTTCTGCCTCAGCCTGCCCACACCTTGATCCCAGACTTCTGGCCTCCTGAACTGTGAGATAACACATTTCTGTTCCGTAGGTAACCTTGTTTGTTACAGCAGCCACAGGAAACTATTGTATATGTTTTGAAAGCTCTGTGGGTGTCTTAGTCCATTTTCTGTTGCTCTACAGAATACTTGGGACTGGGTAATTAAAACTGATTTCCCCTTCAGAGAAAAAAATGCGGCTCACCACCAGTGCTTCCTTAATTTTAAGTAATCAGGAATTACTGTGTTTTGCAAACAGAACACCACTACCAAAACCAGCATGCTATAAATAGAACGATGTCTTCTATTTCCAAAGACTATCAATATGCCAGAGAGATATGAAAATAATAATAAAAGTGACATCTTTCATGGCAAACTTTGGGGTCAGGTTAGGACTGTAATTGTGAATTATCTCTGCCTAAACACTGCTGCCCGGGAGGACTCACAGGGCAGATGGGAAAGGGAAGACAGAATGGAGGTTTGTTTTGGCTTCTGGTTCTCAGGACCGGAAGTGGAAGAGATCTGCACTGGTGTGGCCCCTAACAGTGTCAGCACGTGAAAGAGGCGGATGGCTTTACAATCACTCATTCCCATGGAAACTGGTCCCATCCTGAGCAGTGAGAACCCATCTGCAGGAATGACATGCCAGTCTATTCACACTGGCCCTGTCCCGTGGCCAGACACAGCTCCTAGCACAGCCCCATAGACATGCACTGTTGCAGGGAGCAAAGCCAAGCACCGAATGATTAGGATACAAAGCCACACTGGAGACCAGTGGTGTAGACCATGCCAGGACTGGGGCTGAGTGCCCTCTTCTGGTCTTTCCTTTTCTCCTGGTGTGGTGGATACTTTCACCATTCATTGCTGTCTATCCCCAGGTAAGCAAAGGACAGGCCAAAAGCAACGTGAACAAGGTTTGGATGAGGGTGATGTCCTCTCCAAGATGATGCTATTAACCGCTCTGCCCTCTGACACCACTGGCCATATTGCATTGGCCTGCAGCCCTCCTGTTTTGCCTGGCTGCCCTTTGCAGGTAAATCCTGAAAAGGAGCCAAGAAGAACAAAGCCTGAGTCACAGCTCTGGAGCAGTCTGGGTGGGATGCTCCACAAAGGCGTGGTGACCTAGCCCTTTGGTTGCTATGTTTCCCTGACATGACCAAATGCTGAGCATAAGTCATTGTTCAAAAGTGACAGGATGACACACAGGATAGGAGGTGGCATTTGAAAATAGTATATATGAGAAAGATTTGCATCTAGAAGATATTAAAAGACTCTCAGAATTCAACAATGATTCAACCCAGTTAAAAGGAGGTCCTGAATAGACATTTCTTCAAAGATACACAAGCAGCCAGCAGAGGCACAGAGGGAAGCTCTGTCTTGTTGGTCCTTAGGAAACTACAAACCAGCGTCGAAGAGAAGTGCCCATTCACATGCACTGAGGTGGCTGGAACCACACAGCCAGGTAATAGCAACTGTTGCTGAGGATGTAGAGAAACCAGAGCCTTCATGCATGGTTGGTGGGGGTGCAAAAAGGGGCAGCCACTTTCCAAGCAGGCTGGCAGCTCCTAAATGACTAAGCAAAAAGTAACATGTGGCCCAGGAATTCTCCTAGGTGTGTACCCAAGAGAAACTACAGGAGTCCACATAAAGACTTGAACGTGGATGCTTGTCACAACAGCCAGAAGGTAGAAATGATCCACATGTCCATCAGCAGAAGAGTGGATAAACACAAGGTGTTCTGTTTACACAATGGTGTACTCCTCAGGCACAATAAAGGATGGAGTGCTGATTTTCATTACACATGGTGCTCACTGAGAGTAGCCAGATGTGACTATTCTTAGGTTGTAGGATTCTTCCATGCACAGGAAAACCCAGAGCCACATGGAGAGCAGGTGGATGATTGCCCAGGGCTTGGGTCATAGAATTGGGGGATGGACGGATGGGATTTTTTATGGCGTGATGAAATTGTTTTAAAAATGTAATGATAGTTGCTTCTGTTTGGAACCACACCAAAAATGATTTAATTATGCATTTTCAATGGGGGAAATGTACATTATGTGAATTAGGTCTCAATTTGTTTTAAAATGTGACTGGATACTGGCACAGAGCTGAGACCCCTTCTACCCACTTCCTGGTGGTAGGAACGTGCACTGTAGCACATTGTAGGTGCTCAGTTAGTGCAACCCACCTTCTTGCTTCCTGCCCAGGAGCTTGGCTGCTCCTCCATGCAGCACCCATGTTGGTCTTGTCAGATGTAGTCTGTTTGTGTCCTTGTAAACGAGTGATCTGCTCAGGGACTGCAGTCCTCAACACACCCCACATGGACAGTGGGTGACACTCTGCAGACAAAGGGGCTGGAGAGTGGGAGAGCCAGGAGCCAGTGTCTGTGGCAGGCGATGCTTTTGGATTTGAGAGGGACTGGACATGGGGAGAGAAAGTGGGGTCCAGGGGCCTTTGTGGAAGCCACTGCAGCACAAGCAACCTGCATGCTGGCATTGGTGCCAGTGGTGTTAAAACAGGGTAGAGTGTCACAGGTGAAGTGGCGGAGCAAGGCAGCTGGCTGGGTGGCATCTGGGGACATGGGACTGGCTTCTGCAGATGCAGAGAGGGTGGTGGAGGATGGGGCGACGTGCATGTGATGTCTCTGTGGGCACCTGGCTCACCAGGATGCCACTGAGACACTACCCATCCCATGAGGCTGAGCTGTGGGTGTGGGAGGGCTGGGAGGACTGTCTCCTGAGAGACATGTCCTCGACACGGACCTCTCAGTCCCCTGTTCTGGGTCAGGTCACCACATGGCCACCTTGCTGGCCCATGTGAGGTTGCTGAGGGATGGGACATGAGAGAGCCACGGAGACGCCTCTGTGAGTTCACAGAGTCTGTAGGAGAAGGTGCTGCTTGTGCTGTGATCACTACCTTGGGCTCTGGTCCGCAGGTTCTGCCCTTCTGATCCAGCAAACTTGAGTGTGTCACTGGAGTGAGGTTTTGGGTCATGACTTCCATCCTCCAGAGGGGAACCTGCGAGTGCAGAGTCCTAGGGGTGTGGGTCACAGAGACAGAGAGGCAGTGAGGACCCCGGAGTCTGTCCCTTCACCACGATGCTCCCCTCCCTGTGGATGTGGTGTGTCAGTCAGCTCTGTGTTACTGTAGCGAATTGCCCGAAGCAACTCACCTCTTTTAGTGGAAGGGCTCATTCAGCACTCAGTGCAGGAGGTTTGAGGACATGGTGTGAAGCTGGCTGTGGTCCAGGAGCATCTTCTGCTGGTGAAGGGCAGTGGTGAGAGAGTGTGTGGTAGCAAGAAAATGATAGATCCAGGAACGGACAGGGAGGATGAGGCCACCCAGCCTCAGAGCAGCCCTGGGGAGATGCACTAGGGACGCAGGAGGCCACCTTCCACTATCCTGATCCCGCCTCCAGAGGCCTGGGGACTTCCTATGAGGCCCTGCCTTCCAAAGGTTCCCACCTTCCAACAGTGTCACCTCTCTGTAGTGCCACCAGGCCCCTTGGGGGACATAAACCATATTCAAGCCATAGCATGGTGCTTAACTACATAAAAGTACTTGGTTCTCCAAGTTGTCTGGCCTTTGGCAAAATCCACAGTGGTCTGGGTTGAAAGGTCCTGTAATATCGCCTAGCCCTCACTTTATTTTAAGTAGTTTTATAGGTACAGACACTGAGGCTCTGAGAGGGTGACTCACTTTCCCAGAGTCACACAGCCATCCATCCAGGTCAGACCTAGAACCCATTTTACCTGACTCCTGTTGACATGCAGAGGCTCACTTTGCTGAATCCTATGAACATGTCATCCCAAACTTATACTTGGGGCCACTAAGCAGTTTCCCCTGACACTGTTCTGAGTGACATGAGCAGACCAGGTTTTTGGTGGATGCGTCCTGGTGTGATAGACGACAGTGTAGTGTGTCAGAGGAGACTTCATGTAACAGAAAAGGGCAGCAGGTGTTATTTGGGCTAAATTGACCTTGAAATTGATTTCTTTATTTTATGACTTACTGAAAGGAGATTAATACTTTTTTTTTTCCTGCAGTCTGAAACAATTTACATGGTAATAGAAGGCATAGTCAGTCAAATAAATTGCTGGAAGTGGTAGTGTTCCAAGGGAAAAAGTACAGAGCTTATGCACATTGATTTCTTTGCCCTGGGGAGAAGCAGAGATTTTAACATCTGGGAATAAGGAGCTAAATTTTATCTCACATTTTAAAAACAGAGGGCTGGAGAGCTTAATCTGACATTTATGCAGAGTTTCTCAGTTGGGGGAGACAGGGAAAGTCTGAGCTTCCTGCTGAAGTTACCTGGTGTTCTTGGAAGTTCTCTGGACAGCTTGACTTGGAGAGGCTGGGACAGGGACCCAGGTGACATGGGCGCGTGAGGAGCTGGCTTCCTTGAAGCTGGGCATGTGCAGAGGAAGGAGGTGGTGGCAGGCAGGGAACATAAAGTATAACCTCTGATGAGGGTGTCAAAGAACCCTATGCCTGCAGACCATGCATCCAGATTTCTAGGTTTTGCACCAGACGTAACTTTTTTGCACCAGATGTAACTTTTCGACACCAGATTGACTTGATTCACTGGGACTGGTGGCATCTGCTTAGTGTGTGAGGCTGCATCCATCTCAGCAATACAGTGCAGCAATTGATTAGTACTTCCTGCCCTGGGAACATGACAGGAGCAGTAGCCTGTGTGCCACTGATTTACAGTTCCTGGCACAACCACTGAGATATGGCCCTCCTTGCCAACGTCTCTGCACTAGTACCACATTGACAGGACCCTTGCCAATCCTCCAAAGTGATTGTATATTATTTGCCGCATTATGCATGCTAATTTTTTTGCAGTAAATGTCAAAACTGAATCTCTACCTAATGACTGGTGTTGACATGTATTTTCCCCTTACATTATCTTCTTTTCAAAATCAAATAAAACATAGAATAACATGGTCGTAATTTTCAATGCAGAGTTCAAACTTAAAAAGAAAGAAGAGCGGGATTAGTTTCTCTCCTCCATCCTGCTCAGACAAACAGCTCCTTCCTCCAAAATTGTTCATTTTCACTACACCTGTCTTCTTCACCTTGTCTCTATCTTTTGGGGACCTCGCTGCATAGACTAGGAATGCATATGTTCTTCAAACAGTGAGCAGATGGCTAATTCTGTAGTTACTACTCTACATTTTACTGGTGCCATCATCGTCCCCTACAGTTCTGCCTCATTACATTTATTGAGGTTGTCTGAATTTTCTTGGGCTTCATATAATGGACTTGTGTTGTTGCCAAGGATTTGTAATGATAAAAATTTTTTGCTGCGTATCCTCAGCCTAGTAATCCGTGTTTCTTATGTCTTTTGTGCTTGTCTTTCATTTTGACTTTGGTGTTTCTCTCACAGATTTGGGAAAGCTCTTTACAAGTGAAGGAAATTACTACTCTGTTCAATGTGCTCTAATTTTCTTCATTTTGTTCTTTTTCTCATACTTGATGGTGGTGTGTTTCATGTTGTCTTGGTTACTTTTCTCTCGTTGCTGAGACAAAATACCCAACGCCCAAAATGAAGGAAGGAAAGGTTTATTTAGCTTACAGTTTGTGGAGGTTTCAGTCCATACTTGGCTGGCTCTGAGGCAAAAGGTAGCAAAGCAACAAGAGCAAAGGGGGGAATGGCAGCTGAACAGCAAACAGCCAGAGCAAACGGGAGGAATGGCGGCAAGCAGCTTCTTTCCCTGCCTTACTTTGTAAACAGGCTACCCCCACCTAAGGGGCGTGTAGCTCTCACATAATCTTTGCCCTCCTCTTCCACAGGCTCAGGATGTATACAAAGTAAGCACCCTGGCTTCCTGTTGAGTCACTTAGCCAAACCTCTAGACTCCCCAAGTTGACACAATGTATCAACCATAACACATGTGTAACATTTTGTGTACACAAAATTTATAATCTTTTGTAGTAACACTGTGGGTTGGGGAGTCAACATTGGAAAGATCTTATCTAGCACTCTCAGATTATAAAAGATCCCACATTATTATAGTTTAGGTCTAAATGTCCCACCAAAAGTTTCATGCATTCCCGTGTGGGTTTTTGGAAAGTAATTAGACCATGGGGCTGACACAGTCATCAGTGGATTAATCTATTGATAAACTCATAGCTGAATGTGTGCTTAGGAATTGGGGCCTGCTTGGAGATGGGTCATGGGTGGTGTGACCGAGGAAGGCATGTCCTTGTCCTGGGTTCCCTTTCTCCCTCTTCCCAGGATGCCATGCATTGAATAGCTATCATTCTCCTGCCCTTCCACATGTCATTTCTGCCTTTGGGCCAGCCACCCATGTAGGGACTAAGCCTACTAAAACTGTGAACCAAAATAAACCCCTCTCTTTTTTTTTTTTTTTGGTTTTTCTCCGGTACCGGGAACCGAACTCATGACCTTGCACTTGCCAGGTCGCTGAGCTAAATCCCCAGGCCCTTAAACCCCTCTCTTTAAGTTGTAGGTATCAGATATTTTGTCCCAGTGACAAAAAAGTGACTAAGGCACACATATTTGGTTATGTTGTGTCATCCAGTAAAGACATGAATTAAGGAGATATTTTAATTTTTTTGCCTCAGAGAATGCAGACTCTAAGCTCTGTAGGGATTGGTATAGTCTGTGACCATCTGAGGGTTGGGAAGTGTCTGTGCATTTCTCAGGTGCTCTCTCCCCTCTAATCCCGTCTGGCTAGACATTTTAGATTTAGTGGGCTAGGGTAGGTTGGTGACCTTTAGAGCCCCTGACCCTTGTCTGTCTCTCTCAGCCTTGCAATTCTGCCTATCTCTACCCCTGGGAACCTGCCAAGGCCCATGACCCCACACCTCTGCTCATTGATCAGATGGCTTTGGTCAGCTGTGGCCTGAGCTTGGAACTTTCCCCATCTTGGGCCAGCTTTCACTCACTGCATGCTGGGGACCCTTACCCTATGTCCCTATGTCTAACCCGTGCCCTCTGTATAGGCACAAGGAGTTTGGCTACTGTGTCAGCCTTCTTATAATCTAAAGCCATTGTTATACAAAGTGTGCCATGTTCTCTTGCTGCTCTTTGCTGCTGTATGGGGTCTATACACACGCATGCACACACACATGCTCAAGGACAGGGCAGGGCATGGAGAAGTGGGACATGGCGGCACAGGAAGAAGCAGCATCCAGGTTGCTTGTTGGCTTAGGGTTGTAGTTTAGGATCTGAGAAGGCGAGCGCATCCTTTTCCTCCTAACAAGCTGCCACAGGGTGTATCAGTTCAATTCATCAGCCATGGGAATTCATTGTGTGGATTCATGGAGAAAACCAAGACTTCTTGGTAACTAGAGCAGTCAGTCAGACAGCCATTGCCTTCTACTTTTGAGAGACAGCTGTCTCTGCTGCTTCGCCCCGCTCAGTCTGCCTCAGGATGTTTGAGCATGTGTTTGTCGCTTTTTCTGAGGTGAGGGGGCAGGAAAGACATGGGGGTTGGCATAGTTGGCTGCTTTATGCAGGACAACACAGGGACCCTGCTAAGCAGGGAGTGACAGGTAGGCAGGCAAATGCCCAGTCACAGGGCCCAGGGAGGCTTAGGAGGGGCCTCAAGAGCAGAAGGATCCCATGAGCAAGCGGCGGGGGAGCCTGCGGTGCAGCCCCATTCCCCCCAAACCAGGGCTCCCGTGACCTTTTAAGGTGAGATGGGTGTGTTGTGGGGAGAGTGGCCGCCAGGCAGGACTCTGTGACCTCTGCGTTTGGGCTCAAGCCGTGGAGATGGGCAAGCAGTTCTGATTTTCTTGTTACCAGATTTTCTCATGACCAGCACCTTCTGGGAAATACAGAGAAAAGACGTGTGGCCTTCTTCATTGGCTCCAGAACGGTCCACAGAATCAAGACCTCAGCGCTCCTAGAGGGGTCTGAGCAGCATCTGTGGGTGGCCCAGAAAAGCCTTGGTGGCTCTGCTCCCCATTTCTATCTCAGGCTGTCTCGTGTCACAGTGTCTGTGTCTGTCAGTCTATCTGTCTCTGTCTTGTGTATGAATGTGGCACGCACGCGCATGTGCGTATCTCTCTCCTTCTGCTCGGGTGTATGGCTGAGTCCTGGTCACAGCTCAGGGAGTTTCACCTAATGAAGAGTTGGGGATTCAGGCACTGGTGGTACTTTTTAGATCAGAACGTATCCCAAGCACTAGCCGGTGACCACCTTTAACATGCTGTGACCCATGGAGCAAGGCTGAAACCATCAGAGGAAGGCGGGTTTGATGGCAGTTAACACCTGGGTTTTCAGCAGGCATGCTCAAGTCCAGCTGCAGGCTTTCCACAGCCTGCTGGATGCCTTGGGCCAGACCCTCAGCCTCTCTGTTATCCACCACCCCTCCACTGGGGCTGAAGTTAAGACCTGCCCTCCTGCCGAGGAAGAAGGTAGAGGGTGCTCCCAGAGCGCTCTGCATCAGGTACTGTGGGTGCTGTCTCTCGTGAAGCAGTGACCGCACTCCCTGTGACAGGTCAGCTGGACGTGGCTACAGGTCACGTGTGTCTTCAGGATAGGCTGGAGCATCCACACCGAGGCAGAAAACTACATTTTCACTGCCTGATAGAGATGTCAGAAGAATCATAGATGCAATAATTTTGTGGTAGCCACATTAAAAAGTAAAAAAGAAACTAGTGAAACTAATTGTAATAATAAATTTTCTTTTATCTACTCATAATATATTTATATTTTTAAACATAACAATATATTTTTATTTATTATTAAATATCATCCTAAGATATAATCGATATAAAACTATTAATGAGATGTTAATATTAATGAGATTTTTACATTCCTTTTCTTCATAGTATGTTCGAAATCAAGTGTGTGTTTTACACTTAGGTGACATTTCCATTGAGTCTGGCCACATGGCCATTAGAGGTTGCTGGAGTGGGCAGTGTAGGTCCTACCCCCGTAGGGGATGAGCAGAGACCCAGGACAGCGTGGAAAACCATGGTGGGACATTCTGTGGTTGTTCTAAGTTAGCTTACTTCCTCAGCCTGGTCCCCCAACCTTCTTATCCATGTTTGTTTTTCAGGACTGCAAGCCTGAAGCTCCAGCCCTCCTGCCCAGTGCCAAGAGAAGCTCACAGGACTCCGTAAGTAGAAGCGGTGTGGTCCAGCAGAGTGGAAACAACTTCTGCGTCTTTTCAGCCTCCTTGGTCTGAGTTATCAACCACTGGGAATTTTTTCCCCCTTAAACCTGAAGCAGATTTTGCTGGGAGAAGCCTAGCAACTCATTTTGAGGGGAATAAAATTTCCCAAGCATCTGCACAACCTCTATAAGGAAATGGCCAGGGTCATATTCCAAGCCTGTGGTCCAGGACAGGAAAGGTGCACACAGCCCTTGGAGAAGGGCTAGGTCCAGCTGGACGTCACATCTGTGGGTGATGGATGGTACAGGCACTATAGGCTGAGCCCTTCCTTGCTGCCTTGAGAGGTCCAGGTCATAAGGGAAAAAGGAAGAAGTTAGTATCACTGGGCGTTTCCTGTGGGAACTGCAGTTTGCTTACTGAGTGCCCGGCAACCCCACACCATAGACTCACATTTGGAGTCTTTAGGTCACATGACTGTGGGTTATGCCAAGTGCAGATTCTTGTGTGTCCCTCTGTGGACACAGCGGCCAGGAAGCCCCTGCAATGATGCTTCTGATCTCACCACACGTGTCCTGTCAGGTGCACAGTCACCTGAGTTGCTTCTCTTGGTGCTGTCCTGCTCAGGTGTGGTTTCAAGTGGCCATGGACCTTGTAGTTTTCATTCAATACTATGCATTTGACTTCATGGTTATCTTTGCACTATAGCAAACAATACTGGATTTCCATTTACAGTAGCAGTATGAGATTGCCTTTGAAAATATTTACTAACTTAAAAAATGGATTGATTTACAGAAAAAAAAAAAAAAAAAACAGCATGGCAGCAACAATAATGTAGCCAGGACAAGACTGAGAATGAATCCCTCATTTGTCTAGCCTTGGGCACTGTCCACCCGAGCCCTGTATATTTGAGGTGTCCCCTCCCCCTGCCTTGTGCTGATATTTTGTGCCAACCAGAATCTCTAATGACCACCACTTGGCCTCTGTTTCATTTCCCCAAATTACTTTTAAAGTTGGGCTTTGTTACAACCTTCTTAATGGTTCCCCTGAAAGACATGTTTATTTGTGGTGCCACGAAGGGGCAGGGAGAAGAAGAGGAACAAGAGGAGGAGGAGAGGGGCAGTGAGAAATGGCAGGCCCTTTCCCACTTTCTTGTCCCACTCTGCAGCTGAGCAAGTGTCCTGCCTCTGTTCACAGGACATCTCCTCTGTGACCCCGTAAGCAGGTTTTATCTCTGTCAAGTGGGTAGGCAACAGTCACTCTAGATCAGGCACTTTCAGGGTGGTATGGCTGTAGATGCCTGGAAACAACCCCTCTAGAGGTTCAGAGCAGTGTCCCAAGGTCACACTGCTGGGCTCAGCCTATCCAGAGCACCTAACAGTCTAACACCTTCGCCCCAAGTCTGTGGCTTATTCTCCCCACTTTGATGATGCAAGACAATGTGCAAAGCAGGAACTGTGGTATCAGCTCCCTCTTCCATGTGACAGCATCTCCGGGAACATAGTGACTTCAAGGCCATTTTCTGCCATGTTGTTTCTGAGGCTGGCTTACATGGCGGCGCTGGCTCAGGCCCTGCATGGGGTGGGTGGAGGATCTACTTGCAGTGGTCCACTCAGCCACTGTTGGGAGACCTTGGTTCTCACCTTCGTGACTGCTGCACAGAGCTTGGGGCTTGTCCTCCTGACATGGAGGGTGGACTCTACCAGTGTGGGGATCTAAGGGGACACAGGGCTGAGAGCAGAGCAGAAACTATATGCCTTGTATGGTCCCCCATCAGCACCTCTGCATCCATCCGGCACATACAGCTGCGGAGAAGGCTGCGGAGAAGGCTGCACCAGGGTGTGAGTACCTGGGGAGGGGCCATGGGGCCCACCACACTCTTCATAGCCTTTAGATAACTATGTCCTGTAGTCCACACTAACTAGGAAAAGGAGAAAAACATATCAAACCTATTTGACAGATAGGAAATGAGACACGGGGCAGGTACTGACTTCCTCCCTAAAGAGTTTAGAAGTTGGCAGTGTGGAAGATTTTCAAGGGAGATGCACAGAGGCCCCTTGGCCTATGATGGGGTTAGGTCCAGGTAAGTCCATCATACATTGAAAATATCATACATTGAAAATGCATTTTACATAACTAATTTACTAAGCCTCACAGCTTAGCCTAGCTGTCCTTAGACATCCTCAGATGGCTCATATCAGCCTACAGTTGGCCTGAATCATCTGATACAAAGCTTCTTTTGGACTACAGTGTTAGCTGATTATGTCTTGTAATTTATTGAATGCCATACAAAAACAAGTGTGTTTACATCATCACAAAGTCACAAGAGCCTGGAGCTGAGCCATCATAAGCCAGGGGCAGCTATAGTTGGAAATGTTAATGGTCTAAGACAGGATCCAAGGTGGACTCTCCATTTCCCAGTGCGGAGAAGAGTCCCTGGATTGTCAACTTGGGGTAGGATTTCAGGCTCAGCCCCACCTCAGTCAGGCGGGTGATAAGTTTTCTTAGTCAGAAGTGCAGGAGGCTGTGGGGATATTCATGCTTGGCCGGGACTCAAGTTGTGAAGACGGCACCTGACTTGCTCCTCTTTTCCCAGCCTTGTGTCCCCAGTGCTGCAGATCTGGGTCCTGGCTGGAATCCCATAGAATGTGTCACAGGTGGAAGGGGTCATTTTCTTGACCTCTGTTGGTGGCAGCATGTGTTGGCTCAACCATGTCAGAGTGGCAGCTTTCCTCTATGTCTTGAAATATAAACGGTGATCACTCTTTTTACTTAAATTTTTAGGGGCATCACTAGGGAATAAACTCAGGACCCTTACACTGAGCTACAGTATTTTGAGACAGGATCAAGTCAAATTGCTAATTTGCTCAGACTGGGCTCAAACTTGCAGCTCTCCTGCCTCAGCTTCCCAGAGTGCTGGGATTATAGATGTGCACCACTGTGCTTGGCTTGAAACCTTTTAAAACTTTTTTGTAGTGCTGGAGATTAAAGCTGAGGTCTTGTGCCTGCTAGCCAAGCCCTCTATTGCTGAACTACACCCCTGTCCGCGTGTTTGCTGTTTGACCTGAAATCACTCTTCTAACAGATCTCTAAAACTCCACAGCTTTCAGAAGGGGACCAGGAAATTGTAAGAGTTTGTACCTTGGGGAATGATTTTATGCATGTGAGAAGATGTATTTATATAGTTACTGAGCAAATGATTGTTGTATGTAGCAAAAATACATTTAAAAAAGATGTAGCCTCTATATCCATCAATAAGGGATGCTTTAAGTAAATTGTGTGTATCCATAAAACCCAATTCCAAGCTGCTGCTAGGGTTTCCTGGTGAGGATTTATGTTTATTGACTTGGAAAGATGCTTGTGACATATTGTTGAGTGGGAAATACAGCATATATCATATGATTCCAATTATATGCAATTATATTCATAGATCTTTCTCAGAACACAGAAAGAGATGTCAGAAAGGCAGATGGAAAGTTCAACTAAGTGGATGGATTTTACATTTTTCTTCGAACTCTTCTGGCTTTGTTATTTTTATTTATTTATTTTTACAGCAAGCAGTTTTTTTCTAAGGAGATAGTAATAATGAGAATATTGATGATGATGATAGTATAAAATCAAGCAGTGGGTTCTGAGTTATTAAGGAGGTTTCCAAGGACTGCTTATCTTGGGTGAAGGTCTGATTCTCAGTTGTCATGGAAATGCTGACATTCCTTTGCAGGAGTGAACTTGTGGGTTACTGGATTGAGATGGGGCCTCTGGTACTTAGCTGCCCGAGGAGACCCAGAGCATCTCAGGCCCAGGCACTCCACCTCTCCCATGCCTTTCCCTGTAGGAACAGCCCCTCTGTTGTCTGTGAGCTCCAGCTATCTATGTTGATACATTTTCCCAGAAGTCTCTCCTGCACATGGCAGGTGCATCTCACTTGCATCCAGAATAAAAGAATAGTTGTGGTGCAGCTAGCATTTCCAGGCACATGGGGGTGTTGCTGATGTTACTCTCAATACTTCATAGCACTCTCAGTCTAAGGAGGAGACTCTCCCTGCACCTTTGTTCATAAAAGAAGAAACTGAGACCCAGGACAGTCATTTGCTCAGTGCCTCCCACTACTGGGGAGTGGATAAGAACCAAATGCAGATCTGACTGACTGCTGTCACAAGTTCAGCTGAAGGTATGGCTACTTGGTTTTGCAAGGTGATGTAGGGAGTGCTTTGGGAATTTGAGTTTTTGATGTGAGGGTGATTGTAGAGTCAGCAGGCGAAGTGAACATCACACCTGTTGATTACCTGTGAAAGGTTCTGCTGGAAGATATTAGGTTGGAGACCAGTTTCTCTGCCTCTTTGTACATTTAAGACAACCATGCTGTCTTTGAACATTGGAACGGGTTGGGTCTTTGCTTAGGTACGAGAGGAAATGCTTGTGTTGAGGTGACTGGCTGGGTGGATTGAACATACTCATCTCAAACTCTGTAGTCATTTGCAGTCAGATGTCCACACGGTGAAAGATCTTTGGGAAAGAGATGACAGCTTGCAGCTTCCCACTTGCTCTGGAGCCCATCAGGGGCAGATTCACCCTGAACCAGAGGGAGGTGACACTGTACGAGTGTGAGGAACATTATGACTCCTGTTTTTCCTTTGTTGATCATGCTAGAGACATAGTGCGGTTAAGTGACAAAACTCTAATTTCCACTTTCTGCTTCATTCATATTTTGCAATCTTTTTACTTCCCTGTAACAGAAATGTACCATATTCCTTTCCCATGGCTGCATAAGAAGCCACAGGAAACACGCTAAGACAGCACCATCTGTCACCTTGCAGTTTCCATGGGTCACAGGTCTGGGAATGGTTGAGCAGAATCCTTTGCTTATCATCTCACAGGGCTACAGTTGAATGTAGCTGGCCAGGGATGGGGTCTTATGGAGAGCTTGCTCTTTGTTGGAAGACTTTAGGCCCTTGTGATTATGGGCTGGGGACCTTCAGCTTTTAGTCGTGTCCCACAGTCTCCTGTCTGTGGCTGCTCCTTTGGCATAACTGTAATCCCAGCACTCTTCGTGATGAGGCAGGAGGATCACAAGTTTGAGCCCAGTGTGAGAGTCTGTAGCTTAAAGGCCCTGAATTCAATCCTCACACCGGAGGGTGTTATCCTCAGGGATAACACACACACACACACACACACACACACACACACACACACACACACAGAGCTGTACACACAAATATCGCAATTGCCTATAGCTTTAGTGCTTGCTGGCAGCACAGAATCTTACATATGCACATGCTCATATGCACCTGTTATTCTTCGTATGGCTAATCATGAGCTCTGCCCACAGGCTAGTGGAAAGGGCCATATGTGACATGGCCTGGGGGTTACTCTAGGTTCCATCCACACAGATAGGGTCCTGAGACAAGTGGAGCCTTCTCCCTCCAGGGCCCTGGTTCACGTTCTATTCAGCATCTTCTCCCCCACCCAGCACTAGATCCCTTACTGTTGGGCTCTTTAACCTTCCTGGCCCCTCATGGCTGTCTGGATGCTGTAGGTAGCATCTGCCAGGTTGCTTCTGCAGGAGACCCCACGGCAGCCAGAACACAAATGAATATTTAATGGAATGCTGCCACCTTTTGGAATTTAGCAAAAGTGATCTGTGCTGTTTAGAGGGATGGGGATGAAGCACCCATTCACTTCTATCCGCTCTCACGCCCACGCATCCAGCCTTTATTCTGCTAAAGTTTGATGGCAGACTCTAGAATGGAGGAAAAAAAAAAAAAGAAACCACAAAAACTAAGCCTGTTTCTTCTGGAGGCAGCTCTGCTTGTCATTTCTGCTCTGGTTCATAATTGCTGTGAATCCTGGCAGGTCTGTTTCCTGTTTCACACGCCAAGAGGCAGCAGAATGTAGAAGAAAGTTGTGGTACACGGGACTGGATTTCATCCCTACTTCTGCCGCCAGCTCTCCGAGGACCTTGACTTCCTCATCTGTAAAATGAAGGCCCCAGGCTCTTTCAGCTCTCAGATCCCTGTTCCAGGCTGTGATGCCTATAACCAGGTGTGGGAATCAGGTGACACTTACTTGTAGATGTCAGAGAGATAGAAGTGGGGAAAGAATCCCATGGCTGTCTCAGGGGCCAGCAGGGGAAGGGAGGAGGTGTCATGGACTAGTGATGTCCGCCCCAAGGGCAAGAGGGGAAAGTAGCAACACAGACCCTTGTCCAGGTGTCGCTTAGAGACCCAGAGTGACCACTGCAGGCTCCTGAGCAGCCCATCCTTGCTGCTTTCTTTCCTGGGAAGTCCAGCCGCCGCTGCCCTCCTGCTCCCTGGTCTCCTTTTGTCCCTTCTTCTACTCCGTCTGAGGTCAGCAGAGCTTGTCTTGCTCCCCCTGGGCTGTCCCTGGCTGAGCCCATCTGACCGCTCAGCCTCGGTTGCTGATTACAGCTCTCCTTGGCACACCCTTCAATGGCCTTAGTTGAGGTTAAGCAGAGTGCTTATCTCTGACTCTGGCGTGGCCTTGGCTCCACCCTCCAGTCTCCACCTTGCCTGCACCTCAGCTCCAGCCCAGGTGTCCTTGCGTCTCCCAGCGGAAGGCTGTGCTCAGTTTACCCCTCTGCTTGCGTTCACCTCTCAAATCCAGCTGTCTAGATTCCAAGCCCTCCATCACAGTCCAGCGGACAAACCCATCTGAAGACTCTGCCTTCATGTGTCTGGTGCACTGCTCTGCAGCCATGGGGCCCCTTGCTGACCAGCCCTCCCTCTTCCTCCTCTCTCTTGACTCTTCCTCCTCCTTTCGCCCTGAAACAAACTATGTCCCGGTCATGCTAAAAGTTGGAAGATGCTCAGATGAAGCCAACCTGTGCCCTGCCCTCAAAGGCTCACTGTCTACCAGAGAGGACAATGATGAGCAAAAAGGAGCCCATGACCAAGGCAGGGTCAGATTGCTTCCTGGTGGAGGCGGAACACAGAATGCTGTGGTGGCCCCCGAAGGTCACTGGGGAAGGCTTCTTGGAAGAGGTGGCAGGGCCTTGGAGGACAGGGAGGTGTTATCCATCACACAGATGGCAAGGGGTGGGGCGCCAGGTGAGTGCAGGAGCACTGTCAGTCACGGGGGCATGGACTTCCACCTGGCACCCTATCAGGGTGGGCAGGAGAAGTGGGTGCCTCCTGCTGCTCTGTGGTAGGTAAGGTTGCTGTGATTGGTGTGGATTTATCAGAGGGTGTTAAGCTGGCGATTGTCTTGGTCCAATTTGCATTTTAGAAAGAGCTGCCTGGGACCTGGCTTAGGAGGCTGAGTGACAGGAGGAATCCACGGTCCCTCAGGCATTCCTGCTGGAGCAGAGGGGTCGCCCACCTGACCTGGGCTCCTGGGCGCACTCTGCTTCTCATCACTAATGTGCCTCCTGTGGCATCTGCTTGGCAGAACCCCACGTGTGCGGACGAGATAACGGCATTAGGAGCAGAAGGAGAAAGCTGATGCTCGGGGCGCTGAGACATGGAAGCTTAAAGTCTTTCCCTTCCACTGTTGCGCATGAATTTGGCCACGTGGCTCTGATTAGAACAAGCCAGCCTTGCTGGGATGAAAGGCTAAGTGGCGCTTGTGACCTCAGGCTCCCCCTCTAAGAGGTCTGCAGCCTGGGTGAGCATCCCTGGCATTTCCCTCTCCTGCTGCCTGCCAGGTAAGAGGAGGAATCTATCTAGCGACTCCACAAATCTGTGAGGACAGCTGTGGCTCTGTGGAGCCATGGTCATGCTGACAGGCTTTCTGTGAGTGTTAGACTGCAGGCTGGCAATGAAGAAAATTTCTTCTTATTGCCTGATGGGGAGCCCAAGATATGGTGGGTGTTCTGTAAATGCTCGTCACTGAAACCGATGAGGGAGTGAGTCCTATTGATTTGGGACCCACCTAAAGGTCTCCTTATCCCTCCCCCAAGCCAAGCTTAGATAACTTTTCTTCCCGTTCCACTGCCAAGGTTGCCCTGGCGCATTTGTGACTTCCTATCAAAGAAGCTATACAGATCTGCCATCTTTCCCTCAGGTCTGCATGTAGCATCATCAACTCAGCAGAAACTCACCCACATGGGTGTCATCATTCTTTATGTGGAGATCCTGGGTCCAGCAATGGCCACTCAATGAAGAGGGTGGCGTGGTAGAGTGGTTACACACACAAGCTCAGGAAGAGACGGAAGCATTGTTTCCCAGAGTTGCCACTTGCTGTGTGAACCTGAGCCAGTGGGTTGACCTCTCTGTCCCATATTTTCCTCCTCTGTAAAAGAACTGATAAATCAGGTTATTGTGTGGATTCAATGAGGTAATATGGGTGAAGCTGTAGGAGACGGCCCTATTGTAGGGTTAAGCTTTCCTTTAAATGGGATAACATCTATTGATCTGGGTAATGAACATGCAACTTAAATCCAAACTGGGAACTGGCAACAGGGACCTGGATAGTTTTGGGTGGATCATCCCATTTGGAAGCACATCACAGAGCCTGTCTCGTCCGGCAGGAAGTTTATTTCTGCTTATTATTAATAACCACCCTTATTACTATTACTTCATTTCTGCCCGGTAAGAGCTGGACTGGTCTGAGCTCTGGAGCTAGCACGGCTACAGCATCATCTAAGCCTAGAAGTTGTCAGGGCTGCTGCACAGCTGGCTCCTGCCTCTTTCCCACCGTAGCATGGAAGCTGATGAGATCCAGCATCTCAACTGAGCCCCTCACTGGCTTCCCACAGCTGCTGGTGCAGCCTGGAAGGTCCTTTCTGCAGGGAGTCTTGCTTTTGGGGCCTATAATAGGAACTTCTCAGGGTGTTGCCCTTTACAGAAATGGTTAGAATCCTGCCTTCCCCCATCTCCATTTCTCAAATCCACGCCAAATATTGATGTTTGATAACTACAAATATCACACATGGCTTTTAATCAAGAAAGACAGAGGAAAGGTAAGAGGAACAAATACTTCTCTGTATGTGAGTCTGATATTCTCTGTAATGATTTTGCTAAGAAATGAAACTGATGGGCGGAGGAGGGGCCTGGGATGAGCATCCCTGTGGGCCAAACCTCCCAAAGCCACCTGGGCCTCATTTCCAGCGCCCAGCCCAGATGACACTTAGCTGTTCCTCACCTGTCATAGGGGCCATCTCCGTACACAGGAAGGAGGGATGTCTTCTAGCCGTGAATTTCCGACAGCCCATTGGCAGCCAAAACACAGAGCAACTTCTGTTGTCTGGTTACTTTTCTCTCGTTGCTGAGACAAATACTCGAAACCCAAAATTAAGGAAGGAAAGTTTTATTTAGCTCACAGTATGTGGAGGTTTCAGTCCATATTCAGCTGGCTCTAAGGCAGGGTGGCAGGGTACAGGGGCAACAGTTCAAGGTGGCAAAGAAGCAAAAGCAGCAAGAGCAAGAAAGGGGGGCGAGCCTGTTTTCCCCCCTTGTATTTTAAGCAGGCTCTCCACCGTAGGTTGGGGCCTTCATACCCACACCATCTCCGTGCCCTCCTTTTGCACAGGCTCAGCATGTTTACAAAGTGAGGCCTCTGGGCCCTGCTGAGTCACCTAGTTAACCTTCTGAACTTCTCAAATTGACCCAGTGTATCACCCCTAACACCTGTCCTGTCACCTGTGTGGTATGTGAATGTCTGCCATCCCCCACTCAGGAGTGGTCAGCCTCCTGAGGCAGAGAGGGTCAGCTTCTGAGCTTCAATTCCTGGAAACTGTAGCGCATTTACCTCCAGGAAGGAGACAAAGGGCAGGACGATCCTGGCATCCTGGCCCACGTCAAGCTTGTAACGGTGTTGCTGCACCTGGCGTGGGGGGGCACCTCGAGTCGCTCCAGGCCCAGGAAACCCCACCTGGGCTGTGTACCAATTGCCCATGCACAGCGTGGTCCGCAAATGTGCTGGTGCATTTCAGCTCTTTTTCATGACTTTGCGGCTCATGGACTTTGCACATGATGTTCCCCAATACTTGTTAACCTCATAATTTCTTTAACTGGTTACCTACTTTATGCCAGGACTTTTCCAGGAGCTGGGGAGAGTGGAGAACAAAGACAATATAAACTTGATTCATCCCCTCTTTCTTTGGGCCTTTATTCAAATATTGCAAAGCTTCAGAAACTGGCAAAGCTTTCTCTGCTTGCTGTTGGAATCTTCAGTCCCTGCCCAACACTCTGCACCCTCTCTTTGCTTCCTTTCCCCGCAAGCATTGGGCATCCATCCTCTGTCCTAGCACTTGTAGCACTTCCTTGCTAGTGTATTGCCCCTCCCCACCACAAGGGGGCGGGGTTTGTTTGCTTTACGTGCTCCTGTCCCGCCACCCCCCCCCAACTGCAAAGGTGCCCAGACTAGAAGCCTTCAGCCTCTACTTGGGGAAAGACTGAAATTGTCACCAACATTTACTGTATGCTCACTGAGTACCGGGAGGGCGCCTCGCTCCTACAGGCTCATGGAATTGCCATCCATGTTATGTGATTCTTATTGCACCCATTTAACAGGTGAGCAAGTTGATGCTTACTGAGATGTATGAATCACTCAAGGTCACCAGCTAGGAAAGGTCTGGGCAGTGTGGAACTTTTCTAGGAGAATTAGGATCTGTTGTGGGTATCGAAAATGTGATAAAAGTATAAGATTCAAAGCCTTTCCCTGGCTGAGTTTTTAAAATAGTAACACTAATATTTATTTATTATACCATGACTTAGAATATTAGAAATATTGAGAAGTAAAGTTGAAAGTAAAATTTCTTTGTAAAAAACTTGTTATGATTCATTTGAATAACACTTGCCTTTTAGTATAACTCATGATACAAAGAGCATTTTTCTCTCTGAGCAGATTGTCACACTCCTTTTTTAATGGTTGAATAGCTTGATCTCTAAATTTTGTTTTTAATTGACATGTGGTAATTGCACACATAAGCCAGGCACAAAAAGAAATTCCACACGATCTCGCTCAGGTATAGAATCTGTCTGCTGGAGCTGCTCTCATGAAAACAGACTAGAGAGGGGTCACAGGGACCGGAGAGGGAGGGAGGACAGGGTGCGCTGGTGGAGGAGGAGTGAGTTCCCATCCGCTGTTCCACAGGAGGGTCACGAGGGCTGGGAATATTGTAATGAATATTTCAAAACAGCTGGAAGAGAAGCTGACTGCTCTTGGCTGGTGATTTAGCACTCCCATGGTGTGTGATGGCTCATAGACTGAATCCAAACTCCTCGACACAGCCTGCAGGGAGCTCTGTACCCTGCCACTGCCCCTCTCTGCAGCCAGCTTTGTTTCCACACCCCAACACACCGTGGGGCTCACATACTGGTGCGGTGTTCAGACGCTCAGTGTGTGGTGCCTTCTCGCTGACCTGTGCTGTGTTGTGTCCTTCCTCCTTACCCCTTTGTGGGCTCCCTGTTCGGCTTCCCTGCACATCTTGAGCTCCTCTTTGAGGCTTCAGCTTACCATGGGGTCTTCCTCCCTTGTCTGGATTACTTTGGGGATGGGTTTCCTGGACTCCCTGCCTCACTCTTTCCTCCACACTGTATTCTAATTTTATTCTTTCATGTATGCTTGCTGGACAGTCTTCTATGTCCTCAGCACATTCTGTCCATCATAGGGGCCAAGCAAGTCCTGGAAGGATGAATGGGCAACCCCACGGGCCTCCCCACTAGAATTGTCCCTGAAGCTTTCCTTGGCTCTTTCTCACCCTTCAATGCCTTTTTGTTTTGTAGTTCAGTGTCTTCAATTTGCTTTAACTGATAAAAATGATCAATTTAATAAGCCAGTATCAACAACTAGTGGTTTGTCCATCCATCCATCTATCCATCCATCCATTCATCCATCCATCCATCCATTCATCCATCCAGTATATGTGCCAAGTCCTGTGTATCTGACGAGCTTGTAGGAATGAGCCAAGACATGCTAGCAATCTTTGGAGCCTACAGTTCAGCAAGGGAGACAGGCATAAAGCAGATCCTCATGCAAAAGAATATTTTTGAAGAGATAAGTTCACCTCCATGAGGTGAACTGTGGCTCTGGAAGACTTCTGTAATGAAACCTGACCCAGACAGTGGGTAGGTGTGGGGTTCCCATAAAGAGGACTCATGAGCTGAGCTCTCAAGTATGCACAGAGGATCAAAGCAAGGGCAGGAGAGATTACGGAATTCCAGACAATAGGACTAGTATGTGCAAAGGCCCTTTGGCCAGGAAGGTGTGGTCTTTGCAAGAAATTTTTAGAATCCAGTCATAGTGGCTCGAGTTCAGCATGGTGGAGTATTCTCAATGAGGCCAGAGAAGTGTGCAGGGGTGGGAGGGGGCGGACCATGGGGAAGATTCTGGGCTGTGTGCATTTGGGCCCCTCAGACTCTCATCACGGAGGCCCCAGGACAGAAACTCCAGTGAGGGGCAGTGATCCCTCCCTTAGACTTATACAAGTCCTCCACGTACTGTCCAGCCTCCTGCCTCACCCGCCAGTCTCATGACACACAGGAGCTACAGAACTTTGCATTTGTGCAGTTGAAAGTGGAATCCCTGACACAAGCCCCCTAGGTTCCTGGCAGAAGGAGTATAAACACATATTTGCACACATTGGCTGTAGCGCACAGGGACCTTTCTCTGCTTTTGTGCTGGTCTCGCGTGTGACAGTGCTGGGTCACAGCCCAGGCTCCGGCTTTCTGTGGCTGAGGGTAAGTGATCTAAAAACGGGGGAAATGAGGAAGCTGCAGCCCATGTGGGAATTTTCATTTCTGAGTAAAATTGTGTAAACAGAGAATGGTGGATCCACTTCACAGACTACGACAGTTGGTTCTTGGGGCCATATTGGGTTTGGGTGTATGGGGCTGGCTTCCATTGCTGGGTGCAGAGATCCAGGGTCCTAGATCCCTGACCGGTGTACCATCTCCTGCTCTTCTCTCAGCAGAGCCTGGGAAGGTGTATCATATTCTGTAGCAGCACAACGAAGGGCCCAGCCTTTTCCAGGCTGAGAGTGGCGACTTCCTGTGGAGAAATGTCCCCGCGCCTCATTTCAATCTCATTTTGGCTCTCTCTTCATTGGGAAGTGGGGTTCAGATGGGGGATTCTGGGACTGACATTTTTCCCTCAACAGCTGGAACTGTAGACATTTTCAAACCAGAAGAAGAAATCAAACTTAAGCATGAGTTCAAAAGAAGTCTATCTCCTTCTAGGTTCTCCCTGGGGCCTGTGCTGGGGGCCTCTAGGCAGGAGGCAGAATTTTCAGTGCAACTTTCATCCCTCTGGTTTTTCTTCCTGAATCCGCAGGGATTATATTATGTTGCTCAATTTCAATTCAATGGCACCGAGTTGTTCCAATGTGTTCTAATTACTAAGACATAAATGATTTTGGGTGCAATTTAAATGATTTCGGGTGCACTTTTGTCTATCAGGCTGCTGATTTATACCTCCCTGGGACTGTGATGTTCTGCTTCATTGATTTCTTCTAAGGCTCTTCAGAGGTGTGTTTATTATAGATGATCCATTTCCCTGTTCATTTACTCCCTGATTCTGAAACACTTTCATTTCCCAGTCGTCAACACTCCATCCCTACTCCCTGTACACATCCTGTACCAGCATCAAGAAGACACCTTTATCAAATGCTTACTGAAGTCAGGCCCAAGTACTCTGGACCATGGGTGAGTGGAGACACACAAATTAAATCTAAGATGACAAACACAGATTCCTGCCAGCGGCGTGCTTACCATTCAGACAAAGGGACCTAGCCAACTCATGGGACACTCCAGAGGAGGGAGGATGCCAGAGATCATGCTAGCTTGGTCGATGAGTGGTGAGAAGAGATAGACAGGGTCAAAACTCAGGGCTCATATTGCAGGGGCGGTGGGGACAGTGGGAGGGCTTGGCTGGCAGGGGGTTTGGTTGGCAAGTCTAGAGGCAGAGCCACCTGCTTTTGCTCTTGTGTGTTGATAGATCTCTAGGTTTTGGAGAACAGGTACTGTCTTCTGCTAAGAAGATAGCTCTGTCCACCTGAAGAGTCACCTTCTGAGCCTTCATTAAACTGTCCATCTAGTCAGGGTGGTGATGGGAGGGACATGGGGCTCCTACAGGGAAGCTCTACAGGCTGCCATCTGTCAACCCAGAATGTAGAGTCCCAGTGGCACCCTGTTCTCACCACTCCTTTTTTTTTCTTTTTTTTCCGGTCCCGGGAATCAAACTCATGACCTTGCGCTTGCCAGGCAGGCGCTGTGCTGCTGAGCTAAATCCCCGGCCCCCTCTCACCACTCCTTGAGCCTCTGTTTTGCCATCTGTAAAAAAGAGCGTATCATGTCTTGCCAGGCAGTGTCTCTGGATTGAGAACCTACTGTGTGCAGGACAGGGCAGACTCACATTTTGTGGGACATGAGCCTTGGTCAGTTTGGGAGTTCCCTTTAGGAAAGAGAACCTCAACTTATGAATGCCTAGCTGTGTTTCTTTTCCTGAATGGGAGCCCATGAGGGTCAGCACTGGGATCTTCAGTGCTTTCTAAGCACTGGATTCCCCCCACCTTCTCAATTATTTGTGCCATGTTGTCCAGTGTGGAAAACTTAATCATGAAGTGTCTGGGATTGGGAACCCTTCATTCCCCCAAGACTGGGCTTCGGGCTGCCATGAAGAAACCAGGTTTGAAACTGGCTGTGGACGGAGTCTGCTCTGAGCTCCTTGGCCCTGCCTCAGTGTTTCCTGGGCGGTGTCTGTTAGGCAAGCCCCGCCCTGCCCTGCGGGGGACAGCACGGATGGACTTAATGGTTCTTGCCTCCTTCTTTTGCTGACCTGTGGCCGCAGGGTCCCTCAGCTGTTGGGACCTCTCCCTCAGAGATTTCCAGCCCGGGCCTCTGGCTTCTGGCTGTGAACCTGGGGAGGGGAGACGGGAGCACACGACACCTGGTGGCCATTCCTAGGAGCTGCGCTCCCACCTGGCCTCAGGGAGGAGGCTGCTCTCTTCCAGCCAGAGTGAGCGGTCCTTGTCCCCAGAGGTCCAGCTGCTGGCCTTGGGTTGGTCTAGCATCTGTTACTGTGCCCTTGATGGTCCCCAAGGTGCTGCCACTGTGAACATAGGGTTTCTGAGAAGTGACCACCCCTTGCCGTCCTGTCCTCCCCTCTGCTGCTGTCATTGTCCTCCTGTCCTCTCTTCCCACCCCCTCTTCCTTCACCTCTCTGCCCTTTCCCACTTTTCTTCCACTCTCCCATTCCTCCCTCCAAGCACCTTTCCCCATCTGTCCCCTTTCCTGATTTTCCTCCTCTCCCTCCACGCCCTCTTCTTTTTTTCCCCCTCTTTTCCTTACCTTGCCTTTAACTGAATCTGTACTTTCTGATGGTGCTGCTCGTGGTCTGGTGGGTGGGGTGAGGGTGCTGAGCTATGACAGTTCTCCCCTTTCAGTTATTCTCACACATTTTTGGAGGCATTCACACATTCAGCACACACATTTGGATGCCAGCTGTGCTCCACACATCTGCACAGGCTCTACTTCAGACCTTGACTCTTGAGCATTTGGAACATGTCACTCTTCTCCCTTCCCTGCCTGGGGACCCGGTTCACTCTCAGAGCTAGTGACGTGTTGCCCTGCAGACCCAACTGTGAACTTTCTCTCCCTCTGCTTATCCTGGGCTCATGGAGGGCTTCCCTCTCCAGCCTCCTTTGACCACTGAGGGAAGCAGGTGCTCAGCAGTCAGCCCCAGCCTGGCGCTGGTATTAGGCATGTCCTCCCTCTTTGAGGATGTCCTGTACACAGTAGTATCTCTTGAAGCGCACAAATCTTAGCACCAACATGCGACAATAGTATACAAAATGTTTTCATATTCATTGACTCTTAGCAATCCTATTAATAGTTGCCTTTATTCTCAGGGATTTAGTGAAAATGAATCATTGCCACGCTATGTTTCTGGAAGGCTGTGTTCTCTCCTGTGTGCTGTTTCTCAACACTCCCAAATCAGTACTGGAAAAGGAAAAGGAAGGTGGCTGCTTGGTTGGCTATTTCAGAGCCCAGGTTGGGTGGCCAATGATGTCACAAGACAGAAAGGATGCTAGGAGTGTCACAGGCTTATCCATGACATCGTGGAAGGGGACTCACTTATCCACCATCTACCAAACTGCCAGCATCAAAGCCCTGAAATACATTAGATACTTAGTAAATGGGGAGTGATTTCAAAAATTGAGGCATACCTTGCAAGGCATGAAGAGCATATATGTACAGTAGCAGAGGGTGAAAACATTTGCAGTGTATTATGGTTTGTGTCTAGATGTCCCCCCAAAGCCTCATGCAGCCATAGGGTGGGCTTCTAGGGTTTGTGATTGATTCATGGTCCAATGCTGGGATTAGGGGTGTGAGTGCTACACCCACCCTAGTGCGGGTAACCTGCATACAATGTAAGGGACAGAAAGAGTCTTCTCGCGCTCCTCCCTTTTCGCTCTTGTTGCTTTTGCTGTCTTCCACTGCCATGAACTGTTGCTCCTCTGCCATGTTGCCACCCTGCCTTTGAGCCAGCTGATTATGGACTGAAACCGCCACAGACTGTGAGCTAAATAAACCTTTCCTTCCTTAATTTTGGGCATTGGGTATTTTGTCCCAGCAACAAGAGGAAAGGAACTAAGACACAGTGTTATCCCTTATCACCAGTCCAGAGGTCAGGAAAAGAACACTTTCAGCTCCCAGAAGTCTACCACTGTCCCCCTGATCAGAATCCCCTCCCCGATGGCCCCGCTCTTTCCTCTGTCGGTCACTTTGTCTGGTTTTGAATTTCTTATAATTAATTCCTGGCTCGGTGTGCATGTCTGTTACCTTTATTGTGGGATGACTTCAGGGGCATATGCCCAAACTCATCCAGCTGTGTGCATTCAGTGTGTGCAGTTTCTTGTATATCAATTAAAACTCAATAAAGCTATTTCAGAAATTTATATCTCATTCTGTGGGTTTCACAGAACAAAAAAAAAAAAAAAAAAAGGAAAGAAAGGTAAAAAGAATGAAATCCTGACTTATGTAACTCAACATTATGTCTGAGAGTACTACCCACGTGGCATATTGTTGACAGATTTGAACTTGCTTCTTGAATGGATCCCCTCCCCCACCTTCAGGTTCTTATTTGGGGTGAAATTGAAGTCAGCTCAGGAAGGCCACTTGGGTTGGTTTCTCTTGCAGACTTTGCTTTTGTGTTGAAGAGTCCTCTGTAATGTGGACTTTCCTGAGCCTGCACCCAGGGTGTGTTGGACCCATCACCACTTCCCCTCTGTGGCCAGAAAGGACTGTAATATCCTGAGGAATGTGGGGCACTGGGTCTGGGGTGTCACCAACTGCTGCCAGATATTTGGTTTCAGGGAGACTAGGCTGTTCTGAGGCACCTGGCTGTCACCTGGACAGGACAGAGTGTGACTACATTACTGTCACTTGTTCATGCCTAGCTTACAGCGGTGTGCCAGGCACGCAAAAACGTCCTGCAGTTTGGGAGACAGCCAAAGGGTCGCCTGTGAGGCCTCAGTGGGAGGCAGAGCTGTCCCCACTCCTGCCTCACTGCAGAGTCTCCAGGAGCTGAGGGACAGATCCCCTGGGCTCCAGTCACCCTGCCACACACTCGCTGTGGGCTCCCACGTCAGGGCAGATGGCTCCAATTCCTGTCTAGAACGTGCGCAGGGAGGCGCATGTTCAACACAAGGAGATGAAGCTCAGAGGGGGCCCAACAGTGACTGGGAGCTTGGGCTCCACTGCTCTCCAAGATAAGCTGTTGATTTCCTGACCACTCCTGGCCTGAACCCTAAGACTTCACTCCCAATCCAGGTTGTTAACAGGGAGCGATCTTATCTGTTTGCCTTTCACTTCAGAGAAATTGGATTGAAAATCTCACGAGCCTACCTCCAGACAGAGCTTTTCCATCAGCCGCGATGACCCCCAGGCGGGGAGAGTTGCTTTCCTTTACACCCCATTAGCAGGTGACACAGGGCCTCCTGCTCTCAGCTGCTGCCAGAAACTCCTGACAGGACACCCTGCCCGGGGCATGTCGCCTGACCCGTGGTGCCACCTGGCCAAGGCTCTTCCCCTCTCTGTGTTGGGGTCACTTCTGTTACACATGGAATCCCTTACCAGAGTTTCCATGAGGATGTCACACTGGGCAAGTTCCCCAGGGATGTGAGGCTCAAATTATTTTTGCCAATGGCCCAGGGTTTCAAAGAACATGCTTGAATTTTTCCAGGCAGTACTTCTGCTGTGGGCTCCCTGCATTTTAATTAATCTCTGTACAGGAGGTATTTAAAAAAACAACAATAGTAACAACAGATGAAACCCAAACTCTTCTTTTTTTATCTTTTTTGTGGTACAGGGGATTAAACCTAGGGCCTTCACATTGAACTACATCCTTACCCCAGTTTTTATTTTTTATTTCGAGAAAGGATCTCACTAAGTTGATAAATTGCCCAGGCTGGGCTTGAACTTGTGATCTGGAGAGTTGGAATTATAGGCATGCACCTCCATGCCTGGCGAAACCTGAACTCTTAAAGCTTTCTGGAAACCTAGGCACAAGACGCCCTTGAGGGCTGTGCCTGCTGACCTGCTTTCCTGGTCCAGGGAGAAATGGGCCGTGGCTCTAAATGGAGAAGGATGCTACAGCAGGGCTTCCTGGGCCAGCAGGGACTTAGGAGAAAAGGTCAGACTTTATCCCTCAGGTGCTGACAGTGCCTTGGGTGGGTGGCTGGGTCCCATGTTTCAGAGGTCCCTCTTGTTTCTGAGCAGTGACTATAGCCCCAGCCCAGCTGCATGGTGTGTGTTCATCATCTCAAGATGTTCAGATTACCCCACTGTTTTGTGGATGGGGCAACTGAGCACCAGCCTGAGCTGCCGTGCAAAAGATTTCTGAGCTTATTCACTTCCCACCTGCTTGCGTGGCTGCTCTGTGGACCAGCGACTTGCCGGAGCGCAGGGATCCCAGTTCCTCACATTGTCCTTTTATTCCGGAGAAGCATCTTCCTCAGTGCAAAGTCACATCCGAATCAGGTCACCTTTCTGGTGCACAGACTCCATTAGGCGTTAGAGTTCAAGTCCACACCTGCCATCCACAGTGATTTCCGATCCAGGCGCTACACTGCTTTGCCAGGGCTACCACAACGTGACACCCTGACTGGGCAGCTTCCAGGACAGGAACGTGTCTACACGTGTTGAGGGCTGGGAGTCTGAGATCCAGGTGGCAGCAGAGTTGGTTTCTTCTGAGGTCTCTGTCCTTGGCTAGAGAAGCCCATCTCCTCTCTGCATCTTTTCCTGGTCTTCCCACTGAGTGCCTGCTTTCCACTTTCCCTTTTCATAAGGACAATCACCCTAGTGACCTCACTGTAATTTTAGAGACCCCCATCTTCAAGTATAATCACTGTCTTAGAGCCTGGGAGTCAGGACTTCCACAGGTGACTTCTAGAGGGACACCATGCAGCCCATACTGAGAGCTTTGCATATTCTTAATTGGGGTAACCTTGCCAGCACTCTGTGAAGTAGATGTCATTGTCAACACGTTGAATTGAAGGGGAAATTGAGGCACACAGAATTTATGGAGAAGACAGACCACAGGTCATTTCTGGTTTCCATGCTAAGTCCTCTACCCTCAGTGCCACCTGTGAAGATTAATTCTTACAAATTACATCTATTTAGTGTGCCACGGAGTGATTTAGGATGGGAAGATCTGGAATATGCCAGGATGTGGAGGATTCTGTCTAGGTGATGGGCTGTTTCCCACTCCTACTTTAAAGGATTGGTCTTTAGCTTCCAAGCCACATGGATCCATCTTCCAGCTCCCAGGTTAGGATTTTGTGCCAATCTGTGCATACCTCATGGTATATTTCTGCCTCTAAACACTGTTTCAATATTTAGGGACACTGTACTGATGTGCACACATGCAAACACCTTTCACTGTCCAAAGCAACTGCCAGAAACTCCTAGGGAGAGACAAGGTTCTTACACTAACCAAGTCCTTGACCACACGTGGAAGGTGAACTTAGCCATAGGAGGCAGAACTCCCTGGGGCATCTGAGACTTTGCCAGAGCACAGGGATCCCAGTTCCTCACACTGTCCTTTCATTCCCGAGAAGCATCTTCCTCAGTGCAAAACCACATCCGAATCAGGTCACCTTTCTGGTGCACAGACCGCGTTAGGCATTAGAGTCTAAGTCCACACCTGCCAGTTTCCAGAGGGTTGAAACAGCATTTCTGGCACCAACTGTGTCTGAGATGTTAGGAAGCTGAGTCCTTGTGTTTGCTTTGTCATTTTCTCCAAGTGATGGGAAGTTAGGACTGTATAATTCATTAATTACATTGAATGTTTCCATTTCGCACTGATTGTAAGCTCCATGGAAATGCAGGGTCCCAAGCCCTGCCCTGACCTCAGTCACTGGCAGAATGAAAGCTCAGTTCCTTGGCACTGGATGGATACATGGATCACGGAGCCAGAGATTAAGACCATACCGAGGCTTGTCTACTCCAGAGGGATTCCTGGAACAGAAGCCTTGTCTTTATCTCTGGTTTTACATTTGTTTTATTTGTTTAGACAAAAGGTTGGCAAACCTTGGCCCATGGGCCAAATCTCGCTCAATGCCCATTTTGTAGATAAAATTTTATTGGGACACAGCCATATCCACTGCCACCCCTGTTCATTGATGTGCTGTGGCTTTCATGCTAGGATGTCAGTGTTAAGTGAGTCCAGAAGAGGAAACATGGCCCCTAGGGACAGCAGCATTTACCATCTGGCCATTTACAGAAAACCTGGCTGACGCCTGCTTGGAACTCCAGGAAATGCCCAGTGTAGTGGGCAGAATTATGGGAAGGGCAGGAGTGGATGATGTCTCTGGAAGGCTGGACTGTGTCCCTTTGCTCGGAGGCTAGGGTGCTATTTGGACTTCTTATGACAGAGGTCCTCAAATTCGATATGTAAGAATCACTTACAAGTTCCTGAAATGCTTCTTCCAGGACTTTCTGGCAGTCATCGAAGGACAGGCCCAGGGACCCTGAATGAAGTGAATAGTTCTGTACTTATATACTGAGCACTCCCTGTGCACTAAGACATGTTCTGGGTGCTGGATGCAATGCAGTGTGCTCTCCTAGGGCTTCCATGCACACACACGCACACACACACACACATACGCATGCACACATGCACACATGCACACATGCACACACTCATAGCATGCTCTGCAGTGACAGTAGAACAAAGCAGGGCTGAGGGTAGCAAGGGGGTGCTGCGGTGTTCAGAGTGTGAGGAGAGGCCAGGTTGATACGGAAACACCTGGATGGAGACCTGAAGCAAGCAAGGGGGACCCTGCAGCATCCCAGGTGGAGGGCAGGGTGCGGCCAGAGACCTGCATCTTCCTTTGCTCCCTGCTGGTGCTGGCGCAGGTGTCCTCAGAACACCACATTCCCAGCTGCTTCCTGTCTTCTGTTTTTGAAAATTTAATTTGTACATATTTATGGGATACAGTGTGATAATTCAATGCACATATACAATGTGTCATGATCCAATCAAGATAGCTAGCATTACCATCTCCTTAAATATTTAAAAACTTTTTGATGAAGGCATAATAATTGTATATATGTGTGAATAACTGGAAGAGAAAAGCTGGAAGGCCGTAAATACAAAGTAATAAGAAGATGGAAGTGTTAATTACTAGCTGCTTTCTTTAAGGCCTCCTCTAAATTGCTCTCACCTGTGCTGCCTTTGGTCCCCACTGATAAACTAGTTAGTCCCTTCCCTCCCTCCCTCCCTTTCTCTCCTTTCCTCCCTCTCCCTCTCCCCTGCTCTCAGGCTGGTTGAGTTGACTGGAAGGCACGGGGTGGCAGTATGGCAGTCATCCTTTGCAATTTATAAAGGCTTAAAAAATTAGCTTTATTGAAATATAATTCACATACAACCCAATTCTCCCACTAGAATGGCCAAGTCCTTGGTTTTCAAAGGACTTTGCTCGGAGGCTAGGATGCTATTTGTTTGCACACAAAGCCATGCAAACCACCGCAATGGACTCTGGGACAAAATTTTCATCATTTCTCAAAGAAAGCCATGCTAGGTCTTCCGTGGCCCTCAAGGATCGCTGTGAGAAGGGCCGGGCAGTGGTCTCCACCCTGTGGTATGGGGCAGAGGGGTTGGAGAGCTCAGAGTCACACCAGAAGCTCTGGAGACAATTTTAGGTCCTGTTTAACACCCAAAGGTTCCCAAGAGTTCCTGAATCAGGGACTTGGGTTTCTGGGCCGTGAGACTGGCACTTGTCAGGCTCTCCTGTGCTCATGGCCCTGGGTCTGGGCGAGGTGCTGACGGATGAGCCTGGGAAGTGGGCTGAGGAATGGTCCTTTAGGCCGCCTGGGATTAGGTGATTCTTCCTCTTCTGCAACTTTCCTCGAGGAGGATCCCAGCTGCCCGCAAGCAGGGCTGTGATTGTACCTTGGGACAGTTCAGTCATTGCCAAGGGGCCAGTTACAAGGCTTGGGAGTCATCCATCCAGAGAGGTGAGCATCCTAATCGTTACTGTTGTTATTTTAATTTGTAACAATGTACCCTTCACAGACACAGACTATTCATCCTCCTGTCTCCAGGCAACACACTGGCTCCTTTTTCCTGGCCCAGGGTCCCTGATAGTAGTCAGTCTCTCTCTCTCTCTCTCTCTCTCTCTCTCTCTCTCTCTCTCTCTCTCT
>NW_004955442.1:12049631-12088820 GCF_000276665.1 Chinchilla lanigera | reverse complement strand
TCTCTCTCTCTCTCTCTCTCTCTCTCTCTCTCTCTCTCTCCCTGTCTCTCTCTCTCTCTCCTCCCCCACCCTTGGGTCCCCATTTAAATGTTTCCATACCATCACACCTTTGCCAGCCACCCTAAGTAAGATAGCCACCTCTTGTCACACTCTGCTCCCCTTCATTTTACTTTAGTGTCTTCATAATGTGTAGTGCATGCGGGTATGGTGCACCCTATAATCCCAGAACTAGGGGAGGCTGAGGCAGGCAGATTGCAAGTTTGAGCTCAGCTTGGGCCATTCAATTACTTAGTGAGACCCTGTCTCAAAGTAAAAAATCAAAAGGGCCAGGATATAGCTCAGTGTGAAGGCCCTAGGTTTAATCCCCACTGCTCAAAATGAAACAAAACAAAACATGAAATGAAATGAAACAGATGCAGCACACTTGGCCTTGCATAAGTATTCACTTTCTAGTTTTGAAGTTTCCCTCTGTCACTGTCTTTGTCTTGCTGGGAAGTTCCTCAGTTCAGAAATCTCTGGTGAATCTCCTGCCATCCAGAGACTCTTGCAACCCATGTCCAGATTGGGGAAAGCACCCCAGAGGCTCTGAGTTTCAAGGTTTCTTAAGCACAGGTCCAGGTTCCACTCCCCATCAGGGGCATGGAGACAAAGCAGGGCCACCTGGGGATGGGGTCACACTGCCAGCCTCTTTCTGTGCTGCCCTCCCAGCTGACCCCTGCATGCATGAAGGGCTGACTGGTGTGGCTACAGCACCAGTGCACTGGGGTAGGGGCTGGGGCTTCCCTCAGGACCCTCTAGGAGCCTTGTATGCTCAGTGCCAGGTGGAACAGAGAACTATGGAGATAGAGAGGGAAAGGTCACTGCTTGGGAGTGGCTGGGCTGTTTGGTGACTTAGGCACTGACCACCAGGTTCCTCTAGTGCCAACAGCAGAGTGGCCTTCTGCTGGGACCTCTGACCAGGTCAGTCTCAGGGTGACTGTGTGCCAGGGAGCCTGGCACGAGAGACAGGAACAGTCGCTGCCTTGGGGACTCTGGGTCACGTTCACAGTGGGACTTTCAGTTGCTGCCTACAGCTCCATGAGGTGGCCCTGCATGCAGGCTTGTGGTCAAGCCACCCTTCCTTTCCTCGCTGGAACTAGCCAGCTGCTACCTAAACACAAGCTTCCAGTGTGGGTGGGTACTGAGCCAGTCTCCTCTCTAGCATCACAGGTAAGCAGGGAGTGCAGGGATGTTTGCTGATGGATGAAGCCATGAAGGCATCCTGCTCTGCCTTAATGCTCACAGCACTTCTCAGATGTGGAGATGGAGGAACAGGAAGGTTGGGGAGCTGGTTGGGGTCACACAACCCCTTGTGTAACGGCAAGTGGGTTGAATTCTACAGAAGACCAAAGAATTCTATTTAGAGCACACAGAGTTTATTAATTTTAGACCAGTCACCGCACATCCCCGACTAGCAGGTCAGGAACATGGGGCCCCTGCCTGCCTTTGTTTCCACCTTATATACATTTTTTGGTTTCCATGGTAACAGATTGGAATGTTGCAGCTGTTGACACAAGTGGCCACGTGTTGTTTTCCTTGTGCCATGTGACCGGGTCAGGCCCTGGTCATGCGCCCAACCACAATGATATTACTTTCCGTACTCTGTTCTATACATCCCCCTTTAGATAACCATACCTCTTCTTTATGGTTGCAGTGTTTATCTAGAGCTAGGGAAGGGATGAAACAACCCAGGCCGGGTCATTGGTGGTTATCTGGGCCCGGGTGTTCTTTATCTTTGGAGAAACAGTCCAGGGAAAAATTAACTGCAAAATTAAAACTTTTTACAACCCCGCCAGGATGTTTTCTCAAGACACATTCTGAGGCTTGTACTAAGGCTGAAACTATTCTATCTTAAAAATGATACGCTAAGTGTTGCCGTCCCCTACACTTGGCAGCCCAGCTGAGATTTGAATTCTCTCATGTGTCTGACGTCTGCCCCAACCAGGTTGTGTGGGAAAGTTTGGATTTACTTTTTAATTTCTCATGTCCTCCAATTTTTCTGTTGGATGAGGGAATGATTTAGTTAATAAACCCGCTTTTCACCAGCCCAGTGGGTGCTTAACCAACAGCACTGCCCTGTTGTGCCAGTCTGGAGGACACAAGCCAGAGACAGCAGGGTCAGCGGGGTCAGCAGATTTCTTCTCCTTTGCTTGTAAGAGGCAGGGCCTCTGGCTATGTGGTCATGTGGTCCCTCCTCTGTGTGGACCTGATCTCCTCTCCTGGTAAGGATAGCGGCCAGGCTGGATTAAAATCAGTCCTGAGACTCAGGACTTTGGCTTGTGAGTTTGTACGGGAGGGACATAGTCAGCAAGTAGCCAAGCCAGACATGAGGCATCCTGCCACTGGCTTCTCTCCAACGCTTTCCTGATTCCCCCATGGGAATCAGATGCCCTGGGTGAACATGAGCTCCTGTGTCCTCCATGTCTGAAGAGCTGCCGGACTCAGAAGCCGAGGCAGAAACAAGTCCCCTTATTTTCTTGTGATAGATCTTTCTTGTAAACTGGATTGAGTTTCAATCAGAAGTTAAAAAAATGCACTTTCTCCCTTCGCTCTGTGCCCTTCTGAGAACATTTGAGCAATCGTTTTATCTAAATCTTTTTTTTTTTTCTAAGAAAGAACTTTGCTTAATTGGGCTTCATTTCTGTTCTTCCCTTAACAACCAAGCGTCTGCATTCCTGTTGGAATTGAAAGCCCCAATCAGTTCAGATAAATCAGCTTCCTTTTAAATGATGATCTTGGTGGAAATAATGATCTAACTTACTTTTTGTTAATTACTTTTAGGTGAATGAGACATTCTGGCTTTGCAGTCTCTGCTTTCCTCAGAAGTATTTAAGCCCTCAAATCTATTTAAACCTTTTCTTTTACTCAAATTAAGATGCTGAAAAATTCTACTATTAGAAATAATTTAGTTTTTTTTTTTTAAAGTTCAGCTTCATGGCTGTGTAATTTTAAATAACTTGAGTTGAAAATAAATCTATCATATCCCATATAGTGGCACCAAATTACCATTTCTCCTTCAAAATTTTCTCATGTAACTGGTGTGCTGACTTAGTAAATAAATAAATAGAAGAGCGGTAATGAACAACACAATCAATCAGGTAGAATTGCAAAAATAAACTGAATTGTGCACCCTACTGTGCTAGCAGTTCTTCTTTGCTGTGACAAAATACCCTTGGGGTAATCAGTTTAAAAGGAAGAAAGGTTTACTTGGCTTGCAATTTCAGAAGTCTTAGACCATGGCCACATGGTGCTATTGCTTTGGGATTCTGGCAAGGCAGTGTGTGGTGGGAGTGAGTGGTGGAAGAAACATGTTCATTTAATGGTGACCAGGAAACAACGACAGGGATGGGAAGGAACTGAAATCCCAATATCCCCTCCAAATGGTGCATCCCCAGTGACCTAACTTCTTCCCTCTGGGCCCACCTCTGAAAGTTTCTACCACCTTCCAAGGGTGCCATGGGTTGGTGACCAAGCCTTTAACACATTGGTCTTTGAGGGACATTCAGAATCCAAATGACAGTACCCACATATGAGCTGTGATAAAAAAATACAGTACTTACATTTACAAAAATCATTATGGTAAAGTCACTACCATTAATCACCCTCAAAATACTCCCATCACGTCACACACTTGTACCATTGTTCCTGCCACTTGCTGAAGCAGCCACGGAAGTCTTCTTCAGAGTGCCTTTTCAGCTGCCTTGGTGTCCTAAATTGATTCAAATCATTTGCTGTATATACTTTAATCACACTTTGTATAAGGAATATATGCCCTTTAGCCATGGCAAGAGTGATTTGTGTGGGTGTACCCACAGAGGGCCAACAACCTAATAAATCAGGGGTCCTGAAACCCCAGGCCATGGAATGGTAGGAACTGGGCTGCACAGCAGGAGGCAAAGCTTTATCTGTAGTTATGGTCTCTCCCTGTCACTCCCATCGCCACCAGTGCTTGGCCTCCTGTAAGGTCAGCTGAGACATCCTTCTGTGCAAACCCTCCTGTGCAAACCCTCCTGTGAACTGTACATGCAAGGAATCTAGGCTATGTGCTTCTTGTAGGAATTTAATGTAATGTTAATAGAAATAAAATGTACAATATAATAATAGAAATAAAGTGGTCAACGAATGTAATCTTCATGAGTCATCCTGAACTCCCCCATCCCGTGTTCCCCCCTGTTGGTGGAAAAAAAATGTCTTCCACAAAACCAGTCCCTGGTGCCAAGAAAGTTAAGGGTCACTGTTATGAATAACAATGATATTAGGAGGGGAAGAATTAATATCTCAAAAGAGAAGTACATAAAACTTGTGAGAAGTGGCTAAAGAAGTACTTAGGGGTATTCTAAGGGGTTGGATGTTATCACAATTCTTCTGACTCCAGGGAGGAATTCTTTATACATGGAGTATTAATTGGATTAGTGTAAGGGTCATGGTCTCTTTGCCTCCCTATCCTCTGGCCCCATCCATGAGAACTTCTTACAATGACTCTTTCAGAGCTTGTAACAGTTTAAGCAGCATCTAAAGTGGGGTAGGAGAGAGAGAAAGAGAGAGGAGAGGGAGGGAGGGAGGGAGAGATTCCAACTCCATGTTGGAGCTAAGCACTTGAGGATGGAGGAATTAAGAACCAAGAACTGCTCTACCGTGTGCATCTGGGGTCCCACGGGGACCCCTTGTACCTCATCCCCATGGCTGTAGTAAGTGTGGTGCCCTCTGACCAGTTAGTCCAGAGCCAAGTCAGACCACGCAGAATCTTGTGGCTTTGTGTGGACATCAAATTATGGCTGATGCCATGTCATCTGAGTGACCTGTGAGGGGGTTTAATGTCCTTCTAAAGGTGCTGTCTAGTCCCCAAGGCCCCATTGTGGAGCAAAGGAAAGTACTGGAACTGTGGTAAGTAGTGAGGAGGAAAGGGAAACTGAGGCACTGCATGAAAAGCGGTTGCTCTTCATTCTCTGCTCAGACCACATTAATAGTGCAAACCTTGAGGACATACACTAGGGCAGCCATCCCTGGTCCCTGGTCCTGGAACATGCTCCCTCTGTGCCTGCTCTTCAGGCTTAGTGGGTGGCATGTCACATTCAACCTCTGAAGAGCTAAATACCCATCAATGGAATGGGTACATGAAATAAGCAGAATGGCCCTGGCCCTGCTGCAGTCCTGCTCAGCTATGCCCAGTGATCCATGCTGACACTAATGGTGGTGCCATGCCATCCGTGCATCTCCAGGACTTGGGATGCTAAGTTGCAGGGGATGCTGGCAGTCCCACCAGACTCAAAGCCACTGCCCAGGGAGGGCTCTGAGGGGCCATTTGCTCACTGGAAAAATCAGAGAAAGATATGACAGAAAATATTCTCAGGAGCTGGCTCAGCCAAGGACCAGTGCCCTTGCTGCCCTAAAAGTTGACGAAGACTATCTTGACCTTGTTAGCTGTCCTGGTATGACAATGGTTGTCCTGGCCCTTAGATTTTTCTGTTCTTCCTTCGTCTACATAAAGGTTGTATTTCCCCAGCTCTATCCCAGTGGAAGGACCTGAGCTTTTGTTTTCCATGGGAAGCAGCAGAACCAAAAGGGTAAGAGGCAGACTTTGGAACCCCCTAGGATGGGACTCAATCCTGGCCCTCCAGTCTCACTTTCTAAATCTTAATTGTAAGAGAGAATCCAGCATATGGCATCATAGGAGGAGTCAGTGGTGGCATGTTGATCAAGCCGTATCTCAGGCCTGACCCCAGCCTGGTACTGCTCCTTGGTGGGAGGTGTGAGCTCTCTGTGCTCTGGGTTCTCCTGGGTTCTTGCAGAAGGCCAATGCAGATACACTTAGAGCCCTCTGTTTTCCCCATATGCACCTGTCCACCCCCCAGAGACTGCTGAGGCTCAGAGTTGTGGTGCCTTCTGCAGGGCAGGAGAATGAAGTGGAGATGTTAGTCACTGTTACTCCCTGATTCATAACTATGCTACTTACAGATGTTTTCAGGAGCTTCAGAGCATTTCTGGGCAGCTTCTGTAACATTCCTCATGGAAAGGGCTTTGGTGTACACTGGTGGGTCCCAGATACTTTATGGACCAGTGTTTCCCAGAGATGAGCCAGTTCTTACTAAGTGTTCTGTCCTGATGAAGGACATTGACTGTCATTCAAATCCAGACAAGACCTAGGGTGGAGTAGTCCCTGATCCCTGACTCTCACTTTTTAGTTTTAATTGTTGGGGGGAAAGACAACCAGGGAAACAGGCTGCATAGATAAAGGAGTTGTTCCAGCGAGGAACAACTTGAAACCTAAGGTTTTTAGTTTGCTGGTGTTTAATGGCCAAATGCAGTTTTTAGGTAGTTTCTGGTGCTTTTTTCTTCATCTATTATGGAACAGATGTAGATGGTGACACCTGACATTTCAGAGGGGGAAGCTGGGGGTGGTGGAGTTATTTCCCCTGGAAAGGTCACACTGGCATCTAGAGGTTGCCCATGACAAATGACTAGCTAGTTTCCAACACTGTGACCACAGATGCTTGGAAAGGCTGCATTTGTATTTAGAACAATGTAAAGGAGAGAAAAGAAAGCTCAGCTGGTCATTGTATATGTCAGAATTTGCCCTGATGAGGTGATGAGGAGGCCCACAGGATGCTGATGACCAGCATGGCCAGTGGAACTCCATGGAGCTCTCAGAGCTCCATGCACAATAACAGCTTTTCATCTATCTCTCTGGGCTTCTGTTACATGTAATCCATCACATGCAGCTATTCCTAGGTGCTTTCATGTTTTGCACCTTCTAGAATTAGAGCTACCTGGTCTTCTTTTTGTCTTCCATTCTTTGTACCCAGGATTTGGTTTTAGTGCATAGTAGGTCCCAGCTGTATCCTTTTTGAATGGAATATTCAGAGTCCAATGAAAGGCAATTGCACTTGGCCTGAATGAGCCTTTCTATCAAAGAACTAGAGCTTGGCTGAATGTAGTGCCCAGTGGAGAGCCATTTCTTGGGTTGGACACTGGGATGATCCACTAGGACCAGCTCAGCAATAGGATGGCAGACGGTTGCATTGGCAGCTCTACATAACAATGATGGGCTAAGCCTCTGCATGTTTCAGTCCGCAAGCTTCTGGCTCAAGAATTCCAGAGTAAATCGAATACCTGAAATTTCTTTTCCAGTTTTACTTTAGTCAGGAAGCTAAGGAGGGGATGGGGATGTCACATGGTGTGTATGTGCCAGGCACTTTCTTCACAAAGGACTCAGCATGGAGGTGCACCACTTAGCATGCCACCTGTCACAGGCACAAGATTTATTATTATTACTTTATATTAGAGAAGATGTTTGAAGACATCTAGCCATGCCGTGATGCTTGGGATCAAGGATGGATTTGGGAGTCCGACCTGCTGGGTTCCTATCTCATTTTACTAGTTGTGTCCTTGGAAGGCTTGCTTTACCTATCTGAGCTGTTTTCTAGCCAGTGTCCCTTTGTCCCAGGTAAAATCTACCCTGAATTTTGTGGGGGGAAGATCAAATTCAGTATACAAATAGTGTTCAGGATAGAAATGCCTCATTAAATAAGAGACATCATTTGTGTTATAGTTATTGCTGTCATTGTTAATGTTCTATTTTACAGCAAGGCAAGGGCTTTGTTGTGCTTTAGGGGTAGTTTCAATTTTGCCATCACACAAATATTCATGGTGATTTAAAATAATAAACACTTCCAGTCTCTGCCCACAAGGCTCTGGCCCCATCTGGGTTAATTCTGTACCTTGCATTTGAAGCCTGGCAGGGCTCTAAGGAGGGGGTCAAGGTGGTGACCATCACAGCTATGATCTAGGGAGCATAGTCTCTGATACCTACTGTATGTCAGCTTCACAGAGATGATCCTGAACCAGCCTCGCTTTCACCCCGTGTATTGGGTACTTTTATCATCTTTCTCTAACAGGTGGAAGAGCAGATGCACACAGAAGTGCAGAAACTTTTTCAAATTTAGCTAAGAAAACAGAAAGCCATTTCTGTAATTAGTGAACTCTTCGTGAGTGCCAAGGTAAGCGTGCCCTCTACTGCCCCTTAGGGGCAGGAATTTTAATCAGCATCCCTAGTTGCATGATTTCTGAGATTCAACTTTTAAAAGGCCCGCATTCTTACCTCTTACAGGCACTGATTTAACTTCCTTTAATTTAACAAGTTCAGACTTATATACATCAATTGGTAAATTGACATTTTGGGTCATTGCATGCTGGCTTTGCCTGCCAGCTACTGGTTCAATTTTGGCAAAACCTGTAATCTTGCCCTTACAGCAGTGTTAGTGCAATTATTTGACTGTTTTATTCCACTTTCTCCTTTAATATTTTATAAAGAGGGTAAAACAGGCAAATTAAATTGTGGATAAAAGTGATAAAAAGTAAGGGTCTCAGATACAATTGAGACAAATGTAGGGACTGTTTGCCTTTAATTGGATATTTATTAGATTTAAAATAATCACTCATTTTAAATTGCAAAGAGGAAAATAAAATGGAAGAACTTGTACTAAATGCTAAATATACATTATCAAAGTATTTAAGTGTGATTAAAGATATATATCTATGTCCTTTTTGAAGTTGAGCCAGGGTAAGTCAGGAAGTCTTCAGTGATGGAAACTAGTTCCTTTTAAGCTAAGAGATATATTGGCTTACATAGTTGTGGTGAATCCTGGATCACTCAGCCAAAGGTGAGAATCAACTACCATAGAGTGGAGTAGAGAGCCAGAAATGGGGCTACCGACATGCTCTTGCCATTTATTTTTCATTTCTGATTGGCTTCATTCTGCAGACAGATTTTACCCCAACAGAATAGATTGGGAGCAAGAGGGACATTCACCAGTCTTTTGGCTTTGTAATTTCAAATATAACAACATCAGAGGGAAGAGGGAAGACAGTATTTATGTATTAGTTCCAGGACAGATTCTGATTGGCTTTTCTTGTATGTGCACCTACCCCTCCACCAATCACTGTGTCCAGGGCAAGAGAGTTACCATGATTGGTCAGGACTGGGTCACATGATCACTTTTATAGTCAGGAAGGCCCAGAGTCTGTTACTAGAATAAGGGAAATGGCAGCAAGCTATTCTAGGCAACACCAACCAGTAGCTGTCATAGTCAGTCACTGAACCATACTTTCTTCTCACCTTTCTTGAATATTTGACTTTTGTGCACAGTTTCATCCCATTGAAAGGAAAAGGACCATTTGGATTTGTGGTCAGCCACTTGACAGTATCTCAAACTATTCAGCTGCACCAACCTTAGTGCATAAATTGAATAAATAATTTACAGTCTGTACGAGGATCGTACAAATAGTTTTGGCATGGTGAGAATTTGTATCCTCCCAGCTCAGCCCTGTCTCTGAACATGGCTCTCCAGGCAGCAGAGGAATGGCATATGCTGTGAACACCTGGTGGCCTCCACCCCTCAAGGAGATAAATTGAAAGCTGAAGAGAATGGAAATGGGGCTGGGGACTGGAGGGACTTCATTGAGTAGAGCCTTCTGGCTTTGAATGACAAATGTGTTGAGATGTGAAGGAGAGAAATATGTATCCCACACAGACTTGTTTTCCATGTAAATAAGTGTTTTAGCCTCAAACTTTCTGGCATCTCATTATGCAGGTGACTTAGTCATTGACATGCACACAATTTGCATCTTCTCCCTTCTTTGCCAAAAACTGTGGAAACTGTAACTTGGCCACATGACATATCCTGGTTACTCCAGTGGGCCGCCATCTTGAACACATTTATAAATACTGAGAGACGGATCTGCCAGAGCAGGGCTCATTCATACTGATTTGTAGTGTTAGGTTTTCCTGGAGCTTTTTTCTCCTATTCGGTTTCTAGCATACAGCTCACCCCTTCTTCAGGTTAATGGAGGCTTCACTGGGACTTGTTCAGGTCTAGGAAAGGAGGGGTGACCTTCAAACTATTCATCAACCAATAACACATGGTCACCTTGGATTGGGTTGATACTGACCATGTGCTGGCACAGACGCTGAAGGCCTTGACATGGTTGTTGGCATTAATCCTTTATCTGGTGAGTTCTGGAGACACCAGAAAGGTGGTCCATCTGAAAAGATTGGGAGTGCCATTGTTTACCAACTGGTGGCACACAACTGTAAATCAAACACTTGGGAGTCTGAGGCAGGAGGATCTCAAGTTTGAGACCAGCCTGAATGACGAAGTAAGACACTGTTATCAATTGTGCATTCACTGGCACATTCTTGGTACCAACCACTCCTCCACCTTTGCTAGGATATGGAGCTAGTGAAAATGTAGTCATTCTTAGACCTTACCGGGAGGAGCTGTCTGAGCACTGGAGCTGTGCTGAAGAACAGGTGACACAGCAGGGGTCCTTTCTAGAACTGCTCTTGCTTGTTTTCATTTTCAAAAGGGAATTTGATTTAGGACTGGCCTTTGGTTTCTTCCAGACCTGGGAAGTAAACATTTCTCATTCTCAAAACCCACAAATTAATCATTCTTGCAAATCAGAGCTGAGCTCTGAGCCTCTGACCAGGAGGCCTGAGCCCACTGGCCCTGGAGCCAGGATTTGCCCGCTGTGTGTGAGTGGCTGATGCATATGCATGGCTCCTTCTGCGGGAGCTGGGGCCGCAGGCTTCAAGGGGTGAAGCTCTGCTCACTAATCATAATGCAATATCCGTGTTTTCTGCAAATCCCCTTATTATCTCTGCATCATTAGCAGTTTCTGAGCTTGTCTACAACTAATTTCACAGTGAATCTTATTTTTCCCCGATATTTTAAATAAGCTATCATGCCAGGCAGCAGCTGACATGCCACTGAGAGAGAAGCAAATCAGCCCGTGATGGGTCTCAGACACCTCCCTCCGTTAGGCCCAGGGTTGTCCTCCAGGAAGCAAGTTTCTAGAAGATGCTGTGCCCCAGCCTGACTGAAATGAATCATGCCTTAGGAGTGGGAGTGATGGTATCTCTTGCCACGCTCCAGGGACTCAGTTCTGCTGAACTACTTCCTGCAGGCACCCCTGAATGCACGAATAAACATCTCAGAGCTTCCAATGCTAAAGGGGCAAGATCCACTGAGGGGTCATGTGGGCTTAATGAGCTAATGCACATGATACACATCTACTGTACTGAGCACAAGTATGTGCTCATGAGATAGAGGTTATTATTTTTCATTCATTTATGAGCTATTCAGCAATTGTCCCCTTTTGTGCTAAGACCTGACACCATTTGGCTGCTCTGCATTTCTTGTCATTCAGATAGTTCCCTGCAGATGCTGGGCAGGAAAGGCCCTGTGGAAATGCAGAAGGAGATTCCTACCTCTAGGTGGCAATAAGAGGACTCACGTCCCCGTGTTGCAGACCTTTGCCTCTGAAAGGGTGGTGAGGATAGAGGGCAGCTGGGTTCCAGGGATCTTCTCCCATTCTTGTGGCCACTTTCTGTCCCCTGGGGGAAGTGGTCCATTTTCCTGGCTGAGCCTCAGACTCTTGAGGGTCCTCCTTAGGAGTTCACTTTTGGGTAGTGTTTTCTTTGGGAGGAGCTTGGAGTAATGGAGTAATGGAAGGTAACAAGGGATTAGTCACAATGAAGTTTCCAGCGATGTTCCCGTTCTTACATGAAACATGAAGTGTGACCCCCATGGTTATTTAATTCCCACCAGCCCTGTGGAGGGGATGCAGTGATCACTGCCATATTATTGCTGAGGAGGGTGAGGCTGGGAGAGGTGAGTCTCTGGCCTCCAGTCCCTTGGAAAGCAGGTAGAAGAGCTGGAGTCCAATTGAAAGCTCTGGTTCTGCCATCACCATCTTGTCCTGCCTGGTGGTTGTGTTGCCTAAGCTTTCTTTGCTCTTGATGACTGGTGTGTGGGCAGCTTCTGTGGAGTAGGGATGGTGTGCGAGGAGCAACCCTCATGGGTGAGTATGCTGGTGAATCCAGCAGATTCCACTTGGTCTTCTTTCACCTCTGCCTGTTCCTGCCACAGCCTTTTCCCCCTTAACAAACACACTGCTTCTCTGGGAGTGATGCAGAGGGGTGCTTTTGGGGCTGAGAAAGTGGGGTAGTAGAAATGGGCATTGTCTTGGTTACTTTTCTCTCATTGCTGAGACAAAATACCTGACACCCAGAATTAAGGAAGGAGAGGTTTGTGTAGCTCACAGTCTGTGGAGGTTTCAGTCCATACTCAGCTGGCTCCAAGGCAGAGTGGCACATAGCACCTTTCATGGCAGTGGAAAATAGCAAAAGCAGCAAGAGCAAAGGGAAGGAGTGGCAGCAAGCAGCCTCTTTCTCTCCCTTACGTATGCAAACTATCCACCCCAGGGCAGATGTAGCACTCACACCCATGAATCAATCATAAACTCTAAAAGCACACCCCATGACTGCATGTGTCTTTGGGAGGACATCCAGGACTAAACCATAGCAGGCATCATAAGACATATGATCAAAATATATAATAAATGCTTAAATTGAACATATTATTAGAGGAAAAGTCACATTACCTTTAATTCCCCTCAAAATCTCTGCATCTTCAAACACATTCCCTTGTTCTTGCCACTTTCTGAAGCAGTTCTGGAAGCTCTCTCTTGTGAGTGTCTTTAGTTTCATGGTCCTAGCTACCTCAGTGTCCTGAGCTGATTCAAAATGTTGACCTTTCCCAGTCATTTTGACTTGGAGAAGATACATGCTGCCAGATCTGGTGAACAAGGTGGATGAAGACACAGTGTAATGCTTTTACAGCTCTGCTTTTCTGTTGGATGCACTTCATAGCCACGTTTGTCATATTTTTCATCATGTCTTGTAAAGACACTCATGAAAAAGGACTTCCAGGACTATTTTAGAAAGTGGCAAGAATGATGGGATAAGTGTGTTTGAAATATGGGGTAAGTATTTTGAGGAAGATTAATGACAATGTGTATTTTACTGTAATAAATAAAAATAATAGTCATGCATCATATATTTTGATCATCCCCTGTATGTCCATCCTCCTCATTAGCATCTGATAGTCATGCTTTTGTATTCTCTGTAGATTCTATATGGGGAGGGTTGGAAGCAGCCAACAAGTGAATAGGTTTTCCATTTACCCCTCCCTGAGTACTGGCTGTCTATGTCATAGGGTATCATGTCATACAATGGTTAACAGGATTTTATTTTAGTTCCCCAGAGGTGCTTGCTTGGGGGAAAAAAGCAGAATGAAGTTCTGGGCTCAGTGGGCTCAGAGAAAGCCAGAAAGGCAGATGCTGTGGCCCTAGGGTTCCTCTGCACTATATATCCTTTCTCTGAGCAAACTCCTATGTACCTATGTACCCTGTAAAACCCAGCTTCCCCCCATGAGGCCCTCCTTGGTTTCCACAAGAATGAAAATGCCATTCTCTCCTCCTACAGGTCATCATAACATCATTGTTTAAAAGAACTGTGTGTTCTAAGAATCCTGAGCCCAATTCTTACCTTCCATTTACTACCTCTCACCTTTCTTCTGTGTCAGCCTGTGACACTCATAAACTCCACTAGGCTGGAGACTGAATTCTCTTCATAGCTTCTGAAGTGACCAAATGCATTTTCACTACTCCCTTTGTCCTTTCCTTGACTTCCCATCACAGGTTATGTGTGATGAGATTGTGCACACATGCACACACATACACACACGTGTGGTATCCTGGAACTAAGTGTGTGAGCACTCACACGTATGTGTCACCCCTCAGTGGACAATTGTACTGAAAAGAACTACTCAAAAGGTGACATTTCAAATACCCAAGCTTTTGTCCCCATAAGCATGGCCTGTGGGGTACATCTCATCCACAGATGTGTCTTATTTGCCTGCAGAGATGTTTAAATTTTGGATAACCTGTCAACGTTTCAAAACTAGGAGGTTCAACGGAACTTTTGACTCACAGCTTCTCTTGGAAAATCAGCAGTTCTGATCACACTGGGTCCATATCCCCAGTTAGTGCTGCTGAGCAGTGGCAGCCCCTTTCAAGGGAGCATGAACTCTGTTTGCCACTATTTCTACACCCCCGCCCCCCATGGCTGCTTCAGGGGCAGTTTCCACTCCTCCTCACCAAGTAGCTTGTGTGCATGACCAACCAGGTTGCAGGTGGCTGAGATGGGGGCCTGAGCAGCAGTGGGAAGAACCAGATGGTGATGTTAACAGGAATGGCTGGCAGAGGGCAGCCGTGGTTTCAGCTCCCCAGGTTGATATCACTGTCTCCCCCATGCTATGATTGTCACTTCATTCATCTTGTGCCTTGCGGTCCTCCTGTGTTTGGTTAGAAGCAGTTTTCTGCTAAAGCATGAGCCACCATGTTAAGCAGACCAGCTAGCAGCTCGCCTCCTCCCTGTACGGGCTGAGCTTTCCCACCTGCCATGCACGTAATCATCTCATCTGACCCTTCCTGGCTGTGCTGCTTCCACATCCAAAAAGGGCGGCGTGGCACAGACAGTGCAGAAGAGGGTGGGGATGGAAGAGTGGCTTCTGTGGCAGCCCAGGGGTAGAAGTGGCTACTTGCCCAAGTGGACAGGACAGCACTGAGCTGGGCAGGTTTACTTCCGGAGGGCTGCTCATTCCTGAAGCACTAAGAACCTGAAGAGGTGAAGTGCATTTTGCAGATCAGTCAATCCCAACTCAGGGGGAGAGTTTTTAACCTCACACATGCACATACATGTGCTGTGCATATGCACTTGCACACTGGCACATACACAGGTGTGTACACACATTCACACATGCACGTGCCCACACACACACACACACACACACACACACACACATACCTGTGTGAGCTTCACACCATAATTAGGTGGGCTGTGTTCTAGGTGCTGAGAATACAGTAGGGGAAGCAGATTTCTGGGAGATGAATTCTTATAGAAAAATGGGCAATTGATGAAATGAACACATAGATCCATGCCATGATGTCAGGGAGTGCTCAGGCCTGGGGCAAACCCGGAAGCAGGACATGGGACGAGGCTGCTTCAGGCAGTGGTGAACAGGATGCTTCTCCAAGAGGGGCCCTTGTGCAGGCACTTGCACAGAGCCAGTGCTGCCTAACTCCTGGGGCCACTGTGCCCATGTGCATGCTTTAGACTGGAGTTGGGCCACACAAGGTACTTTTTATGTGGAGGGACATTTGCACAGCTTCCTGGAAGGTGCCAGACAGCAGGCCTCGCCCTGCCACGGCTTGAGAGCATGCCGGGCAGAGAGTTCAGGGAGGGGCAGCACCTGGAGGGTGGGCACATACTCTGTGTCAGGGGAAGTGCTACAGGGAGACACAGTGAGAATGCAGGCAGGCACTCCAGCGGGTGGTCAGGAGCTAGTTCTCAGAGGCCTCTCAGGCCAGCACATCTGGCTGTTCTATGTGCAGGAATCGCTAGGATGCAGATTCTGGTCCCGTAGTCTGCTAAGGCTCTTGGTTCTGCATTGTTAGTGGGCTCCTAGCTTCCCAACCGAGGCCAGGCTGCTGGTGCCCAGACCACACTTTGGGGAGTAAGACAGGCGCATGGTCCAGATTCAGGGATTTAGTGAGGACTGCATTCTGCCTGGCTGAAGAATGATTCACTGTGGAGTCCAAGTGCTCATCAAATCAGTCCGTCAGGGAGCGTTTCTGATCCCTCTGCTGCCCAAGCAGGCAGACCGAGGCTGCCAGGAGAGATAAGGGAAGGTTTATTTGTGTAGCTACTCAAACTTGGGGCTGTTTATAGTCGATGAATATCTGTCTTTAAGCAGCTGTGTGAATTATCCGAAATACATGAAAGCAATCCATTCGAGATCAAAATCCTTAATTCCAGACCTTTCCAGGTTGATCTGTTTTAAAAGAGGGAGGTTTGGTAACATTGTTGAGCATTAATTAGGTAACACTTGTGTGGGACAAGGAGGATGAAAAGCCTTCTGTGTGGCAGCGATTGGGAGCGGTGTTGGGAAATGGTGCAATCTGGGGCTGGGATTGAAATGAAAATTTTGCATAAGCAAGTGCTCGTCCCCATCAGGTGCGGTGATTGGAGATTGTGCAAGTCTGAATGTGCCCCGCCGCCCCCCTCCCCAGTGAGGCAGCCTCGTGTCCTCACTGAATAGACACTGGCAAGCAGATGAATGGGGAATTTACTAGAGGTAATTACAGGAGGGAGGGAGCTTTCGCCTGCGCCTGGGAGGGGTTTCTCTTTTTCCTTGTCACAAAAGACTCTCTCCCTGCCACGGTGTTCTGCTAGGGAGCCTTCTATCCAGGACTTGGTTACAACAAGCGAGGGGCATCTGGAACCTTATGTGGCCCTAGAGGCACAGGCTTCTTGCCTATCTCGCTCGGCTCACTACTGGCCCACCTGGCCTCCCCTTTGAGTTCCTCTAGAGCTGGCCCAGTGCTAAGAACAATGCAGGAAACCAGGGGAGGGGCTTGTGTGTGCCCTGAAAGCCTCCTGCTTTTTTGGCCTTTTCAATGCCACTCTGACCTGAAGTCTCCCTGATGCCCAAGGTGGGATGCTCACTGCGTGCCCTGGGCCTGGAGCCTTGGAGCCGTGGTGGGAAGTGGAGGGTTTGTGTGCTGACTTTAGCGTTTGATCAATTCCTGCTTCTCCCCATCATGTGCTGTGGGCAGATGCTCCACATTTCCTCAAAACCTCAGCTACAGCCCTGGGGTAGATGCTTCCTGTGACCGTTGCAGACTTGAACACAAAACAAGAAGCCGTCACGGTCAGAGAGTGGAGGAGACTCAGAGACAGTCACACAGGCAGGCACAGAGGGGAGCTGGGCTGTGGACCTCAAGATTCCAGTCATCAGCGATGGGCCTTTTTGGCCATTCTTGGTCATTGTTTTGCTGGGGTCTTGGTGGCCCCGACCCTTTCCTTTGGGTGCTTGGGAAGGTGGGTACTTGTGTACCATTTCCTTCTCAATTCTGCCATGCCCGTGATCTTGGCCCTATGTTCCTTACCCAATATAAGATGATTGCCTAACATTGTGGACTGTGTCTGCTCTGCCTGGAGGTATAGATGTGCTGTCTGTCTGACTTCATGATCTCAGCCTTGGAGAATCCAAATGTGCGTCCGACGTCAACAGGGATGGTGAGTGTTTTGTGATCACTGTTGTCAAAACCATGGAGTATCAGGAAGGTGTTTTCAAACACAGAGCTCCCCTCTGTTTTACCTGTGGCTGGGATATATTCGGGAGTAGAAGACAATGTCCTTTGTTTCATTGATTGAGTCCTCTAGTGAGGCAGGGCACTCCAGCGCGCAAGTGCCAGGGACAGAAGCTTTCCAGCCATTTGTGTCCTTAGATCACGAGTTAAGCTAGCAGCCTGCGAGGCATGAGGAGGGATTCACAAGGAAAGGAGCTTGGCTTGCACAGGCATAAACAATATGAATAAAAATTAACTTAAAAATCTTTTCTCCCTCCCTAACAATGACATTATACCGACGGGCCCACTTAATTTCTCACATTTGTACCTTTACAAAAGGGCCCGCTGTTTTACGATGTCAGATGTGACCTTTACAACAAAACGTGCAAACTGCATCGTACACAGAGGACTCTCCGAAGCTAGTAATTTTCATGATGCAAATTTCAGAGCAGAATGAGCCCATTAACCAAATTAGCAATTCATAAAAGCAAAAGTTCATGGTCAGGAAACAATTGCGTCTTTTCATAAGGTATAATTTTAGCCCATTGTGGAGTTAAAGTGTGTTTTTTTCCCCCCCTTAGAAAAGTAGATTAGGCCTCTAATTAAATAGGTTAAAGCTATATATGAAAGAAAATGCAATTTATGTGCCTTAAAGTGAATTAAGGATTCATAAGAAGCCAAAGATCCCTGATAAGGGTAGAGTCGCACCACCCTGAGCGAGAATGAGTGATGGGACCTCTGCGCAAAAGAAACACCCTTGGCACCAGTGGAGAGGAAGGGAGTACAGGTATTTGAGCTGGGTGTGGAGTCAGGTTGGACTGTATGCTGTGGCGGTAAAGTCGCCCCGATACGCCATGCCCCTGGGAGTGTGAGGGACAGAATCAGCCTGCCACACACACACTTCAGGGACCCAGCTCTGTCTCTGAGTTTGAAGAAGATTAGGTTGAGACTACCAGTGTCTTTTGTGGTTAATCTTTTCTGTAGAAACTGGGAGTACAAAATGCTATGCATTCCACAGCCATATCCTGACAATTAACCAAGGCAATGAATGTGAAAAGCCCCATGCACAGCTGAATACTATCTGCTATATGGGTAGAACACATGTTGGTTATTCATTTATCAACTGATGGACATTTGTACAGTTTGTACCCTTTGGCAACTGTGAATAATGCTGCTATGAGCATTCATGTGTGTATTTCTGTTAGAAGAGCTGTTTTTAATTGTTCTGGTTATATATCGGGGGAAGATGAAGTATTGCCACATGTTACAATGTGTAGGAACCTGACAGATGTTATGTAGAGTGAAAGAAGCCAGACACAAGAGCCACATGTTACAGATTTCATCATGGGAAGTGTCTAGAAAAATCCAGAAGAACAAAAGGAGATGAGCGGCTCTCAGCCGCTGGGACGTGGGATAGATGGGGAGTGACTGCTTATCAGGTATAGGCTTTCTGGGTAGGGTGATGGAAACATTTTCAAATTAGATGAAGGTGACGATCATACACCATTGTGGGTACACTAAATACTCCTGGGTTGTTTACTTAAAAATGATTAATTTTATGTTTTCGTAAATTTTTATGTTGTGGGATTTTTACCTCAATTTAAAACAAGTGCTACATAAAGTGGAGGAACTTATATAAGGTGTCTTGTTCCTTTACTGTGAATTTTCACGGGACGGAGTCAGCATACTTTATTTACAAGTTCCTGGTTCCCTGCATGGTCCCAGGCACCTGACGGACTCTTGGTGAGTCACACCAATTCAAGCAGTACCTGGCCAGTCTTGCCTGAAATAGAGAGGATTTGCTGAACGCTGGGCCAGACACCAGGCAGGATGAGGAAGTGGAGAATTTATTCTCCATCATTCCAGGGGGCTGGCCAGCCAGGGAGGCGAATAGAGACTAGGGAGACCTGCTGTGTCCCAAGGTCACCAGTATGTAGCATGCATGGAGAAGGCTGGGCAGGAAAGGGGAGGCCAGGGTAATGGCACAGAGGCTTCTGGGAAGAGGCCCACACCATAGGGTTGCTCTAGAGGCTTCTGGAGAGGAGCAGATGCTGTCCCTGTGCCATGTCCACTGTGGAGCCAGCATGTCCCTTCCCGGAGAACTTTTATTCTTAAGTGCTGTGGACACAGCATGTGTGTGCCTGTATGCGTTTTAAGGCACTAGTGGACAAAATTCAGCCTCAGGATGGCCGGTTTATTCAGGTTGCCCATGTGCCATTTCCCTGAAGGACCTTGCAATAATAAATGTGGGCAGTGGGGAGCAGAGGTGTGGTCCTTCAGCCAGGTTACGCAGTTTGTATGCGGTGCAGTGGGGATTTAATCCTATCTCTTGTGGACACAGGGCATTAGACTCTCTCAGAGAAAATTAGATTTTAGAAATACCAGAAGGCTGTTTTTACTCTTAAATGTGCCTGCAACTTGCCCCATTCAATATGATCCTTGGATTTCCTGTTGTTTTCTCCTCTGTAAACTATGAATGCTGGTGTCTACTCTGCAAGGTTATGGGGGAGTTCTAGGATTAAGGTATTGCAAAAAAAGTATTGCAAGCTCAGCGCACACAGTAGGGGTTCAGCAAGTGCTGGTGTCTTTCTGCCTGGTACTCCCACTACTGTTTCTCCTGTGGGGAGGTGGGTAAGAAGAACAAAAGAGGAGGCTCCAGAAAGAGAGCAGAGTCTCAGACTCGCAGGGCTGAACCATGGCTTGCCAGTCTGGGCCTAAAGGCCTGGGTTCAAAACTGTATTCTGCCGCTATAAGTTTGTTGGCTTCTCTGAGTCTTGTTTTGTGTATCTGGGCAACGGACACAACAACCCCACCTCAGTGGTTGGGGCAACACAGAACTAAATTAAGCAATTCCATCAATGGGCTAGAAAGACACTGGGTGCACCGAGTGTGTGTGGTGTATTCTACCAAAGGAGGACAAATGGGAATGAAGGAGGGTTCACCTGGGCCAGATGGTCTCGGCCAAAGGTCATCTTCACAGCCTTTTCTGCCATACATTTGGTAATATCTGTTTTTTTTTGTATTTTTGTATTTTTGAGACAGGGTCTTGCTATGCAGTTCAGGCTGGCCTTGAGCTCACTTTGTAGCTCAGGCTGGTCTTGAACTCTCAAAGCTCTTCCTGCCTCAGCCTCCTGTGTGCTGGGATTACAGATGTGTGCCACCATGCCAGGCCTGAATTTGGCAATATGTGGACACACATTTTAATTGTCACAACTGAGGGTGATGTGCTATTGACATCTGGTGGGTAGAAGCCATGGGTGCTGCTAATATCTTAGAAAGCACAAGAAAGCCCTCTGCACAAAGAATTATCTCACCTAGAATATCATTAATGTCAAGGTTGAGAAGCTCCGACCTAGAAGGAAGAAAATAAAACACTTGAAGATTTGAGCAAGGCAGGAAACCTTGAGCCTATGGACTTAGATTTCTGTGACTCACCCTGTCTTCTTATTGTTTGCACATTAAAAAATAAATTGCAGTTTAAAGACCTCTAAGAATACATGTATTAAAATGGGTTTCCATCACTCCAATTGGTAGTTGTTATCTGTCTCTCCTAATATTTTTAATAAAATAGAATAAAAGTCACAGATAAGCTCTTCCCTTTGTCTCCTTTTTTCATTTCCCTTTCTCTTGCCATGGGTGCAGACTCACAAATTGCCCTTTGTCTTCTTTGTCCATTTTCGGCATGCTTCACAAATACCAGTATCCACAAACAAAGTGCTCTGTTGACTCACGGTTTTCTTTCCATACCCAGTAAGGGAAGGACATCTTATGGATCTTGCACTTTTGACTCAGGAACTCCCCTGGAGGTGCTTGTGTTTAACCTGGGTGTTTTTAGGGTAGTGGACACCTTTAATCAGGACTTGTTAGTCCCTCAAGCTGGAAAGATTACAGACAAAAGGGAACTGCCTCTCCAGAGCAGAGTGGTACTTGCCCTTCTCAGTGGGCTTCTATGGGGCATGCAGGTGGTCAGCTCTGGAGAAGTGGTGAATTTGTGTGTACTCTGGGCAAATACCACACCACTCTCTGCATCTCCTTGCAACCATGCAGGTTGCTGAAGGTCACACGGGTGTGAATGGAAAATTGGGGTCCTTGTAGATAAGGGGCTGTGTATCTGTCAGCTTTGTGTTCTTGGAACAAGCTTTCTGGCATATATAGTTTAAAGGAGGTAGTTTATTAGGCTCACAGTTTCAGAGGTGTCAGTCCATGGTTAGCTGGCCCCTGTGTGAGATCATGGCAGAAGGGTGTGATGGAACACAATAGCTCAACTCCTGGCAGCTGGGAAGCCGAGTGAGTTGGAAGGAGAAGGAGAAGAAAGGATGAAGGACAAGATATAGTCCTCAAGATCACATCCTTTGATCCACTCCCTCCACATAGGTCCTTCCTCTTGATGGTCCACTCAGCTATGAATACATCAGTGTGTTAACCCATTGATGAGGTTGGGGTCCTCACAATCCAATAACCTCTCCAGGAGTTTTAATCCAGCCAAGGTGACAATCAAAATCAACTGGCATAGGCCACTTTATTTATTTATTTTCCTCTTGACAAACTCTGGGGTTAGGACAGGGATTCAGGAGCCTCCAGCCCTGTTGTCCTGGTGAAGACACTGCAGGACTGGGCTCTGGGTCCTACTTGGACTAATAGATGGATGCTTGAGCCACAAGAGTGGCTCTGACAGCCCTTAGAGAAGTGTGGTTTTCTTTCTGGGCTCCGGGTCACTTTCCTCACACCCTTCAGGGGCAGCTGTAGGGCTGTGATCTGGGGAAAGAGGGAGGTGCTTTGTAGACTGGTCCTTCATCAGCCCTGCATCCTGCACTCATTTGGGGGGGGCCCACGTGAGTGCCCAGTCTGCAGTTTTTAGAGATGGAGATGGAAAATAAAGCAGCGGCTTCCTGCTATTAAACGGGCGTGTGATTAGTTATAGGAAAATCAATTCATTCTTTGGCTTTGGGGAAGGCTTTTAAGTGTGAAAGGGGATGCTAATCCCCTGGGAAATGATTTTTAAGCAAAACTGCCTTAGTTCTGCCAGCTGCTTAGATAAACAGCAGAGGGGAGGGGATGGTGGATTTTTCTCCATGTAGCAGGGGTTACCAGGAGCCTTTCTCTTTCTCTCTCTCCCTCTCTCTCCCCTTCCTTTCTCTCCTCTCTTGCTCTAGCTCCTCTCTTCCTCTGTCTCCTCTCTCTTTTCCCTCCTCCCTTCTGTCTTTTTATTGCTGCCTTCTGTTGTCCTCACTCCCACTATCACTTATTGCCTGCTCATTCTGTGCCTTGTCAACACACACAGCTTTTGCTCTCATGGAGGATGGGGAATGGGGGGTGGAGACAGCCATAAGGGAGAACACAGAATATAGGGAATACCTCTGAGACATTTGAGGAGTGCTGGGTTCCTCTCCCTCTCTCCCTCCTTCTCTCTCTCTCCCCCTTCTCCTCCTTCTCTGCTTCATTTCTCTTTTATTTCCTCCCTGCAATCCTTTGCTGTCACCACCCCCTCTTGCTTTCTCACTTTATTACTTCTTCCCTCTTCTTCTGGGAGAATCTTAAATGGCCATCTGTGGAGAGGCCTAGAGGACACAAGGGAGCTCCTCCGTCATTCACAAATCAGATCCCCACCACCTTTGAAGAGCCAGATGCCCTTAGGACTTGTATGATTCCCTCCCTCCTAGGGCTGAAGAAGCATTCTCTGGTGTCCTGTGTGTGTCCTTTTTGGTCCCCTTGGCACTCCACTCTTCCACTTGTAGCCCCCAGGACTCACCTGCACCCAAATGGCTCCTGTCCCCCCACTCCTGACTTTCAGTACTTTCCTCCCTGGAGCTACATGAGGAATGCTTGTTATGTAATTTCTCCTGAACAACATCGCTTCTCAAACATAAACATCAGGGGGGCACAGTGCTCATAACAGTAAATCCTTTAGTGATGATGATGGTATTTACAGCACTAACACATCTTGACAGGTTGCTAGTCGTGACACACCTACTTAGCACTTCATATATTTGATCTCATTTACTTTTTACAGCAGCTTTGTAAGGTAGCTGCTAACATCAACACATCTTACAGATTGGAAACTGAGGCCCAGTGAGGTTAAGTAATGCTCCCAGCAGAGCACATCTGGGAGGTGAATGCAGACTTATTTGACCTCAAACTTGTGCATTTAACCACTGGCTGCCCTCCCTGGATGGCACAGTTGAGATGGAGGAAGGAGCCACATGTTACAGAAGCCTAAGAATAAGTTATTACCAGGATTTTTTAGCAGGAATGATGACAGTAATGTTTGTGCTACCTTTCTATGCTCTGTGGAGACTGTTCCATTCTAAGCTCCATTCAGGAAGTGTTTTCATATACTATTACTGGGCCGCACCCATCCACCATTCAGAAACTTGGCCAAGAAGGTGGGTGCAGAGCCCAGGTATAAGGAAAGCACCCTCCATCCCTTTCAGGGAGATTCAGGGACAAGAACATAGTTTTAGAATCAAACATGCTCAAATCCAAACCCAGGCCTGGCTACTTCTTGGCTGTTCAACTTTGGATAGATTACAAGTGTCTTTTCTCCAGCTCAGCTACCTCATCTGCATAAGATTTCCAAGTTGCATGCTAACGGCTGGGCCTGGATGGTTACTGCATATAAAACAGAGTTCCCAGCACATACATGGTTGGCACCTTCCCCAGTTTTTCAAATCCAAGGAGAATGGGAAGGCTCCCCAGTGCCTTTCCCTGCCCCATCTTCCACACACACATGGTCCTCCTGGGCCTGTGCAGGGAAGCTGAGGGTGGTGAGCTGTGTGCTGGGCTTGGGGTAACTGCATCCCACTTCTTGCTTTGTGGGTCCTGCCCTAATAGAGCAAAAGCCTCTCCTGCCCAATCAGCAGCTGTACCTCTTGTTGGGAAGCTTGACTTCTGGGCAGATGTTGGTCAGAGGAGCTACTGGTCATTTTCCAGAAGTATTCAGAGCCGCCCTTTTCCCCAGGTCAGTGTTGGGATGACTCCAGCCAGCTGGTTCACCTGCAGTTATGGAGTTCAGCCCATATGTGCCTTTTCTGAGTGGATGCTGAGTGTAGGGGTCAGTGCTGAGCTTGGCCAAAGCCAGCAGACAGGAGGGCTCTCAGCCCAGAAAGGTGAGAGCATAAAGCTGGTGTCTGCTTGTCCATATTCCTCTCACTTAGTGGATATCCCAAAAGCCCAAGTAAGGGTAAGGCCAACCACTTACCTAGAAGAGCATGCAGGTGAGGGCCCAGCTGGTGTGAGCTTTTGGCTCATGTGTCTGATGTCTAAGAGTACCATGCCTGCCTGCACTAGAAAATGCAGATTTTGAAGCAGGACACATCTACATCAAATCCCACCTCTGCCATACTCTTGGTGTGTCACTCTGGACAATCTGCTTTATTCTCATGGTCTCAGTCCCCTGTCTCTAACATGGACACCTGATTACTGCTTTGTGGCTGTTTGAGCCATGTGGAAAGTCCTTTGAGCCACTTTTTGATCTGTAATCAGGATGTGCTACAGCTGACCCATATCAGCTTCTGGGGGCCAACCTCTAAATTCTTAGGAGTGTTGAAAGCCAGATATTAAACCCTTAACTTAGAACTGGCCATACCTCTGAGAAGTCTTTACACTATGGAAATCTGCAAACACTCCAAGTCAGGTCTTTCCTGTCCCAGAGCCTTACCCCTGCACAGGAAGTTGCGGAAAGGGATCCCTTTCCATCGAAGTTGTGCTCTTTTCACTGGTTCAAGAGCAACCCAAGACCCCAAGCACAGATATTTTTGATCCATCCTGACCTGTACTGGATGTGAGAACACTCTATTCCTTCCTCACTATCCCTGCTGAGACTTTCAAAGCCTCAGGTTCTTTCCCATCTCTCTTACAACCTTGAAAGATGGCCCAAGATTGGCCCAGTATGAGCCTGTAGATTCACTACCTGATGGATATACTTTTACTTCCTATAGCTCCTAGAAGCAAGCATAGTATCTCCCACTCCCTCTAAACCCGTCTTTGCACTACATCCTCCATTTCTAGAAGCAACATTTCAGAACCTGGGACAGTTCCTTCACTGAGCATAGACTTGCTGTGGAGCTTGTATTGTTATGTTGTGCTTTGGGTCCAGCCTGCAGCTCCTCATTCCCAACCTACAGCTCGCTTTTCTCTACACCTAGGAGACACTTCAAAAGACAGGGGTGACAAGTAGTGGGGGCCATCTTCAAATATGACTACAATTTAGCTTCCATGTGGGCAGTGTTTGCATATCATTCTAAATTTGGGTTCAGTACAATGTTAGAAAAAATTCTTGGCTCTTATAAATGTTTGAACGAAGGAATGACTTGACATCTCAGTACACCTTTGGAAATAAGGTATAAACATGATCATTTACTTTGTGATCTTTTTGTGGTTATGTGGCTAGAACCTCCATGGTGACAGCATTTTCCTTTCTACTGTGTCAACTTTCCACTCTTCCACAGAGACCCAGAGATTCTGACTTTCAGAGAATTTTTCAGAAAAAGTGAAAGATCCCAGGAGCTCAAAGACCTTCCTGCCACTACCCTAAAAAGTGGTCTTTATTTTGTTCCAAACTCCAGGCTAAGAAACAGAAAGAAAAGAAAAAATAAATCCCAGCTATTTTGAGTCATTTAATACCAAACTATATTTAGTAGAAAACATCTTGATAATTAATATTTGGCTAATACAGCTAAATTTTTATTGAATGCCTGTTTTGTGCCAAGTCTAGTGCTAAATGTTCTACATGAATATTTTTATTTAATTTCACAACACTGTGTTGTAGGCTTAATTACAGCCCTTTTGCATGGTAGGAAGCTGAGGTCCAGAGATAAAGTGAGTGGTGTGAGTTTACCTTGCTAAGGAGAAGTACAGCCTATGTGCACCCTGTCATGTCCAAAGCCTAAAACTTTTATGGATATCTTAACTTGCCTTTTTATTTTGACCTTGGCAGTTTTTTTTTATTGGAGACAAGTTCTTACTAAGTTGCCTAAGCTGACCTTGAACTTGCAATTCTCCTGCTTCAGCCTCGAAAGTAGCTAGGACTATAGGTGTATGCCACTGCATCCAGATTCCTTGGCATCTTGAAAACATCAATTGTTAATCAGGTTGCCCATCAATTAACCAACCTAAGGACCTGTAGGGCACTGCACAGTCCAAAGGACTTACTACTGCATCTGTTGGGGAGAATGACATTAAGTAGGTATTTATCATGGCTCAGCCTAACTGAACACTATGGTACTAACCCTAACTTTGTTTCTTATTACCATCCTCACAGTCTTAGAGGTTAGGGACTACCTTTTCCATTGTCTTTCTGGGAAAATTGATGCTCCTACAGTTTAAGTAACTTATTTAAGGTTATACAGCCACTAAGAGTCAGAGCCAGGATTTTTATCAGTGAGTGCATTGATTCTCAACTGTATTCTCCAACTAACTGCTCTTGGGAAGGGTAAAATATGTGATAGCCTTAAAAGAAGCAGCAATCATGTAAATAATGTGTGAAATAGGTATTAAATCAATGGAACTAGGTAAAAATAAATTGAATATGTTTTTAATTGCTGCCACATGCTGGGGATGAACATGGGTTAGTAAACACGGACTGTCATGGAAAGACAGAGAATTTAAATAAGCTCTGGGAGTTTATGAACTCTGGGAGTTATATTATAATAAAGGCTGGGATCTTGTTTCTCAAAGCCCTGACAGATTGGAAGCAATTTCTGAATCCCACCTCTCAGCCTCATTCAGAATTCCTCTGCAAATTCCAAGACTATGCTATGCTATGGGAAACTCACTATGTGACATTCCATCCAAACAAGGCTGTAGTTATTAAGAAGCTTAGCTACCCACTGCGGCTCAGTGATCCTCCGGTAACACCACCCAGTGGTCCCCAGGCTCTGAGCCCCATGATAGCCTATACCACAGCTGTCTTTCTCTCCTGTGTCTTCAAGCTCCTGCCTTGGGGCCAGGACCCTCTGGGCGCTCAGCAAATGTTTATTGAGCACCTGAGTTGGATGACGATGAATGGTCCCAGTGCTGTCTTAAAAAATGCAAAGGGAGTAGTAAATCTGATCTCCTTGTCCCATGCCAATCTCTGTAGCACTCAGAGCCAGAAATCACACCTTTAATGATTCTGTGAACTATTATTTCATGTTTGCAATGGTGGGGTCAGCATACTCATGAATTAGCTACTTTCTGTGTGCTAGATGTGTTAACACCTTTGCATAGTTATTTTGTTTTGCCTTCCCAATAGCACTGAGAGTAGGCAGTGTGATTATTACTGTTTATTGGAGAGGAAACAGGCTTACTCAGGGCCTGTGCAAATTATCAAAGGCTACACAATAGCCAAGTAAATCCATAAACTCGTGTATCTTGTTTGCACTTTAATGCTTCTCTGGTAGTAGGGATGTAACTCAGTTGAAACCTGAGACTTGTTCACAATCTGATAAAAGTGTGTGTGTGTGTGTGTGTGTGTGTGTTTCTGAGGGAATTAATGACCTGAGACACGCACCCTATTAGCCATGAATAAACATGCATACTATTAGCCAGGCACCCTATTAGCCAGGAGATCTGCATTTCCTAGAGTGTTGAGGCTTCCCTAACTTTAGCACCTGACTGCATGTGAGGAAAGTGTGGGGTCCAGGACTTGGGCATGAGTCTATTTAGTGTAGTCTTCTTGATAGTCTTTACACATTTCCTGGGGTGAGATCCCATGCAAAGCGAATCAGGAGTCCTGCTGCCTTGTTGTGGGAAGACATCCAAAGTCATATACTTTCTCCTGCTGCTTGGTGTGGAGGTTCATGGAGGACTTTTACAGATACACTGGAAAGGGAGTGGCACCTGGAGCAACAGCTGGCTGGAGAAACATGGGGGTGATCTTCTAAATTATGTGCTTGAATTTTTAGAAGTGCTTCCTGTTATAAGTGCCCAGGGAGCACTTGGGTAGGAAGCTACTCTGGTGTCTTTTACACAGCCAAGTGCTCTGTCTCACAATGAGTTCTTTTCCAGGTTTTGTGAACAGAGGGAATGTGTGGACACTGTGTACTTGTCCCCATTTCACATGCAAAGCACAACCCTAGAGAAGGTACATGGAAGGAGTTGGGTAGGGATGGGGTTCAATAGCTTCTAGAATTTTGCTAATACATATAAGCTTTAGTGTGGAAAGCATTATAATTTAGTAGATGATGCATTTGTAGCTCCAGTATTAGCCTCCTTTTGTCCTTGGAGATATTTTTCATGCTTGCATGTATGCTGTTGATTAAGTAATTCTCCTACATGACCTTAGATTCTGGTGTCTGGTTGTCTCTGTTTGTATGTCATCAGCAGTTTTCGGAGAGTCAAATTTGTAGTAGGTGCTCAAGAAATGCTTATTGAAAGACTAGTTGGGAATCATTGATCTGGAGTCATGAATCATAATAACAACTATTATCAAGAATAGTAAAAGTATGAGTAAAGTGAATGATTTAGGGCTTTTTTTTTGGTGTTAGGAATTGAACTCACGACCTCACACTTGATAGGCAGGGGTGGTGCCACTGAGCTATATCCTCAGCCCCAAGATTTAGGGCTTAGAATAAACTGTTTCAGTTCTTGTTTCTATGCTTCTTAGATGCATTGTGTGCTAGCAAATCACTTGAGTCTCTGAAGTTTTGAGTTCTTGTCTTGTAAAACGTGAACAATAATACTTGGGCTGAAGGAAATAATGCATCTCAAGCAGTTGGTGTGTCTTATAACTCTTTTACATTCATTTAAGTGTGGTGGTTAGGAAAAGGTTGCATTACTTTTTAATTAAGACCACTTTATTGCATTGTAGCTGATAGACAAAAAGTTGCCTGTATACAACTTCATTAATTTGGAAATAAGTATCCACTGTGAAAACATCACTGGAATCTATGCCATGAACCTGCCTGTCACCTCCAGAAGTCCCCACTCACCTTCTTACATATATTTTTGTGTAAGATAAGAATATTTAAGATTCACTGCTCTTAAGCTTCATCCAATTTTTCCTAAAACCCAACTCCTCTGAATATGTGTGGATTAAGTGTCTTGATTGAAGACACACTTCCTAAGTGTTTTACTAGCTTTAGGGTAAGCTCTGTATGGGCTCAAATCCAGGGTTTCCTTGGACCAAAATATAAGCAGTTTAAAGAGCAAAATAAAAGAGAGATGGTGAGGAACAGAAAGATAGATTCTGTGGAGACTGGAAGGAGATATGGGGAAGGGAGGAAAAGTGAGGGTGGGAGGGAAGGGCATACAAAATGATCAAGATACGCTGTGTATGTGTACCAGTTCCCCAAGATGAATGTAATTATCATCTATAGAATGTAATCTATCATCTAAACATGTTCTAATAAAAAGAATATAATGGAAAGATAAAGTGACTTTGTTAGTTTTCAACTTCAGAGAGTGTGTGTACATGTGCATATGTGAACATGCATGCACACACACACACACACATGCACATAAATCAGGCTTTCCTGATAATAACAACAACACTAATGAGAGCTGACATATCATTAGCAAACCCTCTGCAATTTTTCTCATGCTTAATAGTGCAGGCACCCAGTGTGGTGGTTCCTACTGCCACCGTTTCACAGAGGAGGAAATTAAAGGTGGAGAGTCTAAAATACTTCGTTATAATTGTGATGGAAGAATAAAGGTGTGATTCTAGACACATTCTAGAGACTGAGACACTTGCCAGTCTACCCAGTTTTCCTCTCACTGTTTATCTGCTGAATGGGGAGGGCTTGGATTGCAACCTGCAGAGTATTGATCCTTTGTCCATGTCTGTGCTCCGAGGCAGTGTTAGAAAGGCCATCTGTTGAGTGGCTCCGAGTCAGCCCTACATAGAAGCGGTGTCCAGATAAGATTTTCCCAGCAAGTGGGGTGATGTGAGGGGGTGAAGAAATGCCAGCAAACTTGGGACATTTTATCCTCTTTATCTGTTTGAGAAGTTAGGCAAATGATCAGCTAGATGTTCAGACCCCAGCACCAAACCATCAGTAGGGTGAGAAAGGTACCCTGATGCACACAGGGTGACTTTCCATGGCAACAAAAATTGGAGGTGAAGCAAGCCGAGGGACCCATAATCCTTGAATGACCACCTTCTGATTCATCATCTGACCCTGATCACTAGATTGGGACACTGGCTGATTACTTAAGGAGTCTTGGAGTGGTGCTTCTGAACTTGTATAAATGGCAGTGAGTATATGGCTCAGTTAACTCTTTTAAAGGTGGGTCATGTATTCTCCACCTTTCCCTCACCAGACCATGGATTGCACAGAGGGATCTCCAGGACTCCAGCACCAAATTGGCTACTTTAGTTGAGGACTCAAAGTGTACCTAAAAATAGTGAAGAACAAAGAGATAAATGTTAACTTGCCTATCTATTATATCCATCCATTCTTCCACCCACTCACCCAGCCACTACCTTCCCATACACATACTCATCCATCCAACAAATCTTTATTGTTTCTGTATAGTTACGGTGCTGAGCACTGAGTTATACAGTAAATATGAAGTACATGCTTCTTTGACCTCAGATAGTTTCCAATCTCTGGGAAAAAGGATTTTTACCGTGTAATGATTGGAAATTATGTCCTTTATCTTTATTCCCTCAGAACTGAAACCTTCTGTCTCATGCAGGAATCACCCGAGAAATGTATGTTAGATGAATTAACAAACACATAGACACTGTTAAGACAATAGAAGGTCAGAAAAGGAAGCCATACTCACTCAGGTAGGCAAGACAGGAGGGTAGGAAGGAAGAACAGAAATGCAGTGTAAACTCACAGGCTGGCAGGGCTGGGAAGGCAGATGACAATGAGGACAATGATTCCTGCAGTCAGAAGGGCGTCTTCCTCCAACTGATGGTGGCTTGTGGAGTAGCCACTGCCTGGATTCCTGAAAGGTCTGGAGAAGACTGTTTAAACTAGACCAATAAAACTAATTCATAAATAGAATTCAAGGTGACTGCAGACATGTACATGAAAAAAACGATCTCTTTATTGACATTAACTGTAACTGAAAAGTGAGAATTTCCTTCCATTATGAATGTAGACAACAAACCATAGCAGTTTCTAGCAGAATCTGTGACTTTGTCATCAATCAAATCACAGATATTTTCATATCATATTACAGTTGTTGCAAATATTTGAGCATATTATTTATGCTCATCACTGCCTTGAAATTATGGTGGTTATTAGGTCTGCTGCTAGATCTTGTTATTTAATGCATTAATAAAGAAACATCCATTGCTAAGTCACTAGTTTGTTTTTAAAATATTTTGATAACTGTGTTGGAATATTATTGATGTCTTTTATAATCTTTTGTGTTCTATTTTTATGAATTTGAAAAACATTCTGAGAAGGAGTTTATAGTCTGCATTAGACCCAAGGGCTTCAAGGCACACACCAAAAATTAGGAACCTCTGGTTAAATACAAATGCCTTTTCCTACCTTTAGAGAAATGGAGACTCAGGTTGACTGGGGGCCCTAGAGAACTGAGGTCAGGGAAGTGATGCTTAGAGCCAAGGTCATTTGACTTGAGAGAGGGTGGCTTGATGCAAGCTCTTGGCTCCTTATTGAGTGTTTATGAGGGAAGGTCCTCCTCACCACGTTCTCCTCTCTGCTCCACTGTGGGAATGCTTGATAGAGCCCCTGACTAGGGAACCTAGCTGATCACCTCACAGCTGGAACTCTAGGGAAGGTGCTGCCCTCTAGAGGCCTGGAGCAGACTTCCTGTTTCATTATCATTTCATTCCAGTATAATTGATGAACTACACATTGTGTATTGTGTATTGTGTTCCTTTAGGCTTATTAAATCAGCTGGGTGCCATTCTGATTGGGTGTTTTCATCGTCTCTTGAAGAGAAACTTCTGGTTGTACTTGACTGTGTTTAGATAATTTTCGATTTTCTTCCTGTGCACAGTTCATTATTTTTTCTATTTGCCATAGAGATAAAGTGCTTAAAATAACTAGTTTTAGAGCTAAGCTGATAAAGCTAACAGATCTATAGAGTGGGTATGAATGATTCTTTAAGACACCTGCTGTGCCTGAACCATGAGCTGAAGGGATTGAGAGGTAGGGGAGGCAGGGCGCTCAGAGACTAAAGAGCAGACAGAGGAGATTCGTCCCAATGTCGGCCAAGAAAGATTCCGTGTTAGCTTCAGGTACTGCTGCTGAGACTGTGCGTGAAGTTGGAAGCTGAACCACCAGCACACCGGAAGGAGAGGGTTCTGGCCTAAGAGAATCATCAGTGGTCTGACATAGAGTGCAAGAGGGAGAGGCCATACTGAATCAGCTATGCTTCTCTCTGATGTTGTTGGGAGCTCTTCCTCCATGGTGAGTTGATTCAGTTGCTTTCTTGGGTTCAACATTTCTCGTTGAGTTTTTGGAAGAAGAGAAACTGCAAGCCTCTTGGCTTCCCTCACTATGTCTTTATGGTTGGAAGTGGAATCTATTTTCTTAACTTTATTTTTCCAACTTATTAAACATATATATAATTTAAAAGGTTAATATACTTAGTGACTAATATAATGTATACTGTATACCTACCACCCAGGTTTAATGATTATGAATATTCTGTTACCTTTGTTTTATCTATATATGTGTGTACCTTTTTTTTTTTTTCTTGCAGTCTTGGGGATTGAGCCTAGGGCCTTTGCACTGAGCCACAATATCAGCCCTTTAAAGCATGTTTTTAAAATTTTGAGGCAGGGTCATGTTAAATTGCCCAGACTGGGCTTGAACTTTTGTTCCTTCTGCCTCAGCCTCCTAGAGTGCTGGGATTTACAGGAGTGTGCTGCCACACTTGGCTCATATATGAGTATTAAAATGCGTGTTGTGCCTGTGTGTGTGTGTGTGTATATGTGCATGTGCATATGTGTGTGTGCCAATAAGTTGCAAATATCAACTGTAAACCGTTCATCCTGCATTTCCTATGAATAAGAACATTCTCTTTCATAATAACAATATTCACACACTCTAGATAGTTGCTAATATTACTTAATATTACCAAGTATCCAGTAAATACTCAGATTTTTCCAGTTATCCCCAAATGTCCTTTCTATTCTTTTTTAAATTTTCTAACATGTAAATATTTAATGGACAAATAAAAATTATCTATTCAAGATATACAGCATGATGTTTTGGTGTATTTACACATTGTATAGTGATGACCACAATCAAATTAATTAACACATCTATCCTCACTCATAATTACCATGGTGTGTGTGTTCCTGTGTGCTGTGAGGACACTTAAAATCCTCTCTCATCAAATTTAAATGACATAGAATTGCTAATGATAGTCACCATACCATACATTAGTTCCAAGAACATATTCACAATATAACTGAAAGCTTGTGTGTTTTGACCAATCCCTCTCCCATTCATCCTCCATTTATATTATTTTATTTTTTACATTTGAGTGAAGCTTTATTTCTGTCAGAATAACAAATCCCTTTATTTATACATAGTAAAAATTCATCTATATGTATTTTAAATTTTATCACATATGATGTATCTATTGGAGTGATTATGTATTTTTGGGTTTTTTGCTTTATATTTTATTAGTACACATTTGTCAGACATATTGATCACATTCATCATAGGGAATTCGTGCCTGCACATAATATATCTTAATTTTTTCCTCCCACACTTAAATCCCCTTAAATGCTTCTTGAAAAACTAGAATCTTTCCTGCTTGACTGTGCTAGTTTTTAATCTACAGCAGTGATTCTTTTTTACCTTTAAAGTTTCAGAACCTCTCTGTACCCTCAAAAAATATGGAAAAGCTTTTATGTTTATAGGCTGTATCTATTTACTGTATTGGAAGTTAAAGCTCGTGAGGTTTTAAATGACGGCCTGTTCCATTGTCTCGTTGAGCAACACATTACATTCTTCATGGTCACACATTCTTGGAGACTTCACTGTCCACTCATGAGAGAATGAGATCATGGAGGACAGATTGTACCACAGCATTTCCAGTTTGACTTGGTGCACTCTATCACTCTCCAAAGATCTTGGGGACTTGGCCACACTTTGGGAATTGATGACCCAAGAATAACCCCCTACAATTTTAATTTTACCACAACTTTTTCTCCCTTACACTTTTGTTAGTGAAACTTTAAAGCACACACAAAGTGGATAATTGCGCAGACTTCTCTAACATCTTTTGATGATCAAGTGCCTAACAGCATGAAGTGTGGTGGTCAGTAGAAGTGCAAAGGTTCGTACCAGTCAGAGTTGATCAGAGCAACCTTCAGTTCCCAGCTCCACCACTTCTAAGCCATGTAGCAGCCTTTGTCTCAGTTTCTTTATCTGTAAAAGGAAGACAGTAACACTGATCTCGCTGTTCTATAGGAAGGATTAATTAGGAAGTGCATGTCATGTGACTGGATAGGACATGGCACAGAGTAAATGCTCAAGAAATGGTATCTATTATTATGGACAGTAATGGTTTTCAGTGTGGAGTGGAGGTGACTTGGGCCCTCAGAGGACATTTGGCAGTGTCTAGAGATATTGTATTGGTTGTCACAACTGGAGGAGGCGAATGCTATTGGCATATACTGGCTAGAGGCCAGGGATGCTGCTAAACATCCTACAGGGCATAGAGTAGCTCCATACTACAAAGACTTATCCAGTCCCAGAAGCAATGGTGTTGAGACTGAGCAATTTTATTATATAGCTGGTTAAAATATGTTCTATAGCTTGTTAGAATAGATGTAGTCAAGTTCAACTCAAGTTGTTGAGCTGATGGGGTGCAGTTGAATTTTTGGTATTAGCCTCATCTGAAGGTGGGGTTTGCACTGATTCTAGGCAGCAGTCTCAAAAGCCCTGTTCAGAGCACAGCGTTCTGCTGGGTGCTGCTGGCCACAGTTGTGCTGAAGGCAAACCGTTATGGCAGCAGCTGGAAGCTGAGGAAGTGGCACCATGTCCTGGGTCACCCTGTCTGTGTTTACCCCAGCTGTAAGTGCTCTGCACACCAAAGACCTTCAAAGGCAATTGCACAGTGGGTCCTAGTTGAAAGTTGGGAGCTGGAGCTTGGTGAAAGCCGCCTTGGATCTTCTCACTTTTTGTTCCTGCTGAAGCTTCTATTCCTAAGTGGGGCAGCAGCCTTCTCTGTAGGGAGCAATTGGGCTCAGGATGTTCTGGCCACTGAAACTCCCAGGCATCAGAAGGATCTGATGTTGGCAGACATCAGAGCAGCACCCCAGGACGCTGCACATGGAACAGACAGACGCCCACAGCTTGCTCTTTGTCCTCTTCTGCTGGTGCCTGCCCTTGTCAACGAGTGTCCTTGGCCTGTCTCTCACTCTGGCTGCATGTCTGTCTGTGTGTTTGTCTGCTTGCACAGGACTCATTTGTTGCTGTTGTTTGTTTTGTTTTGTTTTTAGTGGGTGGATTCTTGGTAACAAGGCCTCAAAAGAACCACTTTCTCTGCTTGGGATCTCAAGCCAAGCTATGCACCGAGTTCAGTTGTAACCTTAAAAGTACATTCTGACTCCTGCTCCTGGAAATGCTTCTTCAGGACCTAGTAATCAACTGCTTAGCAACTTCCAGGGGGCCTCTCCCAGTGAGCCTCTAGAACTGCTCCAGGAATGTGCCTTGAGCATCTGGGTATGACAATGACAAGGCCATACCTGGGAAATGTTGGTAGGTGAATCATCAAATTCCTTTTAGTTTTTCCCAATTTTCTGGATTCTAGGTAAAGGTAATGCTGTTCCTGGTTCATACTACCCTTCTGGCTTCTCATGTTCTCAGAATAAAATTCTCACGGTCTTTGTCCAGTTGATGGTGTCCTGCCCACCTCTCTGCCATCATCCTAGCTTCCCATCCCACTTGATCCTATACTCCAGTGGCCTGGACCTTTTGTCAGCCTTTTGCCATCTCATAGCTTTTGCCCCATGCTACCCTGTGCCCAGGTTGTGGTTTGAGGGTGTCCCTGAAAGACTCACATGCTGGAGGCTCAGTCCCCATGGCAGTGTTGAGAGAAAGTGGAGGCCCTGTAAGTGGGCTGATGGGAGATGAATAGGTTATTGGGGATATGGCCCTCAGAACGGTTCATGTGGTTCTCTCAGAACCCTGGGTTAGTTCCTGAGAGGATTGGTTGTTATACGAAGAGCAAGCCCCCAACTTTCTCTGGGTCCCTCACCATCCTGCTGCATGACCTCTTCTTCTCATATATTGCTAAAGCTTGAATATGGCCTGTTTTCCCAGCCTCACACAGGGGTTGAGTCTCTAAAGTCCGGTATGGTGGTAATAAGGTGGTAGAAACTTAATGGACTGTACTTTTAGAGGTGAAGCCTTTGGGAAGTGGTTAGGGTTAGGTAAGGATAGTAGGGTGGAGTGTTTGCAATTGAATCCTGGTGGTTTTAAGAAAAGAGAGAGAGATCAGGATATGCCCATGAATGTGTGTGCTGTGATCCACATCTCTTATTGTGTGATACTCTGGGCCATCCTAGGATTCTTCTAGCAGTAAGGCCATCACCAAATTAGGTCCATCGACCTTGCACCTCCAGAACCTTAAATGAAAACAAATCTTTAAACTGTGTAAAGCAACCTGCCTCAGGTATTGCGTTATAGCAACAATAGATGGATTAATTTCTACACACTTCCACCATCATGCCATCTACCATGCTGGGAATTCAGAAGGGTCCTCACCAGGGCCAAGCAGATGGTGGCTCCCTGTTCTTGAACCTCTAGAACTTTGGGCTAAATATACTTCTTTTCTTTATACAGTATCCCATCTCAAGCATCCTGTTATAGCAATACAAAATATAACATCCTCTTTTGGGTATAGCTTTGAGAAACATCTCACCTGATGGGCCCACTCTGACCTCCTTCCTGCCAAAGGTAGTACTGCTTTATTCTCACAACCATTCTATTCTTCCCATTTCTAGAAATAGTCACTGTTGACAGGCTGTATGATGTTGTGTGCTTACTGTGTCTCTGACCAGGTGGTACGTCAGGGACAGAGAAACACTGCAGAACTTCCCCTGGCCTGACCTTTGGCACCAAGATGGTGTGCAGTAAATATTTAGTGAGTGGATCAATGAATGGTAGAGGGGTTTGACTTTTTCCAGCTGTTTCCCCATATTGGCCGAGCACCACTGTCTCAGAAGTCCTGGACAACTCAGCTTTCCTTGCCCCTGCAGCAGCCCTCACCTTGCATCCTGGGCCTGCCTGTCTGCAGGGCCCTAGCCCTGTGCCCTGCAGTCCTTGAAGCCTCCAGGAGTGGGGCTGGCATCTGACATTGCAGCTCCTTCTTCTTAGAGGCATCTGCTGAAAGCTGCCTTTGGCACGAGTGTGTCAGCTGGAAAACAGAGCCGAGGAAATGTCAAAGGGGGAATGAGATAATCAGGCCCCTGCCATCAAAACTGCCACCCACTCAAGCCTGTCAGACTGTACAAGAGACATCCTCCAGACGAGCTGGCCGTGCCATGTCTGAGGGCAGAGAAAGAGCATGTGCCCAAGGGAGGCTAGCAGGCAGCTGTGATTGACCCAAGCTTTCCAAACCTGGGAGGAGCATGGCCAGTGTGGGCCTGCAGCAGCTGGTGAGAAGCAGAGACCATGCTCATATGTGCTTCTTTTTCATTTGCGATACTGGGGATTGAACCCAGGGCCTTTGCACAGAGTTATCCCCAGGGTCTTGCAAAGTCTCTACTTTGTCAAAGCTGGTCTCAATCTTTTTATCCTCCTACCTCAGGCTCCCAGAGTCCTGAGATTGTGTGGGTGTGTGTCACCATGCTTGTCTGGGCTTCTGATGGAGTTGCCAAGGTAAGGAGTGGATATGGTCAAGTGGCATCTCATGATTCCTCATTCACCTCTCCCCACCTTTCTGAGACATTGTTGCTCATGAAACCAAGGAAATGTCCTGCTGCCCCTTGGCACAATAAGCAGCAGAGTGGAACCTACAGTAAGATTGCACACCCTTCTTACTCCTGCCATGTGCCATATGACCCTATTCATTAAATGCATTGATGGGGTATTATGTGACTGTGGGGATAAAGCAGCCATCAAGACAGACCAGATCTGCTCTTGGGGGCTGTATGCCAGGAGGTACAGACAGACAGTGTGGCTGAAATATATGGTGAATGTCTATGTTTAAAACATTTCAATACAGTAAAAGACACATTGCCATTAATCCCCTTAAAATATTCCCCTTCCTTTTGAACACACTTATCTCGTCATTCTTGGCACTTTCTTTTTTTTTTAAAGAGAAAAATAATAAAAACAAAGACAAAAACAAAACAACACAAAACAATAAAAACAATAAAAAGATACAGAATTTCACAAAAAGATGATAAGAAATTAACAATGGTTGTTGTATTACATATTGTTATCTTCAAAGTAGTTGCTCAGATTGCCAGATATAGGCATGCAAGATTGATCAAACAATTAAACATTGACTGTTCCTTTCAATAAACCATTAGAAATTAGTAGTACATATGTCTTAGCTGTCATATATATATTATATGTGTATATATATTATATATATATTTCCACTTCCTTCTTTCTTTCTTTTCCCCTTTCCCTCATTTCAGTTGCTCTTTCCTTGGGGGTAGTTTCTTTCCCTTTCACAATATCTATTGTACATTAAGGTTTTATTTACTCTTTCAGGTTCTTACATTAGTGAGGCAATATGTTTACACATGCAGGTCTGAATTATTTCACTTATGAGTGTGGTCTCTAATTGCATCCATTTGTCTATAAAAACCTTGAGTTTATCTTTCCTTATAGCTGAGTGGTACTCCATTTTACAAAAATACCACATCTTTTTTATCCGTTCCTCATTTGATGGGCATTTGGGTTGTTTCCAAGATTCACCTGTTACAAATTGCACTACTGTAAACATGGGTGCACATATATTACTGTGGTATGATGTTTTCAGTTCTTCTGGAAAAATACACAGAAGGGGAATAGCTGGGCTGAACGGGACCTTTAATCCTTGTTTTGTGAGGATTCTCCAAGCTGATTTCCACACTGGTTGCACCAGTCTGCACTCCCACCAACAGTGGAGAAGGGTTCCTTTTTCCTCACAGCCCCTCTAGCATTTGTTATTGGGTGACTTCTTGATGATAGCCATTATTTTTGGAGTGAGATGGAATCTCAGAGTGTTATTTAAATTTGCATTTCT
>NW_004955442.1:12009938-12048768 GCF_000276665.1 Chinchilla lanigera | reverse complement strand
CATTGACTGATATTGGGTTATTCAGGATTTTTATATGTTCTCGATTCAGCTTTGATAATTCATACATATCTAGGAATCTGTCCACTTCTGTGTTTCCATCCTATGAAAGTAAAGATTTTTCAAAGTAAGTGTTGATGATCTGAATTTCTACAGGATCTGTAATGATTTCACCCTTTTCATTCCTTATTGCATTGATTTGAGTTTTTTCTCTCCTTTTTTGATAAGGTTGGGTAGGTGTTTATCAATTTTATTTATTCCTTTAAGAAACTAATTCTTTAAATCATTAATTCTTTGTGTTTTTTTCTTAGTCTCCATTGTGTTAATTTCTGCTCTGATCTTTATATAATTTGCTCCCTTCTTTGGGCTTTGGGCTTGACTTTTCTTCTTTTTCTAGAAGCTTGAGGTGCAACATATGGTTGTTTGTTTTGTTCATTGTGTTTTCCTGATGTGAGAATTCACTGCTATAAATTTTCCACTATGGACTTCTTTCATTGCATCCCACAGGTTCTGGTAAGTTGTATCTGTATTTTCATTTGATTGTAAATATTGTTTAATTTCTTCTTTAATTTCATCTGTGACCCATTGTTTGTTCAGGAGGGTGTTATTTAATTTCCATGTGTTTATGGATTTTTTACAATTTCTTTTGTCAATTATTTCCAATTTCATTGCACTGTGGTGTGATAATATGCATGGGATAATTTCAGTTCCTTTGCATTTACTTAAGCATGTTCTATGTGCCAGTATATGGTGTATTATAGAGAACATCCTGTGTGCAACTGAGAAGAATTTGTATTCTGATGTTGTTGACTGCAACACTCTGTAGAGGTCTACTAAGTCCATTTGTTCACAAGTTTGGATTAGTTCTGTCATTTCTTTGCTGAATTTTTGTCTAGTTGATCTATCTTTTTGTGACAATGGGGTGTTAAGGTCCACCATTAAAAGCATGCTATTGCTTATTTGATTTTTCATGCCTGTTAAAATTTATCTTATATAATTGGGTGCTCCTAAATTTGGTGCATGCATATTTATGGTTGTTATCTCCTCCTCTTGCAGCTTTCCCATACCAAGTATGTAGTGACATTTTTTAAAATCTCTTTTTATCATTCGTGGTTTGAATTTCACATAGTCTGCAACCAGAATAGTTACTCCTGCTTTTTTTCTGGGTTTCTGCCACATGGATTTTTGTTTTCCACTCTTTGACTTTCAGTCTATGAATTTCCTTCTGAGTTAACTGTGTTTCTTATATACAGCATATTGTTGGATTTTGTTTCTTGATCCACTCTACCAGTCTGTTTCTTTTGATTGGCTGTTTACATGAATAAATGATTATTACTGATACATATTGGTTTATCCTCATCATGTTATTTTTCCACTGCTTGTTCCCTACTTTCCTCCTATTTAAATGTTCATCCTGTTTCTTGGTTCCTTTTTGTTGTTGTTCTTGGAATTGTGGTCATTTCTATCTCCTTCTAGAATATCTCTTTGTACTCCTTGTTAGGTTGGTTTGGTGGTCATGAATTTCTTCAGTTGTTCTTTGTCATGGAAGTATCTTATTTCTCCATTAATTGTTAAAGCTAGTTTTGCAGGGTACATCAATCTGGGTTGGAAGTTGTTTTCTTTTAGGACCTGAAATACTTCACTCCAAACTCCTCTTGACTTGATTGCATTGGGAAATCTGCTGTGATTCCAATGGGTTTTCCTTCATAAGTAATCTGTTTCTTTTCTCTAACAGCTTTTAATATTCTGTTCTTTTGCTGAATTTCTGGGATCTTGATTATTATGTGTCTGGGTGTAGGTTTTTTGGTTATGGCTAACTGGAGTTCTATATGCCTCACTTAGCTGATGTCAGATTCTTTTCCCCACTTTTCAGAAATTTTCTCCTATTACTTTTGCAAATAGTCTTTGTATGTCATTCATGTTGCCTCCTGCTTTTCCATGGACACCTATCGGTCTTATATTGTTTTTCTTTGCCCCATCTTGCAGCTGTTGAGTGGTTATTTCCTGGTTCCTTTTGATTTTTAAGAGATCTTTTCTTTCACAATTGTTAACTGTGTCTTAAAGGTCTGAAAGTCTATCTTCAGTTTCATTGAAGTGGTTTTGCCAGCTTTCAATGGAATTTTTCATTTCCTGGATATCTCTTTGAATCTGTTTCATGCATTCTAATTTGTTCTTCTAGTGTTCATTCCAGGTTTCCATCAATTTTCTCTGTTCCTCTATTTTTTTTAAAATCTATATCTTCTTTTGATATACTGAGTAATTCTTTCATTATAGCTGTTACTTCTTTTTTTACCTGAGAGATTATTTCTGATCTGATTTCTTTTATAACCTGATGTAGTTTTTTTTTTTTTTTTAAACTTCAGTTGCTATCATTTCAGAAATTTCAGGTGTATGACTTCTAAGTTCTCCTATGTTGATGTCTGCTGTACTTTTCTTGGTTGGGTGGAGGTCTGAGATTGCATTTTTCTCCTTCATCTTGTCTTTTTTGAAACAGGAGGTGCAGTGCTGAGCCTCGCCCCTCCTGGGCAGCTTGCCAAAGGTCCCTGGGTTTCCTGAGGGTCAGCCTCATTCTGAGATGGTGGTAGGAGGTGGAGTGCCTTCTTGGCACTTTCTATAGCAGTTCTGGAAGTCTCTTTCAGGATACATGTGAATGCTGCTGAATGCTATCCAACAGAAAGGCAGGCTCATAAAAACATAACAGTGTGTCCTCATCTACCTTATTCACTAGAACTGGCACCATGCAACTCCTAGCTCTTCCCCAAAGTCAAAATTACCATGAAAGGTCAACATTTTGAATCAATTCAGGGCCTTGAAGCAGCCATGACAGCACAATTAAAGAGGATCACAAAAGAGGACTTCCAGAACTGTTTTAGAAGTGGCAAGAATGATATGATTAATATGTTTAAAGCAAAAGGGAATATTTTGAGGGGATTCATAGTAATGTGTATTTTACTGTAATACATTTAAAAATTTAAACTTTCATTGTATATTTCAATCACCCCTTGTACATCAGTGAAATGCATAAGTAAACAAGATAAATTTAGATTGTGATGGATTCCAGAAAAGAGGGACATGGGTGATGTGACAGGCAGTGGCCTAGGAGTTGGGTGGGCATGTCTGCATTAGGTGGAGAGAGTAGTTAAGGTAACCAGTAACCTGAAAGCTGTGGTGATATATATATATTTGAATGGACCACTATTTCTCCTATTTCAAAATGCAAAGTACAGAAGTTATTCAGGAACATCAAGGTATCAGAGATGTGATTTTTGTCAGTTCACCCAGGAGTTTTATTTGAGACCTGGAGGACCAGTAGTGATTTTGCTGTTGCTCAGTTTGTGTATATTAAATATCACTCAGTGATGTGGACTGCCTGGCTCAGTTCATGCTTTTCTCTTGATCACATGTGTATGGAAGAAATAGGATAAGGTGTATAAATGTGTGTCCCTGAGAGCTGGTTGCTTCTACTAAAGACCATTCCAGAGTCTTTTAGTATCAGTTGAAGTTAATGAAATAGCTGTTCCTTTGCCCACTTTCAGTATAAGTCATTACCTTTGTTTGATTCTTAAGAAATGAAAGACAGCATTTGGCTTAGTTGGCATCCCACACCATTTTTATTGTCACTTGCTTTGGTTTTTAGTTTCATTAACAGTTTAAATTTACTAGTTATTTTCTTAGGGTTTACTTTCTCTCCCTCTAGAGATTCTTGAGTTTGAACCCTGGTTTGGTTATTTCCTCTTTCTTATTTCTTATGTCTTGACTACACATTTCCCTCTGAGGACTGTTTTGGCTGTGTTCTTATGACATATTTTCATTTGATTCTACATAGTTTATAATTGCCTATTTGATTTTCTATTCAGAAATATGATTTTTAAATTATCAAATATACCTATAGTTTTGGGGGCAAATCTTGAGCTATTTATATTTAATTTGACAGGATTGACATGAGTGAAAGAGCACCATTAGCCACCGACTTCTACAAATCTTGAAAGTCCCCTTGTGGTCTGGTCTATCAACACTTTTATAAAGTATATTTGAAAATACTATGTATCTTATTCAGATTATTTGGGCTGGTCAAACAACCTCCTATGGCTTTTCTTATTTTCCTGACTGATCTCTGCTTCTGTTTTAATTTATTCTATTTGTTGTTTCTTTAGGTAAACTCTATTAGAATTAGCTTTTCTACTTGTTTAGCTCTAACATCAATTCATGAACTCCAAAATAGTAAGAAATAAAAGAAACAATGCCATCCTTCCCTCGCTAGGTTGGTCACAGGGCTGTTTCTGCTATTGAGGTGGGGCAGTGAAGTGAAGCCAAGGTTTTTTAGGCAGCAAAGCTGCTTGTGGCAAGGACGTTTGTGCAGACACTGAGTGATCGGCCTCTGGAGCACATTCTGGGGATGGCAGTGGTTGCATTGGTTGGCTTCTTAATGAGGCATTTCTAGAAATATAGTACTTTGTCCAGTAAAAAAAAAATTCTAGCAACCACATCATCAGCCAGCAAGCTTTTAAAAAGGACTTTTCAAAGGGATTCATAAAAATATAAAATTAAGGTCATCTCTGAGGTCTTTGAACTGAATAAACCTTGAAGCAAAACTCATATCTTTTCCCAGAGCTTCACACAAAGCTTTGGAGATCTGTGAGGAAGAGCAGCAGTTGGACTGGGAGCCTTGATTGGTAGCCTAGAGCACTAGAGCTGGCTCTGATAACCGCAGGGCTGCGAGGAAGTACTTGCCAGAGTCATCAGCCAGCAAATCATGCGTTTCCAGCATCTCTGCAGTCTCTTATCTATGAGTATAAACGTAGTGGATCATTGTCCTTGTCAGATTAAAGTGTGTACTCAGAAGGCTCTGGGAAGTGACAGGCAGGTGGGCTACGCATAACTCTTCATCTAACCAAACCAGCCATCTCTGATTCCCCTCTCCACTGTCACAGAAGTGCCACTGTTCCTCCCTTGTGTGTGACAAGGGTCTGGACAGCAAGATCCTCTTTTGCTCCCTCCCACTTCTGTTTCTGTGCCAGGTTTAACATGGGAAGTTGCTCCTCCTCTTTGTGGAAGCATTTATGTTTGTCTTAGTTACTTTTCTTGTTGCTGAGACAAAATATCTGACACCCAAAATTAAAGGAGGAAAAGTTTCTGTAGCTCAGAATTTGTAGAGGTTTCAGTTCATAGTTGGCTGGCTCCAAGGCACAGTGGCATGGCAGAGAGACATCACAGAGGAGAGCCAGTTCATGGTAGCAGAAGGCAGCCAAACAACACAATAGCCTATCTAAGCCCAGGGAAGTCCTTCCCATTTTCCACACCAGGCACTATGCCGTACTAATCAGTGGACTAATTTTGTAATCACACCCCCTTAGTCCCAACATCACACACCTTACTTAGATCCAGCCACCTCTGAAATCCCCATCCATGACCATATGAGGCTTTTGGGGCACATCTAAACACATGCATCACAATATTTGATCTGAAGTTGCTGTTCTCACTTTTGACTCCTTTGGCATTAGATTCTGCCCAGCTTGTGGTCCCTTGTCATTGCTCTGGGGGTGATGCCTGTGTGCTGGCCAGCAAAACAATATTGTAACTGGGTGCCCAGGTCATAGTCATGCTACCTTACTCATTGTAAAGGAAAACAATCTTCCTTCAATCCTTCCATTCATCTGTATTGCCTGAGCACCCAATAACAGCAGTTGGACAATACCAAGAAAGTTCTCAACTCAAACTAGGTTAAACAAAAGTAAAGTGTGGCTCAGGTCTCCGAAATCCCCAGAGGACAGGCCTTCCTTACCTAGTGCCATGAAAGCTGGGCACTCTAACAGTGCTGCAAAAGATCTGCCCCTCTCTGTCCTTTTCCTGTTTCCAGTTAGCCCTCAGGCCAGCTCTCTCTTCTCAACAGGAGGGCCACCAGCAGCTCCTAACTTATACTTTTTCACCTACACTTACTCAGCATCAGGAAAGATGAACTCCTGTAAGAGCCCAGGGCTAACCTAGGTGTGATGGCACATACCTGTAACCCCAGCACTATGGGAGGCTAAGGGAGGAGAACCACAAATTGAGCCCAGCCTGGGTAACTTAGCAGCTTAACAAGACGCTGTCTCAAAGATTAAAAAGGAAAAGAAAAGGATGGGGATGTAGCTTAGAAGCTGGACTTTGAACAAGGATGGAGATGTAGCTTTGAAGACCCTGTGTTTAATTGCCAGTGTCACAAATACACACATACAGAAAAAGCAAGGGCCTAGGCTTAGTGGGGTAACCTGGGTTAGGTGCCCAGGCCCAAGCCAGTCCTACTGAAAAGGGGGAACATGAGCTGATTTTTCAGGCCAAACCCGAGAGACAGAGCATGATGGGAGGATGGCTCCTGAACATAAAATTAATATATACCAACTAGAGTTAGAGAATCACCATATGACTCAGATGTTCCTTTCTTATATATATGTGTTCATGAAAAGGCTTGTAGGTGTATATTTTTTGCAACACTATTCACAACAGTTCAAAGGTGGAAACAAAATATTCATCAGTGGATGGATGGATTAAAAAAATTGTCTACCCACACAATGGAATATTACTGAACCATGAAAAAGGGATGAATCCCTGATACATGCTATAACATGGCTGGACTTCAAACATATGATGCTGATGAATGAAAGCTGAATCCAAAAGTCATGCAGTGTCTGGATCCATTTATAAGGGATGATTGAACATTTAAATTAAAAAAAAGTAGTTGTTACAGTAAAAAATGTATTGCCAAGAAGGACAGCATAAGTGTGGTCCAAGCAAGGGGGAAGTATTCTGAAGGGGATTAGTGGCAATGTGTCTTTTACTGTAATACATTTTTAAAACTTTAAACATTCACTAAGTTTTGTGATGTTTGGAGTAAGCAAATTCAGAGAGGCAAAGAAGGCTCATGATTCCTGGGATCTGGGGACAGTGGGGTTGGGGATGTATTGCTGAATGGTCTGGGGCTTCCTTTTGGGGTGATGAAATTATTCTGGAACTAGATAGTGATGGCGGTGACTTAATACTGTGAGTACGGAAACTGTCACTAAGAGTAAAGTTAGGGGCTGGGTGTGGTGGTGCACTCCTGTAATCCCAACACTTCGGAGGCTGAGGCAGGAGGACTGCTGCAAGTTCAAGGCCAGTCTGGGCTACAAAGTGGGTTGAAGGCCACTAGGAACTACATAGTAAAACCTTGTCTGACATAAGAGGAATAAAGTTAATGTTGTATGTTTCACCATAATGAAAATAAATGTAAATTCATTTTTTTAATTTAAAAAATATGCATGCTGAGTGTGCATAATCATTCCATTACCCACGCACATGCCCACAGGGAACTCCACACCAGCGAACCCCGCAGGTACAGGGGAAGGTTGAAAGACACAGTGACACAGTTACACACTGCTGTGGCCCCACGGCCCCATTTTCCTTTTCAAATTTCTGCTTTTTTACTCTGCCCAAGGTGCTGGGCACCTGTCCAAGAGACATCTGTCATTCCCTACAGTACTGGCCATAGAATTCCACACGTTCTTTTCTTTTTATTCAGATCCAATTCACACTCTGAGGCATATCGCAGAATGTCTTCCTTATTAGCTCAATCATGTGAGTCTTTGGAGTTCCTCGTGTTTGGTTCTTTTCTTAGACACATCAACCAATGTGACTTTATGTCAGTGGCACTCCTAGTAACTGGCTTTAGTCAGCACTGAGTGTGCTCAAATCTCTGCTAACTATAATATTTTCTCGTTATGGAGATCCAGTTAGGTAGGTGCTAAAATAATCTCCACCTTACAGATGGAAGAACTGGGGCTCCGAGAGATCAAGGAGCTGGCTCCACTCCCCAGTGGCAGAGGCAGGGATCAGACTGAGAGCCTCCATGCTGGGTCCCTGTTGGAAACCACCAGATAAAGTGAACAGGGACATCATCCAGTACTGGGTGCTGTTACTCCATACAAACCAGAGAACCATCCCCTCTAAAGCAGAATTTGACTCTCTCGCTCTTTTTTGTGGATTCTGTATTTATAAAGCACCCAGTGGATTCTATTTCTATCTCAATCTAGAAGGTTTTCTTTGAAAGTTTCAATCTGCAACTTAAAAGCAAAATAAGAGCAGGAAAGAGCCGAGCGCATTCTCCCCAAGCACAAGTTCTGAAATCCAAGAGCACGGATGCGGGAGAAGAAAGCTGATAGTCTTATTAGTGTAGGAGGATAAAGATGATCAGACAGGGATGCTCCATTATTTATAGAAATCCGGTTCTTTTCTGTGCACTCCACTGAGGCATTTGATATATTTGTGCTGGAGATTAACAGTGATGTTATTTTCTTTAATGTCTGTTTTTAGTGTATGCAATGCATGTTGGCATTCAGGAAATTCAGCCAGAGGAGAAAAACAATAGTATTAATTAGGAATGTCAGTCATGGGTGTTATGAAATTCAAAACTGCCAAGTTTCTGGAGCATTTAGTGGTAATTATAATAGACTGTGGAGACAAGCTGTTCTTGGTTTCCTATACAGCAATGCACAGTTTGATGGGCAAGCAATCAAAGTGCTAATGCAGACCCTTTGCAAAGGGCGCCTTTCTTACCCTGTTAGTTCTAGGACTTGATGCTTTTGCTAATTCAGAGTTTCCCAGAGAGAGGAAACCATCCAGTGAAGAGAAGGCTTTTTGTCTTTTTATGATTTAAATTGACTATTTAAATTATATCCCCACACACACTAGAGTGTGAGAGAGCAGGGTGAGTGATATCACCCAGCAGTCTGGCAGACTATCTAGACTTAAATCAGAGCCGCAGCTTTTCCTGAGTAAAGTCACACATACAATCAGTTTTCTCCCACAGTGGTGACTAAGAGGCACCTGCCCCATGTTTTCAGGGACAGTGAGAATTGCAGAGAGATTTGCATTGTTGAGAGTCGGAATAAGAAGGGTGCTCCTCTCTTGGACTTGCTCAAATTACTTAGAGGTTCATGTGTCTTGTTTGGGTTTACAGTTGTCCAATCAGCCCAGGTGCAGGAATAGACCAAAGAACGTCATAAGAATGTAAGGACTCCACTGCCGACACCCCAACTCCTAGTATTCCTTATAAAGTTTTGTAAGGCTGTCTGGCTGGGCACATTCCCCCACCTTATAAAGAGATCAGGAAACCTGCTGAAGGTTATTCCAATCCAGTATGTCAGGAGCGATCCAGACTTCACATGTAGTGCTGTCTGTGATTCACTCTGTTGGTTTCCACGACTTCTGGATGTGCCAACGCCCTTCCACCACAAGGCCTTTGCAATACTGTTTTTCATGTCTGTTAATACTGAATCTTATAAGGATAACTAGGGGCACATCTCTTTTTTTTGAGAAAGGATCTTACAATGTAGTTCAGTCTGGCTTTGAACTCACTATGTAGCCCAGGCTGGCTTCAAACTCATGGCGATCCTCCTGCCTCAGCCTCCCAAGTATGGGGATTACGGGAGTGAGCCACCGTGCCCGGTACATGCCTCATTTTCAAAGGACAAGCACTGCTTTCCACAATATAGCAAGGACCCAACTTGTAGGAAAGGGTAAGTGTGCCATTTTCCCTGAAAGACTGATATTGCATTTGACTTTTAAAAATAAGTGCTCAAAGAATAAATCATATCTCTTTAGGGAAAAGCATGGCAGTGGGAACCAGCCACAGAGCATCCTCCTCTGAGGTTTCCTTTTCTAACCACCACCTCCATTAGCTGGAGGTAACGATGTCAAGGAGAGAAATCTCTAGCTGTTGTTGATCTGCCTGTAATTTGTGTGACTTACAAGCACCCCAGCTCAATTCCGTGGTATTTGATCATGCCGGATAGACCCAAGAAATAAAGAAGGGATGATCAGAGGTCCTGTGCCCTATCTGTGTGTCTCTGGGTTTTTGTTTTTAATAATTAATAGCAGTTCCTTCTTCAAGCTGAATTTTTTCAAAAATAATTGGGGAGCTTGGGGTTGGGCCAGTAATTGCTGGGAAATGTGCTTGGCAACACGGGAGCCTCCACTCTGGGGCTCGGAGCTGCTGGGCACGCCCCCGACGCTCGCTCACTGCGGTCTGGAAGCGTGTCTTGAAGCGTGTCTGCATCCTTTGCTAACGCGGGGCACGTTTTCCCGCTGACACACACAGCCTTATAATTTAGCATTAGAAAAGAAAAATGGTTTAGAACAAGAAAATATATTTAGAGCTCATTATTCAAGTAGGAGCCACTGAGAAGGGGCAAGGACGGAGCCATCAAAAAGAAGCAGCTCACATTACAGGCTCAAAAGGAGGCATGCCCCTGGCACTCAGGAGCCAGTCAGAAAACAGTTTCAAGGTCGATAGGGTCAGGACCAAGGTCACAGATCTATAAAGCAGGTGCATGAGGTTTGCCATCTCCCTTTGTACACTCATTCGGAGGGTTGGTCCAGAAGTGTGACCTTCAATATCTCCCACAAAACCAGCTCACTGTTAATTTCCATGAGCTCCATTGAGGCCTTTGGTGGTGTTTGACTGTTGACATCCTTGTGGCTGAGACCAGACTTATTGTTTAAGGGGCCCTACGTGGGCAAGTGGCCCAATTCCGAGAAGTTCACATCTGCCTTTGGGTGGAAAGCTGCAGATGCAATCTTTTTTCCATCTCTGACTTGAATTTCTTCTCTCCCTCTGTAGTTCCTTGTTGTGCCAACCTGCCAGCCATCTGTCTGCACCCCTCATTCATCGACCTTATAAATATGTATAAATATTACAAAGCACATCATGACAATTCCTGGCCACATTCTAGGGCTGGTGGCCCTTTTCAGTGCTGCCTTTGGCTTGTTAGCATTTCCCATCTTAGCATTTTGCCTGCATTCTCAGCTTCAGCCTGCAGTATTTTTTTTCTTCTTCCTTCATCAAGGCTGGTTACAAAGGGGAAGGAAGGAACAAGGAACCCCCACGGGCCTCAGCGCATGCGGGGGAGGAGTAGAAAGAGCTAAGGCTTCCTATTTGCGTGTGCCAGGGACGGAGCTACTAGCTGCATCAGCCTTACCTCTTGCTATTCAGGAATTATTTCTTGCTTATCCATCCCGTCTCTAGCACTGTTCTAGGAGATGGTTATACAGCAGACGACAAAACTGCTGTGTTCTGTCATCCTAGCTCATAGAGTCTAGATAGGGGCCATGTAATTAAGAAGGAATTATAAATACAGTCATGCATCACTTAATACGAGAACCATTCTCAGGAATGCATAGCTAGGTGATTTTTGTCATTGTGTGAATATCATACAGCATGCTCACATGAACCTAGACTACACAGGGGAGGAACTCGACATGGCGTCCTCCTGCAGCCAAGGGATGCAGTAAATACATTTCTCTCTCTGCTGCCTGTGTGACATAACACACTATTTTACTATGAGCTTTTTGGTTTTCATTTTAAGGTAGAAAGATTGTGGTATAATGGTAAAAGAGCATAGTAAATGCACACACCAGTAACAAGGTCCTTTATTATCACCATGTTTGATGTGCTGTGCATAATTGGGTATGCTGTACTTTCATCCCACTAGCAGCACAGTAGGTCTGTCTATACCAGCATCTTCATATGCATGAGAAATATGCCACAGTGTTGCATTGTGAGGCTATGAGGCAGTGGAGACTTTTCAGCTCCATTGCAATATCTTTAAAAATGGTGATATAATATTTATACTTTTTCATAGCATACAGTATTGTTATAATTCCTTACATGTGCATAATGAATATGGAACTCCTGTTGTGTAGGTAGCCTGTAATTGATGAAAATATTAAGGCACACACAACTATATAATAAATGCCATATAAGGCAGAACAGAGAGTATTATGAAAATCTTTTAAAGCACCTGGATTTAACCTGATTTCAGGTTTAAAGGTGCTTCTTAGTAGCTGGTATTTACACTAAGATGAGAAGGGTGAATATGATATTTTAAATGTAATCTTCACTTCCTCCTAAAATGGGTAAAATAATCATGCCTGCTTTTGCAAGCATGAATGTTAAGGCTTAGTGGAGCCAGCATCATGCCCAGGTATATGCTGACGGGACATGGCAGAGCCAGGACTCACTCTCAGGTCTGTCTCCCCCAGATTCTGCTTCTTCCTCATCTTGGCTTTCCCATCTTGGAGCCAAAGGTCCTGTGGAGGAATTTAGAAAGTGAAATTGGATGGAGAGCTTTCTGGCACAGTTCTGGCTCTGTTTGCTTAGAGCAGAAGTATCTAATGATGTTGATAGAACATAATGTATGGCAAAACCTTGAGCTGTGGAGGAGGATTTGGACTGGAACCGTGTTTGATGACTTCAGACCCTTAATATCAGAGGAGTCATTTATGCATCCCTACGTGTACTGGGGTGGCAAAGCTGCTGTGCAGTTTCACAGACATCACATGTACTGGGCTCTGGTTCATAGTAGGTGTCTTTAACACCTGAGGTTAAAGGAGTAAAGGTTTATTACAGCTCAGTGTGTAGAGGCTTCAGTCCATAGTCTGCTGGTTTTAAGGCAGGGAAGCATGACAGAAGGACATGGCAGAGGAGAAACAGCCCATGGTAGGGCAGACCAAAAGCAGCAAGCAACAGTATTGAGCCTTCCTTCCTCTTCTACCCCATCCAGTCTATTAGCCTATTGTATGGTGCCACACACACCCAGGGTGAGGTTTTCCATTATCCACACTTAGAACTATGTTAAACCAATCTGTGTACTAATGTAGTTATCACACACCCTTAATCCATGTTCACATACCATAGATCCAGCCACCTCTGGAAAGCCCTACCTATGAGTGCATGAGAGTTTAGGGGGACATCTAGATACAAAGTATAACACTGAGTATTTTAAAATAGCACATCTTTGGGTTCCAGAGAGGGAGAAGAGGTACTAAACAAGTTCAGGAAGTTAGATTCTTTGTGAGAAGCCTTCATTATAGACTTGTTCCTAGACTTGGGCTCAACACACTGGTGCTGGAAAGAGAGAAGAGTTCTCTGGGTCTGCAGCCAAGAGGCCACAGATGTGAACAATGGAGAATGCAGCTCACGCGCCTGATGGCAATAAGCCAACTGGGCCCCAAACACAGCTGCCTGCTTTGCAGTTGGATCCAACTTTGCCAGATAATAGAAACCCAGAAAACAAGGCATGGGGGGAATGAGCTGTTTGTGTTTAAACATCGCAATTGAGCCGTGAGCCTGAGCCTTCTTGGATGGTATGATGTGTCACTGCAGCCTGTGTGGCTGCTGGGCCAGGCCACGGGTTTCCAAAGCTGCTCTGTGCCATCTGTCAGGCAGAGCCGGTGACTAATAGCATTGATGTAGGCCTCCTCTTCTTTGTGGCTGGGGTGTGTGAGGACATTCTACCCCTCTGTTCTTCTCCCAGGAGCTCCTGGAAGTTGCTATCGCTTGGAAATAAACAAGGGGGCTCAGAGATTCTGTTGGGTGTGGTTTCGGGGGAGAAAAACCCATTTCGGGGAACATCACCTTTGGGGCATAGGTGCTATAAGAGGTAGTAAGTCCTGTCTACGGTTAAGCATCATGTAGATCATTTTAAAAAGGAAGTGATTTCACTTTTCTACCCACTCACCTGTCTACCCATCCATCCACTCCTTCATTCATTTGTTCACATATTCATCCATCTATCCATTTATTAAAATAGTACAAAAATGATTTTGTATGTGCAGGCATGCGTTTTTTTTCTTTCCTTTTTTTTCACTACTGGGCCTTGAACCCAGGAATCACTGAGCTATATCCCCAGCCCCTCCTTTTTAAAGTTTAATTTTTGAGCTATGATCTTGCTGGTTTGCCCAGGTTCTCCTCCAACTTGCCTTCTTCCTGCCTCCCGAGTAGCTGGAAATCCAGGTGTGTACCATCACACCTGGTTTCATGAATATGGTTTAGGAAGTTGTTAAAAGAGTGGACTCTAAATTCTAACTTTTCTTAGTAACTGTGTGACCTTGAGCAAGTCGCTCAACCCAGAGATTTAATTTCCTTATGTGCAAAACGCAGAAAACAGTGAGACCGACAATGAGACCAACTCAGCCATGTGAGGATTAAATGAGGGTGTGAACAGCAAGTGCTTAGAGCAGTGCCTGGCCACATAGTCATATTCAATGAATTATGTATTTTTATTTTTAAAAATCTGTACTTTAACAAAGTAGAGGTAGCAAGTATGAATCGCTATCCACAAATAGATATGAAATAAATATCTCAAATTTTCTTTGAAAAAAATCAGCTGAAACCTACCTTTAATTCTGTCTTTCTGGGCTCATGACAAATTCGAGCTCAGCCTTTACTAGGGGTGGTAAAATGGCTCATAGGAGAGGGGCACAGAAGTTGAACCCAGATCAACTTAGGGCACACAACAAAAATCAGATATTTCTGTCTTTTAAAAGGTTAGCAGAGCTACTCCCCTCCTGGCTAAGAAGTGGGTACCTTGAGAGCAAAGAGAATTGTGTTCAAAACATTCCCTTGTGTGAGAAGCCAGCATGTAAGACCTATGTGCGTGCTCAAACTTTAGCAAAACTAAGTTTTGTGTTTTGAGCAGTAAGGGTTAGTTAATGAGAGGCAGCCAAAGAATACTGGGGGTTGCTTCAGCTTTCTGAGGGTCCCTGTTTGCAGTGCACATGGCAGCACAGAGTCCAGGGAGGAGAGGACAACTAGCTAGATGGGCTTGTAGCAATGTCATCTTTACCTCCTATTCCCCTGCCTCCTCCATGTCATTTTTATCTGAAGCCAAGATTGAGAGGAACCCATTGCCCAAATATGCATCAAGCATCTGCTATGAACCAGGTGTGGTCTTGGTTTCTTTGGATAAAATAAAGAGCCCTGCAGGCATATTCCTTGCACCCCCAGAATAAATGCAATGCTTCTAGAGCTCATGTCTGGCCTCAGTTTCTCCTGCAAGTAATTTCTCTGAGTTCACAGGCTGAGTGGTAGGCAGCTAGGAGGAGAGGATTCTTGAGGGAGAAGGATTCTTGCATCCAAGGAAACCATTGTACATTATAGATGAGAGGTAAGATACATCATAAGGGAGGTGGGCAGGCTTTAAGACCAAGGTCAGCAAGAGCTTGCCTGCACCCAAAGTCAGGGGAGCCTCCACCGTGGGATCTGTGTATATTTCAGTGGCTCAGGCTTTGGGCTCCCTCTTTGTGTTTTGGGTTCACAGTGGGGTCTGGGGTGATGGGAGCCAGGAAGTGAAAATGCCAGGCATGCATTGCTTATCTCCCCTGGTGGAATGTAGCTAATGGGACCAACTTGACCCCCCAGCCTCGGACCCTGGCTCTGCAGCAAGTAGCGCACAGGTGCAGGAGGAGTGCAGGGCTCATCCTTGCAGTGGGATCAGCCAGGCTATGTCCTCGGAAGAGGGCAGCATAGTCAGAATCAGATCATCCTATAGTGTTATCCTGGCTTGAGGGACTGGTTCTACTCTTCAACCTTTATTGTTGTTTGGCCAACAACCCATTATCCTTCCTAAGAATGTCTTTTGGGATTGAACAAACCCTTTTCACTTTCTATTGTTTATAACCAAGAAAACTGATCCGTCCAGGAAGTAAATAGGTGGTGTGTGTGTGTGTGTGGAAGGGGGCGTCCCAGGGAGTCATCATTTTCTTTTGGATATTTTAAAATGAAACTCATCTCCTATGCTTAAATAGTGAGCCCTACCCATGGCCTGGATGGTTAGCTCATTAATCATCTCTTCCTCCCCAGTGCTTGACTCCTTCCCAGGAACCTCCCCAGGAACCTCCCAGCCACCACTGACTCTGCTTCTTTCTACTACTTCTCACCACCATTTTCTTTGGCTCATTGCTACATTTGCATTCTATATTTGTGTTCTCAGGTGAAGATGGTGTTTGCATGTGTATGTGTGTGCATGTGTGTCATTAAAATACACTATGGGCCAACTCCCTGTTCCAGCACTATTATATCTGCTTCTCAAAGCTCACTCTTCTTGTCTTTATTTGCAAACCCGGCTCACGAGTGAGGGTGGACAGATTTCCTGGGAAAGAGCGATGGCTTAATTAATGGTAATGTGGAGGATGTAGGTACCTTGGTGATTGGGGCTCTGTAAATGCAGAACTGGATGGAAGGCTGAGATGCAAAATGGGGATAATTGAACTGTTAGCTGAACTGGAATTTAGCAGTTAATCACTTTTATGAAACCTGCATCTCAATTCATTACTTCATTTATGCCTTGTTGCAATACAGAGCTGTTCAGCTAATTGGTAAACAGGAGCTAGGCAGAGTACCCTGAAAAGGGCAAGGCGAGTGAGCGTACTGTGTTATTTTCTGTGAGTGTCCATCTCCATTTCATCCAGCTAGGAGGTGCCTGGTAGGAGGTGACTTCATAGACCCTCTTATGTGGGCACTAAACACTATTCTGGAGTCATCTGGTGCATCCCTAATGCTACTGCTGACTATCAATTCTCCTTTGCATAGTCAACCGCCTAGTTAGTGCCTCAGAAGGAGCTGTTTAGTATGGTGATCAAGATAATGAGCTTTGGCAGCGGAGCAATCCAAATTTGAAACTGGACTCCATCACAGATTCCCTTGGTGACACTGGGCAAACTACTCCTCCACCCCGAATCTGTTTCAGTCATATATACCTCGAGGGTGTTATAGGGAGGATGATATGGAAGCATCTTTCATAGTGAGGGCAGAGCCTGGCATTTCACATTTGTCCAAGTAATACCAGCTCTAGACATTATCTCTCACCTAGGCATCAGTTGTGTTTTAAAGACAGTGGGAGTAACAGAATCTGTCCCTGGTATGTTTGTTGGATGAGAGACAACTGACAGATAAATCAGAGTGTGGACATTATTGATTTGGGGGAGAGAGCATTGTCGCCAAAAACTTTAGGAATGGAAAAGGGACTTCCTAAGGTTGGGTAGGGAGGAAGAAAGGTATGAGGGGTAAGACATGAAGATACATGCCTGCCACTGGGTGATGTAGACACAGGCTCTGCCCAGGACCGCATCATGGTTTGAGTGGGGCAGGGTGTCATGTGGACAGGGCTTCAGTCTGCTGGGCGTCTTCCTGTGTTGCTGTGCTGAGAAATAAGGGCACCATCTGAGAAAGGTCTTCACTTTCCAATTAAGACCACTGTACCTCAGTGTCTTGGGGGACCTTCCATTCCTGCTTAATTTCAGAGCTCATCCCTTTCCTAGGCAGAGTCCACGGGGACTGATACAGGTGCAGAATTGAGTGAGGGTTTTCACTCATTTTGAAAATACCCTTTCCTTTCAATTATTGGAAATTTCTCACCAAGTCAGCCTGTTGCTTTTCAGTTCCCATGCACAGACTTTGAGTCCATCTCCCAGGTGAATCCAGACCTCAGCCAACACCCCTGTCAGAGGCCTGGATAAGCAGTTGCTAGTGGAGGTGGTTGTTCAAGTCATGGGAGTGAATGAGAAACTATTGAGAGGAAAAAAATAACAGTCTAAGGACATGGCCTTGGAGGATGCCAACTTTTGGGGGCCAGCACATGCGTCAGGCTCTGATGTTTACACTCTGAGAAAAGCCTTCCTTGTTAAAGTGGCTCAATATTCACTCTCATACTTAACAAATGTCTACATTCTCAGTGTGGGTCTAAATGCCAGATGTGGAGTGGTGCACAAGACAGACAAGATTCTTGTCCTTTAGAGCTTGAATGCATGTGTGTGTAGGCACACATGGTTGTGTGTATGTGTGTGTTCAATACTATAAGATTAACAACTTTGGATAGGATAAACTTGAGATTTTTAAGTGCCATGAAATAAATAAATAAGATACAGTGATGAGTTTCTAGGGAAGGTGTCCTGGATAAATTCATTAGAAATGTTTTCTCTGGCAAGGAGAGATTTGATCTCAGACCTTTAGGTTGTATATAATCCAGCTATGCAAAGAACATGGGAAGGAGGATGTTTCATGCTGTGCTGACAGCATGTGCAAAGATCCTGAGGTAGAGTAAGCTTAAAACGCCTGAGGACTATATAGAAGGTTGGAATATATCAGCTAACTTGGCTGAAGAAGAGTGGGTGATCTGAGATTTATATAGAGGCCACAGTAAGAAGTCTGATTATTACCCTATGTGCATCAAGGTGCTTTAACACATCTTCCTCTTGTTGAAATGTGTGAGATTTGGTATCTAATATTCTGCACCTCCTAGGTCTCAAGGCTGCAAGATACTCACTCATGTAGGACAGCATCAGAGTTTGGTTTCAGATCACTGTTTTCATGTCAGGCACTGGGGTAAAAGACCCTGAAAGATGTTAATGTAAATTAATGATTGCTCCTGCTGGCTTTGTTATACTTTTCTCCAGTGAGGAATTAATAAATGCATCATGCTTTGCAAATTTGCATCTATTATAAACCCCATTGTGGGGGCACCATTGATCCCCTTTGGGAGATCAAAGAATAACACACATGTCATGCAGCTGTGACAACTAGTACTCAGTACAAACTGGTTAAAGTGAGGTAATCAATGGGAAAGCACTTTGAAAAAGAGACTCACTCTATAATTTATCAGGTGGTGCTGGAGATAAGAATGGCACAATTTGACAATCAGAGACCAGGAGCTTCCGCCACATGCCTGTGGGGGAAAAGATTACCTTGTGCTAATCCTTTGCTTCTGCCAGGAGCTTTCATCAGTGTAATTACTTTGAATCCTCAGAACCCTGAGAGGTAGGCATTATCCCCATTTTACAGATCATGCCACCGAGTTTCATAATAGATAAGTCACTGGCCCTGAGTCTTGCAGCTGGGGGCAGGAGAAGCTCGGGTTTTATCCAAGGTTGTCTGAGTCTAACAGTGCTGGGTTGAAAGCAAGGTGTTTTAATCCTTGGAAGCCACACATTGAGTTGATGGAAGAGCTTGAATTTCCCGCACCAGAACTGACAATCTGATGTATGGAATCTATTGCTGCTCTTTCTTTAAAAGTGGAAGCTACATTTCAGATGGCTGCAGTTGAACCAGTGGGTGAGGAACGGAGCCCCAGAGCTCTCAGGGTGGGTGAGTGCTGGCTCTGCCTCGTGATGGAATTGTGGCTTCATGATGGTTATTAATCCTCTCTGAGCCTCTGCTTGTGTGTTGATGAGATGGGGATCATAGGAGTGTGCACCTTGTAGCATGTGAGGATTTACTAGGAGAAAACATGGGAATTGCTTAGCACAGTGCCTGATATATAAACTTTTACCAAAGGTAACTTATGACTTTTCTTTTCCCAGGGATTTTTAAAAACACTGTCACATAGAGAAGGCAACGTTCATAGTCTCCATTTGGCTAGAAGAAGAGGTGAGGCAATGACTGCTTTGGTTTTGCTGAAGTCTAGAGAACATGAATTCCCAGCCATAGGTACAAAGTTGAAATACTTGGGGAGTTCTTGGGAAATACTGTGGTAGCTGGGTATGGTGGCACATGCCTATAATCTCAGCACTCGAGGAGGCTGAGGCAGGAGGATCATAATAAATTTAAGCCCACCCTGGGCAAAGACATCTTTTAAAGTATTTGAGAGTGAGAACCACTGCTTTGGATTAGCTGTGGTGTTGGTCACGGGATGCATGTCTCTGGGCCTCTAGACTTGACCTAGGCTGGGACAGATAGATGACACAGAGAGGTCTGTACTTCACGTACAGCCATAACTGCTCCCTTTTTTATAGCCGGGGACTGTACTTGGTGCATATGTGTATGTGTGTGTGTGTGTATGTGTGTGTGTGTGTGTGTGTGTGTGTGTGTGTGCCTATTTTCTGGGACTAGCCCCTCACAAACATGTTAATTTCTCTTGACTTCCTCAAGCCTTCCAAGGAAGGATGCCTGTTTGTAAAAATGACACCACTGCTTAGTGAAGTGACTTCTGGACATGTTTCAAATGGGACAGAAAGTTGGGAGTGATCAGCCTTTTCAATCAGTTTCTCCCCCAGCGGGAAGCCTTGGCCACTCTCCAGCTGGATTTCAGATACATTACCTTGCTCTGTAATGAAGTCTATCAAAATGAATGCTTGGCTGGTGTACTTGGGACCTGGTCCTGAGCTGTTTATTCGTATTTGAAGGTTGCCTGGAACTGTTTTATTCCCTGGGTTGTGACTTGAATGGGTCTTAAAAATGTGCTCATGGGATACTGCCCTTTGGTCCTGGACTCCAGGAGCCCCAACACATCAGACAGTGACAGTTCATGAGATTTTCCAGACCCAGATAGACTAGGTTACTTTTGGGTGAGATGGACAGCCAGCCTCACATTTGGTTTTATTAGGATCTGGCACAAAACAAGGTGATAGAAACAGTTGCCCTTCTCTCTCCAGCTGAGATGAATTGGTCTCATAAGCAGACCTGGGGAGAGGAGAGAAGAGGCAGGGATGGTATTGGCTTTGGCAAGATCAGCAGCAATTGGAACTGTGTACGTCAGGTAACTATATATTACAGCTCCAAGAAGCAGATATTGCCAACCTATTAAGTACATCATTGGCTTTTTGATAGGACACCCAGAAATTGATGCACTGCCTTTGGTTCTATTATGTTTTCAAACTTTAATTAAGTTTATACCTCTCCCACCTGGACCTCATAAATAGTTAGCCTTGGAGTAAGTCATTTGTCATGGAGGGGTTCTTATGAGTAGATTCATCTTCCAAACAACATTATTATTGCCTCAGGTCTTCCCTTAAATCCATCACCCCATATGAGCTTGAGTGCCTTACTTGATTTTGATATATGACCCCAACAGTTCTTTTCTGATGGGCAAGTGGCTAATTCATTAAGTTATCACAAAGTGGGAGAGTGGAGCTGCATTATTAGCTTTTAAAATGATGCAACGTGATTAAAGAGAATAAAATTGAACTTCACATTTTTGAAGAAACAAAGCTTTATTCTTTTACTGGGACAGGGAGATGAGTTCTTGGCCCAAACTGGCGCCATCTCAGCCTGTAGCTGAAGACCTCTGACAGTGGGGTAAGAGTATTCCACATTTCTGAAGGCCTGATGGGATCATAAATGTGTCTGGCCTATTTGAAGAACAAATTGCAAGAATATAACAAATTTAAAGATGTAGATTCCCAGGACATGGCAATTTCACCATTAATCCTGTCCCATGGACAAAATAGTTTACCTGCACACAAAGAAATGTGGGCAAGGTGTTCACACTGGCAGTGTTTGTCATGCTGGACGTTGGTTAGTAGCCTAAACACCCATGGGTGAGAAATGAGTGAGGGAAAAATGTCATATTTATGTGATGAGCCACCATGTATCCATTAAAAGGAATATCAGTAGGTCTGCTTGATGTGATGTTGCACTTTGCATGCTTGTATCGGCCTAGCCAGGCTGAAAGAGAGAAGCAAACAAGACACAAAGTGATTTATACAATGTGATGTTTCTTGTGTGGAATTTTGAGTGTACATGCAAAGCCACAGTGGATATGGGCATCTATCAGCGGAAGGACCCACTTGGAGCCCTTTAGTGGCTGCCTGGGGAGGGGACAACAGATGGAGAAGATGGAATTGGACACCACAGGGATAAGGAGGATATCTGGCAATGTCTGTAAGGCTCTGTTTAGATACTGGAAATAGTGATGCCAAAATAGGAATATTTGTAGGTGGGGGTGGTAGAAGTGGGACCATTTTCTCCATTTTTTTTGAGAATAAAAGGAAGACTTCCTGGGAACAAGCAGGGTTAGTGAGATTCAAATGGAGTCTCTCAGAGATTGTCGCTATCTTTTGCTCCTCCAGCAAAGTCTCAGCTTGTCTAGTGAGAGGCTGCTGGGGATTGTTCCTTAGCAGTTGGTGCTGTCTTGACTTTGGATCATTCATGAAGGAATTATATATCAGTATTTGACCTATTGCCTCCTCTAGAGCCATGGGAGATGAATTTTCTTTTTTTACTTTAAAGAAGAAAAACAATAAAAACAATGATACAAAATTTCAAGACAAGATAGTAGGAGAGTAAGAATGGTTAATACGTTAATTATTATCTTCAAAGTAATTGCTTAGATTATAAGATATAGGCATAAAAATTGATCAGACAATATAAGCACAAACCTTTCTTTTCAATGAACTAATAGAAATTAGTAGTATAACTATCTTAACTATCATATATATATATATATATTTTTTTTCCTTTTCTTTTCCTTCTTTTCTCCTTTCCCCCATCTGTTTCTCTTTCCTTTTGAACAGTTTCTTCCCATTTCCCAATATCTATTGTACATTTTATATCTTATTCACTCTTTCAGCTTCTTACACTAGGGAGACAATATGATGTTTACACATGCAAGTCTGATTTATTTCACTTACGAGTATGGTCTCAAGTTGCATCCATTTACCTATAAAAGTCTTAAGGTTATCCTTCTTCATAGCTGAGTAGTACTCAATTGTATAAAAATGATACACTTTAAAATCCATTACTTGGTTGATGGGCATTTGGGTTGTTTCCAAGATTTAGCTATTACAAATTGTGCTACTATAAACATGGGTGCATTTATATCGCTGTGATATAATGTTTTTAGTTCTTCTGGAAAAATACCTAGAGGAGAATAGCTGGGTCAAATGGGAATGCTAATTCTAGTTTTTGAAGAATTTTTGAAGAATTCTTCTTTTTGAAGAATCTCCACACTGATTTACACAGTTGTTGCACCAGTCTGCACTCCCACCACCGTGGAGAAGGGTTCTCCCTTGCTGCAACCCTTCTAGCATTTGCTATTGGTTGATTTCTTGATGATAGGCATTTTTCGTGGTGAGATGGAATCTCAGTATTGTTTTAATTTGCATCTCTCAAGTGACCATTGATGTTGAACATTTTTTCATGTATTTATTTGGTATTTGTATTTCTTCATCTGAGAAGTGCATGTTCATCTCAGATGCCCATTTTTGGATTGGATCTTTGCATTTGAGGGGATCTGATATTTTTCAATTCTTTGTATCTTTTAGATATAAATTCTTTGAGGGAGAGTTGCTTAAAATTTTTTCTCACTCTGTGTGTTATCTTTACTCTGTTGGTGATTTCTTTTGATGTGCAAAAGCTTTCTAATAAGATGAGATCTCAGTTGTTGATTCTTTGAAGTATTTCCCATGGAGTTTGGGTTTTGTTCATGAAGTATGTCTATACCTATTTCTTCAAGATTTCTACCTACTTTCTCTTCCAGTAGATTTAGTGTTTCTGTTTCAATATTTAGATCTTTGATCTATTTTGATTTTAGTTTAGTACATGGTGATAGACATGGGGTCTAGAGTCTTTGGCATGCAGAGAGCCAGTTTTTCCAGCACCATTTATTAAAGAGAGTGTCCTTCTTCCAGTGAACATGTTCGGTCCTTTTGTCAAAGATAAGGAGGCTGAGTGTGTTTGTAGTTGTGCCTGCATCTTCTAATCTGTTTCACTGACCCTCAGGTCTGTTTTTCAGTACCATGCCGTTTTTCTCACAGTAGTTCTGTAGTATAATTTCAAGTCAGGGATTATGACAGACCTCCTGCCTTGCCATTGTTGCCCAGAATTGCTTTTGCTATTCTCGGCCTCTTCTGGTTCTAAATGAATTTTAAGAATATTTTCTCTAGTTCTGTGAGGTATGGTAATGGTATTTTGATCAAGCTTGCATTAAATCTGTATAACAATTGGTTCTTCCTATCCACAAGCAAGAAATATCTTTCCATTTTCTTAAGTCTTCTTCAATCTTCTTTTTCAGAGTATTGTAATTTTCAATGTATACATCTTTTACTTCCTATGTTAGAATGATTTCTAAGTATTTCATTTTTTGTATGCTATTATGGAGGGTGTGGTTTCCCTAATTTCTCTCTCAGTAAAGTTGTTGTTTGTGTACAAGGATGCTATTGATTTTTGAGTGTTGACTTTGTAGCTATGCTACTGAATTTGGCTATCAAATCTAGAAGCCTTTTGGTGAAGTTTTTGGAGTCTTCTATGTAGAGTATTGTGTCATCTGCAAATAATGATAACTTAATTTCTTCTTTTCCAATCTTTACTCCTTTTATTTCTCTCTCTTATCTCATTGTTCCGGTTAATGTTTCCAGGCTGTATTGAATAAGGGTGGTGAAAGTGGACATCCTTGTTTTGTTCCTGATTGTAGAGTGAAAGCTTTCAGTTTTTATCCATTTAGTATGATGTTGACTGTTGGTTTGTCGTAGATGGCTTTTATCAGACTGAGATAAAGCCCATCCATTCCAATTTTCTGTAGGTTTTTTTTTTAATGATGAGTGAGTATTTGAGTTTGTCAAAAGCTTTTTCTGCATCTACTGAAATGATCATGTAATTTTTGTCTTTAGCTCTGTCTACTTGGTGTATTACATTTATTGATCTGCATATGTTGAGCCACTCCTGCATTACTATGATGAATCCCACTTGGTCATGGTGTATAATCTTCTTGGTGATTTGCTGCATTCTGTTTACTAGCATCTTATTGAGGATTTTTGCATCTATTTTCGTTAGGGAGATTGGCCTGGAGTTTTCTTTTTTGGTTGGGTTTTTCTCTGGTTTACCAAAACCAGGGCAGAATCAGGTTAATACTTATCTGCAGGACTGAGTTAGGAGTGTTGCTTCCCTTTCAATTTCATTAAAGAGTTTGAGGAGTATTGACATTAAATCTTCTCTAAATTTCTTGTAGAATTCAGCAATGAATCTCTCAGGACCTGGGCTTTTCTTTGTTGGTAAGTTTTTAATTACAGTTTTAATCTCATTAGTTGATATTGGGTTATTCAGAATTTTTATATCTTCTTGATTCAACTTGGTCATTCACACATATCTTGGAATTTACCCATTTCTTCTCAGTTTTCTATCCTATGAGAGTAAAGATTTTCAAAGTATGTATTGATTATCTTCTGAATTGCCACAGGATCTGTAGTGCATTTGCATTTTTCCTTCCTCAGTGCATGAATTTGGGTCTTTTCTTTCCTTTTTTGGTAAAGTTTGCTAAGGATTTATCAATTTTATTTATTCTTTCAAAGAACCTACTCTTCATTAATTCTGTGTATTGTTTTCTTAGTCTCCATTGCATTAATTTCTGCTCTGATCTTTATAATTTTTCCCTTATAAGGACTTTGGGCTTGTCCTGTTCTTCTTTTTCTAGAAGTCTGAGGTGCAACATTAGGGTTTTTATTTGTGCTTGTTCTATTTTCCTGATGTAAGGATTCCCTGCTATGAATTTCCTTCTTAGGGCTGCTTTCATTTCATCCTATAAGTTCTGGTGTGTTGTATTGTTATCATTTAATTGTAGAAACTGTCTAATTTCTTTTTTAATTTCATCTGTGACTCACTGATTGTTTAAGGGGGCATTATTTAATTTCTAGGTCTTTATGGAGTTTTTGCAGTTTTTTGCCATTAATTTCCAATTTCATTACGCTATAGTCAGATAACATGCATGGGATAATTTCAATTTCTTTGCATTTACTTAAGCATGTTCTGTGGGCTAATATATAGTCTATTTTAGAGAACATCCTATGTTCATCTGAGAAGAATGTGTATTTTGATGATATTGGATGGAACACTATGAATACATCTATTAAAACCATTTGTTTACAGGTTTGGTTCTGTTATGATATTTCTTTACTGATTTTTTTTGTCTAGTTGATCTATCACTTTGTGACAGTGGGGTATGAAAGTCTCTCATTACAGTTGTGTTAATTCTAATTGGATTTATCATGTCTATTAATAATTATCTTATATAGTTGGGTGCTCTAATATTTGATGCATACATATTTATGACTGTTATCTCTTCTTGAAGTGTTTTGCTAACAAATATGTAGTAACCTTCTTTACTTCTTTTGATCATTTTTGGTTTGAGTGCACATTGTCTGCAAGCAGAATAGCTACCCCTGTTTTTCTCTGGGTTCTTGTTGCATAGAAGATTGTTTTCCATCCTTTGACTTTCAGTTTATGAATTTTTTTTGAGTTAAATGTGTTTCTTGTAGACAGTGTATTGTTAGATATTGTTTCTTAATTCATTCTGCCAGTCTGTTTCTTTTGATTGGTGAATCGAGGTCATTTACATTGTTAGTTATAACTGGTACATATTGGCTTGTCTTTGTCATGACATTTTCTTGCTGTTGATTCCCTGCTTTTGTCCTCTGTTTAATTGCTTACCCTGCTTGGTGGTTTCTTCTATTGTTCTTGAAATTATGGTCATTTTTACCTCTGTCTAGAATATCTTTCAGTACTCTTTGTAGGGTTGGTTTTGTGGTCATGAATTTCTTCACTTGTTCTTTGTCATGGAAGTATCTTATTTCTTCATTAATTTTGAAAGATAGTTTTGCAGGGTACATCAATCTGGGTTGGAAGTTGTTTTCTTTCAGGACTTGAAATACTTCATTCCAAGCTCTTCTTGACTTTAGGGTTTATGTTGAGATGTCTGCTGTGATTCTGATGGGCTTTCCTTTATAGGTGATCTGTTTCTTTTCTCTAACAGTTTTTAACATTCTGTTCTTGTGCTGAATTTCTGGAATCTTGATTATTACATGTGTTTGTGTACTTTATTTTGGTCATGGCTGTTTGGAGTTCTTTATGCTTCATTTATTTTTACGTCAAATTCTTTATCCATTCTTGGAGAGTTTACTGCCATTATTTCTGTGAAGAGTTTTTTTTTTTTTTTTTTTTTTTTTTTTAAGGCATTTGTGTTGTCTCCAGCTTTCTCACTGACCCCAATTAATCTTATGTTATTCTTATTTGCTTCATCTTATAGCTGTTGGGTTGATTCTTCTTGTTTTCTTGCTATTTTAAGATATTTTTATTTTCATGATCACTAGCTGCAATTATGTCTTCAGTGTCTGATATTCTATCCTTTCTTTTGTTCAGTCTGTTGCATAGACTTTCAATGGAGCTTTTAATCTCTTAGATTTCTGTTTAGGTCTCTTTCATGGATTTCATTTCTTTCCTATGTGGGATATTTTTTGTTTCCATCATTTTTCTAAACTCATCTATTGTTTTATCTGTGTCTTCTTTAATATCTTGAATTTTAAGCATCATTTATTTTTGTACCTGACAGACTATTTTCTCTATAGCCATTTCCACTTGTTTTTTCACTTCTGTTGCTATCATTTCAGAAAGTTCCAGTGCTTAACTTCCAATTTCCTCTATCTCATTGTGTTCTGGGCTCGTCTTGGGTGGTCTGGTGGTCTGGGGTTGCATTTTGCTTCTGTGTCTTGTCATTTGCTATTTTCTCTTTTTAATTTTATTTTGTTTTCTATGTTGGTGCTTGCCAATTTCTTATGATAGATGGTTTTATCACTAGTATCAAGGCTTCCCCAGGAGAACTCTGTTTTTCAGGGTTGTCCTCTAGATATAGGTGGTTCTTTATAACTACCCCAAGAAGCTACCTTCCCAATTTGTAAAGGATGAAAAGTTACAGTTTGATTCAGAATCCAACATTTTGGTACTGGGCTGTGGTGATTATGACCCTATACAATCACAGTGTTATCATACAGGGGAGAAAAACTGATTATAACAAGTCTGATATCCTGGATAAAGTAGTACAGTTAGTATAATAATTATTTCAAGTACAGCTTAACTACTGACAAACTGTGGTAACCATTAACCTGTTACCTCTGACTATAGGAGCAAAGTCTATTTATATAACAAAATCAAACATATGTCATGCACTTGTATGCATTGATTTTCCCCTTTGTGGAGTGATTTTCCCCTTTGTGAGGGGGAGGGTTAAGATGGGTAGGGACAGGATAGAGTGATGAATGAGGTCAAATATAGTAGAGTCAAGGTTGGAGGTCAAAGAATGATCACCCAAGTTTTGGGAAACTGGAGAACACAGGAGTAAAAGAATGAAATAGAGTGCAAAGGAGTAATCAGAAAGGGAAGGGACAATGTTTATTCACTTGGAAGTATAAACTTAAGAAGTAAGTGAAGAAAGAGAGAAAGAGAGTCAATAGAAGAACATGAAGAGGAAAGGTAAGAAACCTAAACAGTGAAAAAAGAAGGAAGAAAGAGAAGGAGAGTGAAAAGGAAAAGAAACAGAGAAAAAAGAGCAGAGAAAGAGAGGAGAGAAAAAGAAAGAGAGAAAGAGAAAAAAACCAAAAGCAAAACTAACCACAAAATATAAAATGAAATGAGATGACATCCAACCAGCCAGGAAAGGGCTAGCCAATCAAGGGAGAATAAAAGTAGTAAAATACCTCTGGTGTTTATAGTTCTGTGATATTGTCCATGTCAGATCCCAGAAATGTGTTGTGTACTCCAGCCAAGTTTGCCATGGGAATTTTGCTGGATATGGAGCTGATCTTGGCCTCTGGATATGGATGCTAGGACTGGTCTTCTGTTGGCAGAGTTCTTCAGAGCCCAGCTGCTGACCCTTCACTGCTGCTTCAGACACTTCCATGTTACTGGTCTAGCTGATTACTTCACCCGCCAAAGGCATGTGTGCACTTGTGCATCTGGGACCTGCTATCCTGGGTCTTGGGGTTCTGGTCAGTCTGCCCACCAATGGCCTGTGTGTCCCCACATACCTTGGGCCCAGCTCAGGAGATGATTTTTCTTTTTTTTTTTTTTTTGGTTTTTCTCCGGTACCGGGAACCGAACTCACGACCTTGCGCTTGCCAGGCAGGCGCTTTTTGCCGCTGAGCTAAATCCCTAGCCCCCGAGATGATTTTTCTTTGTGTGTAGATTCAACAAAATCTCCTCATTGCTGCCATTTTGTATTATTTCTGTTAGAAGAATATTCAGTACCTTTTCACAAGATAACATGATACAAGGGGATGAAGGTATGTGTTGATTAAAGGTAAGGTCCCAATTACTGCTCACAAAACTCTCTGTCTCTACTTCTTTTATGTCCACTAGTTCATAATCATCATGAGATAGAGACCTGACCCTCCAAATCTGTTCAATAATGCTAAACCAAGCAAAGCTTCATTTTTTTCTGATGAGATTATATCACTGTTGTTGTTTCAGAAAAGTCCCCTAGTATCCTGTTTAGCACCTGGACACTTAGCACTTAGCCTATGTGTGATGTGATTGTGTCTTCAGTCCCAGCACTCAGATGAGGTGGATTTCAGGCTACAGGAGAGGGGCTAACGAGGTCATTTCCTGCCATGGCCATTTTCCCTAGTGTCATAGGTGGATAGGAACCAGGGAGACAGGTTGGAGTGAGGATGGGGGAGGCTTCCAAGAACACAGTCCATCCCAGGGCTGCTCTGTTCTCTCTCTGCCTTGAAACCAGTGACATCCTTTTCTTTTTTGACAGATGGAACAGCTCTTCAAAATTATTTCCCAGAATAGCTTAGCCTTGGAGTTAGGCATTGATTCATGTATTAATTCAACTGATAATTATGAACTACTGACTATCTGGTAGTCCTTGAACAAATGGCTTAGGAAAAAATGGTGCAAAGAAATAATCGCCTTAAAAGTGCACCCAGCTTAGTAAGAAGAGAAAGAGAGAGAGGGAGAGAGAGAGACAGACAGACACACAGACAGACAGAGAAGGAAGGTAGAGTTGTGTGAGCACTTAGTAGAAAAGTGTGTGGAAAACTTCCTTTCCCTTAAACTCTCAGGGGCTCAGTATGGTGAAGTGTAGATAAAGAGAGCCCCAATCCTGTAGCTAGTGCTGATTGCAACCCCTTTGCACCAACTCCTGGCAGTGAGACATTGGGCTAGTCATTAAACTTTGTTTCACAGCTGTAATATGGGACTTTGCATTTGCCTCTTAGGATAGTTATGAGTACTATTTTTTTTTAGTACTAGGGATTGAACCCTGAGCTACATCCCATCCCTAATTTATATTTTATTTCAAGTCAAGGTCTTGCTAAGTCACTAAATTGCCCAGGCCTGGCTTGAGCTTGTGATCCTCCTCCCATACCTTTCTAGATGCTGGGATTGCCCTAGGCACCACACCTGGCTGGTTATGAGTATTAATGAGGCAGCAAAGATAAAGAGCTATTTGAAAACTTTGTTCAGATGCTTTGGCACCTTTGTGCAGATTAGATGAGTGGAATCAATATAATTTTTACCCAAAAAAGTTTAAGACTTAGGTTTTTCTGAAAGCCACTTTGAAGACAGTCATTATAATGTCACCATCAAATCAGCATCCTCCTAGTGTCACCAACCATTCCAATTTGCTTTGTATTACTCTAGTTTTAGCACTGAAAAATTCTGAATCTGGAGCACTCTGAGTCCTGGGCAAAGCAGAACATTTGGGCTTCTTAGTTCTCTCTCATGGCTCTACAGTTCTGGGGAGTCTATTGGGTTTCTATGATCTCAATGCTGAGGGAACATATTATATTTTTTCTATGTTTGAGTTGGAACCCAGGGCCTCGCATGTGCCAGGCAAGTGCTTTACCACTGAACTTCACCTCCAGCCCCACATTTTTTTTTTTTAATTAAAAAGATATATTTCTGTTTGTGGCTCAGATTCCCTATCTGACAGCTTCTTAGACAAAGCTTGCTTAATGGGACCTCTAAGAAAGTGTGCAGAATGCAGGCTGGCTTTGCTTTTTACCTTAATACACACTTATCATTTTCTCCTCTTTCTCTACAAGGGCCCAAGTGTTAGTAAAAATACCTACACCTTGAGAAATCAATACTAAATTTGATCCAACCGGGTTAAGTGCTCCAGCTGACCTCATCTTAACACATTGTGAAAAATATTTCTATTTACTAAACTCTCAAAAGTCTAAGCAAAAGCTGAAAGAATATGTATTTCTGTATGAAAGAAAGGGAACTCAGAGGGCTAAGTTTAGATAATACCTGAGTCTCTTTGCAGCTAAGTAGAATTTAATAGAGATGCATCTTTGCAATCTTTATGTGTGTTTGGCATGACAATTTATTTTGTTTGTCAGAAATGAATACTTAAGGGGAAAAAGCTTTCAGAATTGTAACAAGAATTTCATATCAGCAAAACCTATTTTGACTTAGTGGCTACTCTTTTTCCATAGTGAAGGATAATTCATGTCTGGTACAAGGTTGCTTGTCCTTGGTTTGCTGGGAAGAATTCTTGAGCATATCTTGGGTTTGTGGTGTACATATTTCCTGGGTGTGCAAATACGGAGAGGTGGCTCTTGCTTATTCTGAATGCTCAGATTCCTCTCTAGCTCAGGGGTGTTGCAGTTGGTCTGGAATGTCTAATAAGACATTCTGGGTTACAAAATGGCAATGGCAACTAAAGAAAACTCAGGGAGAAAAAGGAGAACTTATTTAAAAAAATATAAGGACATTCTAAGTGACCTTTGGCAGTGGAATGGAGCCTTAGGAGGGGAGCAGAGTTCCTGCATGTAGGGACTAAGCCATGTGTCTTGGTTACTTTGCTCTCACTGCTGAAACAAAATACCTGACACCTAGAATTAAGGAAGGAAAGGTTCATTTAGCTCACAGTCTGTGGAGGTTTCATTCCATACTCAGCTGGCTCCAAGGCAGGGTGGCACATGGCAGAGGGCAACCCTTCGTGGTGGCAGAAGACAGCAAAAACAAGAAGAGCAAAAGGGGAGGAGTGGCAGCAAACAGCCTCTTTCTCTCCCTTACATATGCAAACTATCCGCCCTAGAGCGAGTGTAGCCCTCACACCCATAATCCCAGCATTGGATCATGGATCAATCATAAACTCTAGAAGCCTGCCCCATGACTGCATGAGGCTTTGGGGGGACATCCAGACACAAACTGTAGCACCATGCTAGGACACTCTTTTTCTGTCTCTTGTCTCTGCTTCTTTTGGTGTTGAGTTTCACTCTCTTCGTAGAGAACAGCTTTGGGGAGTGTGACTACTAACTCCAAAGGCTGAAATCTTGTGACTTCTACCTACAAAGGATGGACTCCAACAGTAACCGTTCAAAAAAAACTGCAAGTCAGGATTTGATTTGGGCTATGTTAAGCGCCCAACTTTGAATTGTTAAGATCCGGGAGACTTTGTTATTTAATATAAACATGGTAGCAGGGGTCCAACTCTAGATATCGAGGGCACATCCAGTTATCCTATGTGATGCTATCTGTGATGCTCTTAATGATTTTTTCTCTCTGTTATATCACTTAGAGTTGAGGCTGAGTAAATTATTTGACAACCATCCTAAGGAGGACAGATAGTTAGGTAATACATACTGAGGGCATTGTACAATACTATATAGTTAGTAATTGTGATCATGGTCATAGTAAATTTGGTGATAGGATGAGGAAAGGGAAATTATCCTTAAGTGTCAGCTCAAGTTTACTATGGACCCCAGAACAAAGATTGTTGTCTGGCGTATGAAAAATGTTGCACTAAGCTTAGTAGGAGGTCTTGTTTGGCACATCAAATAAGTCTTTTAGGAACCTTAGAACGGTTCTCTCTGTCCTCTGCAAAGACCAGAGACATGTCAGGATATGAATTTTGGTGGAACTATAGTCACATGTTGTAGTCTATTCATTTACTCCTTCTTACATCAAATATGTAATTTTTAAACTTTTATGTCCCAGGACATTTCTAGGAACAGAAAACACATTAGAGACCAGCACACACAAGATCTGTCTTGCCTTGGGCCAATCATTTTAGCGAGGAATACAGACATATAAAATTCAGACATACAGAGACTGGAAGGAACCAGTCTATGCATGAAGTATGTCTTGGGGTGACTATAAGAAAGGGAATGAACTTCGTGATGTGAGAATGGTGGGGAAGGAAAGTTGAATGAGGCCTCTGTGCAGAATAGACATGAACACTTGAGGCATGAGAGGCAGCACCACTCAGGAAGCCAGCTGCATGTGGTCCTCGCAGAAGGAACAGCAATTGCCTCTGCTGCAAGGCAAAGAGCTCAGGTATATGATGAAGCTACAGGAGAGCTGGGGGAGGAGGGACAAATGAGAGATCCCAGCAGTTTGTTTCTCCCTGAAAAGTCATCTTGGTTTTCACGTAGTTGTCTCATCAGTTTAGCCATATGGTGAGCCTAACCATATATTAGCTCCACCCAAATTCACATTACTATTATCATAGGATCATCAATATTAATGAAATTCTCCTGTGTTGCTCAAGGAATCATCATCTGAAAGGAGCACTCCTCAGCATAGAACTCTCAAAAGCCAGTGATTTTCTCAAACAGGGCTTAGGACCCTGTTTGCCTATCTTGTGGGGCCTGGCTAATATGTTGACAGCTCTCCAAACTCTGTAGCCAGTGCTGACCATAAGTGCTGCAAGAATTAGATAAAATACAACCTTCCTGGCACAGTGGTTGGCATGAGGCAGACACTCAGTAAATATAATATCATTTCTACTATTACCAGTTTGGTTTAAAAAAAAAAAAAGACTTGCTCCGTAAATTTTGAGGGTTTTGAAGGCAAGGACTTAGTTTTATTTCTCTGTGAGTCCCAAAATCTTAGTAGAAGATCTAGTGCAGGTCTTCATGAAATGAGTTGTTTTTGAATGAATGGATAGGGGAGGGAAAATGACTCTAGGCAGGCATCTTTCCTCCATGCATCTGCAATCTCCTTATCTGAGTGTGGTCTTTGATGATGCTTGGGAGGAGGTGTTCTAGGGAGTACAGAATGCATTTGTGTTATTTTGCATGCTTGGTTTTCAGTTCCTCTCACAACCATGAAACCTTGATTATTTTGGAGGGGACACTTGTTCCCAGTAGGTAGTACTCTCAGAGACTATTCATGTTTCCAATGGGAAGCAGATGATTAAACACATGCCAATCATTCTATTTCTCTTAGAATAAATTCTTGATTGCAGTGGCATGAAGAGGGAAAAGAGTATGACCTTACTGACCTGGACTCAAGCTCCTTGGAAATGCTGTCTCTGATGGTTAAGCTGAATTGTCAATGTTATTGGCTTGAGAATCCCTTGGTGGATTAGTAATGTGTATTTCTGGGTGTGTCTATGTGGGTCATGGAGGTGTGACCTTAGGGGGGCACACCTGGTCTCTGGCCTCTTCCTCTCTGGCACTTGTTCCTCTGTTCTGCCTCCTGGCCACCATGAAGTGAACATCTTTCCTCTGTCATGATGTTCTGGCCCTGGAGCCAGTCAACCATGTACTGAACCCTCTAAAACCATGAGCCAAATTAAACCTCTTCTCCTTGAAGTCAAAGGCATCAGGTATTTGGTCCTAGTGACAAAAAAGATGACAATACATTGTCCAATATTTCTACCTACTTGGATTCTCAGAGCTAGTTCTTAAACTTTTTACTGAAGTTTTCAGAATTTCTAAGTATCTCTTAAATGCATTTTTGTTTTTCATTATTTCCATCCTTAATTTCCCTTGCCTGCAACCAAAGGCTCTGCATGATTCAGGAGGATTGGGGTGTAAGTCATGAGGTAGAAGCATCACCCATATCACTGAAGGCTCTAGAGTGGAGTTGGTCCCTCCATGGTCTGGGCTTCTGCAAGATGCATCAGGGTGCTTTAGGGAGCCATCCAGCTAGTGTATCAGTTATCTACAATGATATATGTGCAGTTGGGATAGTAGCATGTAGACCAGTAGTTTAAGATTTGTTAATTCACCATTTATGGAGGCTTGATACATACATATTTTGCACTGATTATAATGGACTTTCAACTCCAACTAGCCCGCCCCAGAGCTGGAGCTTCTTTCTCCTGGCTGTATGTCCCCCTGCAGGGTGTACTCCCTGGTTGCCTCTGTACTAGAGTGGGGAGAAGAGGCAGAGCACTACCTTCTAAAAAAGTGCACATTGGGCGACTCAAGGTGTTTTTTTTTTTTTTTTTTTTTTTTTTTTACCACTTTGTGCACGTTTCTAAATGACAGAGAAAGTGATATCATGTTGACTTTGGAGTTATTTATGGACTTTAGCAACTAGGCTAATTCACAGATATGAAACCCATGAGTAATGGGGATTGACTGTGTATGTGCGAGTGTGTATTACTATTAGTATGGATACAGCCTTTTTTGGCTTTTAGGAAACAAGATGCTAGTTGAGTGTGGCAGTTCACATCTGTAATCTCAGCACTGGGGAGGCTGAATCAGGAGGATCAGGAGGTTATGAGTTCAAGACCAGACTGAGCTACATAGTGAGTTCAGGGCCACTTTGGGTTACTTAGTGAGTTCAAGGCCACTGTGGGCTACATAGTGAGACTCTGTCTCAAAAAAATAAGAGCAAGAAGCTACATTGTAAGAAAGACCTCTGGTACAGCCCCACAGTTGTGGAACAGAAGCTGTCTATAGGAACTGAGAGAGGTCCCTAGTCAGTAGCCAGCAAGAAAAGGGGGACAGCTACAAGATGAATTCTGTAACTACCAGAGGGAGGCTGGAGTGGATCCTTCTCGGATGAGCCTGTTGTGACACACAGTTCCAACCATCACCTGGCTGGCAGCATGGGAAGGCCCTGAGCAGAGGCATTAACTATGTTATAAGCCTGGATTCCTGACCCACAAACGCTTAAAATGATAAAGGCTTTAGGGTCTTGAGTTTCCACTGATTTGCTATGCAGCAGTAGAAAAGTAATGCAGGAGGTGAGTCCTTACACATTGCTACCTGGAGACCAGACTCCCTCTTCCAGCAGTCACATCTGATATCTGATTATTAAGAATCCAAGTCAGCAAGCATGGTGGGACATCAGAACATGGATCACCACATTCCAGAAAGTACTAAGTCTGGAAGCCAGAAGAGTGTGGCTATCTGGCAGCCGAGAAATTAAAAAAATGAGATCTGGAAAACCTGGTTAACCAAAGAGGTGTCAAATATAGAGAAATGGTACTAGTCATCTATAAGCTGGGGCCTGGATGGGCAGCTTCTGAAATGAAAGCATATATATAGTTTTGCAAATATTGAAACTCCTTGCATAATTCACTCCTTCCCAGCCTCTCCCCCACCACAAATGTCAACTGAGTGTGTTTTAAGTGTTGAGAAGTTTCTGACCCCTGTGAGAGCAGTATCCTGGTTGCCATGGGAGAAAGTCAAGGGGACAGATGTGGGTGTGTGCATCTTGGTGAGAACTGTTAAGCACACCTGCCCTTCTGTTACATCAGTCCTTTTGGTGAGAAACCACCTCCCTCTTGCCAGTGGACCTTTTAACCCTTTCCTGACACTAATTTCATAAGCAGAAGATGAAAGCAGTGGGTAATGAGCCTTGGAGACTGTCCAAATGGTGGACCTTTGCAGTAAGATAAAAAGATTTTCAATTTACAAGTAACATAATTCTAATTTACTTTTTAAAAGCATACATATGCAGAGGGAAAAAGAAAACTTAAAATCCTTTGCATCAAAACATTCCAGGGTCTATACCTAAGGAGAGGAAATAGCCACGAATTTTATTTAGTCTTTCTCATTTTGCCTATTTTTTGTCCTACATAGGATACTCATGGAATAATGAAAGTTAAAAACCTCATTGTGCATGAAGGAATAGAGAAAATTCTTCCTTGGAGGTCCAGCCCTTCTTTAAGTGTGGGTGTTTGTAGAAGCTGTGACAGGAATCCTGGATCCAGAACTTTTGCTGCCAAGAAAATGAAATAACCTTAAATGTCACTATCAGTGACTTCCCGTTCCCATTCCATCCAAGCCAGAGCCTGTCTGTCCCTTTGCTGTGAATGTTGTCTTCTCATAAGTAGACAATTTCTTTCTCAAACTCAGCTCATGTGCTGCCCATAGAAGCTTGGGATACATTTAGGGGGCTGTCCTCTGGGCTGTCTTAGCCCTCACCTCTGTCACACTTTGCCACATCTCCCTACCCCAGCTTGTCTGTTTTCCCTAGTTAGAGTAGATGTCTTTTGTGTCTATTCCTAGCATCAATACAGAGCTTAAGGGTACCATAGTAAAGCACTCAATAAGTGAGATAAATTTGAGCTTAGCTCTCATTTTGCTTCAGAGTTGAGAATGGAGTCCAGATGTGCTTGGCTCTGCAGAACTAATAGAAAAGGAGCAAACACTGTGCTAAACTCACATGTATGGGCAGGGATTTCTGCATTCTGCAGTTTTCACACCCTGACTGGGGTATGCATGCCAGCCCAAGGGGGGATGATTTACCAAGCTCATTTTCCAAGACTGTTATCCTTCATCTCGACACACTGTTAAAATCATTTAATTATCACTATTTTGCTTTGTCATTATGCAGCTACTGTGATCCATTATTTAGGATTTTCAAGTTTTCTGCCTTCTACCTCCTCAGTGGGGTAGAAGTTGAGGTTTCCTGCGTGATTTGAGTTCTGTGAGTGATACCCACTTGGTATGAGAAATTGGTAGGAATTTCTGGAGTGATTTAGAAGATCAGATATACAGGCTCCACTTTCATTAAGCACTTAATAATGCTCCCCCAGTGCCTTGCTATATTTTAGCCTTTCCTGTTCTGAAAACGTTCTAAGATCATCACCGTGCTGGGATTTGAGTTTTCTCTGTTTGATGCACTCTTTCCCAAAGGCTTTGCTATGACAATTCCTTCAAATGATATCTCTTAGGGATATTGGCCCTGGTTACTAATTTAAAGTAGATTTCTCACAGCCCCTGGCCCCTATATTATTACAGCATCTTGGTCTTCTGTTTGTTTTTCTAATTATAAATGCAATGAAATTTTCTCTCTGTATACATGGGGATTAATTCCAGGGCTCTCTGTACATTCCAAAATTTTTGTACGCTCAGGTCCTTTACACAAAATGGTGCAATATCTGTGTATAACCTATACAATCCTCTCATACACTTTAAATCATCTCTAGGCTACTTGTAATATCTAACACAATGTAAATTACATGTAAGCTGTTGTTATACTACATTTCTTAGGGAATAATGATAAGAAAAAAAGAATCTGTACATGTTAAGTATGGCTGCAGTTTTTTGCCAATTATTTCTGATCTGTAGCTGCTTGAATACATAGGTGTGTATATATAGGAGGACTCAATATATTTTTCTTGAAAAATGTGGAAATACAGCACTATATGAAAGTCTCCTATACTCTTATAATCTTGACATTAATTATGGTAAGATATTTGGTGATCCTTTTCTGATATTTCCCTGTGCATTTAATTTTTTTTTTTACCTTGTATTTGAGGTTTAATTTTTATCATGGAAACTTTCAAACATACTCAAAAGTAGAGAGGATGATATGAGAAGTTCCCATGCATTCATCATCTGACTCAATAATCACCAAGTTTTCATATATCAGGGAAATATGCAATAAGGGAACTTTCTTTATAGCAAAGCCACAACAGTAAGGGTAAGCAGGATTCAGCACTTTGCAGCCCTTAATGAAATAATGGAAGTATGCAATACTGATCAATAGCTGCTACTAAGACCATTCTGTGAAAAGTGGATGGAGAATTTGATGATGGATGGATCAGGATGATGCCTCTTGAACAATGTGTCCAATCTTAGCATCACTAAAAGGGAGAAATCAGATATTATACACCTCTTTATGTGATGCTGTTACTGATACCCAGAAGCACCATGAGGAGGTCTTGCTACAAAGACAAGAGATTACAAGTGCATCCACTTTGACTTACACTTGCAGTTTGTCAGACAAATAAGCCTAGAGATCTGATGGACAGCGCAAGGGCTATTGTTAATATTACATTGTATATTACAAATTTGCTAGAAGAGCAGGTTTTAGGTGTTTTTACTATGAAAGAAAGGGTAACTATGGAAGATGATGGTTGTGTTAAATTGCTTACCTGTAGTGATCATTTCACTATGCATATGTGTGTATATCAGAGCATAAGTATATATATTAAATATCTACAATACAATAACATAAAAGAAATTATACCTAAGTCTAGTAAAGCCTCTAGATCTCATTGACAGTTACAGGAAATATGAGGATTAGAGGGAAATAGTGAACATTATTTTGGATTTGGATAAAAATACTCAAATCGAGAAAGTGGAAAATACTAGCAAAGAATTATAGAGAATAAAATAAGGAACCTCCTGTAGTTGCCTCCTAGCTTTATCCTGTTTATCTTAGTTACTTCCTTATTGCTGGGACAAAATACTTGACACCCACAAGTTAAAGGAGGAAAGGTTGGTTTTAGCTCAGTCTGTAAAGGTTTCCCAAGTCTTCAGTCCATTGGCTCCAAGGGAGGGCAGCATGGCA
>NW_004955442.1:11931704-12009838 GCF_000276665.1 Chinchilla lanigera | reverse complement strand
TTTTTTTTTTTTTTTTTTTTTTCCTTTTTATTCCATGCAGGCCAAAAGCTTATTAGTTGATGCCACCCAGACCCAGAACTGTGCGAAACCAATCACTGGACTAATCCAATATCACATACCCATGATCCAATCACTCCCAAAAGTTCCACCTGAGTGCATAAGGCTTTGGCGGTACATTTAGATATGTCATAACACCACCCTAACATCACCTTATATTTGCTTTAGAATTTGTGAAGATATAAAAAATATAATGAAGCTGTCCCCATCCCCATTTTCTGCCTTTGCTGCCAGAATTATTGTTCCAACAGATATTTGCTAAATATTTATGGATTCCTAGACAAAATATAGTAATCCATATGCTTTTTTTTGCTCAGTCTTGTGTCTTGATTTCTATTTTCACATTTAACAAAATTATTCAATTTAACATCTATTTATTTCTATTATTGACCAGAATTTGTTATCCATTCTCCTAGTGATAGACATTTAGGTTATTTTATTTTGCATGTTTTACTTTTCCAAGCAAGACTGGGGCTTAGGCTAAATGTGTAGCGCAGAAGTAGAATCACAAGATCAAAGACCATATGCGTTTTCAAATTTACAGGATGTTTTTAAAACCATTTCAAAATGCCCCCAATTCTTTACCAATCCTAGTCCTTAGCACATCTGTATGAATTTTAAATTCACTGTGTTAATATTTGATGAAAATAATTACTAGGATTTTGATCTACATTCCATTGAATTTGGAGATTTATTTGAGGAGAGTTAAAAACCACATGATATTGCTTTTCCATCTATGAATATAGTGTATCTCATCATTCCTGAGAGCCTCTTTCATGTCTCACTAATCTACATATTGTTTTACAACTTATTTCTACTTTTAAATTTTATGAGTGGTCTGTCTTTATATAACTTGTCTTTGGAGTCCCATGCTCCCATCACCTTTCCTTTTAAATTTTGCATCAAGGTGTGGTAGAGATTCTGTACCATGACAAAGGGATTTTTCTCATAGAATTTTGAGTCGTTTCGTTTTGGATATAACGATACTGATTTTTTGATAGTTCTGAGGATAAGCCCAGGGCTTTTGCATTGAGCTACACCTTTAGCCCTTCTTAATGTTTTAAATTTTGAGGCAGGTTCTTACTAAGTTGCCAAGTTGCCCTGGTTGGGCTCAGAGTTTCACACCTCCTTTGTCAACCTCCCACAGTGGGATTACAGGGGCGTGCCAGTGCACCTGGCACTACACTCTGCTTAATTCTGATAATCTGGTGGTATATCTTCTTGGATGTTTTATTTATGGTATCCACATCATTTGTCCAGACGGTTTTGGATCTTCTTTCTAAATCTAAATAAGTAAACAAAACATGTAAACCTCTCTGTAGGAAAATATATGATCAATAGATATATAAAAGTTATATAAGAGAGCAATGATGAATGCAAGCAGAGATTCTGAGCATTGTTTTCCTAAACTTTATAGCACTGGGAATCCACCTACACTTTCACCTGTGTGCACAATCTTTGTAAAAGGTTTTGATAGATCACCTTATTGGGTGAAGAAATTTGCCTGTTATTCCTAGTTTGCTAAGAGATTTTATAATGAATAGAGGTTAAGTTTTATAAAATACATGTTAGTCATAAATTGTTATGATTATAGGCTCTCATCTTAATCTTTTAATGTGGTGCATTATTTTCATCCAAGTTCTGGTTTTGAGTCATTATTAGATTCTTGGGATGAGCCCTATTTGATCATTGTGTATGATTATTTTTAGACTCTGATGAATCCCATTTGGTAGTGTTTTATTCGAGATTTTTACATCTATATTGATAAGTCAGAAGGGTTTAAAATTTTCCCTTCTTATAACTGTCTTTATTTGATTTTGTCACTAAGATAATACTACCCTCATTGAGTCATGACTTTCTTTTTTTTATTCTTTGAACAAATTTATATAAAGTAAATGATTACCTGTTTCTTGACAATTTGGTAAAATTTACCTGTAATTTTTTTGCCTTTGGGGTATGCTTATTAGGCAGAGGATTTGACTGATTATCAACTCTAATTTATGGTTATTCTTTTAGTGAGGTTTCTTCCTGGTTTGGTTAAGTCAGCTTTAGTATTTAAGTTTTTCTTGCAAACTACATATACTAGTTTTTGTTTTCAGTACAGAGCTGCTTATAGTTTGCTCTTTTGGTTTTAAAATATATCTACCAGAAATGTCATATTAACTAGCAATTCTATTCCTCGGTATCTACCCAAACGATTAAAAACAGATATTCAAACAAAAAGTGTAGATGAATATCCATAGCAGTACTGTTCATATTAGCTGTTACAAAAGTCAGATACAACCCCACAGCCCACAGCCTGATGAGTGGAAGGAGAAAAACTGATATATCCTCACAATTGAAAATTCTTTCTTGAAAGCAAGCTATGCATGTGCTACTACATGGATGGACCTTGGAGATGATGAACTAAGTGAAAGGAGACAGACACAGGAGTCTACATAGTGTTTAATTTCTTTTATATGAAATGTCCAAAATAGGCAAATCCATTAAGACAGAAAGCAGATGAGTAATAGATAGTGACTTTTATGGGGATAGGGTTTTTTTGGGGGGGTGATTAAAGTGTTTTAGAACCAGATAGTAGCAATAGTTTCACAGAATTATGAATGTATTATGTGTTACACAATTGTGCATTTAAAATGGTTCATGTCATAAGTTTTGTGCCATGTGTATTTCACCTTTATAAAAACTAGATCCTCTTGTTATGTCCCTTTGGTCCTTCTGTAAAATGTATTGTGCCCCCAGCACCCTGTCCTCGTTGTATTAATTTGCCAGTTTCTGTAAAAGGTGCAGCTTTGGGGCTTGAGTTTATTTTTTGGATCCTGTCTACCATTCTCCCTTTAAAAAATAGTATCAATATATGCTTTTGTCTAGATTATATCTTCCTTCTGCTTTCTTTAGGTTTGCTGTATTAATTTTGTCTATCTCATGGGGTTGAGCATTTACTTTATCTCATTTTTGTTGAGTTTTCATAAATACATTCAAGATTATAAATTTACCTCTAAGTGACCTTTTAGCTACATCTTGCAACTTGTTACATGCAGTAATTTCTGTGTTACCTATTTCTGAATAATTTTAAATTTCATTTTTACCTTTTTACCTGTGAATTGTTAGAACATAATATTTAATCGGATTAGCTTCCAAGCATTTCTTAATTACTGTCATAAAATGAGGTGTATATAATATTGGTTGTTTGAAATTAAAGACTTCATTTGTGATCTATTATCTAGTCAAATTGTAAAAATACCCCATGGATATATGAAATTTACATTGCATTGCTTTTGGTGAATGTTCTATTAATAACTTATTGATTTCATCTTTCAAAATTTCTACCTCCTTAACTTTTTTCTGTTGGGTATGCTAGTTTCTTTCAGAGATCTATTAAAATCTTCTACTTTGAATATGTATTCTCAGTTTTCCTATGTGTTCTTATCAGATTTTGCTTTACTTTTTTCAAATTTATATTGCTGGGTATGGGCAGGTTCATAATTATTATACCTATAGTTCCCTATAGTTTTTAAAATTTGTGGTATCTTTCATAATTCTGTTTACTCTTTTTTGTCTTCATTCTCTTTTAATGATACTGTTTATATTAGCTTTGTTTTGTGTGGCATCTGTATACAACGTCTTTTGAATTATCTCTTTATTTTCCAGCTTTCTGTGTAACTTGATTTTTAGTACAAGTGCTCCTGAAGTGAGCACTGTGTAACTTGATTTGAAATGTAGGTATTATAAATAACACCTGTTTTTACTTGTTTTTCTGAGCCATATGATGCCTGCCTTTTAAAAGGTCAATTGCCTGAGCATGGTGGGACATCCCTATAATCCTAGCACTCCGGGACAGTAAGGTAGGAGAATTGAAAGGAGGCTTTTGGTGATGTTTGGAGGCATTTGTGATTGTCAGCTGTGGTGTGGGTTGTGCTCCTGACATCTGGGATGCAGAAATCAGGGACACTGACATCCTAGGATGCACAGGTCAGTGTCCATCATCCAGAATTATCCAGCTCCTATCAATATGCCAAGGTTAAGACACCCTTAGTGGGACCACAGAGTGTAGGGTAGTTGACATTATCTATCTGCTCTGATTTTATTAACTGATATTTTAGTTTAGTACTGTTGCAGGAGTTATAGTCAACAATTAAGAGAGATAGATAGATTGACAGTTTTATCAATTTCTAGACTCAGATTCTATCCATCCCTTAGTATTTATTGTCTTTACTTTGAAACTGCTTTTACAGTTCTTTTGGCAAATGGTGGTGGTGGTGTGTTTGCTTGGCCTCTGTATGTTTGAAAACATTCTTGTGTTGCTCTGTGGACACTTTTGCCAAGTCTCAGAGTCTGTCCTTGTAGGTAATAAGAGTTTTTCTATGGCAGCTTTTTAGATTCTTTCCCTATTTCCTATGTAATGCAGTGTTGCTCTGATGTGTAGAGGCCTAAATTCTACTCACTCTGTTGGAAACTTTCAAAAGAAAAATGTTACTTTAACTGTAGAAAATTCTCCATGGTGATTTCTTCCATTGCTTCTTCTCTGTTTTTGTCTCTATCACCTCAGAGACTCCTTCGAGATGCACGTGAGGCTTTACAGTCCTTGTCTCGTACTCACACATACCTCTTCTTCTGTGGGTCCTTCTTTAGTGTTATCCTGATTTGGCCCCCACGCCCACCCCTGAACCATTATGGACCAGTGCTGTGTCACAGCTTCACTCCAGGAATTGGTGGTGGGTTTGTTGTAGCCTATAGCATCTGAGAGTAGACAGGAAGAGGGTTTGGACTAGGCTGTAGCACCTAAGAATTGACAGAGAATGGGGTTGGTCTAGTTTACAGCATCTGAGAGTAGATAAGGAGAGCATGTTCTCAAGGAGAATAAAGAGTGTTAGTGCCTCTAAAATGTAGCATGATGCTGGACAGGCAAATCCAGGACACATTCACTGCAAATATGCTGCTCCCTTTACCTAGATGTTTCTTCTCTTCATGGCCTCTCATCCAAATTTCTTCTTTCCTTAATGAGCCCAGCAAACTCCCAGCTTCCATTTACTGTGGAAGATCCTGGATTTAATGAATCAATCTTGGCTCCGTGTGCTCTGTCTCTGGTACTACATTATGGACTAATTGTCTGTCTCCCTGGCCAGACCATGCACACTCAGCATCAGTTACGATGTCTTCTTCAGCCTTGGAGCTGAAATAGACAGAACATGGTGTGAGGGGCCTGCGCTGTAAAGAGACACAGACATATGCAAAAGAAAACCATGTGGATGCTTGTTGTGGTGGACTGACAACTGGTGGTCAACTTGTAACACCCAGCTGAACTGAATCAGGTAGTGCTGGGTGTGGGAGGCCCACCTGAGGATTGTTGTCAACAACATAAAAAAGGAGAACTGGAGAGGAAGAAGGGGAGCTGTTAGTTCTCCTGGAGGAGCTTGTCACTCTGGCTTTCCTGATATGAACTCGGGTGTTCTCATCATTGGAGGAGCTCAGGTCCTCACTGTTGCTGAGGATGGCTGTGGCACTTTTAGGGGGAGCTCTGGTCCTTACTTTGAGTGTTGCTTCTCAGATTCAGTGCAGATCTTTCAGCCTACTGGCACAGATCCCTCGTCCTGCTGGCACAGGTTTTCTAGCTTCCATCACTGACCTTTGGGCCTTCCCAGCACAGATTTGTGAAACAGGCTTGCATGAGACATTGTCATGGGCTCTTGGTCTCCAGTTGGACTTGTGGGGACCAGTGTTATGGGCTCTAGGTCTTCAACTGGACTCATGCAGGATATTATCATGGGATCCAGACCCTCAGCTGGATTCTTTGGGTCTTTAGTGTATGGACAGATTTCCTAGACTCTTCTGTATTTGACTCTTAGAGTGATTAGTATAAAATAATCCTACAAATTATGTGTCCTGTAGTAAATTGTTTCCCTTGTAAATCCTGACTACAATACTCGTGATGCTTTTAAAGTTAAGCAACTTCAAGGGAGACACACCAGGGTGCCTCAGATTTGTCTCAAAGCCATGCTCCATGGCCAGGTTTGTAGATATTCCAAAAATCCCCTTACTTGTACAGTGGAGGACATCTTGTGACAAGCATCTTTCCAAAGCTGTATATGGTCTATGACGTCCTTGAAAATTAGGCTAGAGATTCTGCAGGCTATTTTGTCCTTCTTGGAGCTTAGGTTTAAGTGTCAATTTTGAATAATGTGAATGTTTTGATTTTTATATTCTAGAGAATTTGTAGAATTCCCCTATGTAAACAAACTCCACGAGAGTACGGACCTCTGTCTTGTTTCACAATGTCTTCTCCGTGTCTAAAACAATCCTGGGGAAGGGAAGAGCTCAGTGGATATGTGTTGATGGGTGAAGAGAAACACAGTTTCCTATTAAGGCCATGAATATCCATTAGTAAGAAGAATGCAGGAAATTAATTAATTCCTTAGACTAGTGTGGAAGCAAAGGGAGAACGGGCATACAGGTGTTTGAGCATTCAAGTCTTTCTGTTCTAATATCCCTGGAGGGAACAGAAGCTGGAGGGGCTGTAAAACCATCATTCTTGCTTTTCTATGGCACTAAGGTTGATTTTAACAATAACCTTCTATGGCCTGGATAAATGCCCACAGTGAGAGTATGGGTGTGATGAGATATCATTTGTTCCACCTCTAAGAGGGAATGATAATGGTATTGAACTCTTCAAATCTTTGGGGGATAGATTGAGGGGATTTGTGAACATGTTGTATAGAGCCCAGTAGATCATGAACTTTACTGTGTAAACTGTGAATCTAAGCTTATTGCTCTGGTTTCAGTATGGAGGGTGTTCCCCAAAGACCCATGTGTTTAAATGCCCCATCTTCAGGGTGATAGTATTGGGAGTTGCTGAGGACTTTTAAGAGGTGGAGCCTATTGGAAGGTCCTTAGGCCTTTAGGGGTAAGCCCTCAAGGGGGATTGTGGGTCCTGGATCTCCTGTCCTCTCTTTCAGCTTCCTGGAAACTGATGTAAGCAGTTTGCTCTGGCACAAGCTCCCTGACATTGCCATTCAGTGCCCTCAGCAGGAACCCAAAGCAATGGTCTGGTGGTTCTTGGACTGATTTTTCAGAACCATGAGCTAAACATTTTCCCTTTACAGTGGCCACAAGTATTTTGCTATAGTAACACAAAGCTGATGATATACTAATAAGAGCTCTTGTTTTTAGATGTTATCTGTGTGTTCAAGTCAGTGATATTGGTGGCTGTGAGTATGCACCCATATTTCATTTTGTTAGATCTGTTACAATTTGACAAACTCTGAGACTCTTCAGTATGCATCATGATGTAACATGAACCCCCTGCCCATGTTGTCTCTTTCAGTACATATATATTCCAGGGGTTAGGGCCATGCTAGGGTCTCAGGAGACAGTGATGGATAAGACGTATACAGTCATGGCACTGACAGTCTAGGGTGGGAGAAGGTTGTGAAACAAACAGGGCTGGATTATTGCAACTCCATTGCATGTGATGAATAAGAAGTACAAGGTCCCATGAGATACATGCAAAGGAGTGAAGCTGAGGATGGACTAGGGAACTGGGAAAGGGTTTTGAAGGATGTGATACTGAAACCAGATCTTTTGAATGGTATGCAGGAATAAAGAGGGAAAGGGGGTTGCTCAGGGAGACTTTGCTTCCTATGAGGCCTGAGGAAGGCGGGACCTGGTACCTGGAGAGCAAGGAGGGGAATTGTTAGTGTAGAGCCAGGCACCCCGTCTTGAAGGTTATCCTTGTATTTCCTTAAGGATTCTGGTCTTAATTCTGTGAGAATGGACATGCATTTCAAGAGTTTAAGTGCAGTAGAAGCACAGGTATTATAGCGCGGTGGTCCATGTATAGGCTCTGGAGCCCTGATGTTCGGATTTGGCTATTGTGTGAGCAAATTACCTAATGCTGTGATTGTCAGTTTTCTCACTTATAAAACAAGCATAAAAAAGTCTTCATATTCAATTGTTCTAAGTGTGTGTGTGTATATGTGTGTGTATGTATGTGTGCTACTATATACATTTGATACTCATGACAACCTATGCTCTAAGGACTATTATTATTGTCCTATTTATTGATTACTTGTGCATGTGTGTGCACATATGTGCACGTGTGTGTGTTCGTAATCTAGAAAAGTGCTTGCCATACTCACAATTTAAATAGAAATTTAGTTTTTCTCCGGTACCGGGAACCGAACTCACGACCTTGCGCTTGCCAGGCAGGCACTTTTGCCACTGAGCTAAATCCCCAGCCCCTTAAATAGAAATTTAAACCATTTGAATGATTGCTATCACTCTTTTGTCCAGAGTAAACCCCTCAGATCCACTTGCAGGGGCTCAGTTCTGTCTTCAGAGGCTAGAAGAGGTTTCAGGTTCTTTCTGTCTAGTCACTTGGAACAGGTCAGTGCACCAGCCAAGAGAGCTGAGTTCTTGGGGTGGGCTCCTGGTAGCTACTTGCTCCTGAAAAGAGGGTGGAGGGTAGGGGAGGCTCCTGGATAGAACAGTAGCAGTTTGGATAAAAAGTGTGCAAAGAGAAGCCCAAACTATTTCTGAACTTTTCTAGAGGAACTTTCGAGGCCTAATCCATCACCAGAATGTAGAAATTAAACACTCACTGCTTATCTCTCTACAGAGAAGCTCCAGGGTCTGGGGTCGCCATGGCACACAGGGAGTGGTGGGGTGTGATTTATTAGAATGTGCACAGCTCTCTTGGCTTTTTGTCCTTTGATCAGTGCTGGGAGCCAACCAGGCTCAGCTACTTTGCATACTAATAAAGATTGGTGCATGTAATTATTCAGCAGTCACACCGTTATTCCTGGGAGATAAATCATCCTTGGTTTATTTACCCTTCTTCCCTCAAGTTATTTTAAGTTGATTTTAATGTACCGCATCTCAAGTTTAGTGAAAGTAGCCAACTACTTTAGTTTTAAGACACCCTCAGGTGGTGAGTGTTCCATTGGGCTGAATTTGTAGTTTATAGAGTGCTGTAATCCCAGAACCCTCAGCTCCCTGCTCACCTTGGCTTGGTTACGTGTGCTCATGGTGACAGGGTGGCTCAACCAATGCCCCAATCCTGGTGGGGGACTTTTGGAAACATAGGACAACTTGAATGAGGACTGAGACTTTCTCTGGCTTGAATGATTTAATTAGCTCCATTAGCCAACAAGTCCCCTAAGTATGAAACAGTGGGAAATCTTGCTCCTGTCCACAAGAGGACACATGTAGGTCTGCTGTTTGAGGAACTTCTTCCTCTAGCCCATTTTTCCCCCTCAATTTTACACTTTGTACAGCCAGATGTGTATCCACCTCACTGATACAGTGTTGAGGATTGGACCAAACTGCACCACTGGAGATAGGGTAGGCTAAATCCCTTGGCTCCTTCAACTTTTGACCTTTGTTCTTGAAGACCATACTCCGTTGTGCCTTCCATTCTTTCCATACTCATCCAAACCAGTAAAACCCTGTTTGCACCTCTCAGCTTGTAAGTCCCTCTGTGATGAGCAAACACTGATATTAGTACAATGTGTGTGGGGGAGAGCAGCAATGTATGAACAGTGGGGAGGCGGCCATGATCAGAGTAGTGTCAGTACGTGACTAAGCGGTGAAGAGAAAAATAGACGAGGCCATATTTGTCAGATCTCTAGCCTTCATGACAAGGGTGAAGCACAGCTAGTGGGGCAAACAGAATTACTCTGTCATCTTCACAGAATATAGTATCAGTGCAAGAGGTCTTTTTGCTCACTTTTATAAGCCAAGTGCCTTGAAGAATTTAATGGGAACCAATTTTGATGAATGAATGAATGAATGAATGAATCATCATGCATCTTTGTATGTGTGTGGAACTTTCCACAAAAGAAGAAAATGTATTCAGGAGAGAAATAAAGTCAGTTTAAACACATCTTTTGCTGCAGTAAGTCTGGAAGATGCGCATGGAAATCCAGCCCCAACCAAGGTGATTCCAAGGTGCTGATTCCCCCAAATCTTCAAGCAACACCTTGCACCTCCTGTACAGGGAGCCTGCCTTTTGATTTCCCCCGTGTTCTCCCTTCCTTTGTATTCAGTGAGTCATGATGGAGAGATGATTTAAGACGTTGCCTAGGTGGGAGGGAATTAGTCATTAAAAATGTATTTTCTCTGGGAGTTTGTTTTTAAAACTTTGGGCCAGAAAATATGTACAGGAATGTTTGGCTTTTAATAATTAAATCTTGCATTGTTTTAATTTTCTCCAGAGTGTCTCTCTGGAGGAAAATAAAGTTGCAAATCCAATATTTATGTCTTTCCTAAAGCATTGGTTGCCAAATGAAATGAGTTTTGCTATTTTTTTCCCCTCAATGGTTGATTTGTCTCCAGAGGGCTTCCTTTTGAATTTGCAGGAAGGACTTAATGTTCCGTGAGACTGGGGAGGCATTGTTGGAATGGGGGCAAGAGGACAGAGGACGGGGGGGGGTGTTCTGGGTTTAAGAGGATGCAGGGCTTAGTCTGAATCCTTCTGGCCTGAGCCAGCTCCGCCCCCAGGTTGCTGACATCGTTTCTTTACCTCAGTTCACTTCACACACCAGCCATTTTCAGCAGGGAGAAGAAGCTGGGCATCCCGTGCGAAATCAGCTATTTGTCTGGATGCTTTGGGCTGCCCCTCCCTTCCCACTCTGCCAGCCCACCTCTCTGGGTGTCCAGACGTGTGAGATGTGGAAGTCATCCAGCATACTGTCTCTAAATGTGGACTTTGTGGACCCTTCGATTCCAAGTCAGTGTGAACCTCATCCCTGGGTAGTTTCCCTTCATGCCGTGAAACCGTGAGACCCCTACCTGTAACTGTCTCAGAGTCAGCCAGGCCCTGTTTAACCAGAGAAAAGAAGGTAGAGTCTGGACTGCTCTGCGAGGTACAGTTAGAACCTCTCAGCTTACTGCAGCTATTTTGGGGGAAGAAATAGCTTCCCCAATTGCTGATCCTGACATGTTTGACTTTCCACATCAGTCTTTCATTCAAATCCTGGAGGAGGGGTGGGGCATCTCTCTAACTGCCTTGTTTCCTGCCTGGAATGGTGAACATCAGGGTCCTGCTTACAAAGGCAGTTGGACTTAGGAAGAATTTATTAACTACAGACCATATCAGGTTCTACTCGCTTAGCTCACCCCTCTGCCTGCCACCTACGAGGTGTTCAGGGAGTGACTGAGAGAGTACATACCAGACCACAAATAACAGTGCTTAGAAGCTCACTTTCCAGAGAAGATCTAGGTGCCATACAGAGCGCCTCTGGGTTAGGGAGTGTTAAAACCTTGGGTAGAAATCATAGCTTCTATGTCAGTAGTTTCACCTGTCAAATAAGAATGGTACTTGGACCTTATGGAGTTCCTGTGAGTATTAAGAAAACCTGTGTAAAGGGCTTGCATAAATCCTGGCATGACCAAGACACTCAACAAAGGTTTCTTAGGAAGTGTGATAATATTTAACAAAGCACTGGAATCACACAAATGAGTCCAAATTTCAGATCTGCCGCTTAATACTATTTGCGACCTTTAGGATGCTATTTCTAAGCCTTGGCTTTCCATTCTTTAGGTGTGGGCAACAATGCTCACCTCGGAGGAATTTATAAGTATTGTATTGGGGGTATATTCAAAGTTCCAGCCACATGCCAAATTACTCTCACTGAAAGAGGGAGGAGGCTGGTTGTTGTCTAGATCAATGGAACCACTTGTTTCCTGTTCTCTCCCTAAAAACTTATTGTCACTTTGGAAGTGACAAAATGTTTGAGGGGAAGTGCAATATCTTGATTTTGAACTTGTATGACTTCATTTATTCATTGGACTTGCTGGGGTTTAATTGATTCATTATAATGTCATTCATTCATTCACTCATTCAGGAAATGTATATCAGGTAGATGAAGTGTCTGGCACCACACTAGATGATACAGATGAATGGCATAAAAGTGCAATTCTCCTGTTAAGTTCAAGACAATTCATTTTAAATTTCTGTACATAGAACTTCTTCTGATAGCTCAGGGAAAGACAAGAGTTTACTCTCAAGCAGTGGGTGAGAGGCAATGAGATGCACAAACAGGGAGGTAAACCTTTTGCAAATGGGAAGAGGACCAAGAGATGGAGGGAGATGGAAAGAAGGGCAGAGGGAAGGGTTGCAAAAGGAATTAAGGTGTGTAGTGTACATGTACCAACTCTCTGGGAGGCATGTAATCATTATGTACCACAAACATGTTCTAATAAAAATTAAAATTTTAAAAATGCGCAGACATTTAGTTTATATGAAGTGTGATCTAAAAATATGAGTGCTTCAATTTAAAAAAAATTACAGTAAAAGACACAATGCTATTAATCTCCCTTTAAATACTCCCCCTCCATTCAAACACATTCATTCCATCGTTCTTGCCGCTGAAGCGGTGATGGGGGTCCTGTGTGAGTGCCTGTACTTGTGCTATCCTGACTGCCTTTGTGTCCTGAACTGGCTCAAAATGTTGACCTTTCATGATCATTCTGACATGGAGGAAGAGCCAGAAGTCACAGGGTGCCAGACCCAACAAATAAACTGGATGAGGACACACTGTCATGTCTCTCCAAGTCTGTCTTTCTGTTGGATGGCGCTCAATAGAAGCATTCGCTGTATTTCTGATCACACCTCATAGAGACATGTACAAAAGAGCACCTCCAGAACTGCTTCAGAAAGTGGCAAGAAGAATAGGGTAAGTGTGTTTGAAGTGAGGGGGAGTATTCTGATGGGGATTCACTCCAATGTGTCTTTTATTATAACAATGTTTTAAAAATTTAAACACCATAGTGTTTAACCAGACCTTGTCATTTTAGACCACCTGAATCTAACTTGAGCTCACCATGCATGGATTTGATTTCCTTGCGTGCCCATTTCCATGGAGATAGCATCCCAGTTCTTTAACACGCTGACCCCTCCACTTCAACTATGTGTTTCCATATCATGGGAGCTGGCATGTTTCATAAACACTCTCCCAGCACACAGACCTGTGCTCCCTCTCCATCTCACCCACCACTGTCTGACATAAGGTGGCCTGTAGGATTCACCTTGGGGAGATTAATACTGACATGGAGGAATACTGGGTCTGAAAGAGGGCCTATTTTCTGTCAAAGAAGAATCTGTGAGATGAGAGACTTGGCAGCTGCTATGGTGACACTACTTTCAGCACTTTAAAGAAACAAATCTATCCTTGTAGAGAATGAACTCAACTTTCCTAGCAAAGCAAAGACAAGAGTGAGTGAGCGAGTGAACAACTAAGTGAGGATAGGAAGAAAGAGACTGGCAAGAATATGGTCATCTTGGAGCCCCTTGTTCAATTTGTTCCTAAATCCTACATGGATTAATTCTTACCTGGGGTTTAGTTACTCAGCTCCATAATGGATTCCATCAATCATCACATCCTACTTCTTTTTTTTCTGCCTAACTTTGCTTGTATTCATTTCTGTCTCTTCCAACCCAAGCAGCGTTGATGGATGCAACATCTGTGGATCAGATTCTGTGCTCCAGTGAAAGACATATTAGAAAAGTACATTTTGTGGTTGAGTGTAACCAGTGTTGTGATAGAAGAGAACACAAGATACTGCATAGGGAATGGTTTCTTAACCAAGAATCCCATGTAGTGTGATGCCATTGTGTTTTTTTCAGGAAGAGCAAGGACCATTCTGTTCTTCAGCCAGTGAGTGTGTGTGGGTGCGTGTGTGTGTGACCTAATTGAGATGAACGAAGCTGGTTTAGTCATCTGGCAGGAGGATGAGAATCCCCAGACTCTCCTGGTGAGATAACTTATCACTCACTTCCTTTTCCCTCCCCAGTATCCCAGGGTGAGTATTTTGGGAGATAAATGGCTGCACTGGCCTGTGCAGTGGGGGGAGGGGGCAACATAGTCCAGGTCCCACCCTCTGAGGCTCCTCTGACGCTTCCTCTTTAGCAGCAAGTTTTGCTGGCAGGTTGTCAAAGACCTTTCTTATGGTCTCCTCTCAAAAGAGAGTAGTTTCTCCATTTGGGTTGAACTTTGATACCTGAGAGCCCACTGACAAGTATGAGGCCTGTATATCAAGACTCTTATACTAATAACTCCTATTTATGAAGTCCATTGAATCTATTGAGTCCTGTATGATTCCTTTGTATATACTGTTTCCTTTATTACTCACAATGACCCCATAGGATAGGTATTATTTACCTTGGTTTTAGGAAGTTAAGACATCTGTCAAAGGGACCTTCAACTAGAGACCTTGTTGATCAGGATCCTCACTGGATCCTGGCTTGCTGGACAAACTGTCCATGCATCTAGGATGTATGTGAGCAGCTCTTAGGAGCTGTCTATGTAGAAATTCATGAGTTTAAGTTTAGACACAAGGGTGACAAGGAGGAGTCAGGGTCAAGAGTATACCCTTCCAGGTCATGCTCCCTGTGACCTGCCTCTTCCAAGTAGGCTCCACCCTAAATACATGAGTCTTTGGGGGGAAGATTTAGATTTCAACCTTAATAGCAGCCCAGGGTCACACAGTGTGTAAGGATTAGAGGGAGGCTTGGCATCAACTGCCCTTGAGGTCAGATGTAGGTTGGCTACTTTCTTTTGCTGTGTCTTCCTCTGCCCACCTTCCAGCCTTCTGAGCCTGCAGGCCTCAAGGCAGAGAGGACGGGGCTTTGCAGGGCCTGTTGCTGCTGTGATAACATAAGTTACAGTGCTGCCCTAATTGCCATCATTGTGAAGACAGCAGGCCTGGCACACGGGCTCTCTCAAGGCAGCTCTCCAATTAATCTTTTCTTCTCTGATTAAGCCTCATGTCCTGTAGTTGTGGTGGGGGAGAATTCGTGTGCAGGATGTTTGTAAGAGTTCTGTGTGAGGGAGTGGTGGAGGGATTTGGGGTTAATCATGCTGACATTATCTCAGACATGATCACTTTGTGGTCCGGAACATCTAAAACAATATGGAGCCCATTACCGGCTCTGGGTCCATAGGGAGCCCTAGGGTTTGCTGGGCTTGTTGGCAGTGTATGCATTTGTGTGTCAGAGGAGGTAAAGTGCAGCTGTAAGTCCTGGGAGGGGCAGGGAAAGAAGGGTGCTCTCTATCTTGGTGGAAGCAAGGGAAGTACTGGCTTATGCTGTGTGCTATTAACTAAATGCATATTTATTGTAAACCCATTCTGGGCCAAACCTTATGCCTGGAGCTGGGCTACAAAGGGGAGCACAAGGATGTATGCCCTGCTGTGTACCCAGCACATTTGATCTGGAAGAGGAAAAACTAATCAAATTATCATAGTAATGAAGGCATAATTGCAGACTATAAGAGATTCTCTGCAAGTGTGGGGCAGTTTGTTAATTTGATTTAGTAAACACGTAGCACATACCACGTATATGACATTAGTTTAGACACTTTATTAATAGTAATACATTGAATCCTCAAAATGAGGCTATGTGATATGTATTGTCACCATTATTATTGCCATTATCTGCATTGTCCAGGTAAAGAAACTGAGGCATGGAGGTTAAGCAAGTTGCCCAAGGTCACACAGAGTGTAAGTGGTGAAGCCAAGCTCTCCCCCAGAGTCTCACTTCACATTCCTGCTCTTGACCCCTCAGGATACCCCTTCTGCAGAGAAGGTTAAGGGGCCTTTCTCTGCCTGGGGTTTGGACAAGCTTCCTTGTGAAGTGACAATTGGTGCAAGACTGAAAGAAGGAAGAAGAAATCAAACTCACTTGGGTAGGAAGAGGTTCTGGTGGAAGGAAATGCATAGGTAAAGGACATGGCAGAGGAAGAAAGGCAAGTTAGAGAGACTGAAAGATGGCCAGGGAAGCTTGGCATTGCATGAGTCTGGAAGGGTAGAGTGGAGCTAAGTTTTGAGAGCTTTGCTGGTGACAGTAAGTAACTCTTCTTTACCCTCAGGAAATTGGAATCCATAGGGCAATGGTAATTAATGCAGGTTAGTATCTTGAGAAAGATTGGTACAAATCTGAGATCCTGGTACTAGACAGGTTGAAGGCCTGTAGGAGATGGTGGGGATGATGATAATGATGACAGCGATGATGATGACTATGGCAATAGTAGTAATAGTTACTCTTCATTGAGTGGTTATTTAGTATAAGCAAATTCTTGATTATCAGTATCTAAATCTCCTAAATTCTTGATTATCAGTATCTCATTCAGTTCTCACATCTCCCTTTTGGTGTAATGAAGAATATTTTGCAGATAGGCACACCAAAGCTTAGTGAATTTTAGCAGTTTGTTGGTGTTATTTGGCCCGGATCTGTCTGATCCAAAAAGTTGGACTTTTACTCCTGATGATGGCCATTTCTCCAGAGAGATGAGCGGAGGAACCACATGTGGTCTAACGGTCATTAAATGCATGTGTTGGGACTTTTTGCCACAAACTATCTCATTTAATTCTCATAAAAGCTAAGTGAGTTATACACTATTGGTCTGATTTGCTAGATTAAGAAATAGATGCTCAGACAAGTTGCCTATGGTACCAGAGATATCAGAGTCTGGGTTTTAACCAGGTCATCTGGCTACAAGAAAACAAGATGTCACATCTTCTGCAGAAATTTCTCTGGCACCCTGTGATCTGCATTTCTAGCTGTTAATGCTGCTTCCTTTGGCTGCTATGCTGGGCTCCCGTGCCACCACCTCCCTCTTCCCATGCTGCAGAATCATAGTGGTATTTGGATACTGAATAGTCATGTTCTTCCTTGGAAGTAGCACCCTTCTGGCCCAATGCATCATGCTTGGTCTCTAAAGCAGTCTTTGTAATATGTGCCAGTGGTCCAAGTAAGAAGGGTGGGTGTGACTTCATTCTGGTGAGTCAAAGCATTGTTGGGTGGTGGATACAAAGAAAATTTTCCTCACTTTAGGGAAGCATCCAATATTTTTGTCTAGTTGACTTAACCAAGTCAGAAACAACTTGCCTCTGGATTTTTTTGGTCATTCTTTTCTTTTACAGCCTGATGCATCATTTTGGGTTAATCCTATTGCTACTTGAAACCAAAAGTGTCCCAGACAAGATACTGCATTTTGGATTGATCTTCAGCAACCTTTGAGGATGGAGGAGAAGGAAGGGGCAAGATGAGGAAGAAAGCCATGGGTTGAGGTGCATGGATGAGGCGAAGGGGAACTCATGAGCCCTTCCTGCCCTTTGATCTGTACAGGCTTTTGAACTTGCTCTTGCTTCATTACTGCTGGTTTTAGAGCATAACAGCCCTTTCCTTAGCCGAGCTTACCTGGGCTTTGGTCCACTGAATTATTACCAGCTTGTCCCTTCTTTGTTCTCAAAGAGGATGCCTGTTTCTCCAAAGGATGCTTTTTAAAAAAGTTTCTAAAAGTGCAAACTAGTTGATCTGGAAATGTCTAGATCTTTGATCTTTTTGAAAGGTACATTCTGTAGGCGGCTGTGAAGAGGGCCAGGGGCAAAGTAAAACTTTGTGGATAACCCTTGTTTTATTTCCTCTCTCTTTACAGTCTCTGGAGACATAAAGTACTCAGTGTCACAGAGAGACTCATATGTGCCGATCTGTCTGCCTGGGACATGAGCTCAGTTTTACCCACGTTGTTAAGCGATGGAATTCCAAGCACATGACTGCTCAGATGGGAAGTGAATGATCTGTTTGGGTAGAGATCCATGAACTTGATCTGTGCTGGCCTGCTTGTTAGAGTCTAGAGAAAGCCCACAGTGTCCTCCTTTGGATGATTAGCTGTGTCCTTCAGGGACGTCCTTCTGGGAGATTCTCAGAGAGTGCTCTGGCCTGTGGTCCCTTCTGTGGTTCCTTGCAGCTCAGTTACTGGACTCTGTTAGTATTTGGTGTACAGGGAGGAGAAAAATAACAAACTGTTTATTGCCTCATAAATTCACTGGGAGGACATGGGACTCCTGTTCTTCTGTGGAGGCTTAGCTAGGAGTCTTCCTTAAATCCTCCTGACTTGGCAGGGCTGGAGACTCTCATGTACTTCTTTTTCTTTGTATGAACACACATGGGATAAACAAAGCTGGTGGTGCTTCCTCTCCTCCTCTGCATGCACGCCTTTCCCTGCGTGGCTCTATTGTGTTCTCTTACCATTAGTCTGGACACAGTCATATGACCTGTGATGGCCAAAAGTACAAGACAGAAAGGATGGTGTCCTGGTTCTGAGTTCTTGAGCTCACACCTGGAATCTCCTGCATATTTCCACTCTCTCTCTCTGGAACTGTTCCCATCACCAGAAAAATAACTGGCCTGGACCAGTGACCGGTCACAGGAAGTACACACAAAGGATATGGAATAAACTTACACCCAGCTGAGGTGAACAGAGAGCAACCAGATCAATCCCAAGCATATGAACAAGACCAGGTGGGAAGGCAGACCTCAAGTGTGCAAACAATAAGCTCCTACCACTGAATGTCATAAGGTTCAGGTCTTTCTTACCTGGTATTACCTGGGTGATAGAGGCAGATACAGCATGTGTCAGCATTTGTCACCTCACTCGGTAACAGCTTTGGTTTGTCATATTGCAAAACTGTAAGTTATTTGTGGGTACAGAAAATATAAAAGCCATTAAAATAAGAAGACTTATATAGCACTATGCAAACAACACTAAGTGATTCATTACCACTATCGCAGCAGCCCTTACAATGGAAACTATTATTGTCTCCACTTAGATGTGGGGACTGAGATGAAGGGAGATGAGCATCGAGCCAAGATCACCAGGCCAGTACACATCTCATTGCCTTGAGCACCAGACACAGCACACGGAGTCAGTCCTGAAATGTCTGTTGGATGAATGATCAACTATACTTCAAATTACATTTAGTTGAATAAGCCTGAAGCAGATTAAAGTAAAACAGTACATCTGCCTTAAGTGAACTTAAGTGAGAAAGATGGCTTATCCTGATCCTCCAGTGCTAGCTGGCAGCCTCTTTGTGCTGTGAACTTAAGTACCTTACATTTATCCATTTTGCTTAATTCCTTGGTGGTGCACCAACACTAACCATCAGATTATTGTGAGCAACAAGGAAACAAACCCTGTTGTGCTTTTTTAAAAAAAACAACAACACTATAAATCAGGTTTGTCTTATTTCAAAATCTAATTCAATTACTGGGAAACTATACCTTGTGGACGATTAAACTGTAAATTGTGGATGTCCACTGGGTAGTTAGATTACTAAATATGGTCTCTGCCATAACTCACCCCTGTCCCTGCTGTACATTGTCCCCAGAGTTGCTCAAGGTTGGGAGCATTCTGGCTAACACACACCACATTGAAAGATATTTATGGTGCATCTCAAAGCTGGAATATCTTCCTCAAGGAGATACCTATGCATCATGCAAAGCCTTAAGACGTATTACACTCCTCTAAGTGGAAAAGTCCACTTGACTGATCTCTCTTTTTCTCTTGCTGGAACTCAGGTAGTGGGACATAGAATTATGAAATGTGACCTTTCTTGTTTTCCACAAAAATAATTTCCGCGCTGTCTCTTCTAGGTCGAGGCATGAAGGCTAAAGGCTGTCTCTGCATGATGAGTTTCTCAGGAAAGCGGGCACAGAATGGTGGGGCTGGGCTGTGGCTCTGGCAGATTTCGGGATGGTTGAGACTGAGCTGGCCACCCACAGCCTTTCGGAGGGGTGCTCACTGGCTGGAAGGTTTTCTTCCTCCTGGCCAAGGCAAACAGCAAAAGAAAGGGGCTAAATCTCATTGACTGAGTCATTGTTTCTTTCACAAACATTTATTGAGTGGTGCAGCGTGCCAGCAGCATTTAATAGCTATACCAACACAGCTGTATTTGTCTAGTTCTTCACAGCTTATAAAGCATCTTTCTAATAATTCTCTCATTTGCACCTTATTAAAAAAACTCATGAAGTTGGCAGGGCTGGAACAGTGTGTTCTTTTAAAATCACCAATAATGATGTTTGGCTTTAATTTAGTGATTATTATACACCAGGGATTACACAAAACACTTCATATATGTTATTTTACTATGTTATTTTACTCTTCCTATATGTTATTTTACTATGACAGGGCTATTTGTATGTGGTACTGTGGTTGAATCCAAGCCTCACACATGTTAAGTGCCAGGAAAAATGCTCTATCATTGGACTTGTTCTCTTGCTGTTTTTTTTTTTTTTTAATTTCTTAGCCCTTTTTATTTTATCTCAAGACAGGTCTCACTAAGTTGCCCAGGCTAGCTTCAAACTTGAGATCCTCTTGCCTCATCCTCCAGAGAAACCAAAGCTTTAGGAATTCACTGGGTTGTCTGAGACACAACCATCAAGCAGCAGATAATGGGTCCAGACCTGAGACTTTGCTGCTCAGAGGTCTCTGTCCCCAAGAACTGGGCCACTCAGCCAGTCCTGGAGCTTGTGTTTGCTGGCTTCTGTTTGGCTCTTCCTTTTACAGCAGAAATTTGGTGGGATATATCCTGGCATTAGGGGCTGAATCAGCAGTGAGAATTCCTGCTTCTGTGATTTGAGCTTGATTTTATTTGTGCCTCAGAAATTAGAAATTCCAAGAGGTGCTTTTTATTTGAGAAGGCCCAGTATTCTGGGTCTTTTCATGAGTTCCCTAGAAAAGTAAAAATAGTGTGATAATAATTTAAAATACTTAAAAATTTCTTCTTATCATTTTTTCACAAAGGTTTCTTAGGTGATACAGAACCTTGCTCTTTTGCAAGTTACTCTGTGCATTTCTAGTTTTGCTGGAGCATTCCCATGTGGCGACCTTTCCCATCATGTGGAGATCATTGGTAATTACCAAGGGTAGTGATAATTCTTCTTGTTTCAGGAGCGACTTACTGCCACCCCAAGAGCACCCCACAACCAGTATTCTGTTTGATCCTTGCAACCACTTATGTTGGATACTTAGGGTAGCTATTTCGACCACTCATTCACAGGTAGGAATCTGTCAATAGAAGATGCCAAGAGTCTTTATTGGAGGAAAGGCTATTCCCTGCTATGGTAGATTGAATCTATGGCTATGGCCCTTTATTCTTATGTCATAGTGTTTTATAATGACCCCTTGGTGGGGACTTACAATGGACCCTGAAAACTTCTTTGCCTCTTGAGTTTGAGCTTGGTTAAGTGACTTGTTTGGGGCAATGGGAGTGTTAGCAAATATGACACAAACAGGCTTGGCATTCCCTTATACCGTAGAGTTTGTCCTTATGCATTCCTGCCAAAGTTGTGATCCCTGTGGGCTGCTACAGTCTTTTAAGCCTGTGTCCCACACCTCACTGTTTCTTGAAATACACAGGTCAAATCAGATTCAGTCACTAAATTTGCATGCAGAGCACATGTGTGCACCAAGTGCGTGGAGAAGCCACACCCAATCAGCCTCTCAAGGTTTGCAGCTGAGCTAGCCTGCATCGGGCTGCCCCTCACTTAGCCACAGGCACAGATGGGGGAATTAGTGAGTGCTGTGCTAAGTCACTGGGTTCTCGGTTTGTTTGCTATGTAGCATTGTTGTGACTATAGCTAAATAATAGACTCAGAAGTTTAATAAACTGAGCAAGTGCAAAGTTCAGGGCTGGGACAGAGACCAAATCAAGAATTGGTTTGTTGAAAGGAACAGGTAATGCTTAATTGTTTTATTGATCTTGCTTGCCTATGTCTGGTGATCTGAGTAACTACTTTGAAGATGATATGTAATATCACAACTATTGTTAATTTCCTATCACCTTGTTTTGAAATTCTGTATCATTTTTATTGTTTTTTGTTGTTTTGTTTTTGACTTTGTGTTTGTGTTTTTGCTTTTTTTCTCTTTAAAATAAAAATAAAAAAATGTACAATTAATAAGTGCACAGAACTTTGAGTGAGACATGTCTGGGGTTGAAGCTGTGTGCAAACCATGTTTGACTCTGGTCTCAGTTTCTCTGTGTGAATCGGGAAGATAATAACATTTTTTATTTTATTTTTCTTAAAGTAAATCTTGAAATAATTTTAGATGTATAATAAATTTTAGATGTACAGAGATCATACACAGAGTTCCTGAATAACTCTCAGCTCACCCTAGCATTAACTTCATACATTATTATAGTAACTTTGTCAAAATGCAGGACCCAGTATTGGCACTGTTACTACTGGTACTATTACAATGAACTACATTCCAGATACTATTTGAATTCCACCAGTTTTTCCGCTCCTGTCCCTTTTCTTTTTGAAGATGCCACATTGCATTTGGCTGCCAGATCTCTGTCGTTTCCTCTGCTCTGTGATAGTTTCTCAGTCTTTGCTTTTCAAAACCCTCACAATTTTCCAATGTGCTGGTGAGCCAGATACAGTCATACACAGCTATAATCCCAGGTGCTAGAGAGGCTGGAGCAAGTTCAAGGCCAGCCTGAGCAACTTAGCAAGGCCCTATCTCAAAATAATGCCTTGTGAATATTGAGCAAGCACTCTACTACTGAGCTACATCCCCAGCCCTTTTAATTTTATTTTAGGATAATAATATTCTTTATAAGATTTCTGAGAGCATTGTTTGAGTATATAAGTGACTAGCATCCAGCATGCCGTTAAAAAAGCTAACTGGTAGGAGGATGACCTCAACTATTATCTGTTGAATACATTTTATCCACTTAAAGTGAATAATTCAATAGTTTTGTAGTATGCCAGCCCTAAAAAAACCCCAGAACCCATTAGTAGTTGCATCCCCCATTAACCTCTTCCCCCAGCTCCTGGAAACCACCCATCTATTTTCTGTCTCTATAGATTTATCTATTTTGGATTTTTCATGTCAACAAACGCACGTAATATATGGCCTTTCATGTCTGAGTTCTTTAACTCAGTATAAAGTTTTCAAGATTACTTCACATTGTGATATGACTTAGTACTTCATTGCTTTTTGTTGCAGAGTAACAGTCTATGGTATGAATATACCACATTTTATCCATTTGTCAGTTGATGGACTTTTAGGATTTTCCCATGTTTTTGCTATTATAAATCATGATGCTATGAACATCTGTGTACAAATTTTTACATGGACACTTGTTTTGATGCATTTTGAGTATATATTTAAGAGACCAGTTGCTAGTTCATGAATCATTTTTAACAATTTGGGGGAATGGTCAAAGTTTTTTCCAAGGTGACCGAACCATTGCACATCCCCATCCCCATCAGTAGTAATTCTAATTTTTCCACATCTTCACTAATACTTGTTATGGTCTGTTTGCTTTAGTCTAGCTATCCTATGCTAGTGAGTGTGACCGAGTATCTCAATGAGGATTTGACTTGCATTTCTCTAATGAATAATGTTGAACATGCTCTCGTGTGCTTATTTGTCATTGTACATGTTCTCTGCGGACATGTCCATCCAGATTTCTTGTGCAGCTTTTAACTGTGGTGCTTATCTTTTAATATTGAGGTGCAGTTGTTCTTTATATGTTCTGGATCCCAGTCCTTTTTTAGATGTGTGATTTTCAAATATTCTGTCCCAGTTTGTGTGTTACCTTTTATTTTTCTTTATTGTATCACTTCCAGCACAAATTTTAAAGTTTTAGTTGTACTTTATCTTTTTCTTTTGTAATTTGTGTTTTTATTGTCATGTGTACAATGTTTTTCCTAACCCAGGGTCATCAAGATTTACTCCTATGTTTTCTTCTAAGAGTTTCATACATTAACCTTTTCTTTAGTTCTGTAGTCCAATGTGACTGAATTTGTATGTACAATGAGAGGTCTGACTTCACTCTGATGCATGTTATCCAGTTATTCTAATGACATTTATTGAAAAAAATATTTTTATCATTGAATGGTTCTTCTGCCCTTGTCAAAAGTCCACTGATTAATGTGTTTAATTATAGACTTTTAATTCTATTCCATTGATCTCTATGTGCCAATTCTTATGCTTATACCAAACTGCTTTCATTACTACAGCTTTGTAGAAATATGGAAAATTGGGAAGTGTTATTTAGACTATTTTGCTATTTTAGACTATTTTAGTATTTAGACTCTTTTTCTCAATGAATTTTAAGATCACCTGGTTAATTTTTACAAAAAAAGTAGAGTTGAATATTTGAAAGGGATTGTATTGTATCTGTAGTTCAAATTGGGGGAATAATTTCACCTATATTCACTATTGACTTTCTTTCTCATTTATTATATCATCTTAAATTTCTTTCAGCAGAGTTTGGAGTTTCTAGTACACAGATTTTTGTACTTCTTTTGTTAGGTTTTGTTCTAAGTATTTTATTATTTTATTTTCACTGTTTTAAAGAGCATTGTTTTCTTAATTTCAAATTGTTTCTGGTTGGTGTTAAGAAATTCAGCTGATTTCTGCATATTGATCTTGCATCCTGAAACGTGTTGAAGTTCTTTATCAGATCTAATAGCTCTTTTTCTGGATTTACCAGGGCTTTCTCTGTACAAGATCTTATCATTTGCAAACAAAGATAATTGTACTTTTTCCTTTCAAATCCAGGTGCATTTTTTTCTTTTTCTTGCCCAGTTGTCCTGGCTCAACTAGCAATTATATTCCAGGATAGGGTTGAATGGAGGTGAGAAAGGACACTTTCCTCTTGATTTCCTTATGATGCCACCGTGAGTGCTGCTGTAAAGAACACGTTCTCTTCTCTGTCATTGTGAGCATTTTTCTTTTTTTATCATAAAAGGTTGTTGGCTTTTGTCAGATGCTTGTTTTTGCATCTATGGAGAAAATCTGGCCCCAGATTGGTGGTGTGACCTGTCTACTCTGTGTTTTATTCCCCTGCTGGTCTAGCCCCTGCTGGTATGGGTTAGATCTAAATATCTCCCATATGAGTTAAGAGGGTGGGATTCTGTAAGGTGATTTGATCGTGAAGATGCTATATACATCAGTGGATTAATCCACTAATAAATTCATAGGTAAGTGTGTATTAGGATGTGGGGCCTGGTAGGAAGGGGCAGGTCACTGGGAAAGTGACTTGCAAGAACCTATCTCCCTCCAGGGCCCTCCCTGCTCTCTCTGCTTCCTGTCTGTTATGGGTTGAGCAGCTCTCCTTCACCAGATCCTTCCACCCTGCCCTTTCTGTCTGGGAAGCAGCCAAGTATGGACTGACTCCTTTAGAAACCATAAGCCAAAATAAATGTCTTCTCTTTTAAGTTATCAGTGTCAAGTATTTTGTCCTAGCAATGAGAAAGTGATTAAACCTTTGTGATGGGTTTTCAGCCAGAGCATCTCAACACTACAGAAGCCCCATACAGGTGACAGAGCACAGAATTCACTGGGGCCAAGTATAGATGAACACACACTTGTTTTGAAGCCTACTTTGAGGGGAGGCAGAGAGGCCACCTAAGAGGTGTGACAGTATGTGGTACCTTGCTTTCATGACACTATGTTTGCTCTGCCTATGTTGGGTTCTGAGCAAAGGTCCCGCCTGCTACCATGATAAATGTGTGATACTGGGCTCTTTTAGCCAAGAGCCCTTAAAGAGCCAGATTGTTCTGCTGACATTCTGTCTGTTCCACAGTTATGTGGGATAATATTACCCAGTCCTATAAAATTAAAGTCAAGTTTGAAATAGGGTCTGTTAATTACAGTATTTAATTGTTGTCCTTATTGTTTCCTTGGAGATTAATGAGGTGAGTTATTGTAACATAATTAGACTACAGTGTGTCTGATCTCTTATACACTCTTGCGATTCTCTGTCGTCCCAGTCTCCTTTGAAGGTTAATTTCACTTTGCTAGTATAGACCTGGTGATGTGGTTTCTACTGAAATATGTTTCTAATTATACTTGAAAGTCATCAGTCAAGGGGTGTGCTGGGCTGTTCTGAACACATTTGTGGTGGAGAAGTCCAGATTCAGTTAGGCTCATCGTGGTCATCTGTTTCCATGCTTAGATGCCCTTTGGGCTTTGAGGGGCAATTCACAGACAGGGGGCAACTTCAACTTACATTGGGCCTCAGTTGGGCCCCAAACAGACATCTTCTTTGTTGCTGAAAGTTTGTAAAAGGTCCCCAGTAGTGGCATCAAAGCTGAGGCCCAGCATCTAAAGTGGACCCTTAGGTGTTCTCACCTAGGTGTGGACCCCCTCAAATCCACCTCTTGTTTCCCACCTGAAGGCTTAATGGATACCGTCCTGTACTTGGAATACCTCTTACCTGGTTTACTTGTTCTTTTTTTTTCTTGTTTGTGAAACATAATAATTACATTCATCTATGTATCTATACATAGAGAGATAGATAGATATAGATAGATATATACCTATAGATATATATGTCTATATATCTATAGGTATATATCTATATATCACATTTTCATTATTTTTACATCCTTTTCCCCTTCCCACCCTCCTGTCTCCCCTTATCCTCCAAACCCCTTCCTATTACCACTAAGTCTACCTGCCTCCCTATTTCCTATTGTCTATCTTTTATTTTGCTCTTTAAATTATTGACATCTTTGGCTTCTCAAATAAGAGAAATCATGCAATATTTAACCTTCTGTGTCTGATTTATTTCACCTAGCATTATGGTCTCAAAATGGATCCATTTTCCTATAGATGAGTCAAATTTATCATTCTTTATGGCTGATTAGAACTATGTTATGTATACATACCACATTTCTTTATCTATTCATCTGTTGATAGGGATATAAACTGATTCCACGGTTTAGCTATTCAAAGCTGTGTTACTACGAACACAGACATGCATGTATCCATGTAATACAATGGCTTACTTCTGTTATGGATCTGGTCTCAACTTCTGCATCTTTTTTTTTCTTTTAAAAATAAAAGGAGGAAAACGTTAACAGACAGACAACCTTTTACAAAATAGCAAAAGAACAGTACTGACAATACAGAGTTACAAACAAAGTGGTAGGAAATTAACAATGCTTGTTGTATTTCATACTGATATCTTCAAAGTGGTTTCTCATGAAAACAGATAGAGACATGCAATATTGATCAATCAAGGACTCATTGACAGTTTGTTTCAGCAAAGAAATAGAAGACAGTAGAACAACTATGTTAACTATCCTGTATATACATACAAAATTTCTCCTTCTTTCCCTTCTCTTTCCCCACATCCCAGTTGCCCTTTACCCTTGAGTGTTTTCCTATCATTTCACAATGTCTATCATACCTCCTAGTTTAAATTAACTCTTTCAGGTTTTACACTAGTGAAACAATGTGGTGCTTGCACATGCAGTTCTGATTTATTTCACTTATGAGTGTGGTCTCTAGTTGTGACCATTTACCTATAAAGGCCTGGAGTTTATCTTTCTTTATAGCTGAGTAACATTCCATTATATAAAAGTAGCACAATTTTCTTATCCAGTCCTCGGTGGATGGACATTTGGGTTGCTTCCACAATTTAGCAATTACAAATTGTGCTGCTATGAACATAGGTGCACATATATTGCTGTGATATGATGTTTTTAGATCTTCTGGGAAAATACCCAGAAGGGGAATAGCTGGCTTGAATGGGACCTCTAGACCTAGTTTTCTGAGGAATCTCCAAACTGATTTCCACAGTGGTTTCACCAGTCTGCATTCCCATCAGCTGTGGAGAAGGGTTCCTATTTCTCCACAGCCTCGCCAGCATTTGTTATTGGTTGATTTCTTAATGCTAGCCATTCTTACTGGGGTAAGGTGGAATCTCAACGTTGTTTTAATTTGCATTTCTCGAATGACTAATGATGTTGAACATTTTCTCATGTATTTATTTGCGATTTGTATTTCATTATCTGAGAAGTGTGTATTCAATTTCTGCATCTTTAAGAGCTACTCCTCTTAAGGCATTTCAAAGCCCAACTCAAATCCCACCCCTTCCAACCTTCCTGGCATCAGCTGTCATGGAAGCCTGTGTTTATTTATTGGGACACAGCACCATATTTTGTTACCTATTAGACTGTTTTCCTCCTCAGACAAGCAGAGACTGTTGGTTCTCTGCATAGATAAGGAGGTTGACTGAACTCATTAGGATTGTCCTGCTCACCTCTGTCACAATGGCCTCATTAGCAAAAGATCCAGCTTCAGCTTTGCCAAAGTTTTCCTTGTACACTTGTGCCAGCAATGCTAAATAACAGGACCATTCTTGTGCACTTGCCCCTTCCCTCTGCCTTGGTTTACTTATCTGCAGCAAGGTGGAGTCAATGTGTTCTTTCTCCCAGAGGCTTTGCTGAGATGGATGCATACGCACGGTGAGGGCCGCCAGGAGGCATGGCAAAGGACCAGTCTCTCGTTGGTCTGTCACATGGAGCCTTGGCAGGATGGCATCTGAGACTGCAGTGATGGCCCATGGAAGCTGTGATGGACTGTGGGGTGGGCAGTCTTGAAGACACCCAAACCAGAAGCCAGCATTGGACTGGGCCTTGCACTATTAATTTCTTAGAGCAAAGTAGATTCCACATGGGCATCTCTTTATACAACTCAAACTGAGTAAGATATTTCACAATAGCCTCCAGTTCTGAGGGTAGTTTCTGCTTAGAGAAGTACCTCGGAGTCATCAAGTTGACAGGAGACGGGCACTTCCATGGTCAGCAAGGTCATTTGCATGCACAAGACATGGTCAAAAGAGTCTTTTTGCCTATGACTTGCACACTGAGTAAGGTTTTGGCCATTCTTTTAAGATTTTAGGATGCAGTGTATTGACTATTGTTATTCTGTAATTATTTTGTTAGGAAATTTTATTTTATTTTTTCATAGAAATAAGAGTGTTAGAAGAGTATTTTTAAATATTTTATTCATTATATCTACATGTATTGCATTTCAATAAAAACAGAAAAATACAGTGGATGTTTAACTTTTAAAAAATAGAGTAAAAGGTGCATCGCCATAAAATACTCCCCCTCACTTCAAACACGCTTATCCCATCGCTCTTGCCTCTTCCTGACGCAGTTGTGGAAGTCCTCTTTCCTGAGTATTTTTTGTTGCACTGTTGTGGCTGGCTTGATGTCCTGAATTATTTAAAAATGTTTACTTTTCATAGTCATTTTGACTTTGGGGAAGACCCAGAAGTTGCAGGATGTCAGGTCCAGTGAAGAAGGTGGATAAGGATGCACTGTGTGTATATATATGAAGTACATAATGATTACATTACATTAGTATATAATGATTGCATTCATTATGGGGAGTAGGTACATGTACATAACACATCTTAATTCTTTTATTTTACTTCCCCTCCTGTATTTCCCCCTTTCCTCCATCTCAAGATCTTCCAATTTACCAAACATCTGTCTTCTTTTTTCCTATTGCACACTTGTTTTGCTCTTTAAATTATTTATATTTTGGGTTTATCATGATATACTTTGGGTTTATCATGTATTTATGCCATATTTAAGTGTCATGTTTTTACGTGACAGAAATTGCCATACCAGAAGTGGTCTACAGCTCAGAATGTTGCCATGATGGAGGATGAACCCCCTTGACCCTTTCTCATGTGGTTTTCTCTGCACATAGTTTCTTAAGCACTCTGATAACCCCTTATAAATACTGAGTTCACCACTGTTTCTGGGTACAGACTCAGCTCCTACAGTTCCATTAAGATATAAAACACAATCAGTATCAGCTTGTTGGCTCTTGATTGATGAAATTTTTGTCACAGAAGAACTGGGTGATTTCCACTGAAAACTGAACGTTGGTCTCAGAATCATAAGCAAAGACCCAAGTTTTATCTTCTGTGATGACATTTGTTAAGAAGCTGCACAGTGGAGTAGCATGATGGTGCAACTCCAATGAAACTGACAAGATTTCATGTTAATGTGTTGTTCATGATCCATGATTTACAGCAATGTTAAAAGACACCTTCTTTCAACCATAGCTTACAACTGACTGCACTGAACAAGTTTAAACTTGCCATACAGAGTTATTGAGGGTTATTGTGTCACTTCTCACACTGAAGATCCTTTCTTTTCTGTTGGATGGCACTCTGCAGTAGCATGCACCATAGTTTTTGATGACAGTGCATATTCTGTGTGTACTTGTGTGTGTGTTTGTGAGTGTGTGTGATATTCTGTAGACTGCCCACCCCTGGAATGCATTCTCCTTCTTACAGTGTTGTGAAACAACAACATTGTAACTTGGTGTTGTGCCCCTAGGCTTGTGATGTCTCACAAGAAGAGAAAGTCTTTGACTGGCATTCCTGAGAGCCATAGCTGGTCCTGCAGAGGCACCATGGTAGATCAGTATTGTCAAAGAGGGTGGCTGGCTCTTGCCCACTCTGCAGGCTACTGGGATTATACATAGCTGGCCCTCACTGCCCTTTGGGGAGATGTCTTTGGGGTCCATCCAGAAGCTGCAGGTGCTCAGCCTCACTGGAGGTAAATGTTGGGCTTTAGACTCTTCACCTTCAGGAAGGCAGCATGGTGGGTGAAGCAGAAGCTCCAGAATTGATCCCCAGCTTACTACTTGCTCTCTGTGAGACCTGGGGAAGGAATGGCATTTTCCTCCTCCTCTCCCCCTTGCAAGAGAAGTGCACACTGGCCTCAGCACCATATTGGCATTGGTTGCTCTTATTGGCTGTAGGGATGGCTGTTCTGCCTCCCATCACATAGACAGCAAGGATGGAATCAAGGATGGAGCAAGGGGGTCAGAGATAGCCCAACCACTGGACTATGAGCCGCTGCCATCCCTGCCTGGCAAAGCACTTATGCTTCCCACAGTAGTGCTGCCAGCTGCCTTTTCTCCTGGGCTGGTCCTTGCTGCCAGGTCTCCAGGTCTCTGCCATTGTATGGCATCTACCCTGAGGGGGTTTCAAGGCTAGGAGGTGTGAGCTGAGTCCTCACCCGGAGTTACTCGCTTTGTCAGCATGGCGACCTCCAAGTGCACAGGGAACTGCACCCCTGGAGCTGGTTCTTGAAGATTCTGTCCTTCATCAGTGAGTCCTTCTGCCCGATATTGTCCAACCAGACCTGAATTTCTTTTCCCACTTCCTTTTTATTTTTTTAAAGAGAAGCCTTTTTATTTGAGGACAATAGGTTTCTCTGATTTAAGCTCTTTCGATCCTACCTTTAATTTCCATTTCCTAAAGTGCCATGTTGGCCTTTTTGAATCAATCAGTTTTGTTGTACCAATCCGATGCCTCCTTGAAATGCAGATAAATTGCCCATTACAGACCGCTGTCTGCCACTTCTGGAAAGTATTCAGAGAATTCAACCAGATTTGTCAGACCTGACCTTCTTTTCATGGGTCACATTTGGCCCCAGCCCTCACTGAACTCAACCATTCAACCCTGCTGGCTGCTGTAGATCATTTGCCCTCATCCCTGGCCTGGGCACAGACATCTACTTGCAAGGATGATAGACCCTTGGCCTTTGACCTGCTCTCCTCCACCATTCAGAGGCCCAACTATTGGTTGATCATTGTAATAATTTAATATTACCAACCAGAAAACATGGCACCTGGTTGGTGCTGAGTGCTGTGCTTTTCTGTGATTGGTTCTTTTGATCATAATCATAAGTAAGCAGTGGCCACAAGCATGAGTGATAGGACATTTGACCATGTGCACTGCTAACCATGCTCAGGCCCCAAGTCACCTACTTCTCCCAAAAATCCTATAAGGTTTATACCATCTCATGGACTCTTAATGGCCAAAAAACTGAGACTCAGAGAGGCTCTGAGACCACATGGGTAGGGGCTCCTATACCTGAATTCAAATTGTGGTATAAAAACTGACTTTATCCCCCTCCCCCATTTTCATGGAGCTTTGTCTGGAAAATAAAAATTATTCAGTGGACCTTCAGTGTCTACAAGGGATTGATTGAGTCCACGACCTTCTGAGGCTACCAAACTCCTCTGATGATCAATTCCCTTAAAATTTGATAGATTTGCATATAACCCACATACGTCTCCTATCCTGATGACATATGATACCTCATACATTGTCAGTGCTCTGTAAATAGTTGCTATACTGTATTGTTTAGGGGATAATGACAAGAAAATTGTCTATGTTCAGTACATATGCAATTACTCTTTGCATATGCTGATCTAGGCTTGGCTGAATGTGTAGGTGTGGAGCCAGCAGATACAGAGGGCTGACTGTGTTTACTTAAGAAGCACAATGTGATGCTGTGAAATGCCTGTACATCATGAAATGATTGCCATGGTCAAGCAAATTCACGTTATCTGTCTCCTCACATGAACTTTTTTGGTGTGAAAGGAACACTCAGAACCTATTCCCTTAGCTGAGTTCCACTGTGTGGTATAGTACTGCTAGCTATCCTCATCCTGCTGTCCGTCAGATCTCCAGAACTTATTCATCTTGTAACTGTAAGGTCAATGCTGCCCCCACATTTACCCAAGCTTCTCGTGACCACAATTCTACTGTTTCTATGAGTTCTAATTTTTCAGACTCCACATACAAGTATTTGTCTAACTTACTTCACTTGATCTTCTGGGTATATCTGAAGGAAATGAAATCATCCCCTGAAAGAGATTGCTGCATCCCATGTGTCTTGCAACATTACTCACAACTGTGTGTTCCGTCCCAAAATATGTAAGCAACCTAAATGTTCTCTAATGGGGGACTAGATAAGGAATGCATGGGACATACACATACACAGGGGAATATCATTCATCCATTAAAAAGGAAATTCTGCCATTTGCCACAACATGGATGAAGTTAGCTTTTAATTTATGCTGGCTAGAAGCTCCTAAATTGAAAGTTGCTGAACAAATGTCCTGTGAATGAAAGCGTGATCTGATGGAAATACTTGGAAGGGGTTGATTGGTCTGTTAGCCTGAGAGAGGTCACCTACAGCAGATGGGATTCCCCTGGAGTGCAGCCAGATGAAAGCTACACCCAGCTTGCCCACTGTTACAGTTTAGATCTAGAATGTTCCCCCAAAGGCTCATGTGTTTAATGGTTGGGCTTCTAGAAGGGGATTGGATCATGGGGCACCATACTCATCAGTGGGTTAATCCACTGAAAAGTTTCGAGTTTAATGTGCCATTAGGAGATGGGGTGTGATTGGAAGAGGTGGGTGATTGGGGATGTGGCCTCCCCTCTCTGCTTCCTGGCTGTCCTGATGGGATCTGTTTTCCTCTGCCAGTCTTTTCCAGGGTGCACTTTCTGCCTTGTAGCTGGCCAACTATGGACTGAATCTTCTAAAAACCTTATGCCAAAATAAACCTTTCCTCCTTAAGAGGTGGGTGTTGGGTACTTGGTCGCAGAAAAATGACTAAGACACCCATTGAGCAGGGATCCACAAAGCAGGGAAGTCCCTGCAGTTTAAAAGGAGGAGGAAGTGGGGTGCTTTTCTTTGTAACTGTTTCTCCTCTCTGGCAGTATCTCCTGGCTCTGGTGAAGCCTCAGGGTTCCTCAGGGTTCCTGGCATACTAGAGCCCTGATCATCTCCTTCTTTAAGCTTCTCCTTGCTCTTCCCTTCTCACAGCACAGACTGATGTGAAATAAGATCCTTTCTGGGTACAGAGGCTGTTCCTCTCACAAGGCCTGAGGAGCTCCCATCCCTGCATGCTGTCAGCCCCTTGCCTCTCTCAACCTCTGGTCAAGTTCCAAGGTCTTCTCTAGTCTGCCCATCCAGGCGAGAAGTCTGTGCCTGTCCACTTTCCTCCCCAGGGACACTCGGACACTGTTTCATCGCTCACCTTATACTAATAGTGACACATGATGGCAGGATGAGCTTTACCTGATTATCTCTGGCTTCTGTCAAACATCTCTTCTGACAGATGAGAATTCTGCAGTTGCCTCAGAACTTTCAGGGTCCACCTGTAGGACACAGCGTCAGGGAAGCCATGATGCATGCTGCTTGGAACAAGTACACATTGACTTGGGAGACTGCAGACCCAACTCTGTCACTTAACTAGCTGTTTGTCCTGGTCCTTGGGCAAATGACTTAGCCTTTTCGAGCTTCCATTCATAATTTGTCCAAGGGGGGGATCTTGATACTCTCCATGGAGATGCAGATACCTACTGGTTAAGCTTCAAATCAGAGCTGGAAGCACTAAGTGTGAATCAATCTAGTTTCTCTTGGAGACTGTAGAATTAGAAGCCATTATTTTGCAGTTGTTCAGTAAGTCAGCAAGTTAGCTTTTATCCCAGCCATGAGGTCAATTACTGCTTTTTGGTAGAGCATCTGGTAGGCCAGTGGCTTACAGTGAGGGCCCTAGATTTCAGAATCACACTCGGCATGGAGACTCTGATAGGGGAACATGGAATCTGAGACCATCTTTACTTAACTTGCCTGTCTCCTTTCCACTTCAGGTCTCAGTCAATGAGACAACTGGCAACAGACTCTACCCTGGTTCCTGGGCTGGGCCACGCAAATGGCAGTTTTATTCTTATGCCCATGCATCACTGAGGGTTCAGCTAGAGGCAACAGATACAGCGTGGGCTGGTATACCCTAGTGTTAAGATCCACAAAGCTTTGTAGACTTGTATCACCTTTGCAAAAGAGTGCTCAGGCCTTGGCTGTCTTGAAGGGTCAGTCCAGCCCCAAGGGCTGCCTGCTGCTTCTTTGCACAGGAAGCTGCTGACCTCATAGCTACCAGTGCAGGAGCTCTGTGTCTGCTCTGTCCCCACCCACAGAGGATGCCTTCATCCAGACTTAGCCCTGCTCCAGTTTGAGTGTCATATGGTGCATCTGGATAGAGGACCTACAGTGCACTTAGAATTCACCTGTAGGAGTGTCTGTGTGTTTAGTTGCTTAGTTTTTGGCAATCAACCTTGATCGTGGAAGAAGGACTCATGGTCCCTGCATTAGGGAGTTCACAATGCCCCTCACAGCAGGTGACCCACAAGGCTGTGACAGTGGGCACTCAAACTGACCACAGTGCTGCCTAAGTTTTGTTCCTTCTAAAGTTCACACCTGATCTCTGGAGTGTTAGTGTCCAGAGTGAAAGGCTGCAGCTCCTCATAGTGAGGAAAATGATCTAGAGAGGAACAAAGATGGAGAGAATGTGTCCTAGGAGCTGGACTGGGACTGGGCAAACCTCTCACCCTGAGAGGTTCTTTGGAGGATGGGGCAGTGCTTTCTGTCATATACCTCTAACTGCACACACAGACATAGGTCTGTGACTCTATCATCCTGGATTTGATGAATATCTTAACTATTTTTCTCCTAATTACTCAATAATGATAATAATAATCATTATTATTATCAATCACTACCACCACTGTCACCATAACTTCCACCATCACTAATACCACTATCATATCATCAGCACCATCATTTCCTTCACCATCTCCATCATCACTACCATTGCTACCAGCAGCAGCAGCAGCAGCTCCACCACCACCATGACTACCATCACTTCCATTACCACCACTGCCATCATCACCACCACCATTATTGTTATCATTACCAAACTCATCATCATCATGGTCATGGTCAGCATAAGAGCTATGATCATCATTGTATGCTATAAATCCTCAGGTAATAGTCGCTGTACTTTCTCTTTGTCAATTATCATACTGAAACCTCCCCTGCAGCATTTCAGTCTGTTCTTATGGACCTTACAGGGCAGGTACCATGGTGGCTGCCACATTCATTTCATAGACGAAGTAGCAGACACATATGGGTAAGGAGCTATGATTGAATCTCAATTGTTTGAGCCCAGACTAAAGGAGTAGAGTGGCTCCCTTGCTTCTGGCATGGACATAAAAACTCACAAATCTAGTGATAAACTTTGTGACCTGTCCTATCAGAGGCAAGGAGACAGCTTTCTGGATGAAACAGGGGAAGCTACAAAGGCAGAATGAACCCATGAGTCCATAAGACATTTGTGTGGCAACAGCAAAAAAAAAAAAAAAAAAAATGGGTAGGAAGAGCTGCCAGACTGTCCAGGTTTTGCAAGGGGGATATGCAATTAGAAGTAGAAGGTTGGGGTAGTTTTCCAGTGATTTTAAATACATGTCTTTCTACCCATTGCAAGGAAAATAAGAAGGCACTACTGCATCTCACACATTAACCTCTCAATCAGTGGCCCATTATCTCGTCTGTTCGGGTGTTTAATGGAAGTTTCTCTCTCCTACCGACCTGAGAGCTTAATGAATCTCCAGTCTTCCACCTTGCACCAGTGAGCTGGGCTTTCCCTTGCAAGGCGGCTTCATTGCATCCATGAGCTGGGTAATATTTCTTCCTTTTTTCATATTCTAATGAATAAATGATATTCCCATTGGTTATTTATCTACTTTTAGAATTTGAATGGAATTCTACTGATAATTATGGCATTTCACCATTTGATGGGAAATTGGCACCTGCTGCATGGAGATAATAGTTCAATTCAGCCTCTATGAAATATGGAATTTTCTGCTAATTCTTGCCTTGAAATTTGTAAATCATCAGTGGAGTTGGTTATTAAAATTCAGGAGTTTAAAGACTAGGAGCCGAGGGGGAGCAGCCCTTCTTCATTAAAATTACAGAAACTAACAAGGAGAGCTGGACCAAAGATGCTCAGCCCAGAGGGCTCAATGCAACTTAGGAGCAAGGAAGCTTCTTGGTAGTATGACTGTCTCTTCAGGAGGCTCAAACAGGAAAATGGGTGTGAGCTGACTGTAGGGTACTTGTTAGAAATTTGCAGAAATGAGAGAAGGCAGCAAGGCACAGGGGAAAGACACAGGTTTAGAGTCAGGCAGATAATGGTTTGAATGTTAGCTTTCTGTGGCTTACGTCTTTTTGTGCCTCAGTATCTGCACTAATGACTTAGAAAATAATGTCCTTTTGGCAATGGATAACTTATTTTTGTCTAATCTTTAAAATTAGCCTAAGTTCAAATCTATACATTTTTCATCCATTTATTGAACAATTATTTACAACAAGTCACTTACGTGCTAAGACTTTCTGCTGGATTCTGTAGGGAAAAACCAGACTTGTTCTCAGCCTCATATAGTTTTTCACAAAAGTCTTCAGCAGTGACTTCCTTGATTCTAGGTAGAGCAAAGGCCTACAGAGAAAAATGAAAATAGAAAGAGGGGAATTCTTCTTTGAGCACCTAAGGATTTGACTTTGGGTGGATGTTTTGGGATCAGGAGAATATGCTATGTTTTAATTGTGATCATCATTATTATAAGACTGTATTTGTCCAAACTCACTCTATTAGTCTGCTTGGTGAAGCTGGGTACTTGGTAAAGAAACAGGTCACATGGAGAGAAAAGAAGCCAGCAAGTAAGCTGAGGCAGAAAAATTACTTTATAACACACAGTCTGGTGAGAACTAGTGAGCTGGGCATTCCCTTGCAAGGCAGGGATTAGCTGATTCTCACTAATTCAGTTCCAAGAGAGATGAATTAATCCCTTCCTAAGGGTGATGTTTCCACAATCTAGTTATATCCTGCTAGGCCACGCCTCTGTATACCACCATACCAGGGACCAAGCCTACAGTGTATAAAACTCTGGGGACATATTCAAACAAAACCATAGCATCCAGCAAATCATGTTTTACTTAAATGGGTAAACTTTACTGTATTTAAGTGAAAGTTTGAAAAACCTGACTGTAAAAACAAACAAAATGCCTACTTCTATAGTGAAACAGTATGGCGTCCTTTAGTTGCTAGAACTAAAGGTTTCACTATCTAGGAAATTAGAATTAAACAAAAAATTGACAACTAACATTACTTCTAACCTTTCATTTTGGTGGGTTAGAACACAAAACCATTTCTCAATACCTCTGAAAAGAGGAGGTCACAAGGAGCTCAAAGATCACAAGGAGGTGGGTGCCTCTTCTCCTCGTTTAGTGGGACTAGAGGTCAAAAAAAGCCATCGGGAAGCAAACTGTCATAATTGCTTACATTGTCAGCTAATCCAAAGCTCAGCCTGCACATGGGAATGGGCATCTTGTCTGCAGCCATGGAATGGCCTTTGAGGCAGCCATGCTGTCAGCGGACGGATGCTGAAGTAAGTGGAGGAAGGTGACGCTGCCTGGTCTATTTACCAGATCACGGTGGGTCAGCTGGGAGCCCAGGCTTGGAGCCTAGGAAGTGCACGAAGTCAGTAGGTTTACTCAGTGCCCAGGCTCATCCTCCTGATATGGCTCTTGCTCAGGCAGATCTTTCTCTAGCTTTTTCAGTTCCTCCCTCCCTTCCTCCAACCTCCACTTCCTTTTCCTTCTTTCTGCTTTCCCATCCCTTCTTCTTTTGTCCCATCTTTCCCATTGTCACCCTTCCTCTCCAGCACCTGCAAAAGATGCCTGAATCTTTCCCTGCCATTTCTCTTGGTCATTTATAGCTGAAAGGATCACCTCTTCCCTCACCTGGCCTGGATTTCTGTACTTCTCCGTGGGCCTGCTGGTTAGGGACCTTGTCAAGTCAGAGACCAGGGTGTGTGCTTTAATCCCTCTGAAGTCTGATTTCTGCCAAGCGCCATGGAACCTTGCCATTGCCATTTCATTCCCTGGAGGAAATGAAATGAATCTTTGGCTTTGGATCTTTGGCTGGATTGAGGATCTAGCTGAAGTTCCCTGGACTTAGAGTTGGGTTAATGAGGCTCCCATACACCTGCCTGCCTTTGTCCTCTTTGATGCTGGGCATCCACATTGCCTTTGGGTGGATGCCCAGTTACTTTGTGTCCTAGCTTCTGTCCTGGACAGTGGATTCATTTGGGGGCAAGGCTGATGTCCCTGTAGCCCCAGGCTGAGCACAGATTTTGGCACACAGTAGGTAGATCATTACAGTTTGCTGAGCCAAGCTAAGCACAAAAAATGAGAAAGGAAGATGTCACTAAGAAAGAGATGCCAGCTGAGAAGGAGCAGAGGTGACAGAGGTAGAAGGGTGAGAGTGGCTCTGAGGTCACAGAATTTATTCCTCGCTTTCATGCCTCGTGTATTTGTGGTCACAGAGATATTGGTTTAAGCTGAGCAATGTGGTGCTGTTCTTTTTTTTTTTGTTTGTTTTTTTGTGGTACTGGGAATTGAACTCACGACCTCACACTTGCCAGGCAGGCGTTGTGCCGCTGAGCTAAATCCCCAGCCCTTGTGGTGCTGTTCTTGCATAGCATCTTTATCTCTGCTTAACTACAGCAAAGAGTCAGCAAAGGACAGGCGGTGGCATCAAGGAAGTGTCTTGAATCCTCCCACGTCTCATGGTTCCTATGACATCCACTCTTACCTGAGCATCTGTGGAATACAGTGGATTGTTCACTGGCTCTGTGCTTCTGGGCCACATGACCTCCTGCCCCCAGGGCAAGGCTGCCACACACCTGGCATTGCAGATGTGCTCTCTTGGGTTGGCCTTTTCCCTCCTCTGCTACGGAGGACTTCTCTCATGTGTGTTCCTTCCTCTTTTCCTCCCTCCCTTTTCTTCTCACCTTGCACCTTCACCCTTCTCCTCCTTGTCAGTGGCTGTTCTAGCAGAGGAGAGGAATGCTTAGCTGTGGGTGTGATGGGAATGTGTGTGAACTGTGCTCAGGAGCTGTGGACACGTATATGTCATGCCTGTGCCCCAGGCAGGAGATGTGTGGCTCGGGCTTCGCTCATGTCCATTTCTCTGTGTACACAAGGAAAATGACAGTGATTTGCTGGCCTTAGAGTGCACAGATGGCTCTGGGCATCCTGTTCTCATGGACGTCCCTTAGTTACTGGCTGTGGTGATGGTGATCAAAGGCCATGTGGTTATGCCCAGTGGACTGACTCTTTCTACTCTAGCTCCCGGCACTCTGGCCCACTGTGCACAGACATGGAGTGAGCTGGGTGTCCTGGAGAGATGCTGGGATATACCTTGAGGGATACTGGGTGTTGGAATTCTAGGTTGCCTCCTCTGTGTAGGGATCAGACATGCTACTGTCTATGGCCACCCTTCCTCTAAATGCACCCGGCCAGCTATGGGGTGGAGGCAGGTGTGATTCAGCTACCCGTGGCCACATGGGGCCACACGGAGCCAATGTTTGTTGGACTCTGCTCCATCCATCCTCTTCCCCACATCTCTTCCTATTCCTAGTGGGGAAGGACTCCATCACCCTGTCACCTGGATGGCCTAGCTGGGACACAGGCAGAGAGGTGTCTGAACCCTCTGCAGAGTTTAAGGTGAAGACCATGGAGGCTTTTTCATTTTTTCGTAATTTATTTTTAAACTCATTCTCTGTGTCTCCTTGCATTTTCCTGTGTCAGTGTCTCTCTGGTTGTCTGTCTCTGCCTCTGTCTGCCTCTCTGCTTCCTCCCCTCTCCCCATCTGCTGGCGTCTGTCTCTTTGTATCTCTGCTTTCCCCTCCATCTGCTGGTGTGTCTGTGGATCTGTCTTCTGTCTCTCTCCTACTCTCTCCGTCTCTCCTTCTCTCCCCATCACTCTCTCTGATTCCATTTTGGTCTCCTCTTTTTCTTAAGCACCTCTCTGATGAAACAGAGCTGACCATGATGAGCATCTTTCATTTCCCTTATTTCCTTGGGGTCTGACACAGGCCAGCTTTTTATTGGATGCCATACTTCAGCAATCAATGTTACTACACTAGATCTATGTCATTAAAAAACAATTCTGGAGCAAAACAGTTTGGCTCCACACACTGCCTTCTCCTGCCATGTCCTGGCCTGTCTGCCCCTATTGAACTGACTCTACCTGCTCTGTGCACATTGTAAAGTCTGGGGATCTCAGAGGGGACAGCACTACGAGTGTTCTTTTCCATGGCTTCCTGCCAAGGAGGCCTGACCTGCGGAGCTGGAGGTGGCAGCTGCACAATTCTGACTAAGCAGGAGACCCTGAACTTAAACACTTACTGATGGCTGTGGTAGCTGAATTGTACCTCAAGAACATGAACTGTAAAATAAATATAAAGGAAACAGCAGAGAAAATTGCACTGTTTTTGAGCTAACTTCAGATTTTCGATTGGGATGTTGTGGTTTTGGGTGGGGCATGCAGCACACAAACAGGGATTACTTTGTGAGTCTGTGTGAACATATTACAGAAAAACATCAAACATGAGCGGATGATGATGTCAGCTGGCTTATCTCAGCCTGGGCTGCAGGGGTCTCCTAGACACTTAGGGTAGGACAGCTCACCAGGGCACCTCCCCCCTGACTGCTGGGGACAGGCAGGCTCTTGCTTATTCCAAGGCCCCAGGCTAGATGCCCTTCTCTGCCAGCAGACACAGGGCTCTGGTTCAGCACTGCTATACCCCAAGGTACTACCACGCCTACGGTGCCTTGTGCCCCTTCCTGATTTGGTGCCATGTCTTCTTCATGAGGCTCTGGCTTCCTTGGATGGGGCCTGGGTGCACACTGAAGATCTGTGCCAGCTCTTCGGCAAAGAGAGGGCAATGCAAAGAGGATGGGGTTGAGCAGATGGGTGGGGGGATTTGTGCCCAGTGTGGACATGAGAGCCAGATGCAGTCAGATCCTCCGTGTCTGACCCATGCATGTGTTGAGCGTGTATCTATGATTTTCTAAATCCAGAAGCTGTGGTGGGGCTGGAACCATGGCAGGGAGTGAGGTCGGGGAGAAGCTGGGTGGGGGGTAAACAAACAGTAAACAAGTTAGGGAACCATCAGGACTCATACATCACGGGGAGAAGCATAGCGAATGTTAGAAAGTGGCAAAGGTTATGGAGAAAGGTAAGTGGAGGAGCGTGGGGGGGATCACGTGATCAGCCATCAAATGTTTTTCTTGGGCCTTTATCCCCCTGATATCTTGGGGAACAGTGACCTTCACGTGGAAGGAGATAGCACTGGAGATCCTTCCACAAGACACAGGAAGATTTAAGGCAACCGAGACTGTGTACCTGGGATTTTAAACTGAGAGGTGCCAGGATTGAAAAGGAAGATGCGTGGCGCTGGGACTTGCAGCCTTTGTGCAGCAGAGATGGAGAACAGGAAGACAGAGGAGAGCAGGCTGACAGAAGAGCCATTTCCCCAAAGGAGTGCTGATTGTAGCATCCTTCCCTCAAATTCCCAAGAGGAAGCCATAGCACACTCAAAAGGTAAAAATAACGAGACAGCTCCATGTGCATAGCCCTGGGTAGTGACAGAGGAGGTGGGGTGTGGCCCAGCTGCCCGCCAGCCTGGGAGCGGGGTGGGATGGCGTCGCCGGCTGCAGGAAGGTTGGTTCAGCCAACACTGCCCAGCAGCGCTCTGTGAACTTGGTATTTTTCCACAGCAGACGGAAACCTGAAGCTTGTTGGCGGTGGTGCCACATCCTGAGGATAGAGAGGGCAGAGTGGATGTGTGGAGCCTGTTTGGAGGAAGCAAACATGACAATGAGGCTGCCTTTCTGTGTTTACAGACTGGGCTTCCAGGGGCCTGGAGCTGACAGGCACTCACCAGGTACCTTTGCCATCCGTTATCAGCGTTCAGAGGTGAGCCGGGCAGCAAGTTACCAAACTTGGTCCCATTTCCGGAGATTCTGCACAGGGCAGCCTCGAAGATACAGGACTGCTGGCCACAGACAATCACAATTCTGGTGATAATAGCCAGCTTTTATGAGGTGTGATCGAAAATTACAGTGAATGTTTAAATTTTTAAGAACTTATTACAATAAAAGACACATTACCATTAATCTCCCTCAAAGTAGTCCCCCTTGCTTCCAACACACACAGCCCATTATTCTTGCCACTTTCTTACGCAATTCTAGAAGTCTTTTTTCATATCTTTAGTTGTGCTCTCATGCAACTACTTTAATATCCTCCATCAATTCCAAACATTGTCCTTTCATGGTTGTCTTGACTTTGGGAAAGAGCCAGAAGTTGTGCAGTGCCAGATGGAGTGAATAGGTGGCTGTGGACACCCTGTAACATTTTCACAAGGCTGCCTTTCCTTTGGGTGGCACTCAGTAGGGGTGTTCACCATAGTTTTGATCACACTTTGTAAACATACTCACAAAAGAAGACTTTCAAAAGTGCTTCAGAAAGTGGCAAGAGTGATGGGTTAAGTGTTTTTGAAGTGAGAGGGGCGTATTTTGAGGGGGATTAATGGCACTGTGTCATTTACTGTAATAATGCTTTCAAATTTAAACGTTCACTGTATTTTTTGATTGCAGTGAATATTCAGGACTTGTACATCAGATACTGTGTGAAGCACGCTACGCGGGCTCTCATCCTTACCTTCCCAGTAAGCCCATGACTCGTGCATCAGTTAGGACTCATTTGCTTACAAATGACTGTAGGTCAAACCCCAAATGGTGATAAGCATGAAAGGATTTTGTCAATTTATGCAACTGAAAAAAATACTACCTTCAGTCTTGACTCAGTCCAGGGTCTTAAACAATCATATAGGGTCCATTCTTTGTTTTAATTTCTTGAATCCACTTCCTCTTGGTGTCATGATGCTATTGAAACCTACATCGTTTCCCAGTGAAATCTAGCAAAAAAGAAAGTTGGTATTCCTGTCCTCCACGTTACAGTAAGTTCCCTGGCTTTGCATTGGCTCTGACAAGAATCACATGACCATCCTTGGATAGATGTCCAAGGCTGCAGGATCTTCCTACTGCTGAGTGAGAGGTTTGAGTCAGAATGAGTTTGGGGTGGATGCCCAAGAATGTTTACAGTGTTACTCAAAATAGGTAAAGGGAGATTGAAAGTAAACATATCCATATCTTGGTGTTAATATCCCTGTGTTAAGGGACACTATCATCTTGGAAATGGGGAAACTGAGGTATGGGAAGTTGAAGTCACTGTCACTGTTATGCAAGGTCACACAGCAAGTAGAGCTGGGACCACAGTTCAGCATCATCTGGAGCCACTTTCGCTCTCTCTCTTCCCACAGCCAAAGCCTCCCTTCACCTGCTCTGCTTTCTCTGTCCTCTTCTTCTCTTTTGCTTCTGTCTTGGAGCTGCCCAGTTACTCCAAGATGCCAGGTGAGTGGTTGTGTTGCCCTGAAGACAGTGGGAACAGTTGTAAGGCCACCAGCCCATCAATCCCGCCAGTTTCCAAGGATCATTCCCAAGGCACAAGGTCGTTACTATCATCACCTCTGTCTTCTTTAATGCTAATTACTTTCTTTTCCCCATGTCAACATAAAAATCATCTTAAATGTCCTCATTAAAGTGAATGCGATTTCTGACCACAGAATCATCAACCCAGCCCAGGAAAGACTTTCGGGGGAGAAAACGTTCCCAGAGCCACAATGGCAATTTCGAGTGATTTAGAATATCAAGTTTGTATGATTTTTAATCATTAAAGGAGATGTAAAAACATATTTTATACACAATCTTTTATCTTACACTTATTTTTATATTTCTCTATAACAATTTATTGCGGCGCATATATCACCATTACATCAGACGTTTATGGCTCCATTAAAATTCAATGCCACCATAAATTTGGGCCGGTTAAAGTGGTGACATTTGTAACAGCTTCCACAAGGACATATTTTATATTTAAAGTGAAACTTTGAGAAGAAACTTTTGTTAAAGGGAGAAAAAAATGTAGGGTAGGAAAGGGATATAAGATTTTCCTGCTATCTGAAATGCCTAATGCCTACCCTAATGCCTGCCGTATTAAGAAGCCAGACTTTTGCTAAATACTAGGTGTGCTATTTCCAGTATTTAGGGATTAACAGGAATCAAGTGATAATGCTATCGTTGACTAGAAATATTCTGCTCTCCCCAATCTTTTGGCAACCTGAGACCTGGGAGAATTTTGAAAGCAAGGGAAATATTAAATCAGGCTTTTAAAAAGTGTACTATCCATATAATGAGAGAGTTTTTGATCCAGAGGAGTACAGATTTTCAGGGAGGGAGAGAGTGAGGAGTTTACTTTTTTTATTGTTTGATCCACGATGGAAACTCCTGCTCTTTTAGCCAATTTGAGTTCTCTCTCTCTCTCCCTCCTATCCTGTCCCTCCCTCTTTCCCTCCCTTGCTCCCACCCTCTCTCCCTCCCTCCCTCCACATCAGAAGGTATTAGGGCAGCTGTTGTGAGCCTGGTGCTTTGTAGATGATTTGAGAGGTAACATCAGGGACATATCTCTTGTCCTCTTATCCTGGAGCAACCTTCCATAGTGGCTTGTGGTCAAAGGAAATGAGCAAGTCTGGATCACCTTTGCATCCTTGGGGGCCATGAGAATGTCAAACCGTAAATATCTATCTACCAGTTGCTCGTGCCTTGCCTGCCAGGATGGCTGGACAAGGTACCCATAGGGAACATTGGAGAGTAGATGCTCAGTGGTGCATGCCCAAGGGCCTAGTTGTAGGGGTCAGAATAGGTTTCAAATAGGAGCTCAAAAGGAGGAGTACATAAGAGCCCTGCAGGCTTGAGGAGGGTCAGGGACAAAGTGAGTTTTCCCCAGGTTGTGATTTGCCCTCCTGAAAGGCCAAGGCTGGTTTTGAGAAGGCTGAAGCCAACTTCAAGGACTCCATCTGGACAGAGAGATCGGCCAGGTGGAGGGTGGGCCAGGCTAAGGGTGAGGTAGTTTGCATGCTGGATCTTTTAACAAAAGGTCCACAACCCGTACCAGCTGGGCTGGAGGTGTGCTCTCTGCACAGGGAAAGTGACAGAGCAGTTAATTCATTTTCTGGCAGGTGGGTGGGCAGGTGGGTGCTCTTCTTGGGGGGCAGTTTATTCATCACAGCCCCCCACAAGTGCATTGTCTGCAGAATTCTAGTGGAGAGAATGAGGGCAAGAGCTCAGATATAGGCTATAGATGCACTTGCTGTATCTCCATGTACTCTGCTTACCCGGAAAAAGGACACTCAAACCCAGGGGTAAATTTACATGGAGAGGTTGGTCCTCTGAGTTTACTCATGCCACAGGTCGTCAGTACTAGCCAGGTGCCAGCAGAAGCCGGGAGGCCCTGACAACTAGTGCAAGACAAAGCCAAGTTCTCCACGTGGGAAAGTTTCAGGAAGGGGTGCAGCTCACCTGTGAATTGCCTGTGCTGAGAGGCTTCTTAGGAGCCAAGGAGGAGAAACATCGTGGTTTCAGGAATCACCGAACAATGGACACCAGCCTGGAAAGGAGCTTCAGTTCATTCTGCTCTGGGTTATGCAAAGTGTAGATATACATTGTGTTTGATACTGGACTGAAAGATGTAACTTTTGAGAAAACAAAAACAGGCACACAACATTGTTTGAAAAAAAGCTATTTGCATGAGGGCATGCACACTCATGCATTAAACCTCAGTGAGAGCTTTTGGTATACAGGTCACTCCTCATCACATGTTTATTAAAATTCTAGAAATAAAGACCTTAGCACCATTACATAGATCACTTGAGAAAAAAATCTTGTCTGCACATTTTTCACTTTTCAGTTTGTACATTAATTATTATTTTAATGTTTCTTCTCAAAAAAATTGAGAATGCAATTGTGTAGAATTCTGGCTGCAGTTTTCACTTGAAACCGAATTCTGGCTCCATTTCTGTCTGGGAGAAGGGTAAATATCCTCTGTGGGAAGCATGGTATAGAGTAGCTTCTCCTCGGAGCTCTGCAGGGCAGACCCTCCAGTGCAGGGCAGAAACCCCTTGTTCTGATTGGCAAGTGCTATATGCAGAGTTGAAGGCAGTCTGCCAGTGTCATATTGGCTGCTGAAGGTGGCCATCCTCCCAAACACGGAGTTTCTCATCCAGAGATCCAGTTGTTTATCATTCAGCAGTACAGCACTGCCCTGCCTTACAGAAGGCACCACTCCACCACTGCATTCCACCCTTCTTCCTTCTCATGGTCCATGGAAGTGCAGACCAGCATGTTGAGGTCCCAGAATCTGTCTAGGACATTCAAAGATCTGCACCATTCAGGAAATTGGGAATGACTAGAGACTGTATTCCCATCGTCTGTTTACTGGTAGGATTTTGATATTTTGACATCAGCATATATCTCTTCTTTTGTCCTAGTTAGCTCAGTAGTTTTCCCACTTTAGTCTATATGACCTCATGTACAAGTGTTGCTAATTCAAAACTACCTGTATGGCACCTTGTGGCAGTATTAAGGGCTTTTGAGGGTAACCTTGACCATAACTTACTGGAGTTGTAATAATATAGTAGTTCAATAGGACTAGCAAAGAATATTGCTTTTTTTTTTTTTTTAGAAATAGAAAGCAAAAGAATACTGCTTTTCTTTTCTTTTCTTTTTTTCTTTTCCCCCTTTGGTACTGAGCATTGAACTCAGAGCCTTCACACTGAGCTACATCCCTAGACCCCCTTTTAAAAAATTATATTTTGAAATAAGGTCTTTCTAAGTCACTGAATCTCCAAGACAGTCACACTTGTGATCCTCCTGCCTCAACCTCCCAGAGGTCCAGGATGATAGGTATGCACTACTATGCCCTGCTAGAATATCTTCTTTTGAATTCTGCTCTGTCATGTGCAAGCTACTACATCACTATAAGCTTCAAATGAGGCTAACAGTTGTACCTTAACAGTAAGGTTCTTGGGGAAGATTAATGTGTGAAATATAGTCAGCACTGTTTCTTGCACCTAGTTGGTGCTGCGTGTGCAGTAGTGCTTATATAAAGGGAAAGGTGTTTAATTGATGAAAAAGAATTTGATTGGCTGATCCAACACTAAAGTCCAGGGGAAGCCTTGCATTAGTCCAGCTTATGCTTTGCATAGATCTTGCTGGCCCTGTGGCTTTGGGTGCCATGTTGACCAAAACAGTGGATCCCCTGAGACCTAACCTGTAACTCATAGAGCCTTGGTTGACCACAAAAGAAGACTTACCCTCCTGGGTAGCTATTTTATCAGTTCCCCTGCCCAATTTTTTTCTGAGCTGCATGGCATAATGAACAGAGGACAGCAGTAGGAGATGAAGTCAAAGAGCAGCTAGCAGCTGTCCTTAGGCCTAAAACCTCGTGATGGAAGAGCAGACTTTGTAGTGGGTGCAGTGGAAAGCCATGGAAACATTGAAACATGGATTCTCTTGTGTGCCAGGCACTAGGAGAGATAGAAAGACATAGGAGATTCTTCAGGGACAGGGAGAGTAGAAGGCCCCAAGTTAGCAGTTGTCATTTGGTCTTTGTGAGCCCACCTCTTACATCTTGCAGATGGCACACTATGCCCTGATCACATCTCGCGGAGAAGCACCTGTGAAATGCGGTATGCTTGTAGCATGGCCTGGTAATTAATAAGAAAGAAAAGGCCTGCAAATTGTAGGATCTCCCTCAGAAAACTGGAAACCCTAAAGAGACGCTAATGTTACAAAAGTTTAACATAGCTACCCCACTTACTCCGAAATAACCTCAGCAGGGATCATTTTTGTTTTGAAATTTGTCACCAAATACCCAGGCTGGTTTCTTACCTCTTTCTACATACAGGCCTTGTCTCATGTCCTGAGGCTAATAATAAAGATAAATTTGAGAAGTAATGAATAAAGACCCATTCCTTGTAGAGCAATAAAATTTATCGTGGCTTAACTAATCTGCCACCTGCCACCCCAACCATCGAATGACTAATTGATAACTAATTTCCTCAATTTGTACTTCATTACTTATTGCAGCAGGAAAGCTTATACCTAACTCTATGAATCAAAGAGACCCCATGAAATCAATGGGGATGTAACTTGCCAGAATTCTTGGCAAATTGGGCAGCCTTACAGAGGAAATGGCCTCCTCTCAATCATACAGGTGAGAGGTAGTCGGTACTTAATACCTGGCAGGATCTGGCCTGTACTGGGGATGTAATAGATGAACCTCTTGTTTTAACACATAGAAGCTTATTTATTTTCATTGCTAATAGTTTAAACAGGTATTCCTGGTTGGCACAAAATGGGGGTACTCTCTACCCCTGCACAGTTGTTCAGGTTGCCTGAGACCCAAAGTTAAGACCCAGGTTGACTGAGGATATGCCTGCATCATTGCATAGCTGGCAGGTTGCCCTTGGAACTGATCATTCAGCAGCAGAGGAGGGAGGGTGGGGGAGAGCAGGGGGAGTTTTTAATGGGCCAGCCCAGAAGAATGCATCCTTTCCTTCACATTGTGTTGGTGATGTTCCAGTCAGAGGGAGGTTGAGGAATGTGACGTGGAAGTGGGTCAGGAGGCAGTGGGTTTTGTCAGACAGAATGGCACACTTCCATGTGTCCTCACATCCTTGCAACAGTGCTAGGAGGCCGATGATCGTCCCCACTTTTCAGATGAGGAAACTAAGGCTTGGAGCATCCAAGTAACTTGCTCAGGGTCATGTAGCTTGTGAGTGGAGGTGCAGAGTCTCCAGCTCATCTGTCTTATTTGCAAATCTATGCTTTCAACCCCCGATAGGCTGCTTCCTTTGTGTCTCAAGCAATGAGAAATCGATGAGGAATATTCCTCCCTTATTTTTCTTGGTGCATACCATGGTAGCTGATTGAGACCCATTTCTAGTTCTTGACTGGTCAGCGTTTGCCTTGTGCACAACGCTGATCCTCCCAGTGAAACATCTTTTGAACTTCCAGCAACCCAGGTCTGGATGCCCCAGGAGGCCCAAGTTCGGTGCTACTGAATTCTGAAGCCAGTCAGCCATGTGGGTTCTTGGTAGGGGGATGTGGCGCAGAGCAACTGTTAAACTGAGCCAGGAAAGGCTCCACTAATTAAAGAGTTCTCATCTCCTCTGTCCACTGGCTTTTTAACAAGTGATGCTATTAATTCTACATGTTCTCAATTCTTCATTTTCTTTGTGGGGGAAAAAGTTGAAGGCGATATTGTGGTATTTATCCTTGGAATGATGTTGCCATAGTTACCTCTCGACTCTATTAAAACAGCGGTGTAATAATTGAAGCAGCAAGACCTGGAGAATGCTCTTGTAACTGTGAGCTTGGTCCCCAGGTTGGGTGTCAAAAGCATTTCTCAGATTGTGGGAGAAAGAATGGAACTTGGCCTCAGCAATTAATCCCAAAGCATAGCACAGTGGTCTTATCTGTTGATGAAGGTGTTGCTTGGTGATGTCCAAAGTGAGTTATTTCTGTGGAGTTGCTTTGTTTTCACATTGTTTTACAGTGGCACTCTTAGAATGCAAGAATGTAGTGTCTCCATGGAAACTGGAAATGTACAAAATTAAGACTCAGAATAGGAAAGCTCCTATGAACACAGTACTGCTGATTACTAATAAAGAAATGAAGTCTTGCAGGTACAGGGTGTCGGATGTCAGAAGGGACAGGGCATGATGAATTTAACATCCTCGTCTAGCTCAGGACCTTCTTTCCAACATAGTAGGAAAAGTTTATGAACACACATCCAGGCAGTGTGTATTCTTCAGACAGAAGGAAGGTCCTTTAATGCCTCAAGGGGAAAAGAGCTTTGGATTCTCCATGAGATGTAAACTTTGACCCCACATACTGTTGCATACCAAGAAAGGAAGAGTTAATGGGACCTGAGGGAGGCTGTATGACACAATGCAAAGATTCAGCTTCAGCAGTTAAACTGTGAGTAAGTCTTAAAACTTCAAGGAAATTCCTTCAACCTACAGAACCTCCATTTCCACACTCACAGAGTGGGGGTGTGAATAGCATGGACCTTCAGAATGCCTCCTTTCTTCATTTTCTTGCACATATTTGTTTTTAGCAGTATCTGGAGGGATTCATCAACCTAACTTGAGGACATGAGGACAACGTTAGGTGTAGAATGTCCCAATCTACCAGCTTAGAGAAAAATCACTGGGCACATGAAGCTGTGTCTAAGTGCATGGCTGCATCTGTCTTCCAGTGCTCCTTTGAGGACCCCTGTCTTAGTTGCTTACTGTCCCAGACCATTTCTGATCCTCAGGCTCTTCCTTCCACCCTCATCTTATATGTTCCCTTAAATGCCACCCAGAGCATCTGGACGTTCAGGTCTGTGAGGCTCTTGGCTCCCTGTGATCTCTGTGAGCTCACAGCTGTGTCAGCCATTCCCAGAGCACTTCTCATCTCCGTTCTTAATGGTGCAGAGAGAAGGAGGGTCCCTGTACTACCAGTGACATGTGTCTGTGGATTCTCTGGGCAGAACAGGAGCTCTCATACCCTTCTTTCTCCCTGTCTGAGCACTGTGGTTCCCTGTAGCCTGTCTTCCTCTAAAGAGATGGAATTGACTCTCTAGCAATCTTTCTGAACTGCCTGATCCCCTTCAATAGAAGGGAAGGACACCCTGTCCTGTGTGCTGGACCTTGGTATGTCTCCCTCAGCATGCATGGAAGCCTTTGATACTTCTTGGACATCTTTGTCAAATGGCCTTAGGTTCTGTACCCACCCGCAGTCTCACTGCTTAAAACCTCCCTATTCCCTTTTGTGTGTGCTTCAGCAGTGCTGAAAATGTAGGTTTCTATAAACTTGTAGATTGCTGTGAATGCCCCACTGGGTTAAAACCTTGTGCTTGAGTCTGTATATGCCAAGACATATTATGTTTGACTCATTGCCGAATAAATGACAGGAATCTATTAGTAACTAATATTTATTGAGGAGCTCCTGCACATCAAATAATGTGTTGCATGGTTGGTACGGTGACCAGCTTGTGCAGAATGCCCCTAGTTTTATGACTGGAGTCCCATGTCCTGGGGCTCTCCAGAAACTCTGGAAAACTGTAGAGTTGGTTGCCTTAGGTTTGGCAAATTGGTAAACAAGACAAGACCTTCGCCTTCAAGGATCCGATGGTGCAATCAAACAGAAAATAAAACAAACACGCTGCATTACACTCTTAACTATATACGCCAATTATTGAAAACAGGTACTCAAGCATACGTTCACAGATGGTAGCAGCAGGCTAGCTCGCAGTGACCGAGGAATGAAAACAACCCAAGTTTTCATCAGCAGAGGAATGGAGAAGCAGGCTGGTGGGCCATCCACACAGAGGACCAGTATGCAGCCACAGAAATGAATGAGATGCTGACATTTGTTACCACATGGATGAACCTTGAAAACACAGTGCTCAGTGGGAGAATCCAGACACAAGGTACCGCACGTGGTTCGGTTTAATTTGTATGAAGTATTCAGAATAGGAACATCCATGGGAGTGAAACCTAGGTTGTTAGTTGCCAGGGGCTGAAAAAAGAGGAACAGGGAGTGAGTTCTTAGTGGGTGTGGAGTTTCCTTTAGGTTGATGAAAATAATTTGAAAAGAAATAGAGGTAGTGGCTGCAGAACATTGTGAATGTACTGAATGACACTGAGTTGTTTTCCTGAAGATGGTTGATTTTGTACCTATGAACGACGTCTCCAGTGTGGTCCTTGATGTGATGATAGCTAGCAAAGGGCTGGAAGAAGGGTCCAGCGGTAAGTATAAACAACATGTATGAATTATGCCTGAGAAAAGATGGAGGAGCTGTGCTCTAAGCAAAAGAGAAGCTTGCGTGGAGTGTGGGTGTCAGGAAAGCTTCCTGGGGATGTGGATCTCATGACAGGACGATGACCTTTCCAGCATGTTTATGCTCCTTTGAAAAGGTATACACGATCAGAGAGGTGTGACTCCCTGCAGAACATGCCCAACTTCTAAGATGGTTTCATGGCCACTCAGAAGCAATGAGAAAGACCTGGCCCTATAAGAAAGTCAGTCACTTTCTCATGGTTGGGACAAAACACTCACAATTTAAAGCAGGAGAGCTTTGTTTTGGATCATGGTTTCCAACCATGCATGGTGGAAGGGCCTGGTGGAGGAAAATTGTTCAACCCATGGTTGCCAAGAGAAGGGAGGAGCCAGAGACAGAAATATGAGTCTGCAAGTTACCCGCCCCATGGTCCACCTCCAGCCAGGCCCCACCTGCTGAGAGCACGTTCAGCTTGGACTCGTCAACGGATGAAGTCACTGATGAGTACTATGCCCCCACAATCATTCTCCCAACACAGGAAACTCTCAGGGGGATTTTTAGACCCAAACCATAATACCCTGTGATTGTATACTTATTCTTTCTGAGTATTTCCTAAGGAACATATCCCTTAAAGATTGTTGGGATCAATGGGTAGCAATCTGAGACGGCAAATTTTGCCATTGGAGATCAGTGTGAGGGTTGGTCCTGGTAAAATCTCCCCAGGTTAAAGGCCAGAGCATCTGATTCTCCTATCAGAATCAAGGTGAGTCGAAAGGCTTTCTAGGCTGCAGTGATGGGAAGGCCCCTTGTGGCAGAGTTTGCACCCTAGACCTGCCCTTCGTCCCTGAGCATCCTTGGGCAGGTACCCTTCTGGGAGCTGTTTCATCATCAGCTGTATAACAAGGATAATGATAGACCTGTTGTGAGGATAAATGAATTTCCCCCACAGAGCTGGTAGTATATGCTGTCTGGCAAATAACAAGTGCTCAATAATTATTAATTTTCTCCATTCTTTCCTCTTCATTCTAGACTTAATTAAGATGTATCATCAGAGCTATGAATAAGCAATTCACAAAAAGAGAACTCTAAATGGCCAGTACACATGGAAAAATGTTCAGGCTGGGTAGCAACAAAGGACTGAAAAATGAAATGAGACATTATTTTTCTCCCACAAAATTGATTAAAGAAAAAAAGTAAAAGAAATGTAGGTTTGGCAAAGAGTTGGGAGACAGACCTTCGCATAGTGGGCTGGAAATACAAGTTGGGACAACCTTTTGGGGGTAATTTGGCAATAAGACCAATATTCTTATTTCGAAAGCCTTAAATGCATGTTTGTGCTTTGACCTGGCAATTTCACTTGCAGAAATCCACCCGCGGGGAATAATTAAGGATGTGCTCTCAAACTTAGCCACAGAAGGCACTCTATAAATAGTTGTTAAATGAAGGAGTAAGCGGTGCTCATCGCTGCATTGTTTATAATAATGAAAATTCCAATAACAGGCAGAAAAAAATCAAATAAATTATGGCCTGGGCCATAAAATGGAATTCTCTGCAGCCATTAAATATGATTTGGTAAATACATTTGGATAACTCTCATTTACATAGGCCTTGGAAAGATATTTTTGGTTCCTCGAGTGAGAAATTATGTTAAAAGGCATATTGTATGGCGATGGCTTGTTTAAAAATATGGATCCATAAATAAAGTAGGAAAGGAAAACTCTTCAAGGATCTATAGCAGCATGTGAAAGGCAGCCATTGCTAAATGGTGACATTGAATTTTTATATTTATTTCCTGTCCTTTGCTTTTGTATGTATTATGAGCATATCCTACTTGTGCCTAGTTTTTAAAAATCTAATGTTAAAATGGAGGGACTTGGCACTTTGGAGGTGGTGGTTGGCAGCCAAGACAGAGAAGATTGCAGTACCTGGTGAGGAGAATGCCAGGCATCTGCAAGGGTAAGCATGGGACAGATTTGGGCAGCCCCCTGCCTCTTTGTGTATCATTTTCAGCTTTTTTTTTTCTTTGTGTTTGTGATTGATGTCAGGGTTTTGCACTGAGCTACATCCCCAGCACCCTCTCCCACCCTGTTCTAATTTTTTTTTTTTGATTTAGAGACAGGTTTTTGCTAAGTTGCCCAGGCTAGGCTTGAACTTATGATCCTCTTGCCTCAAACTCCCAGAGAACGGGGAATACAGGTGTGCACCACTATCACTGGCTCATTTTCAGCTTTTTTGACAGTGGTTCAGCACCGTGAGACCCTGGGAGGCTTGGCCAGGCTGCCCACAAACTCGCACATCTGGGAGCTGCACACAGATGCTCTCCTTTGTCTTTGCTGCTTGCTGCCCAAGTTGGCTATGCTTGGGCCCTCTTACTCCTGGCTACACTTATGAGAACAGGCCTGTCCCCAAGGCCGTGCAGACAGCCAGCCCCTGTCCCGGAGGGGACAGAGCCAGCTTCTGGCTGTGAGGAAAGCCCCTGACCCGGGAGGCGTGCCGGCATAACGGGGATGTATTTACCTTTTCTTACTCCCCAGATTTCCTCCAAGTAAATTGCTGCAATGGAACATAATTGCTTTTCATTTTATTTTTAAAAATTGCTGCCAAGGCAGTCTGCTGGCCTCCTGAAGTCAGCACAAATCTGAGAACATTTACTCCAAGGAAGTATTTTTAACACTTGAGTTTGAAAGTGATTTACCCCCAAGATCAGCTGGCCAAGGCTCAGCAGGAGCGGTAACTGTGGTGCGTGTTTGTCCTGGAGATTCACAAAGCTCATCACTTCCTTTCATTCAGGTCTTTGCCCAGAGGCTGTCTCCTGAAATCACAGCCCCATGACCTCTCTGTCCACCTTTCTGATCTATTGTTTTGTCCAGGTACTTAGCCCATTCTGCCCTGACATCACACTATTTCTTTATTCCCTGGTTGATAATCTATCTCCCTTTGGAATGGGTGCTCTATAAATTCAGGTGCCTACCCATTGCTGTACCACTGGACTTAGGACCAGGTCAGGTATATGGCAGGTGCCTGCTAAATACTTGGCTAGCAAATGAGTAAGTGGGCAGGGTGTTTATAACTTTATGTAACCCAGAAGATGCTGTGGGGTTTGTTGCATTTCGATTACTGCAACTCTCTAGGTTCACCACTGTGAACATTAATCATAATATATCAGTTTGAATGGATTAAGAAATGCATACCAGATTATAAGTAAATCATTTCTAGGTGTGTATGTGGATGACTGACATGTAGGCCAGCAAACTGAGAGGACAAAACCCACTCTCATTGTGAATGGCATTAACCAATAGGCTTCTAGCCTGTATGGAATAAAAAGGGAAAGGGAAAATAGGAAGAAGTGTGTGCGTTTCCAAGTGCTGCAATCTTCCTGAGCTGGTCCACTGTTTGCTGCCATCACCTTTGCACATTGCTCTCTAGCTCTCCAGTTTCTTCAGCCTTCCAACACAGACTTGCACCAGTGATTCTCCATGGATCTTCCAGGCTTTTGATCTTAGACTGGCACTGCATTGCTGATCTCTCTTGTTCCATGGCTTCCCTATTCTTGGGCTGAGCAACTCTTGGATCCTCTGGCTTTCTAGAAACCAAAAAACCATTGTGGCTTCTCCTGACTGATTCTGTAAATTTACCTACTAAATCCCCTTGTGTAATTATGCATATTTTTTACATCAATTTTATTCCTCTGGAGAACTCTAATACAACCAGTATTATGTGGTCCATATTTCATGGATGGAATGATGTTTTCTAAGCTTCTGTAGTTCCTAAAATACCAGCAATATCCTAATGAAACTCAGCCTTGATGCTGGAATGTTTCAGAAGCCTTGACTGAGTTTCCTTTGATAGGGAGGATGGAACTCTGAATGATTGGTGGCTTTGTCCCACATATGCAGTAAAGCTGGCTTCCCCTGTCCTATGGGGCTGAACTCTATGGTATTGCAAACTAGCCTCAGTATTCCCAAAACAAAGATGAAATCAGCAGTAACCTATGGAACTGGAGACTGGGAATGGTAGATCCTCACATAAGAAGCAGGAGTGTCATTTCCAGGAAAGACTTAGAAGAATCCTGCTCTTTTCTTTGTTCTTTGTGTTAATGCATTCTGGGAATGGGCAATCTTCACACATGGCCATGTATACAAAGGTTGCAGGCAACCACCAGCCTGAGCTGCTTTGTTTGTTATTTCAGAAAAACACAAAATATTCTCCCTCCCCCAAGACAAGTCTGTGTCCTAACATTTGGGGTTCAATTGCAAAGTACCATGATTCTCAAAGATTTTGCAAAGGGTTCACAGAAGCTACTTGGCTAAGACTCATTTAATGTGTACTTGTTAGGTACCTACTTCATGAAAACTACTGAATAGACAGCAATGAACAACACAAAGTCTCTGCCTCAAGGGAATGTCTTCTTGCTCAGTGGTAACTGAGGTTGAATTTGGGAGAGAAGACAAATCAAAGGTCAGTTTAATTCCCAGGTCAATGATCATACTCATGCAAGGATTTTTCATAGTTTCCTTTGAAACCCCAAAGATGTGGGTTTTAAAGTTTGACATATTTTTTTCTGTTGGAAAACAGCTAGTGGATTGACCTTGGCCCTTTATAAAACCACATCTTGTTTTGGATGAGACAAATGTTCTGTTTGGTGTCCTCAGCTTGCCCTTATTTAGTCTGAGCTCAGTAACCAGAGGGAAGAATCTTCTTGAGTGAATATATGAGTTCTTTGAGCCCACCTACTTTGGTTACATTGAAGAGAGTCTCCCACACCCTCCTAGGGCTTCCTAATTGTAGAACAGGTACTTGTGCACACTCAGGGATGTGATTGGAAAGACAGCTGTAACTTGTGCTGGTGCTTTCTCATTTACCAATCACACTGTCAGGATCCCTGTGAATCTTGGTTTGATACCTGCAGCTGAGGGCACTGGGTAAGCTCTTCCTGCCTTAATCAAGTAGATAAAGTGATATTGATTTCATAGGTTGTGGTGGAAGCTGGATGAGATTGCATGTATAGAGTGCCCACTTCTGTGATTGCTGTATAGTAAGTGTTCAATGAATTATAATTATGAAATATGATGATCATTATAATGAAAGGGAGGAAAGATTTTGTTTGGCTTACTTGTATGGAAAAGTTGGAGCTCAGGTTGTTGTTTGGTTCGAAATGCAGGAAGTGATCAGGTAAAAGGAACTAACTCTAGGTCAGTTAAGCCATAATTATCCTTATTTCTTCCTTGGGCTTCCAAGCAGGTCCCAGACTCTGGGCATTGGCATACCATGGCTCAATCCTTACCCCAGCCTCTCCATAGTATTTTGCTCACCCTAACACCTTTTGGAAGTCAGAGACACTAAGGGTACTCCTACCCTTAGTGTAGGAGTACTCCTACCCTTAGTGTACTACCCTCTTTCACCTTAGGGACCTCTAATCTCTATCCATCCCCTGCAACACCCAGTTCCTTTCCCTTCATCACTCATTAAGGAGCCAGTGTCTCCAAACTTATCTAGTCTTTAAGCATCTGCTTAGATTCATCTGTACTACTTCTGCAGATAATGATTCATCTACACTTAGTTCCCATTATCTTATTTCCAGGCTTTGTCTGCTAATTTTCTCCTAGTTTTGTTATTGTTTTCAAGTTTCAGAACACTGTATCTTGGTCACTTGTATGAGGCAATTCTTGCCCTGTAAGATGGGGACTCAATTATAAATCTTAAGTAGTCCCTGGCTCAGAGCTGGGAGTTTATTTCCAACCACATCTTGTGATAGATAGTAGAAAGATCCCAGAATTAACACAGAATCTGTAAGATGGCATCTCTGCTTGTCTTCTGATGGCTCACACTGTCTTCCTGACTCCAGAATAGGTAGGGGAGAGCCACTAGAGGGTATAGGATTATTGGAAGGAAGGAAGCTCTCTCTATTTGGGTAGATTAAGATGGGGTGCAGGCCAGAGGCCATCACAGAAACCCATTACTGAGAGGAACCAAGGTACTAGGTACAAAGTAGTGGCTGGGATTTTGCACTGCCCACCAGCTGAAGAGGGGGTACTAGAAGGCATCATAGAGAGAAAGCAGCAGAGGATTGATGGATGGGTTCAGGGACTCTTTATAGACATCCAGGGACTGGACTTGTCCCAGTGTTACCCTGTTGGAATCCAAGTTTATATTAATCTCCAGTTTCCTGGGGTTGTCACAAGCCTCCCAAGGCTGCAGTGAGATTTGCCAGAACATTCTTTGTGTTTGCCCCATCATATTTATAGGGTGACTTTCCTCTTGACTCCTAAAAAGGCATAAATGAAGCTTTTCATTTGAAAGGGGAAGCCTGTTTACTGTAATTAGATATTTAAAGACCCTCATTAGTTGTCTTTGCTGGGCCTAATACTCAGCAGTCTCAAAATGAGGGGCTTTCAGCTCTGTCCGCCCTCTTTCCTGTGCTCAGCATCGTTCCTTGAGGATTCTCGTTTGTATCACTTCTCAGCCCGTAAGCCTCATGACCATATTCTTGATCTAATGAGGTTCTATTACTTTGTCTCTGCACATGAAAAAAAAAATGTATTTTTTCCAGTGAGGAAAGGTTAAGAAAGAGTTGGGCCATCCAGCAGTATGCATGCACAGTTCACCCCACTATGCGATTATCCCAAAATAACCCCCTTCCATTTGCAAAAGTAGACTGCATTTAAATAAGCATTTTCTTCAAAGAAACTTTCATTAAGTCAGACTTCTCCGTAGCGTATGTGCTTAATGAATGCATATACTGCTCCTATGTGCACTATATAGGGTTTACTTCTACTCTTAGATTTTGAGGCATGAGAGAAATGGAATTGAACTGAGATGAGTGACTCATTTTGGCAGAGGTATCACTGATTTGACAATGGAAACACTGAAGTGTAGGATTTACAGGGTTTACTAAGGTCTCTGAGCCTCAAGAGAAATGTTAATATGATTTCTGATTTCCTGGGGGCTCCATTTAAATACTATCTGAAACTCCGGACTTCAATGTGTTCTTTCTGTTTAGATCTCTTAGGATATTCCTTTTGGCACCCCCCTCTCCCATGGCATCACTGGGAGGTGACTGGAAGATGACAAGGCGCATGGCTGCAGGTGCATGAGATACAACATTATTTTTCTAGTCTTTGCAAGCCAAATGAGATGCCTGCATGGATCCTATTTGAAAGCGACCAGGTGGTAGCATTTATTTTGGTGGCAACTCTGCACCATCACCCAGATCTGCTGTTCCACACATGTCTCTTGGGCAGAGCTGACTCTGCCTGTTGTGGAGGAAACAGATGATCTGAGCTCAGCTCAAGTAGGTGCCACTGAGGAAGGAGGCCAAACGAGCCTCCACTGCTTCTGGGCGCTTTACTAGAAAATGACTTTTGCTGTCTATGTTGTGGGCATTTTGTTATTATTCTTTTTTTAAAAAAAAAAATTCTCTTTAAAATAAAAAAGAGAAAAAAATAACTTTTGTTGTAGCTGCATGGAGCGGTACATTTCATACAGGTATGAAATTCCAGGTCACACTGTTCACTTCTGGTTTACAGTTTTAAAGGTATGACAATTAGGGAAGCCAGATAGGGAGTGGAAAAGGAATGGCATTAAAGTAGGGGCCTCAGGCATCATTAGGATCCCCAAACCATTATGTTGGAAGAGAATCTGTTGTAAACTTTTAAGCTACCAAAGGGTCAAAAGTGGGAAAAAATTAGAGTAGATTAAATATTGATAAAACAGGAGGCAGAAGAGAGGTGACTGACTGCGTGTAAACCTTTTTGGTGGGGGATACTTGATGAATGTTATGTGCTAAATTGTTTCTCCTCAAAATTCATGTTTTGAAGTCCTAACTCCAAGTACCTTTGGTGCGATCTTATGTTTGGAGATAGTTTTCTGTTTCTTTGTTTGCTTGCTTGTTTGTGGTACTGAGAGTTGAACCCAGGTCCTTCACACTGAGCTACACTCCAGCCCTTTTTACTTTGGCACAGGGTCTCACTAAGTCATTAAGTTGCCCAGACTAGACTCAAACTTGCAATCCCGCTGTCTCAGCCACCTGTAGGGATTACAGGTGGGTGTCACGATGCCTGGCTGAGATAGAATCTTTAAGAGATAATCAAGTTAAGATGAGGTCATTTGGGTGGGCCCCTCTCCAGCATGACTCACATCCTTATGAGGAGATACTTGGACTATTTAAGGACACAGGTTGAAGAGAGATGAGGAAGAGAGGCCAGGGATAGCCTTTTCCCTCCCAGCCACTGAGAGGAGCCAACCCTGCTGATTTTCTGACCCTGTGCTGCTGACCTGTAGACCTTGGGATGGTACATTTTTGTTGTTGAAGCTGCCCAGTCTGTGATGCTCTGTTATGGCAGTCACTGCAAATGAATGCAGGACACAAGCAGCAAGGAAGTCTTGGAAGGATATCAGGCTTGGAGTCAGTCTGTGTCTCAGATGTTCTTTCTCTCTGGCTGAGGGAACAATTACAGAGGGCCAAGGCAAAAAGAACTGACCTGTGGGTGTGAGTTACTGGGGGAAAAGTACAAGAACTTCAAGGATCTGACACTTCCAAGCAGTGAGAAGGTACAAGGAGGGAGAAGTTTGTGTTATTGTATGCTATAGGCGTGTGTGTGTGTGTTTGTGCATGGTGTTTGAAGCAGTGACAAAGCTAAAATGTGAAACTCTCTGTTGAACTGATGTAGCCCATGGCAAAACACCTGGTATCTAGGGAACTGGTAGGATGTATATATAGCCTAGAAAAGGGTGACACACATGTTGTAAACTCTGTCCCTTGTCCACGATAAGCATCACTAAATAATCATATAGATTTTATCCCATGTCTTTGACAAAGATCACTAATTGATCCTGCAGACTTAGTCCCATGACAGACATCCTAATTTGTCCCATGGACTGTTCCATGCCCATGGCAGACATCACTAATTGATCACGGCATTCTTTCTCTCTGAGCTGAGTCTTGTCACTCAGTCTTTCTCAGCTAATAAACCAGGCAGGCACAACCACACATCCCAAGACAGCATGTCAAGTGAAACCTATTTCCTGCTCCATCAGCAAATCAGCCTTGCTCTTCTGTGTCTGGATTTGTAATACCCTTGTTTCCTTTGACATTTCTATGTTAGTGGAAATACTTGATCACATCACTTCTTATGGTCTGTGAGTTGTTTTTTTAGTATCATACAGCTGATTTTAGATATTATTCTCACTGAGGCACTATTATACACACGTGCAAATATCTCAACAATGATCACTCCCTCTCTGGTTCTTTCCCATCTCCCTCTAGGGAGATTTCTCCCTCTAGGGAGAAATTATCAGACATTGACACATCATACAGTAAGTGGTAAATATTGATAGCTAATCAATTAATATGTGTAATCATCCATGTTTTAGTCACCCTTCTGTAAACATTTACAAAGTGCCTACTGTGTGTGAAGGCGTTAGGATACCTGAGAAATTTCCTTTCTTATAGGTCAGGAGATTTAAAATTTATTATAACAACATCTCCATTGCATATTTCTCTCATCTGTATCTCACACAAATGGAAATCTGCAAAGTGCTTATGAAGTCATAGTGCATGATTTCTGTGTGTAGCTTGATCGCTGTGTGGACAGAAAACCCTTAATCAGTCACTCTCATGCTTTTCTGGGGCTTCACAGGGGATATAGCACCCCCAAATCCACCTGCTTTTCCAACAACCACAGGGCTCCTTAGTTTCTCTGCAGCTCCTCCCCGTCATGGCTCATGATCTTCACCTTTGTCTCCATTTTTCCTTATTCTCTAAATTCACTGTTTAACTGGGTCTTTCCTGAAGTTGAGACAGTAAGTGGAGCCAAGGGTCTGACAAGGATATTCAAAAGGGAAGGGAAAAGTGGAGAATAAGCTGGAAACACTCTGGTGTCCATCAAGTTCTGTCCCATCAAATACTATGGGCAATAGAAGCAAAGTTGCCTTGTTTGACAAGAGGTGAGGTTCTGAAGTCAGGCCCACTGGGCCATGAAGCCTGCTGATTGCCCATCCATCTGTTTCCTCTTGTGATCAGTCCCAAGATCTGGCCTCAGTGAGGCTCCAGAGCCTAGGAAACCTGGAGTCCGCTATCCTGCCTCCTTTAGAGCCTGATGAAACATCCAGAGACCCAGGGTGCTGTTATTTCAGTTGAGGATTTCAGATAACAAGGAGCTGGCAATGCCCACATGAAAGAAAAATAATTTCTAATGATAGCAATACAGGCATTCATGGATAAAGATCATTTAGGGAAGGAGGACCAGGCAGTTCTCCGTTCTGGAGGTTCTGTCTCTCGACCTTGAGACACCCTGTCCTTGTCTGGATGACTGATTTTGGCTCCTGGGGGCAAGTTCCCCATCACCTGTCCCAGCCTGCAGACCAAGAGCTCTTCCAGAGACCAATGAATCTTAATAAAAAATGGAAATGGCTTTCCCCCTTCATTTTAATTAACATTATGTCTACATTTCTGGGATAATGGATAATTAAGTGAGTTCCCTTGGCATTACAATGTTCTTGGAAATAATTTATGGTTTCATTTCACTCTGTGAAGGCTGTTTGGGCTGGTGCTGAGGTTTTATCATAAATATTTCCAAGGAGCACTTGTGCGTTTGCAATCTGTATTCACGCGGCTGCGATACCACACTTGGAAGAAGGGTCTTATGCAATATTTTCTCATGGGCCACGCTTCTGTTCTTTGCTTTCTTTTCAAGCTCGGAATTGATTTTAGAATGTTGCACTCTTTTGGCTGCATGACACGATGGCAGCTATTTTAAATGCTGGGGAGCAAATTCAGAGCTTTGTGCATGCTAGGTAAGTGCTCTACCACTGAGCTATATCCCCAGTCCACAGTTATTATGATAGAATAGTGATCCAGATACTGTCATTATCAGTACTAGTTAATGCTGATCTAGAAAGTGATAGAGCTGGGATTTGAACCCAACAATCTGCCTCCATCACCCATGGGCCCATTGAACACCTTACTCTATCCCTATGAAAATATTGTAAGGAGGTGTGTTGACTCACTAAATTGCTCCTTAAACAGCTTTCTTTGCTCTCATTTGTTCTTTATGATTTCCTTTACTCTTAGCTGCATGTGGTAGTATTCTCATTTTGAAGAGTAGAAAACAAAGGATGAGAAGCATTCACAGCTCCGAACCACATAGTGCTGCTAGAGGGCAAAGGTGGGGCCCAAACCTTTCTCTGTTGCTTCCAGGACTGATACTTGCTGTGCCTTGCACATTTTCCCCCAAAGTAGAGAAAGGGAAGGCCCAGGCCTCTGCACATGGAGTACAAGAATGCATTGAGGAAGGGGAGAAGAAGTGGCGGTAATGCTATAGTTAAGAGTTAGGGCTCCAGAGTCATCCATGCATTCTAGGAATATAATTTTATGTGCTTCCTTGATATAGTTGAGCCTTACTCCACAGGAAAGGCCCCACTTGACTAGTTCCTTATCACCTGGGCTGGCTTTATCCCCTGGTCCAGCTCCTGGTCCTCCATCTTAGGTTTTCACTTCTGTGCCAGTTCAAAGAGTTATTTAAAGAAAGGCTTTCCATCCTCCTGTGGGAACCACAGGCATCTTGCCCTCTTGTCACTACAGAGCTGCATCCCAGAGCCCTTGTGTGTCCCCTGCTGCCCTTGACCCCTGTGGACCTGAGCAGTGTGCAGTGGCTGCCTCTCTCAGCCTGGGCATGCACATGGATGATCATCTAAGCAGATGGCATCTGTCTGCCGCTGGGTGCTGTGTGCTTGGCCATCTTCTACTATTTAGAGTGGGAAATCCCTCCTGTAGCATTGGGGTGGATAGGAGGTGACCAGAGCCTTAGTCTTGCATTTAGATTCTAGCACCACCTCATTGCTGTACAATCTCAGACAAAAGTTACCCACCCTTTCAGTGCCTCAGTTTCTTCATCTCAAGGATGGGCTATTATTGGTATTCACCCAATGGGATCTGAAATATATGTTTTCCCAATGGGAATAAAATATACGTTTATGTGTCCTATAAAGCACTCAACATTCATTCATTCCTTCATGCATTCATTTAATCACTCACTCAACAATTGTCTACTAAACGTTCCTTGGTTTGTGGGGGTGAGCTAACCTAGTATAAGAAACATCTGTCCTCCAAATAGTGAGGTCATCTGATCATGCTGCTGAGGAGCACTTCATTAGGAACTCAAGACACTTGAATGACAAGTTGAGGGTAAATTTGAAACTAAATCACATGTCTGTTTCTCCAAAACTGGCAGTACTTCAACTTTCCTGCCTCGCTGACCCCAGGTACAAACCCCTCTGGGTCTGGTCCTTCTGCCTCTCTCTCTCCCTCCAAACAGCTCAATTTGTCTTGAGTTTAAATTGTGAAAAATTAAGACACACAGCTGTAAAACTTCCAAACAAGAGCTTTTCTCAGCAATGCATTTCCAACCCAGCACAGAAGTGTTTTCATTAGATGACCATCCAAGCTGTGGTTGCTGTTGCACAGTTCCATTTGGCACATGAAAGTGCATTTCTCCCTCACTGCATTATGTTACACACTTATTGAGCCATTTATCACAGGGCGTGGGGCCCATGCTCAGTTTTACTAAAACTGTAGATTCAAATCTCCATGTACCACATACTCCTACATCTCTCTGGGTACTTTTCTAAAGAAGGTTGCAACTTATGAATGTTGACAAGTTAAGCAGGCTCTCCTCCCCGTCCCGCTAGGGTTGATATGGGTTGTGAAGTTCCTAACAGAGTCATTTTTATATAAGAGGTGAAGGGCAGGTATTGCCTGGCATTTGATCCTGGATGCCCAAGACTGTGTCATCAGGCAGGTTGTGCCCAGGAGGTTACCAGGTCTGAGTCCAAAGCCCTGCTTGAACTTTCCTACTCAGTGACCTCAGGTTAATTTTGTGACCTGCTTGATCTTTGGTTTCCTCACTTATAAAATAAATGACCATGATGCTACTGGCTTCAGAGCATTGTTGGAAAGACAAATGAGTCAAAAGAAGTCATGTTTAGAAGAGCGCTAATAGTCTCATAGCCTTATAACCATGTTAGCTATTATTTTAAATTTTTGTATCTTTCTATACTATTCTTATTCTTCTGGGCAGAGGGAAGGGTAGAGAGGATGAGATTCATTAATTCACCCAACATTTATCATGTGCATAATAAGTATGTGTATTCTACTAGGGACTGCAGATGAAAAGAGGTGAAGATTGAAGCTACAGCATCATGCACAGTATAAATATATACATTTCTTATTTCTCCATAGTGTCCTCCAAATGTGACCAAAAACACAGAGCTATAGCATTAAGAATGCTGCGTGTATTGAGCATTTAAGTGTTCACAGGCAAAGTAGGCTGAGTCCTGACCTACTTTACATGCCGTTCCATGGTGGGATGTGGCAGAGGCTAGCAGGCATCTGAAATCCCACTGATAAATACCCTTGAGGCACAGATAGCTCTAGAGCATGACAGAGGCCTGGGAAAGTTTAGCCCCCACTTCACCTTAAGCACATGGCTTGCATGCTTTCTTCTCTTTGCCACTGTGAACCTATGTTCTACACCATCTAACATTCAGTGGAGAATATTTTGCCCTGCCTCCAGAAAGCGTTTTGTAAATTCACAGCCACGATCCCAATATGACAGGTAGAACACCCTCACCAGGTCCTGTGGGGAGACGGAGGATGTCATAGAGCTCTGTCGGGTATTTCTGTCTTGTTCTGTTGAACTTGGGTTTGGCAACTTTTAGAAACCTCTTCTTGATTCTAAAACTGGGTCCTTAGGGAAACTGAGACAAGCTGTCAAATAGCAGCTACAAAAATTTAGATGAAGTTAAGGAAGGTAAGAGGAGGTTGCTTCTTGCCCCAAGCCAGGGAAAGCTAAGGTTGAGGCAGGTGCATCTCCTTAAGAGTGGAAGAGACATGCAATTTCAGTTGCTCATAAGACAGTGGGTTTATCCTCTTGGGTTGGAGCCTGCACCTGGAGGGTGTATCTCCATGGAATCACCAGTGCAGGTCTGGGCAGCCCTGGGTTGGGTAGTTTGTCACCATGTACCATAGTAAGGAGCTCTTCCCAGTAAATGCTGGCAACAGCCACAAATCAGTTACTATGACACCCTCAAATCCCCTATGTGCTTATAAATGTTTTCTAAGGAAAGAGCTGGCATACTTTTTCTGTAGAGATCTGGCTATTAAATATTTTGAGCTTTTCTGGCCGTATGTACTCCTGCATGGACTCACCTCTGCATGATGACACAAAAGTACTATAGATATATAAGCAAAGAGGTATAGCTGGGTGCCCATAAAATTCTACTTACAATCACTGATGCCTGGCTGCAATTGGCCTGTGTGGGGTTCTTTGACATTCCTAGTTGTGAGGAATTGTGTTACCATGTTGAAATTCTGTGTTTTGGACAGACAGCACTGGTCAGAGGAGTGGACCCACTGTATGACGTTGGTAATCAGACTATGAAGGCTTCCTCATGGAGGGATTGTTTTGTAGATTTGTGCAGCTATAACAAAACAGCTGAGATTGAATAATTTACAAAGAACAGACATTTATTGCTTACAATTCTGGGGAGTCCAAGATCAAAACTTTGGCAGTTTCAGTATCTGATGAAGGCCTGGTCTCTGCTTCTAAGATGTCACCTTGCTGTGTGTCTTCCAGAGGACAGCAATGCTGTAACTTTATACAGAAGGGGTGATAAAGGGGAAACCCCTTCTTTCAAGCCCTTTAATAATGGCATTTATCTACTAATGCCACCTAACTATCTCCCACAGGCCTCATATCCCAATACTGGTGCATTGGAAATTAAATTTTCTTATGCAGATTTGGGGGAACACATGAGACAATAGCAGAAATGGAAGAAGAAAATGTCTACATGGATTTTGTTTTGACTTTCTTGCTAATTGCTCAGGGTTTTCTAAAAAAGTTGAACCAATAGGTGATAGGTGTATATATATCTATATATGTGTACAAACTAAAGTAAGCAATTGGGAAGTTCCACCATCTCTGGCTGCAAACTAGAGACTCAGGACAGCAAATCATGTGGTTCAGTCCAAGGCCAGAGGCCCAAGGACCAGGGTAGATGGTATATAAATCCCATGCTAGCTGAGGGTGGGGGGCAGAAGATAAAAGGAGATGTCAGTGCTCAAGCATCACATCAGGAGAAAGGAATAAGTCTTTCTTCTTCATCTTTTGTTTTATCCAGGTCCCCAAGGGATTAGATAATACCACTCACCTTGGGAAGAACCACCAATTTTACTAGGTCCAGGGGTTCACATGCTCATCTCTTCTGGAAATACCTTCACAGACGCACCCAGAAATAGTGCTTGATTTGGCATTCTCTGGTCTTGTCAAATTAACACACAAGATAAATATCTTATCCCCATGCTTAAATTGTTTGAAATTAAGATATAATTTTCATGTACCCAACACATAATACATGAAATACTATTTATATGCAGTAATAAAATACACACATCCTCATTTGGTTTTGACAGATATTTGCCTATGTAACTGTCATCTAGATCTGTATAGAGGATGCTTCTTCCTTTCAGAAAGCATCTCCTTTGTCTTTCTCCCCTAGGCTGCCCTTGTTTCTGCCCCTGGAACTCAGTGATCCCTATTTTTGTACTTCATCATATTGAGATTATACAGTGTGCACATTCTCATGTCTTTGTTTCATTCAATAAAAGGTGAATGTCAACAATAACATAGGAAAAAATGATAAGAAAAAATCATCCTGTTTCTAGCCCCTGAACATCACATCTGTTTTCATCACGGTAAACTCTTTTCCATGTCTGACCCATATATGCACATATTTTAACATAATTGTGTTCAGACTTTATGCACTGTTTCCCCTGATTTTTTATTTATGACACTCCTGACGCATTTCCCTTATTTCCGTAGAATTAACTTTAATGATTGCTTAGTGGTTGTCTAAAATTCCAGCCTGCTGATGCTCCCAGTCTTACCCACACTTGCCCCTGTCTGGAGAGGCAGGCTGGTGGGCAGCAGTCCTCAACAGGTAGCTCCCTGGCTCATGTCTTGGCTCAGGGCTGTGGCTCCTCATCTGCAAAGTAGAGACCATACTGGGACAGCTTTATCCAAATATTTGCATCCCAATAAATTCAAGTCTTGAAACCTCATCTCCAGTGCAATGGGGGTGGGAACATTGGGGAGATTAAATTGTGATTAATTCGTGAGGGTGGACCCTCATGATCAGGATTAGTGCCCTTGTATAAGAGGCTCCAGAGCCCTGCTTTTCCCTTCCACCAAGTGAGGACACATGGAGAAGACATGATCCGATACAGGGATCTGGCCCTCACCAGACACAGAATCTCTTGCACTTTGGCCTTGGATTTTCCAGCCTCCAGGACCATAAGAAAAAATCTCTTGTTGTTTATAAACCGTTTAGTGTGTAACATTTTGTTGTAATAACCCACATGAACTAAGGCAGGGACTTACTTTGTAGGGTTGGTAGGGATAAGTGAATTTTTTCGTGTCAAGGCCCAGAACAAGGCAGGGCACATAATAAGCACAGCCCTCATGCTTTTGGTCATCACTGCATGTCCAAGTTATTGGGAATTTAGTGTTGATACTCAGCTACGGGATCCAGATGTAACATGTCAAGGCACTTGGTTTCATTCAAAGAATTGACTCTGAACTTCTGAAAAGGACATCCTGGCATGCTTGCCAGGCAGGAAGAGGAGCCGCAGTCTTCATCTACAGACTGGGGAAGATAGCGACTGCCTCACGGAGTGCTAGGAAGATTGTCTGGGCACCCCTCTCCCTGGGGAGAGTCTACTGCTCCGGACATAGTCCCGTAGACCAACCTTGGGCCTTCCTGAGGTTACATCTCAGGCAGTAACCTGGGTTACTGCTGTCTCGCAAGTACTCATTACGTGCCCTCAATGGAGAGAAGACTTGACTGAGTGTCACAGCCCTTCTGTTCACAGCCTACTTATTTAATTGTATTAATTTCTGTTCTCCATAGAGGTATCCAGGGCAGCAAAAGCATTTTTTAAAGAACAATTGTGCCCTTCTGTGGGATCAAACATAAGCATTATTTACCAACTGCCAAGTTCATCAGTGAGTGTGAGACTCACACACATATGCACATACACACACAGCCTGCCAAGAGTGACTCTGTCAGCGAGAATCACACACTTCCTGTTGCACTACCCTCTTCCCAAACTACAAAAAAAAAAAAAAATTACAAGGAAAAATACAAGAAGCCTGGGAAGCAATTCATATCTGTGAAAGGGTCCCACTTCATCCCAACCCATGCGGAGGACTTTCCTGAGCTCTAGGCAAATAGAGGCCTCTTTGGAGACACATGGCCCTGACCACCAGAGAAAGCAGAGGGCCAGCACTGCTCCACTCCTGGCTGGCCCTAACAGGCACCGTTGAGGAAAGCAAAGAGTTTGCGTCTCATAGTCTTCGTATACAAACCCTTCCTGTGTTCACTCCCTCTCCCTCTGTCTCACGCAAACCAAGTAGAAGAGCATAGCTGGGTGAGTAGGATTCATCAAAATCTCTAATTAAATACATGGCAGCTGGTGAATTAAAGCATTTGTCTTCGCTCTGCCATCCTGTAATACCTTATAATCCTGAGAGTCCAAAGTATGAATTAATTATAATTTCTAAGAACTCTGGGAGCCAGCAGCATTGAGGAGGGAGTAGAGTAGAGGGGACATGAATGGTGACAATAAATGCTTGAGAAAAGGACAGAGCCATGGCTATTTTTATTCGGAAGAAGCCTCTTTAGGAGGTTTATAAGCCTGCATATTTGTTTATTCACATGAGTGTGCGTATGAGAGTGTGTGTGCTATGTGTGTGTATATTCAGGGTTGAGGTTTATATTCTCACTATCGGGCATTTAACAATATTAGTTTAATCACCATCATCATCATCAATAATAATAGCAGTATTTTCCCTGCTTCTGAGTGCTTAGTGTGTTCTGTGTAAGCTAAGCTTTATCTCACCCACATCTTCAGACTCACTCCTATCTCAATGGTGGGTATGCTACTTCTACCCACGAGAACGTGGATGCTCAGGAAGGTTAAGTGACCTGCCCAGATTCTCCCAGGGCTCACAATGGCAGAGTTCATATTCAGATCAAAATGAGATTCCAAATTACCTGCTCCTAATCACCAAGCCAGCCTTTCCACATTCATTGTGTAGGGTGGCTGGGTGCTGAGATTATAGCCTTGAATAAGACAGGAGTCCCACCCTAAGGGAAGGAGCTGCATATTAGTGGGTGCACTGCCGAAGGTCATGCGGCTGCCATGAGATATACCTCCATGTCTCAGGGGCTCAGAGAGAAAAAATCCACCTCTCTTCCACGTGAGTCATGGCCTAGACATGCAGCGAGTGCTTTGTCCCTTGCACTTACTGAGATTCCAGGCTCCCACACCTCTGTGGCTCCTCCATGTTCACCATCTGATCTCTGAGCGGTGAGAGAGGAAGGGTCTGGAGAATTTGTACAGAGCAGACCTGGGAGTAGCAGACAGCCCTCCTTCCTTGTGCCTGGCACCCTCTGTAACTCAGTCCCCTGGCAGGTGAGCAGGAAGCTCAGCCTTACTGTGTGATAGGAAGGAGACACAAGCCCTGTATAAGGAAAGAATTGCAGGAGAGGGGAGATTCTCTGTGTTCTCCACGTGGAAGGTGGAGAGTCTGGGCAAAGAAGGGCAGGGCTATAGGAACAGCTCTGTTTGTGTCTCTTTCCTCTTCAGATAGAAGTTCAAATTTAGGGACAAAAATCATGAAAAACTAAAATGACTCACAGTGCTCCGAAGTGCGGTGCATACAGGGAAATGAACAGTGGCCCTGTGTTCTCTGCAGATTGGGTTTGCTCCTGGTCCTGCTACGGAAACATTTCTTCCCCTCCTAAGCCTCATTTCCTTCCTAGGTAAGATGGAGCCAGCAGCACCCACTGCTCAGGGCTGCCGTGAGTGTGGAGAGACAGGTGGTGAAGGTGGAAAGCCTGGCAGGGAACATACCCAGTGACACTGTTTTCTTTTGCTGGCAGCAGCAGGGGACTGTTCTGAGCTGCTATAGCTGCTCTGGGGTCCCTATGCTACATCTGGGGCTGTACGTGGTGGGTTTGCTTTGAATTCTTCCCATACTGCATCAGCAAGATCATTAAGCATCGCATGTTCAAATTCAAATTCTACAGCCAGTTGCTTTCTTGTATTTTCCATTGCCCTGGAAATATAGCTCTGGTTAAAAAAAGGAACAATTCAATATAATCAATAATTGTCTTGCCTTGACAGGCATCATCTGCTGTGTGATAATGTACCAGAGGCACTGTTCTAAGCCTTTACCTGCAGCATCTCTCTAATCCTCTCCACAGTCCAGCAATCTGGGTTCTGTCATTTTATCCCTATTCGAATATTAGCTAAGAGGGCTGGGTTCACATTTCTCTGTTCTTGGTGTCTAGGACAGTGCCTGGGAAGGATGAGCCTCCAGTCACATATGGGATTGGTGGGTGATTCTAATTTCTAGGAGAAGGAGGCTAACAAGAGGTACCTGATTTTCCCAAGTTTGTTGCATAGTAAACCTTGATTTCAATGCAAATTTATATCTATCTGGTCTCAGACTACATTCTGAAGAGCAGGAAAAATTAGCAAAACAAAAGAACAAAAACAAGCCAAAACACCAAACAGGTTTGACATGATGTATTCAAAAGTATGCAGCTCACAAATGCATGACATTTTTGATTGATCCAACTGTCCTTGACTGGGTTCTGACCAAAGGGATGTTGTTCTCTGGAAATAAGAGGGTTGAGAAAATCATGTCACTGTGACCAAGTCATAGCTTGGTGACTGTACAGAGCTGACTATGCCCACTGTCTGCATGGAGTATGGCTACCTCTGGGGCCTGGAGGTGTCCAGTGTGCAGGCACCTTGAGGGTGACCTTGGCAAGCATGGTCCTTGTCTATATAACCAGCCCATGCCTGGCCTGCTGGGTGGGATTGTGTGACAGTTAATCTAGGATTTCAATCTAATTGACTGGAGAAATGCCAGGAGATTAATAAAACATATTCTAGGTGTGCTCAGTGGGTCTTGGAGGTGTGGCTTTGGGGACTGTACCTAGAACCTGGCCCCCTCCTCTGTGAGTGTTGTTTTTCTTGTGCCCTGCTTCCTGGCCACCATGACACGAGCGATTTTCCTCTGTCACACCCTTCCTTCGTGGTACTTTTGCCAGCTGAACATGGACTGAACCCTCAGAAACTGTGAATCTAATAAAGCTGTACTCTTTTAAGCTGTAGGTATCAGATATTCTGTTCCTGCAACAGAAAAGCTGACCAATACAGATAGATCCTGATTCCTTTTGTTGTGGACAAGCAGTTTAAAATCACAGACCCTTAGGGTCAGGTCTATGAGGCAGACTCAGGGCAAGACATTTGAAGAAATGCACATACCTGGAAAAGTGACTTCTCTGTAAAGAGACAGTGCTGTTCTCATCCCTGTCCTGAACCTCTGATCCTTTTCTATGTTCTTTTGTGTAACCTGTAGACACAGTGACACAGCTGCATATATAATTCACAATCCTCTGGCTGTATCCACAGGAGTCACAGACCCAGAGTTCCCCTTCTGTAGAGCTGATTTAAGTTTCCTCTACACTTCACACTAGCCTCTGAGAAGAGCGCGAAGGGCAGAGCCCACCCGCCAGCAGGTGGAGCCCTACTGTGCTGAGCGCACCTGTTGAGCGCTTCCCCACTCCTTTCTTCACTGGCTGGCCTCAGCGAGGCAGCTCAACTGTGTTTGTTTCTATCTTTTCTTGTTTTGTCAACATGCAGTTGAGGAGGAAATGCAAACCTGGGATCTTGATTAGGTGTCTCCCTTAGTGTAGATTTACCCCAATTTTCAATTCAGAGGTTTAGGCAGTGCTGGGGCCAGGCTTCCTGACTCAGAGACACCCAGGAAGCTGACACAATGCTGGCTACCGTCCTAGGAGTCAAGCAGTGTGGCCTTTCTGGAGAAGACATGAGATGTTTCTGCCTTTCTCTTCCTGCCTGCCCTCAAATTTCCTCTGCACTCTAGAACAGTGTTTCAGGGGTAACTGGGGATTTGGCAAACTGCCAGCATTGTCTAGGGGCCTAGACTGGCCACCTCTCTGGAAGGCATTCTTGGTTTGAAAGAAGCCAGGATCCGTGTGTATGTGTATGTACATGTATGTGCATATACCCATGTAAATGGTGCTTGTGTGCATGTGTGTGTGCCTATGTGCACATAGTATGTATGTGTGTACATGAGTATGTGTGTGTGTGCACACAGGTGTATGCTGCACGTGAGCAAGTATCTGTGTGCATTGGGGTGTATGTATGTGTGTGCATAGTGTGTGTATGTGACTGAGTGCATGTGAGTACAGGCAGTATGTGTGCACACACATAGGTGTATGCAGTATGTGTTTGTGTATTTGTATGTGTGTGCCTGTGTATACATGGGTGCATGTGGTGTGTGTGGACATACATATGTTAACAGCCCACATTATTCGCCTGTATGATCCTGAATGAGGCCTTTAACCTTTCTGAGATTCACGTCCTCATATACAGGAGAGTTGACAGGCAAGATCATGAAACCACGGGGCTTGACTAAAGCGCATACCTCCGCTGAACTTGACCTTTTCTCCTCTGTGTGGTCATTTATGGTTACAAGGATAAGCATGGGGAGTATCAACCTGGGCAGCCACCCCAGCACACACACCGTCTTGGGATTGTGCTCTGATCTCCCTGAGCTGCAGTTTCAGTGTCCATAAAGTGATCATGGTAACAACCCTTACTGTGTGAGGTTATATGAGCACCGCATAGAAGTGTGAAAAACACATAAAATGGTCTTTCTTCTGTTCTAATTTTCTTTCTCTTCCTCTCTCTTTGACCTTCCCTCTAGCTTTGCCCTCACCTCTTCCTCTCCTTCTTCCTTTGTTCACTCCCATCTTCCACCATCCTCATCCCCCGTGAAGTCAAACTTTATCATATGTTGTAAGTGCTGTGCTTTCTGTAAGACGTTACAAACATTAAAGCACCAGTGATGCTAGAGGTACTCACCCTATGTGAAAGTGTGTGTGTGCATGTGTGTGTGTGTGTGTGTGTGTGCGCGCACGTGCTCAGCCTTCTGGTTTTGCTCTGTGGAGGAGGATAGTTGTCAGGCAGGTCAGTCATTGTGTGTCGAGGCATGTGGTGAACGAAATGAGTTTGCCTGTGGATGGGGGATCCAGCCAGAGGAGTCACGTGGCTCAGCGGGAGGGGAGCCAAGCAGAACACCTTAATGATGGCTTAGGAAACTTACAAATAAAGCTGAGATTCCTAATATTTAATTTCAAGTGACTGAACATTAACATTTAATTAACTCCTGACTGCTAAACCAATATTAAATCTAGGTAGAGGCTGGTGCCATCTCTTATGTATTAGCAACCGAGAGGCTGCAATCCTCTCATTGATGGTGGCATTCAGCAAGATGAAGCTGCCTGTCATGTGGGCTCCCAGTCCACACACCACCTATGTGTTCCCAAGGCACTCACCCATCCTCATCTCTCTGGTTGCTGGGATAACCAGCAGAGAGAGAGTCACACGCAACTAGAAAGCCTCAGCTCACACTGCAGCTGCCCCCCTCCCTAGTTGTATGGCTTTGGCCAAGCTACTTAAATTAGTTGAGTCTCCCTTTCTCATCTGCAGAATGGGAAAAGCAAAAGCCATGTTGTTTCTGTAGATCAACAGCGATGAATTTGAGATCCTGGTGAAAGGCTTAACCCATACTTGGCAAGGCATGGTTCTGCATTGGCTCTGTTCCCTCCTCTCTCCTCACTCTGTCAGGTTACGCTGAACTTCTTAGTTGCCCTGAAGGACCAAGAGCTGCTCTATCTCAGAGTCTTCAGCCCAATGAATCCTTTTCCCTCCTAGCTCTCTTGCCAGTTCCCTTGAAAGTCTCAGCGAATTGCATTCCTTGAAGAGAATAACAAATAGCATTTCTAGAGAGATCAGTTTCCTTTCTGTATGTGCTCAGACCTCCCTCATTATGTCTTTTATTAGAGCCTGAGAGATGCTGATTCTCTTCTTCCCCCTCCTGTGTCCAGTGGAATAACAGTGGCTTTGACAGCAGTGGCCTCCTTCCGCTGCCTTCCAAAGTCCCTGCATCGGCTAATTAGTTAGTTGTCTTGTGTAGTCGCCCAGTGATGGAGGGGACAGGGCTCACCACACACATCAGTAATCCTATTCAGAGATGTGGGTACATTTGCATAAAGCTGAGCCAGGCACTGTGGTTGGTCCCAGGAGGGCATCGCTTGTCAGCCATGGGGGAGGGGTTCTGTCTCTTCTCTTTGTGACATGCCTACTCAGTTGGCTTCTAGAGCACGGTCAGGAGGGTTGTAATCTTCCTCAGGACCTGAGTCAGGAGGGATGAGTGCTGACCTCATGGGGTCTGCTTGCATCTTGACTGGGCTCTAAAATGCCAAGATTTGGATTTGGAGGAAAGCGGATACATCCTCAAAGGGTGGGACCTGAGGTGTGGAAGATGCAAATATCTCAGGAGAGAGAGGCAAGTTATGCCAAGTGAAGGCCCAAAACAAGATGGGGTCCATCAATCCAGCCTGGGGACCATGATCAATCCCCAGTGGATGAGCACCCATCCCTTGTAGGTCCTGAGACAGTGGAGGGATGTGTAGCTTGACCAGTGGCCTCAGGAATTGCACATGGAGTCAGAGATAGGAGAAGAGTGGTGGTGTGGTGTATTAGGTTTCAGAGACTTACTGAGGAGAGGGTGATCTCAAGAATGAGGCAAAGCTGTATCAGGAATGGTCGAGATTTAAGCCTAGCTCTGGTTCCAGTCCTAGTATTCCCTACTTCCGTTATTTTCCCTCTTGTTTCCAGGTTAACCTCTATAAGGTTCTTGTATCACTAATTCACCATCATTCATTCATCAGCTATGGGCTTACCTGAAAATATTTATTGAGCATCTTGTATATGCCTGGAACTGGGTGGGTTTCTTCTCTTCTAGTGCTTATTTTTCCTGTAGAGGAGGACAGAAGTCACAAAGTCTAATAGGTGCCATGTGAGAGCTCAGCAGGCTTTCGTGATAAAGACTGGATGGTGGAGAGGGCGGTGTTCTCTTTGAGCAGGGAGGGACTCCATGGTGGTGACATTTACACTAAGACCTAAAGGGTAGAACGAACCAGGCCTGTGAGAACCCTGGCCAGGAGCAGTCTTATTCCAATTTTTCCAGATCCTTTTGGGGATCTGGGAGGAGAAGTCCCATGGAACATTCATGTGAATGGCTGCTGACTTTTGGACATCTTGCAGGTAGGTGGCCTCAGCACTGATGTCTGTCTATACGGTCATCCTGAGTACCTGGTGGGTGCTCTTGAGAGATCCTCCCTGCCACTCTGGTCTTGCTCTTCCTATAACAGAGGCTGCCTCTCCTCTTTGCCTTGGTCACATTTGGTTTTCATACACTTTGGGGACCAATTATATCCAAAACTATCTCCTTTCCTTACTCACCGCCCAGCTCAGCCGTAAGCTGATGCTGAAAATCCTAAATCCACTTAAGTGTTATTTGCTTGAAATATTTGAAAAGCCAGCTTGGCCCATCTTCAAATATTTTGTTAGCTAATCAAAGCCAGATTGCGGTCAGAGGCCATATCTAAATTTATTAGGAAAATTAATAGACCATTTAGATTTTATTGGAATTAAGCTAAAATACGATAAGCAGTCACACTAGCAGATAGTCATTAATTATTGCACTGACCTGTGTGATGGGCTCATAATGAAATATTGACTTCGAAGTAAGTCATGAGCTCTCAGGATCAGAGGGATAGGTTCTTACCCCCCATCTCTTTGAGGTTAATTGGATGGGACACAGCAGGAGAGGATTTTGGTAATTACACACTGTTTAGTCTTTCAGACCGCACTTACTGTGGACCTACTGTGTGCTAAACCCTGGCATACACAAAGCAGACATCCTCGGTTTGAATACTGGTTCTAGTACTTAATTGCTGTGTGACCATGGATGTGTCATTCAACCTCTCTGAATCTCCTCCATCTCCTCACCTGCAAAATGGGATAAGTATGACTAGTTGGATGGAGGTGAGAAGTCATGGAAATGATGTACATGGAATGATTGGCATGTAAATGTTGCTATGCTTATTATTGCTATTAGTAATATAAATTAGACAGATTTTTGCCCTCAAATAATTCAAACAGCATATTACAATACAGATGCCTCTCCATGCAGATTTGATTTTTCCCAGCTGTGTTCCTTGCAGTCTTAGGGACAGGGAAGGCCTTACTACAAAGATGCTAAATCTAGGTTCTGAAGAATGGAAGGGTTGATTTCCAGGTTGACCAGGGAGATGAGGGACCCCCAGGTAGAAGACACGGAGTATGCAAAAGCACGGGGACTTGGACAAGCCTAGCAATCCACAGTTAGAAGTGGCAGAGCAAAGTGAATCCCTTAGACGACTGCAGAGGCCACAGAAATGGAGCTGGTGCTGTGGTCCAGTTTCCTCACCTGTCTGCTTCTCTCCATGAAGCCGGTACTGCAGTGTGACCTGTGTGCATGGCAGTTCTCTTTCCATTCTAAGGCTTTTTCTAGGTGTCCTGTTTTGTTCTCCGGATGCAAAAGAAGGATCTTAATATTTCCAGGTCAAAAATGATGGCCTAGGGGTCTGAGCTGAAGTACACCTAGATCTGGGCTCTTATAGGCACAACATAAACTCCCTTGGTGTTAGTGCCAGGGTTGCCCGAGGCACAGAACACTGCCAGTGTGACGCAGGTCCGGGTCAGGAGCAGCTCTTCCACTTGCTTTCTGTGAGACCCCAGGGTCTCACAGGTTCATTCTGAACCTCACAATCTTCATCTGTAGAAAGGAGGTTTGTTACAATGACCCCCACTGGGCTATGGACCAAAAAAATCAAACAATGTACGTACAGCTCATTGTGTAAAGTCAGGTCCTGCTGCCTGATCAATAAAAACCAGTGAGCAGATGTAGTGTGGTATGTTTGAATTTTAAAATTAATAAAGATATAAGTGGGAGAGTATTACTATATATAGTCATTGTTTCATATACTAAATATATACATCTGTCCTCTGAAAATGAACATGTTTTTCTAGAGTTACTTGTGAATCTTCTATTTCTCCCATGAGTATATATTTATTTATTACACATATATGTTTATAAGTAGGTATATATCCTATGTATTGCAGTATATACA
>NW_004955442.1:11849822-11931510 GCF_000276665.1 Chinchilla lanigera | reverse complement strand
ATGGATGAAAAGAAGTACATAAATAGAGAGAAGTAAGCCGGGCATGGTGGCACATGCCTGTAATCCCAGCACTTTGGGAGGCTGAGGGCAGGAAGTCTAAGTTTGATCCCATCATGGGCAACTTAGAGTCTTTTGGAGACCTTCCTTCAAAAATTAAAATAAAATAAAAATTTAGAAAGGCCTCGGGATGTATCTCAGTGAAAAGGCTCTGGGTTCAATTCCCAGTATGAGGGAGAGAGACAAAAAGACTGAGGGAGAGAGATAGACAGACAGACTGACTGATAGCCAACTTGCAAATAGTGGAATATGCTCAGGGTTGGGTAGGTGATTGACTCATGACAGGTGATGACCTGGTATGACAAATCCAGTGGTATGTTGCTAACTTCGGATCTGCCTTGAGTGCTGGAGGAGACCTGATCCAGTTGCTTACTCCTTTCCCTTCCGTCATGAGCACATTTGGACAAGATGTTGACCAGGTAAAGGAAGGAGAGAACACACTGGGCAGGACATCCCAGGACCAGTGCTTGGTGGACATGGCAGAGAGAGGGAAGGAAGGTGATGTCTTTGTGCTACAAATGGGCTGCATTGGGCCCCCGCGCCCTGACTGAGGTGTGGGCAGACCTGGGATCTTTTGCCATGTGATCATAGGGGTTCCAAAGGCCGGCACATGTGAGGTGGCCATGGAAGGTGGTCAAGAGCATGTAAAATGAGAGGACGCAGTGTGGTGACGTGGATGCAGCCCCCATGACCCAGAGCCTGGTGACGTCCTATAACTTAATTTCAAGGTGGCTTTGGCAACAAATTGGAGGAGAGAGAAAAAATCAGTTCAACTACTGATGCCACACTACGATTATAGAAGAAAGGACTTTCTGTCCTCAGTTGCTCCTTACATAGCAAACCGGATCTCTTGGAGACCCAAGCTGGGAAGATGTCCTCGTGCCATTGGTTTTACTGCATGCTGTTGTTTTGAGTTTTTAGCCAGGTCTTGAGGGGCCTCTCTGTCAAACAGGTCTGAGGGGAGGGGAGGTGGATCCCAGGGTTTCTTATTGGAACATTCTGCCACATGAAGACAAAGGAGCCTGGCTTCTCAGATATGGTGCAGACTCACAGGCGGCTCAGGGGAGGCTGATAGGATGAGAGAGGCAAACAGTCCGGGATTCCACACTGGAGGCTGTTGAATCCCAGCACTGCCTACTTTGATGGAGACACAAATGAGTTAAAAATGGGTCCAGTCCTCAGTGTGGCCAGAAGCAGACCTCCAGGTTCCTTGGAGTGTGTGGGACAGAAAAGCAATGGAGCATTTTAATTAGATCCCTTTACCAGAACTTCTGACCTTCTGTGTAGCACATTAATGTATTTTACTAATTATAAATGCAATTAAAAAGTACTGAAATAAAATTAGGCTGATCTATCTAATTTACATTAAGCACTTTCAAATTATGCAGATTTTAAAGTCGTTCTCTCTCTCTTTCTCTGTGTGTCTCTCTCTTTTTTTTTTTCAATTTGGGTTTCAGGGTAAAATTGTCTGCATTAAAACAGCTGGAAAAAAACCTTGTAGGAAAACAAATTTCTTTTCTGTGATTATTCTCAGTGTGTGAGTTAATTTTCGAGGCAGTAATATACTTAGCTGGCGCCGGGCAGCGGCTCCCCAAACAGGAGACATATGTGTCTCAGAGCAAGCGCAGGAACACGGTGCATGGTGGGAGAAGTGTGGTTTGGTTACTTTAGGGAATGAGGTTGAAAGGCTAACTAGGCAAAAAATACTGATTGGATGGTTGCTAAATAGTTACGATTTACAAAGAGAGCAGTGTAATGGCAGACACAATGTGTAGTGGATATAGTGAACCATCTGGTGAATTGATCCAGAAACAAGATTTTTTTTTTTCCTTTTTACCTTTAGGCTGATGGGCAGAGAGAGTGATTCCAGTGCCAAAATTGTTGCCTAGCATTATTAAAAATAAGATCATTCCATTTTACTGGCTGTGAAGCTAAGTGATCAGAGCATCTACATCTCAGACAAGGGAACGGAGCATGCAGGATGGTGGAGCCTGGACTGCAAGGGCTGGCCATTGTGCCTGCTGGCTGGGCTGGGGAGGGGCCTCAAGCTCAGCCAGGCTCTGCTGGAGGCTGTGTTCTCTAGAGGATGAGACCTTGACGGGGCCGCTTTACAGATTAAATCTGATCCACAGGTTCCTTGGAAGCAGAGGTATAATAAGCTCTTCCCCGGAGTTGCCTATAAGCTCCTTAAAATGCTGCCTGTGCAGGTTAGCAACCCTGGCTCTGTGCACTCAATTTTATTTGCAGCCCAAACTTTGCCCTTTAAGCTCCCCATCAAAAGGCAGCCTAAAGTAATTCCCCAAATTGGAGCTCTTGAGCTGCAGCAAGAAGAAGGTTTGGAAAGCCCCCACCTTTGGTGCTAAAGGAATGTTTCTCTTTGCAGTCAGAAAAGCAGTTGTGCCTCCTGTGATGGAAGCCAGGATGGCCACGGGCTTTACCATCTTCTTGCTAAAGGCTGGTTCATCCAGATGACACTTAGATAAGTTGTATCAGTCAGTGTTCACTAGAGGAACAGATTTAATATAAGATCTATCTATCTATCTATCTATCTATCTATCTATCTATCTATCTATCTATCTATCTATCTATCTCCCTCTCTCTCCCTCTCCCTCTCCCTCTCTCTCTCTCTCTCTATCTCTATCTATCTATAGCTATACCTCTCTCTATGTATTCTTACAATGGCCACCTACAGAATCAGATGTGGAACACTGTGAAAGGGCCATCTGTGCACTGGAGAGCCAAAGGATCCACTCAAAATTCGAAGACCTGGAGCTCACTACAGCCTTCTGTGTCAATCCATTATCAGGATGCCGAAGGGTCTGCGCTGCAAGGCTGAAGACAGATGTCCAAAGGTGACAGCAAAGATTGGAGCCCCTCTAAAGAAACAGAAGCTAGGCTTCCTTCTTTCCCTTTTTCATTACATTCAGGCTGCAAGTCTGCTGGTCGGTGCCATCCACACTCAGTTTGGGTCTTCCCTCTTCAGTTAAGTCATTCATCCAGATACATCAACAACTACACTAAACCAATCAGCTGGCATTTTCTTAAGCAGACACCATAGTTAGCTATAACCCAAGTGTTAGAGGGATACAGAGGCTCCTTGTGTTCTGAGGGCCATAGGCTCAGTACCCCTGGGTTGGGTAGTTGTTTTTATTTGTTCTTTCAGCTTCACCCATTTGCCCACATCGGAAATGCTGAGATGGAATTTTTCTCTCTAGGATGAGCAACCAGATGCTATATTAGAGGTAGATGCTTGAGATTTCTCTTCTAGGAAGTACCCAACCAGTGGCATGAATTGACATTGACACAGCTAACTTCCCCCATCCTTCATCTTATCCAAAGGCAAGAAGCACCACTGAAAAACGTTACCTCTTTTCTTTGTCATTCTGTAAGGCCACAGTGGAATGAAGCACGTCCTCATCACTTTTCTGGCCTTGGGCTTAATTCTTCTCAGACAAACATTGTTCTAAAAGATCCTGTGTCCTACCTGATTGCCCTCTTTCCATTGGCGGTAAGGGGGATGTTGGAAGAGTGGCAGAGAAATGACTGGTGCTTTGGAAACAAAATCTATGGACCTCAATCAGCTTCCCCACTTGCCACCTGTGGGGCCGGGAGTGAGTTATTTAGCTTCACTGAGTTTTGGTTTCCTCAAGAAGACTACTCTTGGTATATTACAGTGAGTTTTAAAATGGAGCAATGAGCATGAAGCACATGTATGGTGCCTGGAATTCATACTGCTACTTCAATCCTTGTTTTTTGAGCATCCATTTAGTTTTTGATGAGACAGGGCTGAATTAGTGAAGTAATAGAATTCTACAGATAGGACATTGAGCATCTATTTTATTGGGGACTCCATACCATATTTGGGCACAGGGGGTACATCAGTTTGAATACAAGGCAACGTTTATCTCTCTGGTCCCCTCTCTGGCTCTACCCCTCTCCCACAAATATGTGGTTCTATTCAGGACTTGGGACCTCAGAAAATCTGCTGCTTTCTGCTCTTGATCTTCTCCTTATGTCTTGTAACTCTCACCTACAATGAGTCTTCCTTGTCTGAGTATAGGCTGCTCTGTCTACTTGGAAGGGGCTTGCCTGTCCCAGTTCATGCCTTTCCCTGTCTACCTGTCAAACTCTGTCTCACCCTTCATAGTCCAGATCAAAGATTTCCTCTGGGAAGTCTTGTGTCTGCACTTTAGGTGATCTGGTGCTATATGCTCCCCTAAGGCCATATTTCCCAAGCATGTGTCTGTTTCCCTTGCTTGCCTGAGAAATCCTTGAAGTCAAGGGCCAGGTTCCAATCCGTCTCAGTACTATTCTTCAGGACCAGCATGTCATTGGCTCTGAGTAGTTGTTCAATAAATGCCATTTAAGTGAAAACATGCCTCGATGGATACAGAGATGCATGGATGGATGGATGGATGGGTGGGTGGATGAAAGAGAGAAATGAGAACATTCATACAAGAATGAATAGATGGACAGACAAACAAATGCACTGACATACAATCTTGGCTGAATGGTGACAGCGCTGGAATTTTTAAATCCAGATATGTTTTGGTTCATGAAATAGCAAAGCAGAGCTCTCTGGTTCACCAGTAGGATTTGAACATTCAGGACAGTTTTGTAGGGAGTCCCTGGGGCTAATTTGTGAGTTAATAAATCTGAGGATAAATGAACACATCAGCATGCTGTGGATTCCAGGTATGAAGTGCCTTTCACCTACCCAGGGGGAGCCCAGCCTCTGAGTTCTGCACAGCCCTCACTGTCGCTCTGCCCTTCCTTCCTCCCTCTCCTCCAATGCTGAGATAGCCAAATCCTAATTAATTACAGTGGCCTTCCAGCAGACCAGGCCTGGACACCAGGGTGTTCTCTGCAGCTGAAGCCGCAGCTTGCCCTCGTGTCCTGCTAAGCTCACCTCCCTGACAAACGTACCGAGCAGGTGTTTTCCCCACATTAATAATCAGAACTGACATGTTCTAAATGAGGGCCGCCTTGTCATGCAATCCTGCTCTGATGGATATGTGGGGGCACTGACGGCCCCTGAGAAATGTTTTTGCCATTACCAGCATTTCTCTGACAGCTTTTTAATAGTCCCAGTAAAACTGCAGTATATTGGAAAAATTTGTAGATGAAGGCAAAGGGCTTCTGTGGAGCCAAGGCTCAGGGTTGAAAAAATGCAGTGGTGGAAACACTGTGTTGCTCCAGTAATGGCAGTCTTAAAAAAAGCTGATCAGGTTGTACTGGGAAGAATCTGGGGGCAGTTTGGCCATATGTCTTTGAAGAACTTGGGATGGGTGACAGACAGAACTGAGCAATAGTTCCTGTGGACAAGAAGAAAGCACAGTGTTTAGCCTGGACTAGAACCTGGGTTAAAATGCTGCATTCAAGAGTCAGATAGATGGGTCTGTTAATTTACCCATTGATTTATTCAATAAGCATTATTTACCTCCTATTCATATACCACAAATATAATTAGTCTCTATAGATCCAAAATCCTGATTAGTAACTAATGTATGGCACTGGGCTCCTGCAAATGTGAGTTCTGAGTCTCAATTCCCTCAACTCTAACCCAAACTACTAATGCTTCTTCTTTAGGTTTGTATTGGAGGGTTGTAGATCAAAGATGTAAGATTATGTATGGGTCAGGGTCACCACCAGGAACAGATGGCATAGAGTGATAGGAGAGCTGAGAAGGGCATAATAAGAGGATTATTTATCAAAGAGTCAAGGGAACCATTAAAGGAGGTACAGCATCACAGAACTGACAGCAATGGGGCACTGCCCCCCTCCTGATCTTTGAAGGGGACAGGGACTATGAGTTGCAGGTCATCAGAGAGGTGACCTAATATGGGTGTTGTCTTAATTACTTTCCTGTCACTTGGACAAAATACCTGACATCCTCAACATGAAGGAGGGTAGAATTACTGTAGCTCACAGTTTTAGTCCATGTTGGCCAGTTCCAAGGCAGAAATGGCATGGGACAAGGGAGTTGTCGAGGACAACTCTTCAACCTGTAGCAGCCACTGAGCAGATAGAGAAGGGAGGAGCCAGAGACAAGAATATGCTTTTCTAGGTTACACCCCCCAGTGACCTATCCCAACTGGCCCCCACCTCTTAGCAATACATTCAGCTCTTGAACGTATCAGGGGATTGGGAGCCCCAGTGACATAAGCAACTTTCAAACAAATGGGAATTCAGAGGGAAAGTTTTGACCTAAACTGTAACAGATACGAACTTCTGAAGAGGGGCAATTCATAAGCAACCCTTATTCTAACAGAGAGGCAACCAGAGAAAAACCTTCTATCTCCCCATCTTCCAGCCTGGTGTGGTCCTGGTAAAGTCTTCCTTTGACCACATAGTGGGCTGGGGGCTCAGGATGGAGGAAGGGGTCGGGGATATAGCTCAGTGGCACAGTGTCTGCCTGATAAGTGTGAAGTCATGAGTTCAATTCCTGGTACAAAAAAGAAAAGAATGGAGAAGGAGGCCAAACGGATCTAGGGGACAGATGGGGAACTCTGTGTGGCACAAATGTCAGCAGGGCATTGAGTTCTCTGTCAAGGAATGATGGTAGTGGCTTTGGGTTTAAGAAGATTGTCACCATCGGGAGTAAGGCGACAGCTGGCCTTATCCCATTTGATCTGAGGTCCAGAAGCAGGAAGGTCCCGCAGGTCTTTTCTGACTGACCTGAGTTTCTCACTGTGTCTCCCTCTTTCATTTCCTCACCTTCTTTATGATCCACCAAGGGAGGTTGTCTCTGTCTGTTTGTGGTGCTATAACAAAATGCCCTAGACCGAATAACTTAGAAAGAACACTTATTCTCTTGATTCTGGAGGCTGAGAAGTCCGAGATCAGGTGCTGCATTTGGGAGAGCATCTTCCTGTGTCATCACTTGTGGCAAGGGTGGAAAGAGGGGCCATCCCTGTGTCCTTACCTGGTGGAAAATAGGAAGGGCAGAAAGGTCTAAGGTAGTTCCTTCCAGCTTTTTCATGAAACACAAATCTATTAGTCACTTCCCCAAAGAGACCACCTATGAACATCCCATCGCAACCTAGGGATAAGTAGCAGCATGAGTTCTGGAGAGACAACATTATTCAAGCAGCAGAGCTGAACAGGTCACCAGTCTGTTTTGCTTTCCAAGGGTTAAAGTATGGCCTGGAGAGTGAAACCAGCTATGGAGAGTTCATTAAGAAACTGGATCTTTGCCAGGGACTATAGGCAGTGTGAGAGACAGAGCAGAAAGCTGAACAAGCCATGACCAGGGTGAGTTTCCCTGTCTAGCACAGAGGAAGAGGCTGTGGGGTCTCTGAATTGCTCTACCTTCTGGGCCCCTCAGCACCCTTATGTCAAGGCCTTCTTATCTCTCAGCCTGTGACCCTCTCAAATGTTCCTGCTAAGCCTCTCCTAGCCCATTCCCAAGCAGCCAGCTTTTCCTATCAGAGGGGAGGACCTACAGGAAGAGAAGAAACAATGGTCTACTAAAGAGATGTCTTTCCAAGGCCTGGTGTTATGGTTTGTGTCTGCATGTCCCCTCAACTGCTTATGCAGTTATGGCGCATGTTTGTAGAGTTTATGATTGATTCAGGGGTGTGAGTGCTATACCCACCCTGGGGCTGATACTTTGCATACAGTGTAAGGCAAGAGAAAGAGGCTGCTTGCTGCCACTCCTCCTTTTTGCTCTTGTTGCTTTGCTGTTTTCCACTGCCAAGAACAGTTGCCCTCTGCCATGTGCCACTCTGTCTTGGAGCCAGCCAAGTATGGACTGAAACCTCCACAAACTGTAAGCTAAATAAACCTTTCTTTCCTTAATTTTGGGCTTCAGGTTTTTTTTGTCTCATCACTGAGAGAAAAGTAACCAAGACACCTGGGAAGAGATAATACTGCCCCCAAACTTCTACCAGCAGTGGCAGAACCTGGCTCAGCAGGGTCTTGAGTTCTCCAGGTCAAATTAGGCTCCTCTGTTCTTTTGCTGGGTGACAAGAACATGATAACTTACCTGCTCTGAGTGGTGACAGTGAGGCAGTAAGATGATCATGATCACCCACAGGCCCTGTAGACTTGTGCTGCCTGCCCAGCCCAGGGAAGGGCTGCAACCTGCAACTACCTGAGTCTGTCTGCTAGCATTTCCTTTACCATTTTGCAGCATTCTGGGGAGGCAGGGGCAGGAATACCTGTGAGTTGCCTCCTTGTTGGGTCATCTCAGAAAGCTGTCTTACTGACATAGGTGGAGCTGGGTTTCTGGGATAATTTTACTTACTATTAAAATGGGTCATTACTGAGCACATTTGCACAACCAGAAAATCAATTGGGTGCAAACCAGTTTGCTAATAGGGTTCATTACAGCCTCATTATAACTTAATTGCATAGGTAGTCACACAAGTGTATACACAGGGGTAGAGGTGTAAGTTGAAAGCTGTTAGAACTGGGATCAATCCTGGACTACTTGGCTTCTGAGAGGCAGGGAGCTTGTAAGAAACTTAGAGTCTAGACCAGCACTGCTTGATGTTAACACAGGACTCACCTGGAAACATTTTAATGCGGGCTCTGGTTTGGTTGATGTATCAGTCAGTGGTTTACTAGAGAAACAGATATAACACAAGATATACAAATGTGTAAGAAATTACAAGATTGGCTTAACACGGTCAGCCACAGACTTGGATGAGAAATGTGCAGAGGGTGTCTGCACACTAGAGACTAAAGGTTTTGGTCCAAGGTCTGGAGTTCACTGCAGTCTCCCATGAAAGTCTGTAACAGGAGGCTGATGGGTCTGTGATGGAAGGCTGAAGAATCTACACCGGAAGGATGAAGGATCTGAGGTAGAAGCCAAACAGCCCATGCTAGAAGCTAGGAGGTGATATCCAAGCTGAAGGCAAAGACTGGAGCTCCTCCAAAGAACAGAAGCAAGTTAGTCCTTCCTCATTACCCCTTTATACCATCCAGGCAATGAGTCATTCTAGGGCAAGTCCTCTACACCCTGGAGTATAGAATTGCTGAGGTAACTTAGTTAAGTTTCTAAACTTTGCAAGCTGACACAGTCAGTCAACCATTACAGTGAGTCTGGGATGTGGTTAGAGGTTTTGCATTACAAATAGCCTCCCAGCTGATGCTGGTGCAGGTCTGGGATATCCAACCATTCCAAGGAGCCATATCCACCCAAGATGGAGCAGTCAATAATAACATCTCACCTCACAAACCTTATTTATGAAACTCATATTTGGGGCTGCCTGATTCATTTCTTACAGTCTCCTCCTTCCTTGGTCTGTCTCCTGAGTACCTTCTAGGCTTGCTGCTTTTACATCAGCATCCTCTAAGGCTATTCTGGGACAAGTTGTTTCCCTACCTGGAAATTTGTACATTATAATCCTAGTTCCCAGGACATTAGAGAGAGGGTCTTTAAAAGGGTAATTAAGTTACAATGTAGTCATTAGGATATTACAGTAAAGTCCCAATCCAAGGTGACAGGTGTGACAGAGGACAGTAGGACACAGACACACACACAGAGGGAAAACCATAGGAAGACAGGGTAAAGGCAGCATCCACAGTCCTGGAGAAAGCCATCAGAAGAGTGAGCCCTGATGACAACTTGATCTTGGACTTCCAATCTCCAGAATTGTGAGGATATTTTTTGTAACCTGCCCAGTCTGTGTGCATTGTCACAGTATCCCTAGCAGAGGAATGCACACGGTGCTCAGCTTTCACACACCTGTACTTCTATCCACCAGTGTTCGCAGCATCTCTGACACTGCTGTCACTTCCCTAACTTGGACAACACCCTTACTGGATGGACACAGCTGGGAAAACCCTGAACTTTCTTCCTCAAGAAGCAGAGCAAAATATGCACTCAGGTTTCCATTCCCCTTGTGAGACCTCACAGTTACTTTGCCAGTACTGAGCCTCACTGATGATAATTTCTTTCTGGGGTGTGTGTGTCTGTGTGTGTGTCTGTGCGTGTACACATGTGCAAAATGTGAAGGACATGGAGAATCAGCCTGGTCTCAATCAGTCTTCTTTCCTTCAAAAACACATAGCTATAGAAGTTATCCATCCAGAAAACTTCACATCTATAATGGATAATAAGAAATGAAATGTGCATATACCTGTGAAACCATCACTGCAATCAAGATAATGAGGATATGCCTTACCTCCAAGGGTTTCTTTGTATTCCTTTGTAATCTCTCCACCCCTGCCACTCCTTGCTTCCCATTTCCTCAAGCAACAATGGATCTATTTGCCACTCTATAGCTCAATTCATGAATTCTAGAATTTTATGTAAATGCAACCATAGAGGGCGAACCATTTTAAAAGCACTATTGAGATAGGCGACACACTGCAGTAGCCCAGTTTCATGATACAATGACTTTTCACAAATTCATAGTATACCATTATCACCACAAACACAATTCTTTTTTTTTTTTTTTCTTTTGGTTTTTCTCCGGTACCAGGAACCGAATTCACGACCTTGCGCTTGCCAGGCAGGCACTTTGCCGCTGAGCTAAATCCCCAGCCCTACAAACACAATTCTGTAACTCTCCACACCCAGAAATATTTCATTTGTGTTAGTCCTTCCTAGTTCTGGGCAATTTCTGAAGCTCCATGAAGCGTCTGATCTTACTGTCTGTCTCTCTGAATTTGCCTTTTCTGGACATTCCTTTTTGTTTTCAATGCTACAGATTGAACACAAGGGTTGAACTATATCTGCAGTCCTTTTATTTTGAGACAGTGTCTCGCTAAGTCACTAAATTGCCCAGGCTGAGCTCAGACTTGCAGTCCTCCTGCTTCAGCCTCCCAGAGTAACGGGATTACAGGTGCGTGCTACCATGTTCAATTCACTAGACATTTTATGTAAATTGAATAGACAGGGATCAGTAAGTGCTGTCCTTTGCATCTGACTTCTTTGACTTTAGTGGATTTCTAGTCTGCCCATGCAGTTGAATTTAACAGTTTTTCTTCCTTTTGTTGCTGAATAGAATTCCTCTGGGAGACTGCATCACATTTTATTTATCCCAATACCAATGAAGGGGCCCCTGTACAGTTTCCAGCTTGGGGCTCTGATACCTAAGGCTGATATGCACATCTGGTACAAATCTTTCCACTTCTCTTGAGTGAACAGCTGGATGTGGAATGGCTATGACTGTTAAACATTAGGTGAATATTTTCTTTCTAAGAAACTGCCTCACTTCTTTCCAAAATGATAGATCCATTTTACATCCCCACCAGCGGTATGCAGGGGTTCTGGTTCCTCATAGATTCACCAACATTTCCTAGGACCAGTCTTTGTAATTTTAGATGATCTCCTGGGTCTGTAGCAGTGTTTCATTGTGGTCTCAACTTGTACTCCTCCAATAGCAAATAATGGGGGTATCTTTCACTTCTTCATTTGCCATATGTCTGTCTTCTTGGTTTAAGTGTCCATTTAGATACTAGGAAAACTCTTGTCCATTTGTAAAATATGGGTTGTCAATTGTGTTGAGATGGTCTTATTGTGGTAAAATGAACACAACACAAAATCCAACATTTTAATCATTTTAAAGCAGACACTTCGTTGGTGCTAAGCCATTCACAGTATTGTGCAACCATTCTCACCTTTTGTCTCCAGAACTCTTTTAGTCACCTAAACCGAACCCCTATACCTGCTAAGAGGTTACCGTCATCCCCTCCTCCCTCAGCCCTGGCAACTACTCATTTAGTTTTTCTTTCTATGTGATATAACCACACAATGGAATATGATTCAATCATAAAAAGAATGAAGCCCTAATATATATAGCAGAATGGGTGAACTTTGAACATAGTCTACACAGGGAAAGAAGCCAGACCCCAAAAGCCACATATTAAAGGGTTTCACTTATATTCAATGTTCAGAATAGAGCCTGGAGATATAGTTCAGTGGTAGATCATTTGCCTGGCATGCATGAGGCCCTGGGTTCAATTCCCAGCACTGCAAAGAAAGAAAAATCCAGAACAGCAAAGTCTTATGGAATTTTAAGTGTTCTTTAGGTAATAGGGATACTTTATCGGATGTGTGATGTACAAATATTTAAATGAACCAATAGGTTGAGTACTTGGCATTGTGCCTGCATAGACCAAGCACTTAATAATTTTTAGCTGTTATTGGTATATCTTTATTTGGATCCACTCTTACTGGGAATTTTAGTGATTTATTTTCACCTCGAACTTAGTAAAAGCCATTTATATAGAACTAATAGGCCTCACTTCTGGCTTGGGACCCTGGGATTATGGTTGATGAATTCTAGGGTTGGCACATTGTAGTTTCTTAACTAATTTTTGTTGCATGAAGTGACTTACTTTAAGCAATTATGATAGTAATGATAATTATAATAATTATTAATTTCAGTGACTAACCGTCTGTCTCTGAGTTAACCTAGCTGTAGTTACTCTTGCTGGAGGGTACCTTCCTCTCTCTAAAATCCTGCTGATAAAGCGTCTCCAGGGTCCCTCTGCAGCTGCTGTGCCCCTTAGGTTCTAACGTTGTCCTTTCTTAGCTTTTGCCGAAGTCTTTTCTTCAGCAAGCTGCTCTCTGTTTGCTTGTTTGCTACTCCTACTAAGGAGGCTTTAACTTGTACCAAATGTCTCTGTCCTCTGCCCTCCAGGCTCCACTCACCAACTTTTCCTCTGTCTTCTTTATAAAACACAAACAGTAGCAGCAGCAGCAGCAGCAGCAACTGTAAACTCAGGCCCTGTTGCTGAACTTGTGGCTTGTTCTAGTTAGTGGAGTCCTCCCCTAATTCCACCATTTCACAGCTGAGGAAATTCAAGCTCAAAGGCCATGTGACCTCCCCAAGGTCACCTGGCTGGAGTGTTCCTGACTCCTGAGCCCAGCCTCTCATGTACTCCTCTATATGTATCTTCTTTCTAAGGTACCATTATTCTGCATTGGTTTCTGATATCTTAATCACGAGTAGATCTCCTTTAACTTCCTATTCCACCCCTGCAGCCTCTGTCTGGAAGTTCTAGCAGGCCACACCTTACTGGTCCAGGGTATCTGAGGTCTGTCCCCTCATCTTCTTGGGCCATGTCTTATGATTAGAACAGGAGCAGCTTCGCTGACCAGAGACTTAAGCCAGCATGGCTGAGAAAGGAGAGTGAAAAATGGGCCTTCAGTCACTAATGGACCGAGAAGAGGCCCAAAGTCCACTTGGGTTCACTCAGAAAGTCCATTTCCTTCTATCAGAAGGAGCCCAAGAAAACAAAGTGGACCCTATTCCAGGAAAGAAGGCCCAGCCGTCTCCACAGAGGCAAAAAGAATCATTTTTCTTAGGTGTGCGAAGGTCCTCGAAGAGTAAGGTAATAGGTTTCTTTATTAAAAATTAATCTTCTTGTAAAACCATTGCAATACAATGCACTTTAATAAATCACCCCACGCTTCCTAACACATTTATTATCCCTTCTCAGGAAACTGTGGAGCCTGGAGGAATTGGTGCTGCTCGCAGTCTTGCTGCTAGGCTCACTAATGAGCTCAGCTGGGGGCAGGGGCTGGGCCACCTTGGGCCTGAAGTAGGCTGGGGTGTGGGTGTTGCATTGGTGTTGCACTTACTTAATATCCATCTGGCTTGGTTGATATCACTGCCCCAGGCTTATGGCCCTATGGAATATCAGGGTTTGGAAGGTCTCCTAGGTAGGACAGCCCCTCTTGCTGGCTGTGATGGACTGTGAGCTTCCAGGTCTCCACGTGGGTGCTCTGGGGTGATGGGTGGTTCTGATACATAAACTAGGATCCCCAGCCAGCATCCAAGGGCTCCTGAAGGATACTCTCCATCGTTCATCTTCATTTTGTCTGCTTGCTGCCCTCTTCAGCTGTTGAGGTGCTGTGGTTTCTGAAGGAGGTGGAATTGCTCTTTCCTTTCCTAGCTGTTCCTCTTGGCTCTGTTTTTAGCTCATCTAGGAAGTTTGCCTCACATCTAGTATCCCCAAATTACAAAAGCCATGGGGTGCTCCCTGGGGTTCTCAGGCTGAAATGACATAGTTTTCATTGCAGAAATGACACAGCCATCTCTTCCCTTTACCGAGTGTGCCATCAGACCCCAAAGCCATACCACATGAGCCCTCCATCCCACAGCCTCTAACAAAAGCAGCCCCACATTTCCTGCCTGAAGATCTTTTCTCAGTAACTTTTTAGCCCTGGATCCAAGCTGGGAAAAGAGAGGTGTATTCTGCCCTCTCTGCATTCTCCTCTTCCGTGGGGAACACAGCAAAAATACTTCTTCCTCTAGTCTCTGTCCTTCCTATGCAAATAAGCATCTGGACAGAAGAGCTGCCCATACCACTTACCTATCAGTAAATCCCACAAGACACAGATCCAAAACTCCATTTGGGGTTTAGTTGAACATATTGTCTTTCTGCTACTTCCTCCCTATTTTATAATATAGTTCTCAAATATCATTCTTATCTTCTATGTTCTCTCTCTCTCTGTTGGAGGTAGACATTTCTGGGGCGACTCTATTTCTATTACTTCAATTAAACATGACGGGGGGACAGCCTAGGTCTTTGGGATCCTTTTCCTTCTCCTCATCCCCATCACACTTCTATTAAACTGAACATGCTGACCAGCAGGTACTGATGGATGACAGCCCTCTCATTGACACCCTGTTCCTGGTTGAAGTCCCAGGTATTTCCATTTTTATGAGGCTTGGCACAGAGTAGCTAATAGATGTATGTCTTTTGAATGAGCAAGGGAAGGAAAAATTAATAGAAAAAGCAACAAGTAAAGTCAGCTGTGGCTCAGGGGACAGGAGATCTCCCTAGTTGGGAGGAGGGCAAGTATCTGTCCTCTTAGAGAAGCTAAGCTGGAGATAAGAGAGAGAGAAAAGGGTGTCATCAGGGTGGGGCTTTGGTTTCAATGTGGTTTGTCCCTAGGGATTCCTGTGTTGGAGTCTTGATCCTCAGTGTGGTGGTTTTGAGATGGTGGAGTCCTGTGAGAAGTGAGGCTTAGGGCAGATGGTAGGTCTTCGGGGCATCACCCTCAGAAGGATTATGTTCTTACAGGACTCGTAATTCCTTTTTGTGAGAGTGAGCCGTGTAAAAGAATAGGCTGGTCACTTCCCCTTCTCTGGCTTCTATCTCATGAAATGATCCCTCATTCGTGTTTGTACTTCTTCCATTTTGATGTCGTCGTCATGAAGACTTTATTAGAGTTGGGCTGATGCTAACTAGTGTCATGCTCTCGAGCCTCCAGAATTGCAAATGCAAACTGAGTCAAGCTCACATAGTTCAATTTAGTAAACTGTATACAATGGCTAATACAAGGGGTAAGCAGAGGAGGTCAGACAGTGATGGGTCTTGGGCCAGCCATGTTAAGCCTTTGTCTTCATGCTGAGAGCAGTAGGGTCTCTGAAGCGTTTTATGGGTGAAGGTATCAAGTAGTCTCTATCATCCTGCCATGTGTCATCAGAGTCATCACCGTAATTAGCACAGAGACTGATTGCTGAGTCTGCGATGAGCTAGGGCACGTGATGTGAGGTTCCCACATCTGATTCAATGAGGTTGCCAAGCAGTCTGCACCAGCATCATTTTGCTTGCGGAAACTGAGGCTCAGAAAAGAGCAGGGACTGCTCTGAGTGGGAGACACTCATTTTCATTATTTATTTAGTTCTGTGAGCATCTCCATCAGGTGGCTTCAAGTGACGCATGTGAGACGGTGCTGTTTCTGGGGGTGTGCTTTCTTTTCTCTGCTCACTCAGCACATGCACTGACACCAGCCACATGACCAGTTTGTGCCTGAGGACATGCAGTACCTCAGACCTGCAAGTGGACCAAGGCCACCACAGGTTTTTCTTGAACAATGTTTTACTTCATTAGTTTTGGGGAGAAAGCAGAACAATAAGATGGGACTCAGTTTCAAAGTACAAGTGGTACCTTGGGAAGAAAACAAATGGTGTTGACCATGTTGGACCAGGAAGGAGATTCACCATGAGATGAGGAGTGTGCTGGGCACTTGCACCTGCAGTTAACTCTTCCCTGAGTGCTGGATCCCAGGTAGGTCCAACCTGTATCCAAGCTCAACAGGCAGCAGAAGTGACTGCTCTAATATCTTCCAGTTTCAGTACCTGGCTCCTCTGTCCACCAAAGGCACCATCACCCTGACTCATCTTTGTCCTTTGTTCCAGCCTTACATATGTTAATCACCCTGTCCCAATTCATCCTTGAAGCCGCCAAACCCCCACACCTCTCTCCTCCTGCTTCCTCCCTCTATCCACAGGGGCACATCCCTGCCCTGGCTATTTGTCCACTTGGGCTGCTATAATGCCATAACCTGGGTGGTACATGCATAACCAAAATCTATTGCTCACAGTTCTGTTTTGTTTTGTTTTGTTTTCCGGTACTGGGAATCAAACTCATGACCTTGCACTTGCCAGGCAGGCGCTGTGCCGCTATGCTAAATCCCCAGCTCCCTGCTCACAGTTCTGTAGGGCAGGAAGTCCTAGATCAAGACACCAGCAGATTCAGTGTTGGTGAAAGCTGCTTCCTAGTGTGGTATCTTTCTACTATAGCCACTCATGGCAGAATAAGTAACTCTCTGGGTCTTTTATATAAGGGCTCTAATCCTATTCACAAGGGCTCAGCTCTCATTATCTAAGCACCTGCAACAGGCCACACCTCCATATACCAGCACTGTGAAGGGGTAGATTTTTAACATGTAGATTTTGAAGAGACACAAACATTCAGATTAAAGTACTTGAGATTTTAACACTGTCTTTCTCTCTGGCCTGTGTGTATCCAGCCACCCTCTTCCTCTGCCCCCACGTGGTGTTTCAAAGGTGTGCATGGTATTGGCTGCTTCTCTGAAACCCACTGAGGCTCTGCTCTGCCTGTGGGAAGCAGTGTGAACTCTGAGGCCAGCAACATGAGCTTCTGCTTGAGCTAAACTGTCCACACTTACAGTCTGTCTTCTGTCACTTGCTCCCCTTACACACACACCAAGGCTGAACTCCTTGGCATTGCCCATCAGTCATGGCTCCAGGCCTCTGCCCTGCGTATCCCTGCCTGGCTGCCCTTTCTGTCTGCCCTGACTGCTGGTGAGTTACTGCTCATTCTTTAAGACTGGCTTTAGTTTCTTGCAACAAATATTCTTCATGTACTTTCTCTATGTGCCCTAGGTGGGCTCTGGAGTCACAGAAATGATGAATACCTGCTCTCTCCTCTCTGTGACAGGAACTGATGCCCTCTCATCCACTGTCCACCTCCACCAGACAGGGCTGGCCTTTTGGTTTGGCTCTGTTACCATATCACTCTATGGGCATCATTTGCTCAAGAGCCAGTGTTTTCCATCAGACCTAAACTCTGGCTTGAAAGGACAACATCCCTGCCTTGTAGTGTCTGTATTGAGTGTTTCCTATGTGGGAGATGCTCGGCTTCAGAGCCCTACCCACTCTTTTGCATTAAACTTTCCACAACTCTAGGAAGCAGTTCTTATTAATCCCATTCACCAGTGGTCAGTGCTCAGCCCATAGGCAGGCTGTAGAGCCCACTGTCTGAACTGCTGCCCCAGAGACCTTGCCCTGAGGTTTGTCTTTGGGCCTCATATTGAGTACATTGATCGTGGCTACGGGAATCTGACTGCAGTATAAATCCAGAGGAGCAAAACTGGGAGCAGAGGGTAGAGGAAGTGGGGACTGGCCACATGGCCCCTGACTTGTGGCTGACCACTCTCAGGATGCTCCTTGCTCACCATTGCAGCCCCCAACTGGCCTTGTGTATGAAAGGAGGGATCTGTTCTTTTGCCTGTGAGCTCAACCCAGTTCTTCCCTGGCTGCTTCCATGTACTTGCTGGTCAGTGTCAGAGGGCACCTGAAAAAGAGCTTTGTAAGGAGGGATATTTTCCCCACAAAAAGCTATGAAGTTGTTCCTCTGAAGACTGTCACAGCACCTTCCTGAACTGTTGTGATGTGACTCCAGCAGGGTTCTGGGTGACATTGTGCCCTCATCTGTCTCCAGCGCTCTCCCCGCCTCACAGGGTTTAAGTGGATCAGACAGTTAAACAAGCCTGTCTAGATCGATCCCTTGCTTTGACAGCGGCTTCTTAATCAGAGGGAACCTTGATCCCACCTTTGGAAATGTTTTCCCCTCTCTGATCTGCAGTTTTCCCAATTTCTGGCCCACGCACTTGAGGTGGTCCCCCATTGTGGTACTCATCTGTGTGTCTGCCTCCCCTAGGAAGGCAGCAAAGACCCTTGATGGCTTGACCCCCGAAAGCCTGACTTCTCTCCTGCCTTCTCCCTGAGTTCTGCTGCTCAGATTCCCCATTGGTCCCTGCAGCTTCCATCTTCACCAGGACCAAAAACATCACTCAGATGTGATAAAAGCCCATTGCTGCTCTTAGTTGCCCCTTTCTTCTCCTTTGACCTAAAGAGATAAAGTAGTAACCACTTTAGGTACTGGAGCCTGAGGTCACAGCTGGTCTGGACACCTTCCATCCCAGCTGGGGTTGGGGAGAGGATTCTCCATCACTCTCTTGGCCTTGTTGCTGCCAGACCATTCTACCCTGGCAGCCATTCCAACCAACACTTATTGCTGGAGGTAGAGAGGAGGGGATCTAGTACAATAAAGTGATAAGAGATTGTTTTCTGGAGCCAGATTTTCAGGGTGGAAAATCCTGTCCTAAACTGGGTGTGTGAGGCATGTCTGTAATCCCAGTGCTCTGGGAGGCTGAGGAAGGAACATCGCAAGTTTGAGCCCAGTCTGGGCTATTTAGATAATCCTTGCCTCAAAATAATAAAGTCAAAAGGGGTTGATGATGTAGTTAGAAGGTCCTAGGTTCAATCTGCAGTACCGCTAAATAAAATAAAAACAAAATAAATGTATAGGAAAATCTTGCCCCCACCTTACCATGTGGGAGACCTAGGGCAAATTAGAACCCATTTGTCTTCAGGTCTTTTCATCTGTAAATTGGGACCAAAGCAGGTTTTTTAAATCACAAAGTTGAGAGGGTTTAATGCAAAGCTTTAAAGAACTTAGAATAATACTGGGAGCAGAGTAATTGCTCAGGGTAGTATGTGGCTGCTCTCCACCAAATGGTATTATTTCCATGAGAAGAGCTCTTGGAAAGGTAAAGGGGAATTCTTGCACTATTTTTTAAAATCACTTTACTGAGATATGATTGCCATATAAAAAGTTGCATGTGCTTACTGTATACATCACAATGAGTTTAGGAATAAGTGTAAACCACTATCAAGTCCATACACATATCTATCACCTGCCAAAGATTCCCCCTGCCCCTTTTATTTCTCCTCCTTCTCCTTCTCCTCCTCCTCCTTCTTCTTCTTCACCTTCTTCACCTTCTCTTTCTTCTCCTTCTTCTCGTTCCTTTTCCTCTTCCTCTCCTTCTCTTCCTCCTTCTCTCTTTTTTTTTTTGATAATCTTAGTCTCTGTAGCAAAATACCTGAGACTTAGTACTTTATAAAGAAATGACTAACAGACACTTATTTTGTTCACAATTCTGAAAGTCAAAAGCTCAAGATCAAGATTCCAGCAGATCAAAGCTCTGATGAAGGCTTCTTTCTGCTTCCACAGTGATGCTGGGTTTCGGCATCCTGGCAGGGCGCAAGCAGCAAGGCAACAGGGGCCAGCTGGCTCCCTCCAGTGCTTTTATGTGGAACTCATACTATGCCGGAGGACAGAGCGTTCATGCCTCACTTCTCCTGAAGGACATGCCTCCTAATAGTATTGCACAGGGGATGAAGTTTCAACAGGAATTTGAAAGGAAACACAAATATGCAAATTGTAGTAGGTAAGAACACTTAGCATAAGATCTACCTTCTGAGCAAAGTTCAAGGATACAATGCAGCATTTATAAATATAAGCACTATGCTGTACAGTAGATCTCTAGAATTTGCCATTTTTAAATTAACATTTCCAGGGAGAGCCCACTTCTGTATCTCCTTCAGGACCCTGTCCCTCTGAACACATTAACACCCAGTGCTTTACATACTGGCTTCCCCTGCTCACTGTGCTTCATGGGGTGCAGTGAGGGGGTCTGGACCACGGAGGGCAGTCAGGTAAGTGTACGAGGGGCCACTCACTTTGTTCTTCTGGTTTGCTAGTGCAAAACAAGGCACGTACTAGCCATGCAAGTTGGTTTGGAACTGAGTTGCTGGGCTGAATATATGAATTAATAAATGAGTGGTCAAATACAAAGTAGCAAGTGTCTGAGGTATAGGGAGCTCCTGTCTTCAGAGCACTAACTAGCCAGAAGACTTATAACCAGATGCCCTGTAGAATATGACCTATTCTTTCAGAGGGAGTGCTTGATGCTGTTTACAGGGAACCTCGTACATATCAGGCCCGGCCTGCTGCAGTGTAGGGGTTAAGGACACGTTTCCACTGCAAGGACCCCTGCTTTGAATCCAGGTTCTGCCTGGATTTAAATTGCTTATGGAAACTCAGGGGAGTTGTGCAACCTCTCTGGTCTTAGGAACTAGAAGTGTGTATACCTTTAAGGCATAACAAGCTAAGGGTCAGAATAATTAAACAGATATCTGAGGACCATGGAGACAGAATGGGCTCTGGAGTCCACACCAGATTTGTGACTCTGGGGTCCTTTTTGGTTCCAAGGATCTGGGAAGGACTGTTCCGGATGCTGGATGAAGCAGGAAAAGAGAGGATGTGAAAGAGAAAGGGGCTGCTTCCCTCCTCCTCCCCTGGGCACATCACTCTTGCTGGTATGGAGATTGTCTGTTTCTCTCCTTGACAGGAGGAGCAAGTGTCAAACAGTGTCCCGGAGTCCAGGGCAAAGGCCATCTGCTGTCTCCATTTGTCTCAGGAAAGTGAGGGCACATTTCCTGGGCCCTGTAACACCCCCTCATGGGGGGGTTGTTGCAGGATGACCTCATGCTGGTCAGCAACTCTTCATGGTGATTGACATATGCAATTTCTCTCTTCCTGTCTGGCTAAGGTGTGTGGGAAAAATTGGATGTTGCTGAATAATTGAAAATGAAAATCCCTCCGAATTGATTCCGATGAAAACAAAATTGAGTTCTTCAATTAGGCACCCCGCCTTTGCAGGGCATCTGAGGCCTCTGTCTTTCCTGGCTGCAGACACAGACATTTCTTTCTACGTGCTAAGTGCATGCTTTGAGCCTGGTGGTTTCGGAGGTCTGAGAGCAGCTTGCAGTTGGTAGAATTCAAACCTAGTGAATTGCTCTGAGGGACCCTTGGGTCTTGAAGAGGCTGAGAGATGCACCCCTTCTCGCACTTCTTCAGTAGCTGCTGGTGGCATAGCTACATGCTCCGTCCAGAAATGTGTGCCTGAGGCTCTTGGGAGTGGGTTCTATCCGTCTGCTGACTCTCTGTGAGAGTCAACACTCTGATCCTAGATGAAGGTCATAGGTCCTGCTACAGAATGACATCTTACCAAGCTTTCTACTCCATGGCCTGGAGGATTGGGGGTGGAAGGAAAAGCAGGCTATTATAGTGGGAGAGAGCATGGACTTTGAGGCCAGCCGCTCAGGTTCAAGTCCTGCCCTCTCTGCACACAAGCCATGAGACTTTGCAATGTGGTGATGAAAACCTGCAGGGACAGGGGAGGGATGAGCTGTGCTAAGGCTCCCCGATGCAGATATCCCTCTTCCAAAGAGCAGGGAGCTTCAGAGCTCATCCTTCCACAACTAGCTCTTTGCAGCCCCTAACCCTGCTCCACCCTACTTCCTGTTGCTCACAGCACTATCCAGAGCAGGTCTGAAATCTCCTGTCTTACACAGGAAGGAAACATCTACATCGTCTACTGGGGTTTGTACCTAGAGTTCATGGGTAGAATTGGCAGTAGGAGGATGAATGCCCATGGGAGGAAGAGTGCCTTTTTTCATGGTAAAAACATATATAAGAAATTTACTATCTTAGACACTTTAAAGTATGCAATTGAGGGGCATTAAGGATATTCACAATGTATAATCATCAACACCATCCAGTTCCAGAGCTTTCTTGTCACCCCAAATGTCCCCCATGTCCATTAAGAGTTCATTTCCTGGCCCTCCTCCCTTAGCACCTTTTACCTAAATATTTATTGCCTGAGATTTACTATCTTCCCCAGCGTTAATTTAGAAATAAACCACAACAGTATTAGTAGATTTTGTCACCAATAGGCATCTAGATATTTTCACATCATATCTCAGTGTTACAAATATCCTCAAAATCCTTTATGCCAGAAGCTGGAAAATTTTCCTGTAAAAGTCCAGAAAATAGGTAATTTTGGTGCCCACATGGACACTACCTCAAGTACCTAACTCTGTGATGTAGCACGAAAGCAGCAAATGAATGCGTGTAGCTGTGTTTCAACAAAATTTTATTTACCAAAGTAGATGGCGGGCACGTGCAGCTGTAGGCCATAGTTTCCTGACCTCTGCTATAAGCTCTTCTCTGCTGTGAAGTTACAGAGTTATTAGACTCACGACTGGATATTGTTATTACCATGTTAATTAAAAAGCACATACATATTGCTGCTACTACACATTTTCAAATTTGTATTTGAACGTAAGTTCTCTGTATAACCCCATGTATATTATTTTTGTATTTATAAACATCATGCTGAGGAGTAGTATGTAGTTCACCTTGACTTCTGAGGGGTTCATTACAGGAACAAGCAAAGAAACCCTGGATCCTTGATAAATCATGCAGACAATTCTAGGATATCTTTGCAATATTCTAAGAAGTGGTTGTCTAGCTTCTCATTACACATGTCTAATGTCTGTTCCCACTCCTTTCAGGAAAGTCTCTTTGTAAGGCATCTATTACTCTGAGAATATTCTTTTTTTCTGTTCATCCCACATCTGTTTCTCTTTTACCCATTAATCACTCATCCTGTTTTCTATCCATAGAACAACTCAGCTTCTATGTCAACAAAATACTTATAGACAGCTCTCTAACTACCCTAAGAATCCCACCCCCACCAGTCTGTGTCAATAGACTTTTCCTGAAAAAGCCCAGCCAATAACTACTTTAGCCATCCAGGTCAAACGGTCTGTCTGAAGTGTTTAACTCAGCTAGAGTAGGAAAACAGCCACAGGCAGTATGCAAACAAGTGGGTTTAGTTGTTTTCTAATTAAATTTTAGTTGGTGACCCCTGCTTTAATTTAATCCTGACTCCTCTGGCTTTGTTTGCCATCTTCTGAATGCTCACCACTGTGTTGATATTGCTGTTTCATCTTTCTATCATCCATCTGTCTGTCCATCTGTCCATCCATCCATCTATCCATCCATCCTTCTATGCATTGGATCATCAAACTATCTATCCACGTCTAGGAGAGAGTAGTTTAATTCATATATAAACAATTTATAATTACTACCCATAGGTTGAGTTACAGAGGGAGAACAGGGTTTCTACTGGTGGGAGGTAGATGATGGGCAGGGTCACTACCAAGGGTAATCAGGTCTAAGGAAGAGATATGTTAGTCTAGAAATAAACAGTGAAGAAGACACAGGATGTGTCAGAGAGGGTAGAGTGTGGGGTCTGTGTCCTCATCTCAGTTTCTGTGTTGGGGATCCACATGAGACTTGGACTGGCTCTCTACTTGAGTCCTCCCATGGGCTGTGGACATGTCCTCTGGGGCTGCCAACATCTCGGTGCCTGACTGGTGGAGGACCTGCTCACAGGCCCCCTCACCTCTCCTGTGTCTAGGAAACTGGGGGCAAGTTTTTATGTCCAGCCCCCACCACAGGATTTCCAGGGGACCCCAGGAAAGCACACACACCAGGAAGAAGGGATCACTAGGTGCCATCTTTGAAGCTGCCTGCTATATCAAGACACACTGAGGAGAGTGAGGCAGGGATAAATCCTGCGCAGGGTGCAGGCCACAACCAGGCAATCAGAGTGTTCCTAAATGCTATAGGAAGCCAGGGAAGGGGTCGTGTGATGAGCTGTGTATCGTGACAGCTGTGTGGAGAATGGACAGAAAAGGACAAAGCAGAGCAGGGAGGTGAGTCAGGAGGAGGCTACAGAAGTCACATGGGGAGGGGAGCATAATGACTTGGATCAAGATTGTGGAGCCACCCTGAGATGTGTATGGCAGGGGGGAGTTTGTAGGCAGAGCCTGGAGCAAGTGCTGAAGACCTGCATAGGATGACTCCGGCAAACCTCCTCTGGCCTTCCTCACTCCCCAACCCCCCCTTTTGTCTGTCTGTGTGCACCCCCCCCCCATTTCTCCAGGCTCCTGTGGGCTGCGTTGATCTGCTGTCCACAAGTCAGGCACTGACGCCAGAGAACAAAGACACTGCTAATGCTGTAAATCCTGGATCCAATTTATTTGTTATTTCCACTCATTTGAAATGCACCTGTTACCCTGAAGGCCTTTGAATGCCATCAGCAGCAGCTACAGAATCAAAGGGAAATTGGAACCTTTTGGAAAAACCCTCAGTTGTTCAAAGGTGAAACAAACAAAATGAAAAGGTTTCCTTTTTTGCTCTTTCTCCCCCTACATGACTTGTTGGCCTAGATGGCTGGTCTCACAGAAGACCCCAGCAGCAACAACTACTAGGCCTATTTGCTTTGCCTGGCTATGGCTTCCGGTTCCTTCACAGTTCAATATATTCAAAAGGCCATGACATTTCATTGCAGTGCCTTTAACACATCTTACTTCCACTTTTCTTGAGACTAGGATTGTGTCGCTCTCATTTCATGGGCTGAAGAGTTCACGTAGGAACTGTTCCTGATGAGCTCAGTCCCTAGTTCTGGGTCTGAGGCCATTCTGCTCATGGAGCTCTGGGTTAGAGATGGTTTGCTCAGCAGTCAGGCAGAATCCGTGGACCCTCCTCAGTCCACCTTCAGAGCCTCACTGTGTGCTTCAGGATGCAGTCAGAGGACTTTGCACCAGCTCGGAGGAGGCAGTTCAGCTGTCTCCCAAGCATGCAGAAGCATAAACATCATCACTTCATTTCCAGTCATTTGTACTTCACTGTTTTCTATAAAAATGAGCATGATTCAGGGACAGATCAGCAGATGAAGAAAAGAGGGTTTTCTGGGGACCAGGATTGTGAGGAGTATTGGGATGACCCTGGGAGCGTGCGGACCCCATTCCCCAAGAGTGGTAACTTCAGATCTGCTTGAATGTGTGTCAGGAATCTGTGAGGTTGGTCTGGGATGTAAGGGGAGGCGGAACCCTTAAGAACATGAAGTTCAATGGCTGGGATGGCCTTAATCCCAGATCAGATCAGGGTGGGACCTCCTTAGTGTGTCCCTGATGCTGTTAAACAACACCACCACACTGTGGATGCTGACTTCATCTTGCTGCTGATTCTGTACCCCATGCTGGCTTTACCCTCCCTGCTACTCTGCTGGCTCTGATAGCACTGATTATCCTCTCTAGACAGTCTTGGACTTTAAAATGCCCCAGGTTGTGCCTCAGCTACTCTCTCAGTTCCTAGGGCATGGAATGATCAGTGTCTGCTGGTTAGCTGGGTATTGTGTCAGATAGCACCTCCTATGACAGACAGTCACAGATCATCCAGTCACCCACTTTCATATCTCCTAGGCCAATGTAGCCCTTATCACCACATGCAATATGGTGAAATAGGGTGAAAATATAGTCAGTGTGTAAATATAAAAGTTCATTACAGTAAAAGACACAGTGCCATCAATCCCCTTCAAACTACTCCTTGCTTCAAATACACTTATCTCCATCATTCTTGCCACTTTCTGAAACAGTTCTGGAAGACCTCTTTGCTGAGCATCTTTAGTTGTACTGTTGTGCCTGCCTTGATGTCCTGAATTAATTCAAAATGTTTCCCTTTCATGGTCATTTTGATTTTGGAAAAGAGATAGAAATCACATAGTGCCAGATCTGGTGAATAAGATAAAGGAACATGTGCCATAATGTTTTTATTTGACAGATATTGCCCTAAAATTTTGATTGATGATGTGATCAAAAAGTATAGTCAATGTTGGAATTTAAAATTTATTATAGTTGAAGACACATTACCATGAACCCCCATCGAAATATTCCCCTTTGCTTCAAGCACACTTATCACCTTTGGCAGTGTATTTTTTTACTGTGATAAGTTTTTTTTCGAATAGTGTGCTTGCTGACTTGTTTAACACCCGTACAACTTTCCCACAAGAACACAGACAACTGCAATGCTATGGTTTGAACGTGGACAGTGTCCCCTAAGGGTCCATGTGTTAGAGGTGTGGTCCCGAGTGGTGCTATTGGGCAGCACTTTGGGAGGTAGCACTTGGTGAGAGGTCCTTAGATCACTGGGCGTATCCCCTTGAAGGGGATTGTGTGAATCAAGTTTCTTCGTCTCTCTTTTTGCCTCCTGGATCATGATGTAAGTGGCTTTCTCTGGCACACTCTCCACCACTGCTTTCTGGTACCCTTGCCAGAAGTCCCCAGAGAAGAGCCTGCCTGGTCTTGGACTGGAACCTCCAGAACCATGGGCTAAATAAAAATTTTCTCTTTATAATTGAATTGCCTTAGGTATTTCACTATAGTAAGGAAAAGCTGACTTATAAATGCAACAACACATGGTACAAAGTAGGTGTTCATTAACTATTTGGTGAAAGAAAAAGATTGTTCTGTTTTACATCTAAAATGTCCCTCAGAAGTCTCATGTGTTCAGAAATGGGCCTTTTGGAAGATGATTGGATCAGGGGAGTGCTATATTTATTAGGAGATTACTCCATTGATGAGTTCACGGCTGGATACACCGATAGGGGGTGGGGCTTGGTTGGAGGAGGTAGGTTACTGGGGAAGTGCCTTTGAACATTTTGTCTCTAATGCTGGCACTTCCTGGCTCTTCCCTGTCTCTTTTGTTTCCTGGTTGCCACAGGATCAACAACTTTCTTCTACCATGCCTTTCTGCCATGTTGTTTCTGCTTTGGAGCCAAACAACTGTGCACTGAACCCACTAAAACCCCAAGCCAAAACAAGCTTCTCTTCCTTTGAATTGCTGTTGTCAGATGTTTTGTCCCAGCCACAGGAAGGCTGATTAATACAGGCATGAGAATGAATGAAGCTATAGCCCTTTCAGATCAAGGAGCTATGTTTAGATCTTGCTTGTGCTCTGTGTTTATGTCTAAAGTAGGGTTTGGCACTTAGTAAGCTCTTAGTACATGTGTATTGAGTGCCTGGCACTTTGGGCAGATTGTGTAGCCTTGATGCTAGAGTGATGTCCATGTGGCTAGTAGAAGATCCCAGCTGCTAAGAAGCCATGATTCAGAATCCTGTACTAAAGGCTCAGGGCTCAAGGTAAAACTGGACATTGGAAGAGAAAAAGAAGTGGGTGGACAGGAGGCCAGGTCCATCCCATGGGTCAAGTGTAGCCATAAAATCCACCAGGGAGGCTGAAGCTCAGCAGGTACAGAGAGCTCAAGCCCTGCCCCAGGCACCCCAGTCCTAACCTTGGCTGGTTCTCAACTTTCTTGGCTAATAGACTGTGAAAGAGTGGGATAAACAATAAGCCAGCTCATGAGGCTGCTGGAACTATCAGATGGACTGCTGGGTCTGGAATGCTTAGGTCACAGCCTAGAACATGGATAGTCTACAGTGTGTGCTAGTGATCATGGCTGTTTCTGATGCTACTGCAATTGTGTCTTTTTCACACCACCTTATGAGTTCCAAATCTATAAAATGCTAAGTGGCCTCTGGGACCTAGAGACAGAGGGAACAGGAGCCTGATGTACTCTGGAACAATAATCATGTGGACTCTACTCTCTGGACCTCTTTGGACTCCTGGGATATCAGACTGCAACAGAAAAGGATGGGCACCATGAAGTTATTTGAAGCTTTGCTGCGAATGACAAGGTTAAGAGCTCTTCAAAGATCATGTTAGTTATCTCTTTGCTGCAAAAGTCCTTGAGTAAGATGTTTCTTAATGGTGGTGCAATATTTTTGAGGCTACAGATGTGTTTGGAGGATGGGGTGAAAACAAGCGACCTCACTGCCAACATAAGTGCAACTTTACATTCAATTACAGACTTCTAGAAGCCAAGTGGGGGTGATCAAAGGCTCTAGACAAGAAACTCATTCTACGGCCTTACTCTTTAGCAAGTCTCATTACCAAAGGATCTGACATCTCATCATAACTTACAAGTTCATGGGTAAGGTCCACATTAATGAGAAGGTTGTGGAAGGTGGAAAGTAGATAGTCCAGTATGTGCTTCTGGTAGAAAACTGACTTAACTGATACAGTGTTTCCAATTAAGATGCTCATAGAGGGCCTCTTAACTGGATGATAAGATTGATTTGTGATTCATAAGTCTAGGGATGTATGTTTTGCTCCTTAAATTGATATTCACAAGTCTGTCTTTTTGATATTTTATTTATTTATAATTTTTTATTTAAAGAGAAAAAACAAAATCAATGATACAGTTTTAAAAAAAGATACTAGATTAACAATGGTTAATATATTGCCTATTATTATCTTCAAAGTAGTTGCTCAGATTACAAGATGTAGGCAAGAAAACTTAATCCAATACTATAAGCGCATTTAATTAGTACATGCTTGAAGTATGTAATGGGAAATTGGTACAGGTACATAATACATCTTAATGTTAAGTGAAATAAATCAGACACAGGCTTAAACATGACATGCTTACTCTTACATGAGAAACCCAAAATATAAATAAAGAGCAAAATAAAAGATAGATGATGGGAAACAGAGGATAGATCTTTTGTAAAAGAGAAGGAGACAAAGAGATAGGGGTTGGGGAGAAGGGGATGAAATCTTTCTTGAGAGACATAATTCTCCACCCTGTGTTCTGAGCTTACTTAGCCTTTTGTTGACCCAGGCTCTATGCAAATTATTATTATTTTAGAAAGATTGAACTCTCTTAGGTATTATGTATGACTTGGAGGTAAAAAGAATTCATGCCTGTATTCCTCTCCCTCCAAATGACGGTGGAGGAGAAGGACATCTACTGAAACTTAGTTGCCATGTCACCATGCTAATGCACTCAGACCTGAAGGCCAGGAGTCTCTAGGGAATAGGAATGATGTCCCTCTAGATCTCTGTCCCCAGTGCCTTGTCCCAGGGGATTGCTTGTGTGTAGATATATTTGCTGACAAGTCCCATGGGTGATGCTGACTCTTAAGAAGGGAGTTCAGGTGCTCTTGGCACAGCTGTGTCGTTACATGTGAAAACACAAAAATGTGTAGTCTCGGCTATGGGAACACAGAGGTCCCTGGCCCAGCCTCAGGACTATTAAGGGCTTTCTCAGAGCAAGGAAAACTGAGCCAAGCAGAGAGGAAGGAGTGTCCAAATGGCAAGAGTGGCAAGTTGGCAGGCAGGGCAGCACTGCTGTGCCAACAGTAAGGGAGGAGGACACCGTAGGGGCGCTCAGGCAGCCATACATATGGTGGGACCTGTGGATGTGTCGATCAGCTATGTTGAAAATAGTGTTACCATCTTGATCATTTCTCCTAAGGAGCATTTGAGAGGCTTAGTGGGGAAACCAGGATTTGAGCATGTCAATCTCTGTTGTCAGATTTTATGGGAATCAACAACCTGACTAGCTGGATTTAAAGGCTCTAGATTCCCAGGACTCTCTTGGATCTTCTGATTCATTATCTGTAGGGGACAAGGCCTAGGAATCTGCATTGTCAACAAACTCCCCAACATCCCAGCCTCTCTGCAGGATTGTGAAGTGAATGATCCCATCCAGACTCCACTTGGAAAAATGTGTGGCCCATCTTTCTTGAGGTTTCCTGAGGAAAACAGTCTCATCTCCCACCCCATCAAATGTGTTTCCTGTCTCATCCATTTTAGTTCTCGATTAAACCCAATTTGGCATGTTGTTATATCTGATTACTTATTCATCTTCTCCAGGCTTTTGGTGGGGACAATTGATTTTGGGTCCTTTGAGGAACCAGCCCAGAGGCCTGCTGTCCCACTAACACCCTGTCCGAGGAGTATCACTTGGCCTGGGCCCTCTCTTTTCACTGGGTGCGGTGGGGACACAGTGATGTCTGGGGAAGAGGAAGGGGTATCAGTTTTGTTTGCAGGAGGTCTGGGCCTCAAGTGGAGAACTCAGATTAGTCCCTGCCAGAAGTTGGAGTGTGAGGCAATTTAGCAAATTGTAGCTTGCAGCAGATGTTTAATTAGTCGTGAGGCAGCGTCTGGTGGCTGGTGGGGAGGGTGGCTTGTCTGCTTCTGCCACCACTGTGGAGGGGGATGTAAGCTTTGCAGCTAGGGGGCAAAGCTGGGTCTAGGGGAGTCAGGCTTGAGGGAGAGGGACTTTGAGGTGTGAGGCTTTGGGATGTGGGAGGTCCAGGCTCTGCAGATGACCACATTCCCTGGTGTGACTTGGAGGTTGTCCTTGTAAGATCCTGCCACACTTCTGCTCTCCTCTCCTGCCACTAGTCCTATCCCTGGCTCTGCTGCAAGCCTGCTGGACAACCCCCACCCTCCTGATTGTGCCTCCTCCGCCTCCTCTGCTCCTTCTGTGGAGCCTTTGTGCACCTCCGTGCTCCATTGGGTCCTATGACTCTTCCCAGATCCTTGATCCACACCTGCTGCTCCCCTGCCTGGAACTCCTCCAGGACGCAGTCCTGCAGGTCATGGAGCAATACAAGCTCAGGCTTTCTCCAGATTCCAGAAGCTTCTTGGCCACATTGTTCTCTCTTCCCTAGGCAAATCTGACTTGGAAGGGCTCACTTAGAGACAGCACTTACGTCAGAGCTGCAGGGACTCTAGTCCCTGCTTCCTGTTGCCACCCACTCCCCGTGGCCCACAGGAGAAGGTGGACAATGCCTTGTCAAGAGAATGAAGGGCGGTTCCTGGTTCTCAAGTGGGTAAAGGTACAGAAACTGAGTCTCTAGCTTCTGTCCATTCCTGCCTGATGTGATTCAGTTGCAGTGCACAGAAGGAGCGTTTGTTGGCTTTCCATGCCAGACTTCCTGAGGGCTGAGGGCAGTATGCCTAACTGACTGATTGCTGCACCCTTGGTGTGACCATGCTGCCTGGCCTGAGAGTCATGAATTGGTGCAGTTGAGGAGCAAAGGAAGGCAGAGTAGGTGCTTGGAGGGGACTGGCTCAGCTTCCTGCTTCTGGAAAAGTTGTCATAGGCCAGCACTGGAGAGGTCTGTGGGCTCTGGTTTTGGGACTGGCTGCTCACTACTTAGGGGATGTTGGCATGGTTGTGTTATTTCTCTGGGTCTCTGTTTCTTTGGATGGATGACTATCTAGCACTAATACTGTGAACCAAGGCACAAAGCAGCCTAATCATCCAGAAACAGCACTCATAAGAATAGTTAATGTTGACTGAGCACTTTTTGCACAATGGCTCCATGAATCCTCTCTTCTGCCCCATGAAGCAGCTCTCTCATTATTCCTGTCTGACAGATGAGGGAAGGGAGGTCTGGAGGAGTTGGTTTCCCTGCCCAGAGTCTCTTTGAGAGGTGGGCTTGTCAGTTAGAGGACATTTGCTCCCCAGAGGATGTGGACCAATATCTGGAAATATTTTTAGTATCCTAGCTGGTGGGGAAATCTGACATCTAGTGGGAAGGGACCAGGAATTTTAAACACCCTACAATGCATGGAGGAGCTTCTGGAGCCAGGAATCTTCCAGTGCCAAATATCAACAGCACTGAGGTTAGGAGACCCTGACTTCCAGCTACAAGCAGATTTGACTCAGCCAAATTGAGTCTATGCTCCAGGGTACCACATTCTGTTTGGCTCAGGCCCCAAACATATTTCTCCACCCTCTGCTTAATATTTGTGTGACAGAAGAAGTGTTCCCCTCAAATCACAGATAATCACAAGTGTTATGTTTCTGTCAGTCCTAACTGTGTGGGAATGGGCAGTCTCATTTGGGGCATGCTTACTGCTGGAAACAGTTTTTTCTTAGTTTATGGCCTTAGTTCATTCAGCACTCTCCCAGCCACTGTGTCCTAGGACAGTCTGTGGTCCTAATTCACAAGACCAGGGCTTCACATAAGCCCTTCCGGGACCCATTTATCAAGTGCTGCATTAACCTGAGGATCTCCAAACTGCAGACACCACACCTCGCCAGTCAGGCACTTAGTGTCTAGCTCACCATCAGGAGGCTGGTGACAGGTTGATTGATTGTGCCAACTTGAGAAGTTTAGTTAAGAGAAGCTTAACTAAATTGACTCAGCAATTCTATACCCTAGGGTATAGGAGACCCACCCTAGGGCGGCTCATCGCCTGGATGGTGTAAAGGGGAAATGAGGAAGGACAGATCTGCTTCTGTTCTTAGAGAAGCTCTCGTCTTCCCCTTCAGCTTGGATATTATCTTCTGGCTTCTAGTGCAGACTCTTCAGCTTCCATCATAGACTCTTCAGTCTTTCAGCTCAGACCCATTGGTTGCCTGATACAGACTTGCACAGGACACTGCAATGAGCTCCAGGCCTTGGACTGGATCCTTTGTTCTCCAGTAAGCAGACACCCTCTGCACGCTTCCTCATCCAACTCTGACCATTGTAAGCTAATCTTGTAATTTCTTATACATTTGTATATCTTGTGTTCTATCTGTTTCTCTGGTAAAATGCTGATCCAGGTGGTTCCAAGGAAGCTCAAAAATCCAAGCTTTGCTCCACAATTTTGCTTCACCACCCTCAACACTGTTTCTTTGGGCTACATATATGTGGTCCTGTGGTCACAAGGTGGCTGTGACAGCTTCAGACATTAGAACTTCTCACTGTGATTTAAAGTAAGAAGTGGACAAATGGAAGCCTTTTATTGTAGAGGTTCTTTGATCCAAGTAATTATTTTCTGAGATGATGTCTTCACCTGTAATCTTCCTCTGCAGCTCACCGCCTAGGACTAGGCTGCTGGTGATCCTAAGAGAAGATCAAGATGGAGACGCTGAGGTAGATGAAGGAGAAGGTAGTGGGCAGTGGTTGTAGGGTGAACATGTGGCTTTGTCTGCCACAAGATGACCATACTACTGCATGTCAGAGATGGTCCTGGAGCCTGGGAACCGTAACTGTGCACTCACAGCACCTCACTTACAGTGTCCATAGTATTTACCTGGGGGCCTTGTTGGGGAGTGAGCCTCCTGCCATGGTGGGGTTTTCCTTCCTCACTTTCTCGCATCTGCAGCCACCAAAGAGTCACTAGGGGTCTGTTGTGCTTTGGAAACTGACCTAGTCACCGAGTCACAACCAAGATGGTGAATGTAGGATGGTATTCCTGTGTCTCAGTCCCAGCCTGTCTCTCCTCACTTATTCCTGCTTCTGTCCTTATTTGAACCCGAGGCAGCACATCTGCACACAGTGAATCAGACCCAGACTGCACTTCTAAAGCGTCTGGGAGAAGAAAGCCACTCCCAGTGAGCTCGCCCCCTCTCCAAGGTTCTCTGGGTGTCTGGGATGAGGCTGGGGCTCAGAGAGCACTGTGCTTTGCAGGGTAGGAAGCCATCTTAAGGCTTTCATGTCAAATGGCCTGGGGGCCCGCTCTGCTGCTCTGCTGTGTGTGCCCTCAGACACCAGCAGGGCCACAGTTCCCGGCGCCTTCCCTAGGTTACAGGGCCACTGGAAGGAAAGACTCATGTGGAGGAAGGAGCTGCTGGGCACCATGTGCAGGCAATAGTGGTGGAGAGCGAAGGTGTAGGCAGTCAGAGGTAGGGCTGCAGGTTCAGCTGCCTGTGTGGGTGAGGAAGAGGAAAGGTCCCTAAGTGAGCTTGTGGCTCAACATGGCCTGAGATATCTGCCTGGGCAGGTGGCGAGCTCCCAAGGGAAACACGCTAACAAATCCTGGAGGATCCACTCAGAGCTACTGAGAGGTGATACCTACTCCTCATGAGAGCCTGGGACTTCCAAGTCCTCTTATAAATGAGATTTTGGGCTTCCACAGACTCCAGATGTCCCTGTCCCTTTGAAGCTGTTGGGGCTTTGTGGGCTAGTGAATCTGAGGGGAGGGTTCCTGAAGCTGGGTTGTTGCTTCTCCTGGACACTGTGGGGGAGAGCTCACCAGTTGCTGGGTAAGCTGCCAAGACAGAAACACTACAGAAGGAAAAGGAGGAAGTCAGTGTGCATTTGAAAAGCTCCATTCTGTGTGACTGGGTGTGTCTTCTGCTGCCGTCTCCTGTGGACATCAAGACTCCAGTTTCTCAGCCTTCCAATGGAAACATACCTGTGACTCTTCAGGAGCTTTCAGGATCTGTCTTGCACCAGTGCTGCATCTTTCATTCCTCTTGCACTCTTCCTCCTTCTTGGCTGAGCAGCTAATTGATCCTCTGGTTCTCCAGATACAGAGGACCATTGTGGACATATTATGGATATGGCTTTCTAACCTCTGAACCTATAAAACCATCAATAAATTCCTCTAGCAGAAATATAAATACTCACACACACACACATATATATATATATACAAATTTATGTATATATATATATACACACATATATATGTATATATTTTTCTGTTCCTCTAGAATATATATATATATATATACAAATTTATGTATATATATATATACACACATATATATGTATATATTTTTCTGTTCCTCTAGAGACTCTTAACCAATACAATATGGTAGCATGAATAATGCCCTTCACATCTGTCTGTGACTCCAGGACCTGTGGATATTACCTTATATAGCTAAAGGGACTTTTCAGATGTGATGCGTAAAGGCTCCTGAGATAGTTCTGGATCATCCTAGTGGGTACAATTGGAATCACAGTGGTCCTTATAGGAGGGAGGCAGGGATACAGGGCAGTATGGTGTTGGGGGAAGTGATAGGGTGACACACTTGGAAGAGGGAGGGCGAGCTGCAAGCCAAGGAAGCTGGGAAGGCTGGGAAATGATCCTAAACTGGAGCCTCTGGAAGAACCTCTGCTCTGGGAGACAGATTTGAGACTTCTGACTTCCAGAACCACACTGGAATAAATTTGTGTTGTTTTAAGCCAGCGAGTTTGTAGGACTTTAGACTCAGATCAGCAAACCTGACCTCATCCACATGGTAAATATTCCAGCCTTTTTGAGCTGGTGGTCTCTGTGATACCCACCTGACTCTCCCGTGGAATATAGAAGCTGCTGCATGTGTTATGCAGACGGTGGGACTGGAGAGTTGCAGTGAGCCTAGTACTGAGGCAGGCAGGGGCCATGAGTTAGAGACTCCTGGGCATATCCCTCAGGCTGTAGGTGACTTATTGGACTAGTGAGCACAGTGCTCTGGGCCACTGCGGGGCCCTGGTGTGAACCCCAGTGAATAAAGCATCACCAGAGGGGCTCCTGGGCCCTGCATCCAATGCTTCACAGAGGCCACTCTCCAGCCATCTGAGTAGGTACACATATCATCACCTATCGCTTCAAGGGATGAAGCAATGGAAGTGTGAGGGGGTGAAATCACTCACTCAGATTCTGCAGGTGAAAAGCAGGAGAGCAGGGTTTGAGCCTACCCTGCTGGTGCCAGCAAAGGTCCTTTTAGTTACGCACCTGCACTGCTGCTCCGGTGACCTCAGGTCTGAATCATGCGTTGTCCGCCCTGTTCCTCTTTCTATGGTGTCATTTTCTGGAGAGCAGGGAGGGCCCGAGAGGATGAGTTCTGTCCTTGTCCTTCACTGTTTCCAGTTGCAGCAAGTGACAAGAGCATGTAACAAGGACGTGCACTTACATGTGAACGGTCCAGTGAATGCTGGTCTCCAAGTGTTCTGATAACAGCAGATATTTGTTTAGCAAAAGTATGTCTCAGGGTATTGGGGATATACTTACACTATTTTATATATAGATTGTTAATATATTTACATATATAAATATATACATTAGTATATATACTTCTGCAGCCATTAGACACCCAGCGACCTAATGTAGGTCAACTGTCGCTGAAGCGTTGAGGACCTCTTTTCTTTTTTTTTGTTTTTGTTTTTGTTTTTGTTTTTTTCCGGTACCGGGAATCGAACTCACGATGTCGTGCTTGCCAGGCAGGCACTGTGCTGCTGAGCTAAATCCCCAGCCCCGAGGACCTCTTTTCTATCCACAGATTAAAAGAATCAGAAATACATGTGTCTGCTTTAAAATACACACCTGCCTTTCTCAAGCTGCCTCTGCCAGTAGCTGAGTGTTAGAAACACTGCCAGGGCTTTGCTCAAGGAAGAGTTGGAGTGCCCTCAGCACTCAGTCTCACCTCATCCCTTTGTCTTATTCTCTGCACTGATGACACATGGGCTTCTCCTGCCTGCAGTGGAGGTTACTTCTCGGAATCATGGACTCCACGTGTCAGGTTCCTGGAGAGAGCTCTGCTCTTAGAAAATGGAGCTGCTGGAATCAAGTTCTGCTTGTTAGAGGGAATCCTGTTTAGAAGGCGCCCCAAACATGTCAACAGCAGCTGCTCTCAGTGTTGAGAGAATGGCAATGATTTTCCCTGGGAGATGTGGAGCAGCATCCTATGAGAAGCGGTTAGGCAATAATTTAACATTGTTGTTCTGCCCTGAGCTGACATGAGCTGCTTCTCGAGGGAGAGTTTAGGGAAGTTTGTTCTCTCTGTGGGAAATCACAAAGCCATTTGATTTGTTTTCCACTTAAGACCCTGAGTGTTTAGTGATAGGGATTCATCATTCATTCATTCATTCATTCATCCATTCATTCATCATAGGCATATTTATTAAGCCAGGTCCTGTTTAATTTCACTCACTTAGAGGCTTGTGGCAGGTGTTCATCCATTTATCCATTCATTAATTCATTAAGCAGACATTGCCAAGTACACATGTGTTTTTGTGCTGGAACCCAGGGATATTCTAATACAGGAGTCAGCGAGGTCAAAGTTTGCCCTCCAGGAATGGATTTCCAGTGGCAGAAATGTACCCGTAAGCAAACAAAGCATACAAAATGAGCTGGTCCTCTGACAATGACATGGCTGGACTCCATTTACTGAGCACCTGTTGTGCACCTTCACCTGTATCCTTGTCCTTACACACTGCACCCAAGCCATTTCTTGAAGCACGGTCATTATTGCCTCTCTGAGCTGGTGAGGAAAAAACATAGGTTTGGAGAGCTGAAATTACTGGGCCCATGCTACACAGATGAAACTAAGACACAAGTCCAGGTCCGTCCTTCTCCAAAGCTCAAACAGTGTCTACTCCGCTGGGTTGTACCAGCACCAGTGGAAGAGATGAATGCAATAGGAGCAGATGGAGGCAAGAAGCAGCTCTGAGAAAGGCATCTGAGTTGGAGTCTGGAGGCTGAGTAGAAGTTTTGCTGCCATGGAAGAGGCAGAGAAGCTTTCTGAGTGAAGAGACCAATATGTCTTGAAAAAGTAAGATATTTGGAGGGAGATTAGTGGCAAACTTTGGAAGAAGTAGTAAGGACCTCCAATGTACGAGCTGTCCAGAGTCTGGAATCATTTGTCCTGTTGGAACAGAGAACAAGTTCATGGCTTCCCTGTCTGGAGCTGAGCATCTCAATGACTTTGAGCATCGCCCCCCACCTTTATGAGGTTATAAAGGACACTTATTTACTTATAAGTAGGACCCTTATTTACTTTATAAGTAAATAGTTTTAAGTATTTACTTATAAATACACTTATTTACACCCTATTACTTATCTCCATCCACCTGACTTATAAATCTCAAATTTGGAAAATCAGCCCACAACTCAGAGAGACTTTCCAGTGAGCAATGATGCATAATAGCATTTTAAGATCTGGCTGGCAGCCAATCACGGTGGAGCATGCCTATAATCCCAGCACTCTGGGAGGCTGAAGCAAGAGGATTTCACACTCAAGCCTGGCGTGGACAAATTAGCAAGAACCAGCTTCAAAATAAAATATGAAGAGGGCTGGGAATGTAGCTCAATATGAAGGCCTTGCTCACCCCAAGTACCTTTTAAAAAGGTGCAGTTGATTATATATGCTGTTCTTAAGAGCGCGGGGGGATGGTTTCACATCCCACAGGGGAAAGCGTGATCTCCAAAGTAACTAGCATTGCACTATTGATAGAGGTGCTGGACTATGCAGAACAAGAGTGTCCATCTTCCTTCCTGACATCTGAGAACCCTACTGGGTGCCTGAGTTCACCTTGCGCATGTGTGCGACTCCAGTGGCCAAGATTCCTTCATTAGCCAGCAACTTCAAAATGTGCTGTGTCCAAGGGAAAAACGAAAGGAAAAAAAATAACCAAGTGTCAGTTTCAGAATATTTGTCCTGAATTAAAAAAAAAAAAGACTTCTGTTCTCTTGTCCTTTCTCTGCTGTCTTAGAAATTGGATTAGTCATTATTAAACATTTTGAAGTGGAATAAAAAAAAGGCAGAAGATTCCAAGGGCACATCGTCACTTTGATCTTAACAGAGCCGTCATTGTTGGAGCCTGCACAAAGGCAGTTTGCATTACACATTGAGATTCTGGTAATTAGGGCCTTGTAATGACCTGTTCCAAAAGGAAACAGCTCTATTCCTTATTTGCCGTTAAGAACACCAAGAGTTTATTTGCGGAGAATTGGGTTTAATTCAATTAGCAGGAATTGTGAGGCATTCACAACACAAGGTATATTAGCCCAGCACTTCGTTTGTAATGAGACCCAGAAAGCATTTAGGGAAAGAAAAGCTAATTACCCAAGATTCTCTTTTTTCAATAACACAGAAGGTTTAGTCCAAATTTCAGAGGCCCCTATTCCCAAATCCCTTAAGCTTTAATTAATGATTAACAGAGCAGAGGGATGCAGAGGAGGACAGCAAAGACGCGCCATGGACTTGGTGCCAAAGGGTGTCATTAATAAGCCCCACCCTCAGAAAACTCTTCACAGCTTGCAAAGCCTTTCCACAACCATTGTCTTCTTTGAATATTCATGTCTTCCTCCTGAGCCTCTTCGCCAGCCCTGGGACTCTTTCCTTCCTGTGTGTCCTGAGTTTCAGATTAGTTTGCTACTTGCAGTTTGCCTTGAGCAAGTCCTCAGCCAGCCAGTTGGCACACACTGGACAGTGCAGATAGAGCCCATGTCTATCATTCCAGAGAGTTCTAAAAGGCAATGGGGAGGAGAAGGGACCCCCTACGCCAGCTCCTCTTGCCTTTCTGTTTTTGATGTGATGCAAGGGAGTGAGGCGGGAAAGCATATGGAAGGGAAAGGCAAGCATATTGTGTGCTTTCTAATATTGGTGTCTCTCTGTTAATGTTCAGCACAGGTGTGGGTTGTGCTGACCACTGCACTTAGTGAGAGTTCCTTTTCCTTTTGGGTGGGGGTGGAAGTAGAGGCTTCAGGGCCAGCAGGTGATGGAGCCAAGAGAGTCCCCAAACTCATGTCACTAATGGAAGGACTGGATATTAGTGCTCAGGATGGCCAAGTGTGTTCTACTGGATAGTTCTTGTACCTAGTGGATGGGAAGAGCCAGATGGGTCCCCTGTAGAGCTCCCCAAGTCCCTCAGCTTCTGGCTACACTGAGGCTTGGAGTTTTCTCCAGAGCAGCCATGGGGAAGGAGTGCCTTTGTCCTCGATTCAGCCAACACAGGGATGGATGTCTTAGTGCATGTGGGCCCAGGCCACACAGAGTTCCACTGACTGATGGCCACCAGAGTGTCACCAGGCCTTGGCTAGAACTCAAGGATAGGGGAGAGAGGCAGCAGCCCTATGTGAAGAGAGTGAAGACCCTGGTGTTGCCTTAAGCAGGATACTGGGAATCCTTAATGGCTGTGCAAAGGCTGGTTTGTTTCTTGAAGATCATTTGAGGACTGATGAATTTGGTGATGGGCCCAGGGAACCTAGCTGGGGTGGAAAACACAGGACCCCCAAGTGAGAACATGTTGGAACATCCAGGAGAAGATGCTGTCATTGGGAGAAACAGGAAGATCCCTGGTTCCCACCTCCAGCTTTGGAGGCCTGGAGCAAGATGTGAGACTTTCTTAGCCTCATTGTCTTTATCAGCCAAAAAATTCTCAAATCAGATCTTGCTTGCTTCCTAGGACTAAAATGCTGACACAGTGCTCCAAGGGAGTGAGCTGTTTCCAGATGGTTGCAGGACTGATATCGCTTGTAAAGGCAAAGGAGGTGGATGGTGTCCCTCAGGTCCAACCACAGGTTGAGATTTCATTGGTGGTAGGTCTGGGGCTGCATCACAACTGGGGAGAGATGAGCTGACCAGTGCGTGCTCCTTCATTTTTTTGTTCTCTTGGGAAATTTCAGTGAAGCCATTTGATGTTCCAGGACCTGACTCACCTGGCTGCCCAGCCAGAACTAAGCCTTTTCTCTGATCACCCTCAGAGCAGATGATCTCTCACAGCCTCACTGTCTTAGTTTCTTCAGTAGACACCACAGCCAGCTCTTGGGGATGTCATGGAGATGGATGAAAGGAAGACGTGTAGGTGTGTGTCCCATACCCAGGTTGTGGTAAACATCATCTGGGTTCTTTGTACCACCAGCAAATCTCCAGTGGTTGTTGTACACTAGGTTGAACTCAGAACAAATAAGCCATGGTGAGGGCTTCAGGGAGTTTTCTCCCCAAAAGGGAGAGAAAATCAATGTGATGGCTTTGGTGTTTTCTGGAATGAGAAAAGCTTCTGAGAAACACATGCACAGATATGATGCCTGGTCAGAAGTCTCCCAAACCCACAGATGAAGAGACTACTGTGGATAAACAAAGTACACATTTGTGCCATTATCCTTTCTGTAACAGGTCAAATGTTGGTGGCTGCCACAATTGGCAAGAGAGCAAGACAGGCTTCCAAGAGCACAGGAAACAGTAAAAGTGGAAGAATAAGCAGTTCACTGAGATAAATTGGGATGGAGGCTTGGAAAGATGGAACATATAAGGTGGGTGTATTAGCCACTCCCACAATGCCCAAGCTGAGTTATAAGGAAAGGAGATTTATTTAGGCTTATGATTCTGCAGGTCTGAAGTTAAGGTGTGCATCTGGTGAAGGCTTTCTTGCAGGTAGAATTCCAGGATGATACAGGGTGGCACATGGCAAGAGATAAGCAGGGCGCATATGTGAGTGTTTGTCTCTTCTCATTTATCCCTCTTCTTATAAACCCCCCAGGATGGGAGAGACTCCACTCTAATGACTTTATCTATGCTAATCAACTCCCTAACTCCTCCCAAAGGCCCTAGCTCTAAACACAGAAGTCCAGCTATGTTTTACCCCTTAATGTGTCACAGTAGAGACTGAATTTTAACAAATGAAGCCCTGAGGCTAGAGGAGCTAGAAACCCAAGTCAGGCTTCATAGAACTTTGGTCGGCTGTCAGCAAGAGGGCAGGGCCTATTGGAGTCTCCTTGGGGGGGGGCGGTCAAAGAAAAGGTCACATTTATTAACAACTCATATTTCTGATTGTGGTTTTTGACAAGAAGGAAGTCCTTGACTTTAAGGACAATTCAAGGGTTCTGGGAAATTATGTGGCTTTGAAAAGTGGTGCTAACAAGAGCCACCAAGGTGTTGGTTGAAGCAGGAGATTTGACGCTACTAAAATTACCATGAGAAACATGTTGACTTGGGGATAGGTCTATGCACAGCATCCCTTACTAAGACACTGTCAACCCCAAGGCATATTTGATCCTGTCTGTCCCCTACCATCTCCCTTGTCTTGAGTACTAGGAAGCAGGGGCCAAGATAAAGGTTTGAATGTGTTATGGTTTGTGCCTGGTTGTCCCCCAAAAGCCTCATGCAGTCATGGGCAGGCTTCTAGAGTTTATGACTAATTCATGGTCCAGTGTTGGGATTATGGGTGTGAGTGCTACACCCACCCTGGGGTGGATAGTTTGCATACAGTATAAAGGAGGAGAAGAGGCTTGCTCTCTGCTGCTCCTCTGTTTTTGCTCTGGCTGCTTTTGCTGTTTTCCACTGCCATGAACTGGTGCCCTCTGCCATGTGCCACTCTGCCTTGGAGTCAGCTGATTATAGACTGAAACTTCCACAAACTGTAAGCTAAATAAACCTTTCCTTCCTTAATTCTGGGCATCAGGTATTTTGTCTCAGCAATGAGAGAAAAATAACCAGGACAGAGTTTGGCACCAGGAGTGGGGTCATTGCTGTGACTCTACCTGACCATGTGGTTGAAGAGCCTTTGGGAATGGCTTGTGGGAAGAGTTTGGAAAGGTTCAGAGATTTTGCCTGACAAAGAAGTGCTAGATTGCCTTTGGCTGTTCTGTATGGGAGATTCTGGTCAGAACTCTGAAGACCAGAAGGCTGATAGAAATCCTGCTGGTAAAGACCAGGCTCTGGAGGATTCTGCTGGGAAGAAAGACTGAATTGGGTGCTAGACTCCGGATGATGTATGTTATGACTTGGCAGAAAGTTTGTCTGCATTTTGCTTGTGTCCAGAGGATTTGCCTAAAACAGAGATTAAGGGCAGTGGACTAATTGATCTGGGAGAAGAAATTTCAAGTCAGTTGGATGTTGAGGCAGTGGCATGGCTATTATCGGGGGCTTTTAGCCAGACTTATGTTCAGAATTAAGAGCAAAGAGCCGAGCAGGGTAATTTAAAATGTGAGTTTGGCCAGAAAGGAAGCTCCAGTAAAACTCCAATCTTTGTGGATTGCAAAGATAGAGCTGAGGAGATCTAAATTGCTAAGAAGGAACAGGAGAATAAAAAGGATAGCCTGAGGGCATCACAAGAAACAGCAAGTCTCCACTCTTTGCAGCCTCAAACCTGCAAAGATGAAAGTTTGCTTTGAGAAAAAACCTGCAGAGTGCCATGTACCAGAACGGTGGCAGCATAGAGAATTTGTTCCTCAGAATTGAATTCAGAGTGTTGAGAAATCTAAGCACTCAACCCCTATGGCTGAGAGGGGAAAGCCTGGCTACTGCTCCAGGTGGCAGCAGACCTTAGCATCATCCACATGGCACTGGTTTTAGGCACATGCAGAATTCAAGAGTTCTGAGGTTAAGAAGGCTTCCACCTGGATTTCAGAAGGCTTGGGAGGCCAGGCAATGTACCCCTGAGAGAGCACTGTGTGAAGCTGGGAGGGAGAAGCAAAAGGTGCAGTGGAGACCCCAGAAGTTTGTATAGGGTAGGAACGTGGATTTCCCTAGGAAAGTGGCAAGGAGGAAGCAAAGTGGGCCCAGGAGAGAAGCCGTGTGAACTACAACCACCAAAAGTGCCATAGGGGCAGAGCCATGTAAGGCCTTTGGAGCTCACAACTTATCACAGATTGCTTGGGATGTTCCACATGGAACTACAAGACTTAATGTTAGCCCTGCTGGATTTTGGACTTGCTTTGATGCCAATGCTTTGTATCCCCCTGTTTATACCTTTTGGAATGGTAATGTTTATCTTGTGCCACTGAATATTGGAAGTATTTAACTTTTCATTTGTGTAGGGGCTCACAGCTAAGAGTTTTTCTTACATCTCTGAGGAGACTTGGGACTTGGACTTTTCAGCAATGCTGAAACTGTTAGGACTTTGGCAACTCTAAAATGTCTTTTGTATAATGAGATATGAATGAGTCTTTGAGGGGCCAGGGCAGGAATGTTATGGTTTGTGTCTGGATGTCCCGCCAAAGTCTCATGCAGTCATGGGCAGGCTTCTAAAGTTTTGTAATTGATCCATGGTCCACTGTTAGGATTATGGGTGTGAGTATTACATCCACCCTGGGGCAGGTAGTTTGCATACAATATAAGGGAGAGAAAGAAGCTTGCTCTCTGCTGCTCCTCTGTTTTTGCTCTGGCTGTTTTTGCTGTTTTCCACTGCTGCGAACTGGTGCCCTCTGCCATGTGCCACTCTGCCTTGGAGCCAGCTGATTACAGACTTAAACTCCCACAAACTGTAAGCTAAATAAACCTTTCCTTCCTTAATTCTGGGCATCAGGTATTTTGTTTTAGCAACAAGAGAAAAGTAACCAAGACAGAATGGAAGTCATTTATGCAGGAGAGGGCCCCTGAAAGCACAGGTATAAGGGGTCAGAGGGAAGAGGCAAGGAGGCTGAAGGAAGTACTTTAAGGAGCAAGTTCCTGCTGGGGACCCTGTGTGTTAATGCACAGTTTGTTGAAGCAATGCTGCCATCAGTTAGGAATGCTCTTGGGACACAACTGCTGACCCCTTTCAGCTTGCCTTGTATACAAAGTAGCACATGAGAGCAGAGCAAGGCATCTGAAGGGAGAGCTTACCAGTGCCTGCATGAAGAACCTGGGTGTGGGAACAGGAGGCATGTGGGGGTACTGAGGCATTTGCTGTAGCCCTCTGCACCTAGAACTCACTCCTAGTCCTCCCTGTTCTCCTAGAATTCTTTCCTGAGCCTGTGCTCTGGGCCCATCTCAGTGGCTTCCACCCAGCCTGGCACTTGAAGTCCAGTTTTCTAGGCTTCCAGCAACTGTGTCCAGCAATCTTTCCCTGCCTATGCAAATTCCTTCTGCTGCCCAGCCCTTCCCTCCAAAGAAGCATCACCTCGAATTTGTTCTGATGATTATTTATTAGTACCTCCTGATGTGCATTTTCCTGCAGTGCGTGTGATCTTGTGCAAGACCTGCTCCTCTGGAGTCTTTGGAGCTCTGTGTTGAGCTGTCATTTGTTGCTGAGAAGTAAACATGGAGGCTTTTTGTTCCCTTCAAAGTGTGTTCCCAGCTACTCCCAGTGTAGCCCAGCAGGTACCTGCTTCTAACTCAAACGGCATGTTATATATTGGATTTGTTTTCCTTTGCAGATCATCTGCTCACAGATGTTTGTCCTTTGGCTTGTTTCTTTTTCTAATTAATTTTTTATTAAGTTTTGAAACACCTTCTGTCTTCACCAGTTCCAGCCACTATAGGTAATTCTATTTACTCTGAACCCAGGCTGGTCACCTGCCGTCTTAAGGCTGTGCAATCTCAGTGGCTAAGAGAGGACAGAGACTTCAGTTAACTGGCCAAGTGGTCCTATCCCTCTCGTCCAGACAAGAGGGAAGTATGGTTGGATTCCTATGAGGAGTGGAAAAAACAGTGAATGGCTCTGAACCATCACATGGAGGTAATGGATGGGGTAGAGGAAAAGGAAGAGGCAAAGGCTGGAAGTGACATACCAGAGAGAAATGGAGCAGGTCTTTTGGTGCTTGCTTTGAATATGTATGTGTATGTGTGTACCCCCCCCACACGCACACAAATGTGTATGTGTGCACATAGTTGAACCGTTGAATCCATAAGGCCATTCTTTGAAATTATTTCCAGAAAGGAGGAAGAAGATGTAAAGAAAGTATCAGTTGTGCCAAGCACTGTGTTAGGTTTTTAAATGAAGTAGCAGTACAGTAATAGAGGTAACAACAAAACAGTAATAATGCCTTGTGATAGCAGACATGCTTTGTATCTTTATTCTGTACCATTGTTTGTTTCAGTTCTAAATTCTTTCTGTGCATTATTGCTTCTACTCCTTAAATAACTATGTAGCCACTATGGACAGATGAGGAAATTGAAGAACGGGGAATTGACTTGCCTCAGATCATACATAGCAGAAAGGAGATGAAACTCGAGGGTCAACAGAAAACTTAATCTTTCCTTTTCTTCCCCTGCCAGCTCGCAAGGGTCCCAGGCTGGTTGTGAGGAGCTTAGGTTTGACCTACCAGGCAGAGAGATATTGCTCAATGCAGGAGAGGCAATGGGAGGGTACTTGTCAGAAAGTGGGCTGGCAAGCATGCAACCTGGCAGAGAATGATACTCAGTGCATGATTTTTCCCTCAGAGGCTGCCTTGTCCTCCCATGCCAAACTAAGCTCTGGCCACCTGGAAACCTCCCTATGCATGTGTGCCCAAAGCCCGTGGCCCCTTCCCAGGCCTTCTTCATTTGCCTGTGGTGCTGTGCACTGACACTCAGAGTGGTGCCAGATTGCTTTATGATAATGTGTCCTCAAGAGCTGTCCTGATTCTAAGCTGCCTTCCACTCAGGACAAAGCAATACCAACATGCATTCAGATGGGTGCTCTACCCTGGTGCACAGTGGGATGCTTTACTGTTGGCTTTCAGATGCTCACCAAGATGCTTATTTCACCTCAGGGGCTCTTTCCTAGATGGCCCCTCCCAATGCCTCTGACTCTGTTTCCCAAGGTGGCCTCCACACTGCCAGGGATGACCTAATATGTACCAGTCCTGCCAAAGAAGATGAGATGCTTGGGCCACTGGGGAAAATGAACATTATAGTCTGGATCTAAAATGTCCCCTAAAAGTCTTGTGTGCTTAGGGATGGAGCTTTTGGAGGGTGACTGGATTGCAGAGATGATACACTCATCAGTAGATTCATCCTTCTATGAGTTTAGTAGCAGAATGTGCTGTTAGGAGGTGGGGCCTTGTTAGAGGTGGGTCCCTGGGAGTGTGACCTGGATGGGTGTATTCTTGTGCCTGGATCCTCCCTTCTCTCTCTGCTGCCTGGCTGCTATGGGATGAGCAGCTTTCCTCTGCCAGGCCCTTTCTTCATGTCACTTCTGCCTCAGAGCCATGGACTGAACCCACAAAAATTGTGATCCAAATAAACCTCTTCTCCTTTAAGTGAGTGGGGCTTGGGTATGTTGTTCCAGGAATGAGAAAGCTGACAAACAAAATAAGGTAATGAGCAGAACACAGGGTCAGCAGCACTGGTCCAGCGATGATCACCATGCTTCTCCTCAATCCTGAGGCCAGTGTAGGAAGGGCAGAGACGGCCACATGGCTGAAGCAGAACATCAGTTACGTTGTCTCTGTGATGTCTGGAATTCTGAGCATTTATTCCTGGTGTTTTTTTAAATTTAGGCTCCAGAAATATTTTACCCTTTCAAAAAAGAGTTACTATTCCTGTCTCTTCAGAGGTGACATGGGAACTACATGTGTAGCATTCTGGTGGTGCAAGCTACCTGAGTGAAAGAGGGAAGGTGTCTTGTTCAGGTGTGGAGAGTTCTGAACATCTCGTATGGCTAATATCAGGTCCCCCAGTGTGGCCAGAAACACCTGAGTTCAAATCACCTCTGGCCTCAAACAGCTGAACTTAAGTTGCCCCTCTCTGACCAACAGTTTTTCAAATTGGGAGCAATAAGTGAATTTACACCATAGGTTGTGATGAGATTTCATTAGATGATGTAAAAGTTCCTGACAACAGTTTTCACAGCCCAGAAGATTCATCCTTGTCGATGTTCACATCTGTTCATATTAATAACTTGTATAGAAAACTTTCTGAACTTCCCAAATCATGGTGGCTCATGCCACCAAATCTTTGCCTGCACTGCTCCTTTTCCCTGGAATACCCTCTTTCCTGGGTCAAGCTGAGTCTAGTCAGGGCAGAGCTGAGATGTGTCTCTTGAACCAAAGTGTATGGCAGGAGGAATCTTGTGGTGGAGAGGCACAGAGGAGTGAAGGAAGCAGGATAAGGCATCTGAGCAAAGATATGGCTTAGACAAAGTTAAGCCCTAGCCTGATTGCATGTGGTATAAACAGCACCACAGTTTTCACTCCTTAAATTCAGGTATGTGAATTTATGCACCACTGTTACCAGCCAGCCACTGGATGCAGGTTGTCCCTCTGTTTACATGGCATCTCTCCAAATCTCCCAGAGAGAGTGGCAGTGTGATCCTTTCTCACCAACACTCAGAGCAGCTAGGAAGCTGGGACTGGCTTGATGAACGGCATGTGGGTTAGGCACCATGCTTTCCCTCCCACAGTACTTGGACAGATCCTTCAGGTCGCTGCTCTCCTGCCACCTCCTTGAGTCTTCTCCTTTCTCCCTGATGCTCTGTGAGTCACTCCCTTTTCTCGGGGACCTTAAGACTTCTCACTGCAGGCACTTTGGCTATGACACATTGCACAGTTATATAAGGCATGTTTACAGGTCATACCGGCCCAGGAGCAGAGGCTGAGGTCAGGATCACCTTGTATGTGGACAGAGAAGACAGCAATAGGGTGTAAAAGCTGAATGGTGTGGGATCCCTGAGGTAGGAGGATGATGCTTCTGTTCACTGTTTCAACACTGGGTAGAGTCTGATGCCTGCAGTTGAACAGCTCTTACATCTTCCTACCAGTCAGCCCTTGGCTTCTGGAAAGGGCCTGGAGAACCCAAGAGAGTCCACAGTGACTGTGTTATTAAATTCCTAAAAGGGAGGCAGGGAGCAAAACCTAGTAAACACACTGGAGTTCTGCTCTGGGGCAAAGCTAACCCTTGGATTTGAGAAACAGAATTTCATCTCAGCCAGAATCAGACCCTAGGTGGATCAACAACTCTAATCTGGTCACCACCTAGCTGTACCCGTTAGGGCCCGCTTTGGTGATTTCTTTAATGGCAATGTGCTCTTTTCTGGGCTGCAAAAGTCAAGTACCATCATTGGAGAGGTGATGGGGAAGGGCCCTGTCAGGAAAGGGAAACCATTAGTACCTGACCAGGGGTCAAGGTAAAAAACCATAAGGGGAGGAGCAGAAGGGAGAACAACCAGTAGTTTTATGATTTCAAGTCTCATGTTCAAGTCTTAAATACATTTTGTGTTGATTTTTGAATTTGTTGTGACATAAGTGTCCAATTTCATTATTTTTACATGTGGCTATCCAGTTTTCCCAGCATCATTTGTTGAAGAGTTTATGTTTTTTCCACTGTGTGATCTTGCATCCTTGTTGAAGATTGGTTGTCTATAGATGGGTGATTAATTTTAGGTCCTCTAGTCTGTGCCCTTGGACTAAATGTTTACTTATATTGTAATATCATACTGTTTGGATCATTGTAATTTTGCAATATATTTTAAAATTGGAAAGTGTGTGATGCCTCCAGCTTTGTTCTTTTGGATTAAGATTGCTTTAGCTATTTGGAGTCTTTTATGGTTCCATATGAATTTTAGGATTGCAAAAAACTTCTATACATAGTGCCACTGGGATTTTGATGTTGACTGCATTGAGTATGCAGATCACTTTCAATGATATGGATGTTTTAACAATGTTCAGTTTTACCATCCATGAACACAAATGTCTTTTCACTTGTCAGTGCCTTCTTAAACTTCCTGCACTAATGTTTTATAATTTTCAGTGTGCAGATCTTTCACTTTGGTTAAATTTATTGCTAAGTATTTTATACTTTTGTTGCTATTGTGAATGGCATTATTTTTAAAATTTCTTCATTGATAGTAAGCTTGTGTATAAACATGGAACTGATTTTTTTGTGTGTTGACTTTATATGCCACAATTTTATTTCTTTGATTATTACTTCTAACAGGTTTTGTTGATTTTGGGGAGTTGCCTACATATATTATTCTTTTATTGTCAAAGAGAGATAATTTTACTTCTTTCTTTTGACTGAATGCCTTTTATTTCTTTTTCATGTCTAATTTCTCTCTCTAGGATTTCCAACATTGAGTTGAATAGAAACGTTATCTCCCCTTACGGTTATGATGTTCATTGTAAAATTTTCATACATAGTCTTTAATGTGCTGAGGTAAATTTCTTCTAGATTTATTCTGCTAGGAGTTTTAACCATGGATAAATGTTGGAGTTTGTTGACTCCTTTCTCTGCATATTTGAAATGATTATGTGGATTTTTCTTTTCATTTTTTATGTGTGGAGTATTGTGTTGATTGACTTGAATATATTGGGCCATTCTTGGACACCAGGGATAAATCCCACTTGGTCATGGTATATAATCCCTTCTGTGTGGTGCTGAGTTTAGTTTGCTGGTGTATTACTGAGCTGGTGCATTTCCTTGTTCATCCAAGATGCTGACTGAACTGTGGTTTTCTTGCAGTGACATTTTTGGCTTTGGCTTCAGGGTGATACTAGCCTTATAAACTGTGTTTGCAGGTATCCCCTCTCCTTTTTTGAAGAGTTTAAGAAGGAAATAGCAGAACTAAACCACACTGTAGACAAATGGATTCAATAGACTTATACCAACCTTTCCACCCAATAGCAGCAGGATGAGCATTCTGCTCAAGCTCACCTGAGTCATTCTCTAAGATTCATCACATGCTAAGTCACAAAATAAGCCTTAACAGATTGAAGAGACTGAAATCATTCATCTATCTTTTTTGACCAAAACTGAATGAAACTAGAAATTGGTCATTGTAACAAAATGGAAAAATTTACAAATACATGGAAACAAAACAATATATTTTCAAAGAATCATTGGGTGGAAGAGAAAATTAAAAGAGAATTTTTAGAAACCAACAGGCAAATGAAAATTAATACAACACATTAAAATTTATGGGATATAGGAAAAGCAGAGGTGAGAGGGAAGTGAATTACAGTACATACACCTAAAAAAGAAAAAGAAGAGAGTTCACAAATAAGCTCAACCTACAGCAAAAGAGCTAGAAAAAGAAAAGCAAAATAAGTCCAAATGGAAACTAAGCAGAAGAAGGGGAATAAAAATGATTGGAGTAGAACTAAATCAATAGAAAATAGAAAAACAATAGGGAAAATGCAACACACCTAAGGATTGGCTTAAAAAACACAAAAATTAGCTACACTAAGAAAAAAGTGAAAGAAAACTGAAATAATATCAGAAATGAGAGAGTAGACCTTCCCATAGATGCTTCAGAAGTGAAAAGAATCACCAAGGACTACATATGGTAGTATATATTAGCAATTTGGCTATCCTAGATGAATTAGATATATTCCTGGGAACAGGCAAGCTACCCGAACTGAAGAAATAGAAAATCTAAACAGACCAACAACAAAAGGTCAGGATTCACTCATCAAAAACCTCCCAACAAAGCAAAGCCCAAGACCAGATGGTTTCAAGGGTGAATTCTACCAGATGTTCAAAGGGGAGTTGATACAGAGTCTGGCTTTGAAGCCAGACCTGTTGTGTTACCTACCTTAAGCTAATTCTCTTTTGCTTTATGTCTGAGTCTTTAAAATGAAGAGTATGCTGCGATGGAATTTGAGGGTGATCATGAGCATTTGATGAGCCTGTACAGTGCTTCTTGGCTATATTATAATAACACTTTGAACCAAATCATCTTTTGTTGTGGGATCTGTCATGTGCAGTGTGAGATATATTTATTAGCATTCCTGGCCTTAACTCATTAATTAATGGTAATTACCCCCACCTAGCTATAACAACCAGAGACCCCTGGCAGGGGGAGGAATTACTTCTCATTGAGAATCACAGATCCCCTACATGTAAAGCTCTGAGAATGAATAGTTCCTGACATGTAATAAATACCCAAATGTTAGCTCTGATGATTAACATTGTTGACATCAGCATCCCATAGTTAGTAATAAGAATATGCACTAGCTAGGATACTGCCAATACCTATTTAAAAATAAATTTCATACACTCCATAAAGTAAAGTTTACTTTTGGCCTCCCTGGGACCCCAGTGTGGGTGTCCTTGTGGTCCGCAAGCAGGGATCCAGGCTTTTTCTCTTATGCAGTGTTCTCCTACTTGTCATCTCAGAGATACGTGGGAGACACACCTGCCTCTCAAGCTGCCTAGGCTGGAAGTGCCTCACTTCGTTGCTGACCACATGCCGTGGGTAAGAGCAAGACACCTGCCACCATCTAGATGCAAGGAGGCCCAGGAAGAGTTGGCCCTGGCTGGGCAAACGTTTCCCAGTGGTGACCTCAAAGGATGGAAGGGGAAGCATGAGAGTGTAAGGAATAGTCAGGCATTCCTGCCGTCAGTTAACAAGAGGGCTTCACGTTTCTGAGTCTTTGCCAGACTTTCTGTGTAGGGCTCCTTCCTGTGGTGTTCTGGTGGCCTTGTACACATTCTCCAGTCACTGGACTACACAGAAGGGAATCTGTTGGGTTAGGCTTTCAGAACCTTCAGGAAGGCTGGAAAAGCAAGTAGAAACAGGCAGGAAACAAGCTAACAAGGGAGTTCAGAAAAACAGCAATCATCTAATGGCAGAGCAGTCTGGACAAAAAACCATTGCATGGGATAAATGCCTTCCGGCCATTTGTACCCACTCTCATGTCACTGGCTCAATAGCTGAGATCTCTGGAGAGAAGGAAGGGTGCTTCGTCCTGCATTATATTTTCCTGTTCTGCAGCAGTGACAAGAAGCATCTAGCCCAGTCATCCTACTCATCAGATCCACCTGGGGAGCACTCAGTGAGTACCTTTCATGGAGTACCTATGTCTTAAACCTTCCAGATCGGTGACATCAGAGTACCAGGTGGTTCTACACAGAAGCCTTTGTCTAGCTCCTTGAGTGGCTTTAATATGCAGCCAGCATAAAGAATCAGTGGAGCTCATCATGGTGACCCATGTCTATAATCCCAGTTACCCAGGAGGCTGAGGCAGGAGGGTTGTAAGTTGAAGGCTAGCCTGGGCTACACAGCAAGTAGCTTATCTCAAAAAGCAAAACAAACAAAAAACAAAACAACAACAAAAAACATCAGTGGGTCTGCCCCTTCAACATTTCAAGAGAGAAACAGGCCACTTCCATTTACCTCTTCGTTAGGACCACGTGACATCGGAAAACTTCTTGGCAAGAAAACTGAGATACTTTTAGAAAAGGGAATGTCATGATGGACGGGTCCAAAAGGACAAATATCCTCATACTCAGCACATATCTTGGGTAATAGAAAGTACCCTGCATCCCTCTCCTCAACACCAAACACTCCAGGCCAGGTGTCTTTTCCAACATCCTCCCTTCTCCCATCTACAAATTTTGCTCTGGACCTCTCCTGGAATTACATGCCTTTCTAAACAGAATACCTAGAGGTCACAGTCTGAGCTTTTTAACCCAAAAAAAGCATCTCCAATTATAGGATTCCAGGCACTGTGGCCATGAAATGAGAAGATACTGGGGATTCCAGAGGTGTTTCCATAGCAACTCAAACCTTGCCAGGAGGGCTTTGGAGGGAGAAAGACTGCCACTGAAAGGATGCCACCTCACACGTCTTCCACCTGTGGGTGATGGTGAAGAGGGAAAAGGAAGGGATTAGAAATCAGGCTATCCTGAGCTCACACCCACGCCCTTACTCTTAAGTGCTGTGTTTTTCAGAAAAGATTCCTAACCTCTTGGGTCTCTTAATTTCCATAGCATTGCTAACATGGAGATAATAACACCTCCCTGGCCTCTGCTACTAATGATTACAGCATAAGTAAATCCCACAGCCCAGTGCTTGATGCAGAAAATGCAGACAGCAATGCCACGTCCCTGATCTCTTTGCTCCATGCACTTTGGAGTCACACAGCCCAACTTTGCTGGGGGATCACTGATCCCTGGGGAAGTTAGCATTAGGACAATTAGCATATGTTTAAAAAACCACTTGGAACTAGATACTAAATTCTGTATGTTTGTTTACTAGAGAAAACTTGAAAGTACAGAAAAGAGAAAGAAGAAAGTGCAATATTCAATGTTAGTTTCTAAAAAACTCATTTTTCTTGTATTTTCTTCCCACATTTCTTCAGTTAATGTTTTAACATAATTGCACTCATGCACTATAGGTCGTTTATATTCTCCTGCTTGCTTTCTTCACTGGAGACTCTTCCAATGTTATCTCAGACCTTGCTTGGCCATCACTTTATTCATCGTGTAGTAGTTCATGAGACTGGGATGAGCCAGCATGCTGAGCCAATCTATTGTTGGACAACTATGTTGTCCCTTCTTTACTTTTCCATTACAAAAATGTTTAATAAAACATTATTTTGTGCCACAAGCCTTCTGCTGTATTTCCAATGTACAAGAGAGCCTACTAGGATCAGATGTTCTGGGTCTACCTTTCCAGATTGCTGAACTAAATCTGAAAACAAAACACTCCTAAGATCCTTTTTAAACCTTGCATCCTGGCCTCAAATGGTAAGAAGGGGTCCTTAGAAGAAGCACCAAAGAATGGGTCCTTAGAAGGAAATATCCTGAGTGACAGCCTTCCTCAGAGGGGACAGGACTCTGCAGGCAAGGGCTCATGCAGCCCCAGAAACCACTTCTTACCCCAGTCCAGCTGCCACCCTTCCTCCTAATTAAGCTTCAGATAATGTTTGCAATCTCACCATGTTTCCCAGGATGTGTCAGGGTGACTGATGGGCTCGTCACAGCTCAGACACCCATCAACCCAGCACTGTAACTACTTTAACCTTCCTTAATACACCAACTTCAATGGCAAACCAAGGGCAGGGATTTGTCAGGCTTGCCCTGCTAGGGCCTCACCTCACTCCCCTGGGGCTCTCTTTTCTTTCCTCTCCCCTGTACCCCTTCCTCCTCTCAGAATCATCTGTGACACAGACCCTGGGCAGTGGTTCAGTGTCATAGCTAAAACTATTTTTAGGTTACAAGCTGCCAGGATTTTGAAGCAAGTGCATGTAAATATTTCATTTCTGACAAGTGGGAGTTATTAAGGGAAACCTTGAGCGTTTCTTGAGAGGAATTTTAAGGGACGGGTATTCACTGGACGTGTTTGGAGCTTACAGAGTGGTGGAGGGAGGGGTTAAAACTCATCCGTGAATGCACTCCTTTCTTTCTCAATCTTACATTCTAAAATCTGGCTCAGGGATGAGTTCTGGCAGCCCAAGTTCCCAGCTAGAACAGGAGAGAGGGTTGCAGGAGACAGGGAAGTTGCCTGTTTTCACAAATACTCTTTAGGTAACCTGTGAATATGCTGCACTGCTGAATAAGGCGAGGCCCACAACTTGGATGCTAACAGTTGCTGAGGCTGCTGTAGTTTCTGCACCAAACTAACTGAAACCACAGCCAGTCACCCACGACCTCCAACTTCAAGCTGGGCCTTCTCTTTGAACCTATGCAAAGAAGCAGTGAGGTAGATTTTTGTGTCTGTTTATAAATAAGGAAACTGAGGCTCAGAGAGATGAGGTAATTTTCCAGTGGCTGTGTACCTAGCCTGTAGGTGGAGGAGTAAGGTATATAAAGCTCAGGTACTTCTAACTCCCAAGAAGCCCACGTATGTTTCATTGGCTGGAGATCAAGTTGAGCACTCTGAAAGCCATCACTTGACAGTAAATAGAGGCGATCACATGTGGCAGTACACAGGAACAGCACGGGTCTCATGGTCTTTGGAAGGCAAGATGGAATGCAGTGCTTACTACATACAAAGACTGTGCCAAGCATTTTGAACATGTTGTTTTGTGTAATTCTTACAACAATCTTGCAAAATATTATAATTTCCATTTTACAAGTATAAAATTATAGGCTTAGAGAAGCTTAGTACCTTTTGTATGGTCATCTATTGTTGTGCAACAAAGTGCCTTCACAGCTTGTAACCGTTGGTTATTCTCGAGACTTTGCGGGTTGGAAGTCAGGGCAGGACCGACGGAGGTGTCCTAGTGTTATTCAGCTGGCAGGTGGACTGCCTGCAGGGCTGAGACAGCTGGCACACTAGACAGGAAGACTGGAAGCTTGGACTTACCTTGGACTGGTTTCCAAGTGTCCAGATGTGGCTTCTCCAGCATGGTGGCTCATATAGTTGGACTTGTGATTTTCCAGCTCAAGATGTCCCTAGGAGAGAGTTGGAGATGTGGCCAGTCCTTTCAAGCTGGACCCAGAAGGTAGTACAGGGTCCCTTTGCTGGAATGTTGGCCAAGGTCATTTTGGAGCCTGCGCAGGCTTAGGAGTTGGGTACATAGATCCCAGTGTTCAGGGGGAGAAGTACCAAAGAATGTGGTGTGCCTGAATGCTTGCCATTTAGTGTTCAAGAGATAACCCTGAGCAGCAGGATGTGATAGTTCATCCTGTAATCCCAGCACTCTGGGAGGCTGAGCCAAGAAGGGCACAGTTAAAACTCTGCCTGGGAAATTTAGCAAGTTAACAAGACCGTGTGTCACAATAAAAAATAAAAAAGGGCTAGGGATGTAGCTCAGTGGGAAGTCGCTGGGTTCAATCTCCAGCACAACAGACAAAACCAAAAACCAAAACACCATACTGGATCAACAAACTACCAGAGAGAAGGGTTTCCCAGTTCTTACTTTGCAAAGAAGTAAAATTGAGGATCAGGACGCTGTCCTCTTCAGAGTCACCCAGCTTCTGTGTGGCAGGAGCTCCATTTGTTGTAACGCACATTTGAAGCTTTTTCTGCTTCCCCGTTCTCTGATAATGGTGTTTCACATTCTGTTTACACCAGTGACAACAACCCAGACAGCTGGTCATCTCAAGCCAAGAGTTGACCCAGTTTGATGACAAACTCTCATCTTGGCTCTTGGTTCCTTTGGCCAATATGTGTAGAGAAGGGGAGGAAAATATTTAGTGTAGTCTCACGATGGGTCATTAGTACCGAAGTGAAAACCAAAAAAATGCTGTGCTTCAGTTCCACTGGGAAGAGGGTTTCCCCCGAATGAGGTTCAGATCTTTTTCAGGGCTCTCTAAGAGGGCCCAAGGCAGCTCTGCCAATACAAGTGTCTGCTGGTACACACAGGCAGAAGGGCAGGGAGGATGGGGAGAAGAGAACGCCTGTCCTCACCAACCTGAAGCCAAGCCACGCTCCCCATGTAGACACTGGGAACTCAGTCATAGCAGTGTTAGTAGACTTATAGTAAACTCATGGGGGGGGTTCTTTGGTGACTGTTCCTCTGGACTTCTTTAAGAAGAGAGAGAAGGAATGGCAGTTGCATCCCCTCTTCTTTGCTTGCTGCTTGGATCAGACAAATGCCTGTGACTGTCCTAAGGTTTGAAGGACACCACCAAGGAGCTGGTACTGAGCTTTTCACTGGGATGCCCAGCAAGACCAGCTGCAAGGTCAAGGGATCTAAGCAGCCAGAGCCAGTGTATCTCTTATGCCATCAGAACCATGTCACCAGGAGAGTCTAGAAGAGGTGGAACAGAAGATTTTCCAATAGGGAACCATGTAGCCTGGAAACTCAGGCAAGTGTGGTGGGAAGGGCAGCTCAGCCACCAGCTCTGCTCACTGAACCACCTTCTGTCCTATGTATGTCTTGGTTGTGAGTCTCAACTCCCTTGCCATTACAGATAGCAGGGTCACTGAGCTCTGGTCCACAGAACGTGAGGTGAAAGTGAGGGCTATATCTGCTTATGGTCTGTGAGAACCACCCATGCATGTCCTCCATGTGTCCTCCTTTGGGAGGTTGCAATGGAGATGGCCATGGGGACCTCAGAAGCAGCATATGCAAGATGGCAGGGCCCCTTCCAGCCTAGATCCCTGCGTGAGCACATGGCACAGAGATGCCATCCTGTGTGTTCTTCCACCTGGAACTCTCCAGGAGGAAGAACCAAATGAACAGTTCATCAGCCCTGCCTGTTCCTGCAGCTTGGATGCCCATGAGAAATTCAGAAGGCCTTTTCCCACAGCACTTTCCCACATGCATCTGTACCCCACAAAAGTGCCAACTTCCCAACACCTTCCATACAGAGGAGATCTATGGCCACGGCATGTGCCTGGGAATCAGCATTGATAGCAGATAATTGCATTTGTCACTTGCTCAAGTGGGAAGGATTTTGCTCTTTCTCTCAAATCTGTCTTCCTAGACCAAATGGCAGAAGTATTAGAACCAGGGAACCAAAGCAGGAGGAAAACATGAGAGAAAAGACCATGGATCTCCCCACTCAGTCTTGCTGACTGGAGCCTGGCCAGCACGGGGGAGGAAGAAGATAAGCTGCAAGTTGTACATGGGATGGAAGTTTACACAGAAGCAGATGGGAGTGGGCTAGGAGTCTCAGGTCTGAGCATAACTGGGAAACTGTCCAATCTTCCTGATTTGTCTTCACCGCCTCTATAAGGGAAGTAAGGCTGAGGGAGCCCCTGGTGGAAAGGGGAAACCTCCATGTTGATGCTATTCTGGCTGGACTCTGCAGTCAGGTGATCCTATAAGCTGGTTCTGCCAAAGCTACATATGACCTGCTGTCTAGCAAAGGTGACCTGGTCACACCAGGCATGGAGATTGAACATTTTTATGAGAATGAGCAGAAATCACCCAAGTTCCGTCACATGAGTGATGTCTGCATGGGCCCCTGGGATGTCTGCTGATATGACGCACTCACTTCACAGGCGAGGGTCATTATCCAGCTGATGGGAGAGAAATCAGAAAGCAGGTCAGTAATGGTTCCATCTTTCTGCCTAGCAGCAGCATTGGGAGAGCCATGCAGACTCTGGTGAGTGTCCTGGAGGAAGGAAGGGCAAGACAGAGGACCAGGGTTGTGTTAGCCATCAGACGGGGAGGGAGCATGTCCAGCTGGGAGCAGCAGACAGATGTCATGTGTCTGGATCTTCAGAGGGGAGTATACAGAGCCATGCACAGACCAGCGCCTCATGACGGAGAGCTGTGTTCATTCAGAGGAGTAATTGAGCCACTCTGATACTTATCTGGACCTATTTACTGTGAGCTCTAACCATCCCTTGAGCTAATAAGTTCTCTTGTGTATTTAAGCCTTTTTGATTTGTTGCTGCCCCATGTGACCAAAATGGACCTCCCACCCACAGTTTGCACGAGCTGTAGAGATTACCTGAACTGTTTTGCATAGAGCAGGACTACTTTGGAGCATCAGGGCCCAAGACAGCACTGGGTGTCTCAGGCACAGGTGTGAATGCAGACCAGGTGGCTGTGGCAGAATTGTGACTCTTGTCTGCTTTAAACATGGCACTGACATCTGTGGATTCATGGGAATCTTCACTGCGTAAATAAAGTGCCCATATGGGTTTCAAAGGCAGCTCTGGTATCTGAGCTGGATTCAAATCTTGCTTCTGGTGCTCCCTGATGTAGCCTTAAGAAAGATGCCTCAGTCCCCAACCTCAGTTTCCCCAGGGGAGAAAGCAGCCTGAGAGTCAGCCTGGAAGGTTGAGGTACAGGTTGAAAAGAAATCACGTACATCACATTCCCAGCAAAGCGAGAAAGAAAGCCTTAATGTTGAGATTTCAAACGCAGAGAGCCACTGAAAGGGAGGAAGAGAAATGATTAAAGGGATGGGGAATAGCTGGAACAAAAGCTTAAAGCATGTCCTGCTGGGAGTTTCCTGTGTCCCTCCTAAGCCCTGGGCTGCTCCACAGAATGGCCCACCTCAAACAGGGCTCTAATCATATCAGCCCCCCGCTGGAAACACTCTGAGGGCTGCTGTGCTGACAAGATAAAAGCCAAACGCCTAGGCTGGCAATGGGAGCCCTTAAAGAGCCCTCACCCATCCAGCTGGCCTCTGTGATCCCTTTCAGCTTGTCCAACCTTCCCCCCAGTCACAGCAGGGTACAGATGTCCCCTGAGGTCTGGGGGTGCACAGTCCTGAATAAGCTCTGAACTAGGTACATTGGAAGTGAGTGCCAAATCTGCACAATTATGACTACAAATCCACCCTGAACGTAGTGTAAAGTGGGCTCCAGCTACCCAGAGGATCTTCAGAAAATTTCAGCAATTGCTTATCTCATATAGCTATTTAATATGCAGAAGTACAAATCAAAAGTTAAATGTGGCTTCTCTCCAGGTGGTCACAAACCCCCACCACTTCTTTTTGCATTACTTTATGGTTTACCTTCTACAGTATGCTACCATATATATAAATAGGTGAAAAGTTCTTCTTAGTCCTCTCTTCAAGGAGTTAAAAAATATAATGAACATTTTATTAAGATCTGTTTTTAACATTGAGGCAGTGTGAAGGCTTTATTGTTTATCATGTTTAAATTTATTTGCAATTTTTAAGTGGCTATAGTTGATAGGCAAAAGTCCCAAACAACCCAGCAAAAGAGACAATTATCTGTCTCGGTACATCAAATCCCAGTTAAGTTCCAGGGTCTTTCTTAGAGGTAAAGTTATAGTCAGTTTGGTGCATATCCTCACGCACTTTTTTCGCACATATATCATTGTGTGGGAAGAGGATGTGTAATATATATACTTCAGTTTTCATTTTAATTGGTGCCATCTTAAGTATACTATTTTGTATCTTTTGTACTGGTTTAATGTCAGGACATTAGGATCACCCCCATGCTGCCTAATATTTTATAATACAGACATACAACAATTGATTTGGCTTAAAGGATCATAAACTGAAAGTCCAGTGGCCATATCCAGACTACTTATGTGTTTTTTTGGCTAGAACCACTGTAAAAAATTCAATGTGAGTGGCTTTAGTTGGAAGAGGACCCTTTCCAAATTGCCTGACCCTCCTATAGGTTGTTGAGTGTCCAAACCGTGTGTTGTAGCCATGGTAGCTGTAGAATGTATTGCTACTGCAAACAGTGCTGTCCTGGTGGCCAGGCATATTCCTATCTGTTTGTGTGTACTTACTTATTCCTTAAAGATTGCAAGAGGTGAGATTGCCCAGTAGGGGAGTGGCTGGAAAAGGAATTTTATTGCATGAGACACACAAAGTCAAGAAACATACACTAAGATCATGAAGTGGAAGAGACCAGCCGGGTCAGCTGAGGACTGTGTCGCCCACATGCTGTTTGAAGCAGGGAGAATATAGTTCTTCCTGAGACCTGCAGCTGGTGAATGTCGTATTTATTCCTAGCATCATCCTCTTGGTGGGTTTGGTTCCAGCAGGGAGCTATGAGTGTACACACACAGACACACACACACACACACACACACACACACACACACACACAGGAAGACCCACACATATGAGGTTTTGTGGGGATCCTTTTGCACTGTAGGGACATGACCAATGGCTACAGCAATGCTGGAACAATGGCTATACTCCCAGAGTTGTCTCTGAAAGGGCTAGAGAAGAGAATGAAGAAGGGGACACTTTAACCTGTAACACTGTCATGCCATGTTTTTCTACGCCTGGGCCCTGGATTCGCAGCTTGGTAGGCCTGTGGCTGTGACTGACGGACCCTCTTAGCTAGGTCAGTCTGAAGGTTGGCTTCTGGCTTAGGAGACTATTGGCGCATGAATTCTTCCTGAGCACAGTGGGGCTTAAGGCTCAGGGGAGGGCTGCTCTGATGTCTCAGGGGTGAGCATGGAAGCGGGGTGCTGGATGAGCCAATCTGAGCTGCAGGCGCTGAGCAGCTGACTCAGGGATGTGTGCGTACTTGGCCCTTTGTTGGACTCACAGCTGTGAGCTGATGTTGGTCTATGACTTAGCAAACGCTGCCACAGGAAAATGCCACAAAAGAGGTGACTTAAATAGCAGGAAATTATTTCTCTTGATTCTGGAGACTGGAAATCCAAGACCAAGGTGTCAGCAGGGATGGTGTCTGGTGAGGGCTCTCCCCTTGGATTGCAGATGTTGCAGATGGTCCCTTCTCACTGTGTCCTCACATAACCCTTCCTTGGTGTGTGTGGGCATACAGCAGAAAAACAAGCCCAGTGGTGTTTCTTATTTTATGGGCTCAGATCCCACGCTTTTTTTCTTTTTTTTTTTTTTTTTGTGCTGGGAATTGGACTTACGACCTCACACTTGCCGGGCAGGTGCCATGCTGCTGAGCTAAATCCCCAGCCCCCTCTGATCCCACTCTTGTGTCTTCACTTAAATATAATTTTTTTCCAAAGACCCCAACTACAGACATGCCCATACTGAGGCTTAGGGCTTCAACGTAAGTTTGGAGAACAGGATGCAGGGCACAGCAGTCCTCTGTTCTGCTGACTTTGGTTGCCCAAATCAGCTTCAGGGGAATGGGAAAGTTGCAGGACAGAAAGCTCCTCAGTAGTTATCGGGAAAAAATCTTATGAGCCTCTCAATAGTAGATCTTTTCTAGGCATACATGAACAGTAGTGGGTAGTGTGTAAATCAAATCCTCTAGTATATGGTGGGCTCAAGGTATGAGCCTGAAAGTCTGTATGCCTTTATCTTGAGATTAAATCTAATTTCCTCCACTTAATAACTTTCAGATCTTAGAAAACTTATCTAACTTTTCTAAGCCTCAATATTCTCATCGATGAATAGGGGATAAGAAGAGTTCTTCTGGGGATTAAATGAGACAAAAAAATGTAAAGAAATTGGCCCAGTGCCTGGCATAGTTCTTTCTTTCACAATATTTGGAGGCATTTTACAAACATAAGGGTGCAGTCATTGCCATAGTTTTAACTTCTCGTAACACTGAATTGAAACTTTAAGAAAACAAAAACAAAAACAAAAACAAAAACAAAACCCTCAAAAATGTCTTAGTATCCTTGGCTTTTTGTTTTTTCAGAGTTCATTTAATCATGATGGGTGCATGGATATTGCATATAGCCCTCTTCCTTTTTTTTTCTTGGCTAGACTGATATAATGTGTTGAAAAATTAATTATTCTCTTCACCTCATAAAGAAGAATAGGAAAGTAAATCGTGTTGCTGTGTTTGGTGGAAGAAAAAGTACCTTTGTGGGGAGAGGGGAAAGAAGGGGGGGGAGAGAGAGAGAGAGAGAGAGAGATTGCCCTCAGTCATAACAAATTATTGATGCCAGTTCCTTTAAACAGACAATTAATCCAATTACCTTCTTGTTGAATCAATACTAATGTCTTTTTTTCTTTAACTTGCAGGTTTCACCAGATCTGGCTACCAGCCAAACTGAGGTAGGAAGCATAGTTTGCTGTCTCTTTGGAAGATATTTTGAAGTGGTTTTCTTTTTGATGGCGTGAAATGAGTATTCTGGCTGTGGTACCTCTATGTGTGATCCCCGGTGTTTGACGTGATGTGTTGATGGTTGAGTGTTTTTCACAGTATTGTTTTGGGCTGACTAGGTCACCCATGCTATTTTTCATGGGGTGTACTTTGAGCAGCCTGGTAACATGGTTGGTGGTCTCAAAGCCAATCTGTTTGCATTCCTAAAGTCTCTTTCTCTTCCTCTTGCTTGGATCAGGGACTGTGCCCGAGGCTGACAATACAGAGAAAGAATTTGATAGAGGTCACCAGCAGGGTGCCTGTCCTTTGGGAATTGCCCATGATGTAATGGTTACCTACAAAATACATCCAGCACTGTAGAGCCGGTGTCCTCTCCCCCCAGGTTACTATCAGATAGGTTACAGAATAGTGACCTGGATCTTAGGAGACCTGGGCTCTGTTCGACATTATGCGTCGTCCTGGGATGACAATTATACTTCCCTTTGCTCCTTCACATGACTGTTAGGAAGGTAACATGGAATAAGGCTGGTGGGGACATATTTTGACAGAGTTCCACAAAATATGAGAGGAGATCATTAGCAAAGAGAGGCTGTTCCAGTTTGAATATCTATACCCTTGGATAGAGTTGCTTGGTGTGCAAACGTTTTCTGGGAACCTTGATGAATTTCCAGTGTAAATCGTTACTTTAGATCCTAGTGAAATGAGTATTTGGAAGACAGACCAGCAGAGGGAGAGGAAGGGACAGGAAGCATAGAGACAGGACAGAAGTAAGGAGCCACTAGGGACCCATTACTTGAGCAAGTTACGTGTGTATGCAGGCTTAGTTTGCTCATTTCCAGAATGGGAATGACAACACACATCGTATAAGACTGTTGAGAACATCAAAATGGCAATAGTGGTGGTTACTTTGGTGGCCCACAGCACTATACCCGTTTCCACATATTCAGCAATATGCACCATGTAGTATATATTGCTTTACATGCATCACTTTGCAAAAGACATAGTCAGGTGAGAAAAGTGTCAGAACAAAATAATATACCTCGAATGATTTCATTTACATACATATAAAAACAGATGACACTCATCTCCGGTGATAACATTAAGAATGGCCACCTCTGGAAAATGATGACAAGATCAGGGCTCAAGGGGACGTGCTAAATGATGGAGACTTCACTTGTAAAAGTGAGACATGTAAAAGTGCTTTACATGCGTCAATATGCAAAATATTTGGAGAGGTACCTGAGACGTGTGCCCTAAATAGTCTTGTAATACAAAGGCTGTTATAGTGTCCTTTTTATAGATGATAAACTGTGGCTCAGAAAGACTCAGGAGCTTTTCTACAATCATTTAACTAACGAGGCTAGATCACGGATTCACAGCCATGTCTGGCAGGGTACAGAGCATTGACTATTAATTACCATACTATGTAAGTCCCAGATTATGGCCTGGTGCACAGTGTGTGTTCAGTAGATGTTGGCCAGTTCTGCACTCGACAACATATGTTGTGTCTTTCTGTGGTCAGCAGCACAGATAGCTGCCTGCTTCTAAAAATCTTCCATTTTCCTTCTTTTCTCAAACAATCAACAATAAAATACCCTTATCTACGTTGTTCCTCTCAATTTCACAGCAATCATAGATAGCAGGATAGTCCTTAGAAATAGAGGTTTGGGTATTGGTGACATAATGTTTAATGATTCAGTGATGCCATTGCTACTTTTTGTGTGTCCAAGAAAAATGAATGCTTATGCACACAAAAATATGTGATAATGTTCAGTAGAGTTTTACTTATCATAACCCCCAAATGGAAACAAGCCAAATGTTTGTTAACCAGTTAAATAATTAATGGCATAGCCACAGTATGGAATACAAGACAGCTCTTAAAAAGAATTACTTATAGATACATGAAACAACTTGTCTGAATCACAGAGACATAGTGTCAGGTGAGAAAAGTGTCAGAACAAAATAATATACCTTGAATGATTTCATTTACATACAGATAAAAACAGATGACACTCATCTCTGGTGATAAAATTAAGAATGGCCACCTCTGGAAAATGATGACAAGATCAGGGCGCAAGGGGATGTGTTAAGTGATGGAGACTTTACACATTTTCATTTTGACGTGCTTACACAGGTAACTATCATATGCAAAATATTTGGAGTGGTACATGAGACATGTGCCCTATATAGTATGTGATTCATGTGGCTCGAGATAAAATGAATCTATTGGGCCCAAAAGAAAGAGAAGTGAGCAAGTGAAAGAGAGCAGAAGAAAAAGAGGAAGAAAACAAGAAAGGTAAGCAGAGTGAGAGGGAAAAGCAAAGAAAGAATGGAGAGAAGAAAGGAGAAAAGAAAGGAGAGAGGGAAGGAAAAAGGGAAGAAAAGAAGAACAATCAAGGAAGAAGGAAGGAAAACAAAACACATAACCCAGGGTAATGGTGAAGAATAAGCAAATAAAGGAAATAAAGGAAGAAAAAAGTAAGCAAGCAAGCAAAAATGAAAGATGATTAGATGATAAGGGTCGGGGAAGTGAGATGGAAGGAACCAGGACACGTAGGAACACCAAGTATACAGAGAGGACTTCAGGTCAAACATCAGCTAAATTCATTCATTCATTCTTTTTTTCACCTGCAGATTCTAATTGCTGAGGTAGATGAGGCTTTAAAAAATAAATCTTTTCCTTTCTCCTAACTATTGTTTCTAAGGCTAAATTGTCATTGCTGCAGCCAGATCATATATTTTTTGTGCTATTGCAGGGAGGTAACCTTTTATTAATTGAATTTCTAATGGCAATTCATCAAAGTAAGCGATCCCCGCTTTTAATGCATGATCCATATTCATGGCATGTTCTGTTAGATAAATAACAGTGGCTCCGGGAAAGTGCTCCTGTGAGGTCCTTTTCCTTCTCAGATCAGTTTTCCCCCCTAAGTACAAACAGTTGTAATTTAAGCAGAACAAACCCCACCTGTGGAGGAAATGCTGGTTAAAGGGAGACAGAAAGAATTACAAGCCCACAGAATTCAGTGAGAGTGAATGGCTTTGCCAGTTCCCTTTCTCTCTGCAGATTGACAGTGAATATGTGAATAACGTTTGCTAAATCTGGACTTTGAAAACATGACAGCAAGCTGTTTGTGCCAACAATTTTTCATGGCATATGCCACCCCTCCCTCACCACACACAGTTTTAATAAGATGGCACATGGGCTATTGAGAAATGTTAAAACCCTGCAGAGGAAAGAGCTTTATCTTCCGACCAAATTCTACCCAGCAATGTTTATGACAGCTGAAGAATTTATCTTAAATTCCCTCTGCTAGCTGCAAAGCACATGGCCCTTTGTCCCCAAGCAGCCTGTAAGAACCAAACTAAGATGTCACATACATAATATAACAGATAAATGGCCCAATTTCCATGTCCACATGATAAATGGAAGGCAAGTCCAGCACACACATATTTGCACATTAATTGGCCCTGCATGGTCCCATTCTGTTCCTAAGTTGCTACTGTATGACTCGTGGACTCCTTCCCCTTCAGAATCATTAAGCCTGTTTTATCGCACAAATGCATACACATTTCCCCCTATTTATCGTCACGCAGCTTGCCCTGCTGTGAGAGAACCAAGTTACCTGGGCACCACCATTGGATTGCAAATGCCTATGTCTGAGCTTTCTCCACTGCTAACTGCGCATTAGCACAAAAATTTGAGACCCAACTCCGCCCTGGCTCTGCTGACAGCCAAACAAAGAAGGTTGCTGGCCAAGGTTTGAGAAAAAGAAAGAAAAACCTCATTTCTTTTCAGTTACCAGTTGGTTTCTTGCTTCACCTTAATGATTTCCTGTTGATAGTTTAATGGCAATATAAACCCAGCAGAGGGCCTCAATTTTGATAAATGGACTGCTTCTATTTCATGGCCAAGCAATCGAGCTGGGATTGATTGATATTACAGTTTTGCTATCCCAAATAATTGCAGAGGCAAACTATGCAGGTGGCAAAACCCAGTGGCTTTGAAGAAATGTAGGTGGAACTTCCCTCCTACCAATTTTTCTTTTTTCCTTCCTGAAAGAAACTGTATCCCAAGCCCAGGAATCACTTATTTTTCTTGTTTCCGGCCTGATTCATAGTAAAGCAGATCAGAACCTGCAGATCTGGCCCACCCGAGGAGGGATCGATGCTTCTGAGAAAGGGTTTGGCTTCTCCTGTCATGGGCAGAGCAGTCCTGGCCATCTGAGTCATCTGAGAATCCAGCACATTTCACAAGAGACAGGTGATGTTGGCATGAGAGGAGTACAGTGGAAAGAGCGTAGGCTTTGGGTGGTCTTAGGGATGAGGCGCAAGTCACAGGCTCACAGCAGATTGTGTGACTATTGTCCAGGCACTTCAGTGGTAAACAAGTCCTTTATCTGGGAGGTGCAGATGACGAAACACTTCTGGAAGTTGGTTTGAGTTTTGAGTGAAGTGATCAATGTGCAGTGCCTCAGACAGAACCTAGCACCAAGTAGGTGTTCAGCAATTATTATTATTTTACTTGTGCACAAAATCCCCCTTTCTTATTTTGAATAAAATGAAATCATTAATAAACTAATTAAAATTACTTTGATATAATGACTTAGAAAGATATTATAATACCTTTGCATCATGATTGTCCCTAACCCTAATGAGGCAAAAGTTTACTTACCTCACCCAATTCACAACGGATTCCAAGACAAGGCCTCCTTTCCACCCAAAGCCAAGGCCCATTTGAATATCAGTGGTATTTTCCAATGAGCACACTTGTCCTTGTCTAATTTTAACTAGATTACAATTTGATAGTCTTCTCTGTCCTTAAAAGCAGTACAAAAGAATATTTTTAAAGCCCTGAAAAATCATCTGGCCTTAATTCAAGGACTCAGCACTCTCAGCTGGAGATCTGGTTGGTGCTTTTAATTCGATGGACATTGAAGTGACAAGTTATTACATCCTAGATGTACTGCTGGGCATTAGGGACAGATGCATGACTTTGACACACAATTGTGCCCCCAAAGAACATATGGTCCAATATACTGGAGTAGATCATAAATGCTATATTGTCAGTTTGACAGAGATTCTCAAAAGGGGGAAACATTCTCCATATTTAGTGAGGTCTGGATCTGAGTTCAAACATACGTGAGTGGAGATAGGTGGGGGCTGCTCACACAAACTTCCTAGAGGAAGTCTGGAGAGCGTCCTCTGTGCAGCCTTGAACTTGGTTGTCATCAAATAAAGTTGTGAGCATGAGAAAAGGCACTAGAAAGCCAGAGCTTGCTGCTCAGGGAAAAGAACATTAAAGCAGGTGTGGAAAACTCTCTTTCCACCCTTCTAAAAGTTGGAGGAGAGAGGAGGTGATTGAGGAAAACAGAAGAACAAGGGCATATTAGCCCCATGGAAACCAAGCATGAGGTGGGTAGAAGAAAGAGATGGGGAGCTGAGGTGCTGGGGAGGAAGTGACAGTGAGGATGGGCTGGTGGCCCTGGGTCTGGCTGGTGTACAATCATGAATGTCCTAAACAATACTGTCTCCCATGTAGATGGAGGAAGAAGTTAGATATGGGTGGCTTATGGAGTAAATGGAAGCAAAGGACCCATAAGTCACACTCTAGTCCAGCTGTTTAAGGAAGCAAATGTTTGAGCCAAGAGAAAAATGGTCCCCTGGCATGAGGGAAAGATAGGGCTGTGGAAGGAAGTTTAGGACACCTCAGACTTAAGCACATCATAGGTTGGAGGATGGACAGGGCATGGTGGATATGAGGTTGACATCTGGGCACAGACAGGGGTTTCCAGTCAGAAGAAAAAGAACATTAAAGAACATAAAAGAATATTAGAGAATGTCTGGGCAGTGATTAGAGCATTCCAGAGGGGCACTGTGGCTTGCTTGACAGGGCTTACCTGCCTAGCAGAAGGAAATAGCAATGGTTGGGCTCAGAAGGGACATTTTTCCTCAGTGACATTAAGGGGAAAAAAGACAGAGAATAAATGTGGATAAATTTGAAGGAGAGGAAGAGAAATGGAAAGAGGTTATGCCTGGCAGCCTTCATGTTCCCAGTGAACAGCAGAAGGAAATATATGTGCTGAGAATAAGGAGAGCAGAAGCAGGAGTGGGAGTCAGAAAAGAGAAATAAGCAGAGAGAGGGAGAGGCTGATTCACCAGCCAGGCCTGGGCAGCAAACTGGTGTGCAGAGGTGCCGGCGGCTGGCCAGGGCAAGAGAGAGCCTCCCGCGGCAGTGATCACCCAGTGTCCTTCCTTACTTGTGTGTGAATCCGGGAGCCCAGGGATCCTTACTGCTGTCCTCAGAAAGAGTGTGATGTCTGCATTCTACAGACAAACTGAGGCCCAGAAAGGTCACACACGTTATGCTTAAGAATACAATAGTAGGACCTATGTCTGAAACACGTCTGTCTGACTTTGACCCAGGTCCTCTCTGCCGTGAACATGTTACCTCAATTTCTATCACCAACGCTGACTGGTGGTGACACCCAGGGCAATGACTCATCCTCTGTGTGCCTCCTTTGTTTCCTCCACAGAAAGAGGATGAGGAACCAACTGTATAGGTTTTTTGAGATGATACATGCACACCTGAATATGAGGTGTGATCACAAAGTGTGGTTAATATTCAAATTTTAAAAATTTGTTGCAGTAAAAGATACATTGCCAGGAAGCCCCCTCAAAATACTCTTCCTCCCTTGGAACACACATATCCCATCATTTTTACTGCTTTTGGGAGCAGTTCTGGATGTTCTCTTTTGTGAGTGTCTTTTGTTGTGCTGTTGTGGTTGCCTCGATGTCTTGAACTGATTCAAAATGTTTATGTTTTGAGGTCATTTTGACTGTGGAGAAGGGCTAGAATTTGTACGGTGCCAGATCAGGTGAGGATGGCGAATGAGGACAGACTGCAGTGTTCTTATTGGACAGAAATTTCTGTGGAGAGTTCAAATCAATTCAGGATATCCAGGCATCCAGGACAGCACAGTTGAAGAAACTTGTGAAAGAAGTCTTCCAGAACTTCTTCCGAAAATGGCAAGAATGATGGCAGAAGTGCGTTCCAGGGGGTGGGGATTAATGGCAATATGTCTTTTACTGTAATATCTTTATCAAAATTTTAAGCATGCACCATATTGTTCCATCACAACTTACACACGTGTCTTTGCACTTGTTACTGACAGTGTGCTTGACAGCGCCTTCTGAGCTGTGTAGGAAATACTGTGTATTAGAAGCAACTCGGATCCTCTAACTCCAATAGAAGCATCGTTCTAGAATCTTCCAGAAGCACATTATTCCATCGACATTAATTAATGGCTCCTGGAAAAACGAGCAGTTGCAAAATTTTTTCCTGCTTCTTCAGCGAATAAAAACAATGAGTTTCTGAAACTATGAGGTTTTGAAGATGACTTAGAAGGACCCAGTACTTGCACATTGCAATGGGGGCAATGAATAAAAAGGAACAGAAGAAAATTTTAACTTTTAATTACCATCTGGCTATGTAGTAGGTACTCTACAAGTCCTTTTATATGTTTTATCTTATTTAATTTTGTCCTTCTAAGACCCTTATGGAGTGAGCATTGTTATTGTTTGTATTCTGCAGATAAGCAAACTGAGTCTTACATGGTTAATTCAGTGAGTCAGAGTTAAGAGGAGGCAGATCAAGAATCACGGCTGTCAGTCACAAGCTGTGTGCCTGGGAAGTGAGGCTAGGAGTTATCCCATTGTCTCTGAGGCCACACCTGGGTCCTGCAGCTCTGGGGAGAAAACTCATTCTCTTTTCTTCCAGACTCTGTTCTCTCTAGCCTTCCCCTGCTGCAGCTCCACCAGCCTCGCTGATTTTCTGTTTCAAGATTTTGTGAATGCTCTGTGATCACAAAACCCATTCCCAGACCATAAATTATTTCCTACAGTTTTGACACCATTTATTTCCATAGCATTATACATTCCAACCTTCTGACTATTTAAGATCAAAAGATAAGCTGCCAGCCTCATATTTCACTCTGGCTCTCAAGCTCTGTGCACCAAATTAGACTGAGCAGCAGAGGCTCCAGCCTGTCATCGTCTGTAATGTTGCATAATTCCAAGGGTTCAGCATGTTTTATCAATGGGGAAAGGAGAAGTGGACTCACCCACAGTGGTGGGCTTTTATAGAGAAGATGAGAGGAGACCTACAGATGGGACCATCAGAGGGGCATGTTGGGATGTTCAGACTCAGTGTTTCAGTTGAGGATTAAACTGGCTGATAGTGGAAACCCCAGGCCAAGAGCAAAGATTTATAAAGGATCAGGGAAAGACAAGGAGGTCTCTGTAGGGTCCAGTGGGCTCCCCTAAAAGAATAATAGAAATACCGGTCCTAGCCACAGAGAAGAGTCGTGGCTGGGCTCCGATGTTCTGGCAGAGAGCACACTCAGTATTTATTACCAGATGGACCTCTTTAGAGAAGATCTGCATTGTTCAACAGTTTGAAGAGCTTGTTTGATCACCACTCTTCAGGCCCTGGTAACTTACATTGAAAAAGACACTATTTTCTGCTCTCAAGGAGCCTGTGATGTAGCAAGATATACAAATGGTGAACAGATGTTTTAAGCAAAGTTCTAGTAGAAGTGGGTTCAAGAGGGGGAGTGAATACCTACCAGGAGGTGTTCAAATCCCCAGAAAGCCTGGGAGGCTTCAGGCAGGGTGGGGTTTTCTTTCCTGCTCACCCACATACTCTATTCCAAGGCCAGAGGAGATATTGGGGGCATATGTCTAGATACCACACTTCTAATATGTTTTTGTAATCTAGAAGAAGTTTTTATAAGGAGCATGGAGACTGCTTTGGATGGACAGTGTGTGGGGCGAGAAACAGGTGGGGAAAGAAGTGGACATGCAGATGAAGGACATTCAAGGTGACTTCATGATATCTACAATGCTGATGGTGGTGACAGTGAGAGCAGCCAACATTTATTAGATGCCCACTGTATGCGAGGCACTCTGCTAAGACTTTTCTGTGGGTTACCTCTTTTATTCCTTCCAATGGACTTGGGAGGGTATTAATATAACCTTCATTTAACGGATGATAAAACCAAGGCTCAGAAGTTTATGGCTCTATCCAAGGCCATATGGCTATAGGCAAAGTTAGGATTCAATTCCACACACTTTGCCTTCTGAACCAGCTAAGATAGGAGAAGCAGACTCGCAAACCCCTGTGGCTTAAAGTCTGCATTGCTCAGCACAAACCTCTCATGACAAATGACGCTAACACACTCTGGAGAAACTTGGTGACTGCGCCTGTTCCTCGGCACTAATGTAGCTTGACTTGGGGCTGATATCCCACTTAGCTCTCCAGAATGACAATTAGGGGGTGAGAAAAAAAAGAGCTATTGCTATTCCGGCTTCCTCTATTGAGCTATGAATAAATGATGATCGCTGTGAAATAGTGTGGTGTTTAGATCGTTTCTGGTAAATTAAAAAAAAAAAACAACTAAAAATCGAATAAAGTGGTAATCCACGCTGCCATTTCAATAAGAGTGAAGCAAAATGCATGAACTCTTTTAGTGTCTTCCTGGCCTTGTCATTCTAATGTAGTTAGTTTGCAAAAAAACATGAATTAATGCTCAAACATCTGACATATTTTACATGTTGATTTGAAGTGTGTTGATTACGTCATATACTTTGCCTTGGTACTGCACTTTGTAGCAGCACAGGCAGAAATCCTGGTCCTGGAGCCCCTCCTTAAAGATGGTCAGCAGCATAGATGTTGAGAGCTTCTTACGCTGCACAGAGCTACTTGCATGTTTGAAGACAAGCAGAGAGAAAGCTGTGTGGAAACAGTATGTGAATGATTTCAGCTAACATGGGCTCTGACTGCAAATGCAGTATCTCAAGGGGAGCTCCTGAGTTCCGGTGAGTGAATGCTCAGCTGGCCAGCAGGGCTCTCAGATGCTAAGTAGAGACTGACTGAGTAGATGCTGGGCTGCTTTCCTTGGAGTGCATGCAGTCTCTGGCCTAGATTCTCCCCAGCCCTTGCAAATGAGCCTCAGTCAAATCCTAGCGGAAGGCCCTGAACTCCAAGTGGGTCTGATGATCTAGCCATTGCACCAAGGTGTGGTCTGTTTCTTTGCTTTCCTGTGTAACTCATATATCAGAAAGTTAGGCTATGCTGCATGAATTCTTGCACAGTTTAGCTCATTTTCCTGTCATTTTTTCCATTCTATAGAAGGGAAAACGGAGGTGCAAAGGAGTGAAATTCTTTGTTCACGGTTACACCACTGCAACCTGAAGCCTGATTCAGCATCAAATCTGACCCCAGCACCTGTGCTTGTTGCCACCCCACAGTTCTGGGTGATATTTCTTTTGTGACACTCAAGATGGAAACTGGGGCCAAAATGAGATACCCACGGAGACTCAGAGGACAGGATCTGTTCAGTCTCTGAATGAGGAGACGATGGATACCCCAGTTCGTGCAGAATCTACCACTTTCAGCCAGCAGATTTGCCTGCTGCATCATATTTGAATCTTATAATAGTGCTGTGGAGGATTTGGGAAGAAGATTCTTAGTTTCTCTTGGTAGATGTAAGATCAGAAAGCCCAGGAAGTTAAAAGTCCTGCCAGAAGACATCTTGGTAATCAACAGGGTTCTCTACTCAGAACCTCACCTTTTTATGTGTATATGGGACTGAAGGTTCTCAAGACCCTAGACCAGAGTTCTGTAACCTGTTCTGTTCTATGAACCCTCTGAGTACCTGAGAAGTATTGTGGGCCTCACTGCAGTATAAAGTTTTAAAGTTCATAATATAATGCTGGATATGGTGATACACACCCGTAATACACACTCTACAAGGCTGAGGCAGGAGGATTCTAAATTCAAACAGGTATTTTACGGACTTAGTGAGACCCTGTCTCAAAATAAAAAGTAAAAAAAAAGAGCTGGGGATGTAGCTCATGGTTCAATCCCGAGTACTTAAAAGAATAATATAACATATTTAGAATCACAGAGAAAACTATTTCTATTGAAATACATTTAGTAAAGTAATTAAAATGTAACACAGTCAAATCTTTGTTTTCCCATTTTATAGAATGTGCATAGATATGCAGAGAGGCTAAGAAACTTGCTTTGGCATCTGTGTTATTCAGCTCAATAATGGAACAGGAGAGTGTGTAGTAGAGAGGCATAAGGGTGATATTTATGGTTAGTCATACAACCCTTCAGCCTACCCCAGTCAGAAATCAGTCATACCATGGTCCTACAAGCTGCAGAAGGGACTAGGAAATATAGTTGAGCTTTAACTCAAGGAGAAAGGAAATGGGTTTTGGTGAGCCCTAAACTGTCTTTACTATGAATTCTAATCTGAGGCCAGAGAGCTCATGCTTCAGGGTCAAAGTCCATCTCCAGCATGGGCAGCATAGGCTTCAGCATCCAGGATGCCCTGGCTCCCACCCAAACCTAAGCCCTCCCTGCCCACAGCCCTACATGGAGCCTGGGCTCCAGCTTCAGCCTGTCTTCTCAGAGGCACTGAGTGCCAGCACTGTCCCTTGGGGGGCTTGTAGACTGCATTTGACACAAATACATTACTGCAAATTAGAGAATGTGAAAAATCTCATGCTGTGGGGATTTGGACTCTGGGTCTATTTTTATAAGCCATGGAAAGTCTGCAAATGAAATATTGTCAAACAGAAAACAGATTAAAATGTATAATGGTTTATTACTATACATATAAATGAATATTTAACATGTAGTCCTATTTTTTAAAAGGAAAATGGTTATTGGCTTTTTTCCTTTAGTTTGTTTCATTTTTTTAAAAAAAATTGAATGCTCTAGTGCTTGCCTTTAGGATCTGCTGCTTTGAGCCTCTCTAAGTGGCCAGTTTATTGTCATGGGGATTAGTCTGTAGGATGAGAGACACGGGCACTTGAGTCATCACTACCCAGTGCTGTGTGTTCTATTCTGTTCTTGGCTCTTAAGGGCTATAATTTTAAGCCTTACTTTAGTGGGATTCTTGAGTGGGGGAGGAGACAGAATGTAAAAGGAATACAACATTAGATGTACACATTGATTTAAAAACACATTCATACTTCAGATATGTTTTAATAAATATGTGTATGTTAATATTGGAAAATCCTTCCACACTCCCAAAGAAAAAACAAACAAATAGACAATAGCAACACAAATATAATCTTGTCCTTGATAATTATTTTCCTCAAATCCTACAAGCATGGAACAAGGATATTGGGTAACTGCCTGGTAACTGTCCATGGCTCAACCTCCATCCTGTGTTTTCTAAGAAAACATCCTTGAGCTACATGCCATCCCTGATATGAATAGCAAGTGTCCAGGGTCCACTCATCGTCCACGACAAGGACTCCCTTAATTGTCACAAGTGAGGAACTTTACCATCTGGTTTTTCTGCTCCTGGAGTCTGAAGCCCATCTGCTTGCCCCTGCATGGGGCAGCTCTGCCCGATGAGTGTGTGTGTCTCTTACTATCTTCCCTCTCTTTCTTTCTTGTTCTGGATTGAACTCTAATCTCCTAGGGAAAGTGGGTGGGAAAAATCACTTTGATTAGTGACATTTCCATAGACATATTTCTTTTCTTTCATATTTCACATCCTGAATATTTTATGAAAATTTTTTTTCCCTTTGAGTTAACGCTGTGGTTTAAAAACCATTACTAGTAAGTAGGAACACTAAGATTTCTCCCTTGAAGGACAACACATAGTCTCATTGATGGCAAGAAATGAGGATGCAGTGCAAAAGACACTGGGTTAAGCAGTTGAACTCTGAGCTCACAATAACTGGGGTCTGATTTTCAGTTCTCTTATGACACACTGAGCTCCTTTTCACCATTTCACCTTCTTGTCTGTAAGATGGGGGTAATCAGTGTCACAAGTAGAGCTATCAGGCTGAAGATCAAATGGCACAAGGCGGCTGTAACATAGGGTACACAGGCTAGCACATACCAAGTTGTCAGGAAATGATAGCTCAATTATATCTCTAAGTATCATCTCAGACAATGACCGAGTGATAACTTTCCCTTCCATACCCTCTCCACAAAGCTTTGTCCTGTGATATAGCTGAGGGACTTTTTGTAACTCTAGAGATGGATGACTGAAAGATGACAGGGAGTTTTTGTGTCTGAATGTTTGAGCCTTCCAGGGCCTTGCCTAATTCCCGTTGCAGAGATAGCTTTGAATTCACCAAAACACATTTCTTTTCTCCCTTGGATACACAGGTAGGCTTTACATTTCCCAGCCTCTTTATGATTTTGGGACTATAGGACTGAGTTTTGACTGGTGGGAGTTGGGTTGGAAGTGATATAGAACCCTTCTAAGAATCACCCAAAACCCCCTCTCATGGACCAATCAACTTTCCTTTTCCATCTCTGAGTTGAATGAAACAGATTCTAAGGCAAATCTCTTAATGTGTCTTTACCTTAGTTGCATGATCTTTCAATATGAGTCCTAATGGACAGAGGAACAAGGGTGAGAAGTTATTGCATCCAGAAGACCTTGATGGATGATGGGTGGGGTCCAGAAGGTACTTACAAAAGATCTCTGAAGGGACTTTCAGGTCCCTATAGCACAATGTGGCACTGGCTCAGAGACAAAGGCTTTCTCTCACTTCACCACGTTCTAGTGCTCCAGAGTCCCTCTAGACTCTCCCACAAATAGCTAGAGAATAACTGATTTAGTTCCTGAGATGAGGAGAATTAGAATCATTGCCCTTAGAGCCTGTGTGTTAGTGGCACCTGCTTTGTAAAGCCTGGCTGCTGAGGCCAGATGGTCTTTGGATGCTTGAAGAAGAACATTCTCCCAATTGGGAAACTCCCAGACCCCTTGGCCTCTCTCAGCTCTTCTGAGATAAGGGTAGCAGCTGAGCTTTGCCAGACTGATGCAGGATTCCTGCTGCTCGCTCTCCGCCCCCTCAGTGATCTGTCATCATGGAGAGATTTTATACATCATTAAGAGAGATGTCATATGCGTCAACATAATGCTGTGTTCTTACCCAGAATGTCACATTAGACTCCTGGAGGCTTTAAAAAATAAACTTCAAATACAACCACATTTTTCCCCTTAAATCATTCAATCTGCCATCTGATGCCCCAAAAGGAAGCTGTTAGTAAAATAGCAACTTGCAAGGTTAAGAAAAGCATCTCACCAAATGTTAGCTAAAAATGTGAACTTTTAGCTAAAGATGTGAACTTTTGGAACCTGTGCTTAGGGAATGGCGTCAGAGAGTGTCCTGACAGACGTGTTTTGCACAGATAGGGTTCTCAAAATCTCCTTTCCCTCTTTGTAGAGAGGGACAGAATATTTGGGACATGGCTAATGGTCCCTGAAGGCTCCCATCTGAGTTTGGTTTTTCAACTCTGTGTTCAATTTCAGAATTTTCTCCATGATAATGTTTCCCAGAGAAATTTGTTTTGAAAGCCAAAATAGAGAAATATATTATACTTACTCACCAAGTTTGGAGGCAGAAAGTGATTTTCTTGCTTATGTATTCATTGATAAGCTTTCATTGGGTATCTTCTTGGTGGCAGGTGCCCCAGTGGGTCTTGGAGCTCTTGCTCTTGAGTTCTTCCACAGTGATCCAGCTGTGTCACCTTGGGGAAGTTAACTAATGTCTCTGTATCCCTCTTTCCTCATCTGTAAAACGGAGATGACAGGTAGTTATGAAGATTAAATAAACATACATAAAATACTTAGACCAATACCTGACACAGTAAGCCTTAAAATATTCATTATAATAGCCTAGCATGGTAGGACACATCTGTGAACCCAGCACTCCAGGAGGCTAGGGTAGGAGGATTGCAGGTTTGAGCCAAACCTGGGCAATTTGGTGAAACCTTATCTCAAAAATGGGGGAAGCTAAATATAAAGCTGCAGGTGAAGGCTCTAGGTTCAGTTCTCAATATTGCAAAAACAATTCTTTTTCTAAAAAGATTTTTTAAAAAGAGAAGTTCTGTAGAAATATCTGGAAATGACCTTCAATGGATGGATTCTCCTAGGATTGTAGAGAACCTTAATTCTTCAGAGACCATTGGTGTTCACAGTGTCTATTTAATTTAAAACAGCAATAATTAACATTTGGTCACCTCAAGTGAGTTAAAACTATTGGTTTTTTAACCAGAGAAGAGCTCATTATTAAGATCGATCAAATGATTTAATGACCGACCCATCCATCCTTCCATCCATCCATCCATCCATTCATCCATCCATCCATCTCTCCATCATTTCCTTGGACCAGGATTCTTAACCTCAGCATTCTTATCATTGTGACCATGTTATTCTTTGCTGAAAGTGGCCGTACTGTGTGGTGGGATGTGGGCAGCATCCCTGACTTCTAGTCATTAGATGCCAATGGTGTTCCGTCTCCATAGGTTGTCACAATCAAAGCTGTTTCCAGACATTGGCAAATGTCACTTAGAGGTGAGAAAATCTTCCTAAGACTGACAGACAGTTAAAGTTTTAAGGAGTTTTTAGCAATGACCCTGTTCAGGTGTTCTTTGTTCTGTAGAGTACCCCATGCATGAGAACACATGCCCATCTCTAGAACCTGAGCTCTTTGCCCTGCACCATGCTGCCATTTAGGACTATGAAAAGGATGAAATGGAATGATCTCTTCATATACAGTGTTCTGTCTGGATTCAGAAAATCTAATATAGCCAGACAGATGTGGAGTCTAATCCTGGTTAGATTCTGGTTGGATCTTTTACTGACTGTGTAACTTCATCAGTTGCTTCATTTTTCCAAGTCTCAATTTCTCCATCTGTGAAATGCGGATGAGTTGAGGCTCTGTCTTCTCTGGTAGGAAAGTCCAGTGAGATCATGCATGAAGATCTCTTAGCATAAGACTAGGACTATGGCAAGTACTCAGTCCATGTATTACCAGGAATAGATCTGTACAGTTTTCTACCTCTCAACCTCTCTTCATTTCCTTCCTGGCACAAGATGTTTCAGAAAGTACAGATCTCATCATCTATCACACACAGCAGGGGAGGGGATGTCCTTGATGTGAGGCAGTGACAGAAGCCAAGGTCACGGTGAGGAGCCATTGGTCAGGGCTGTGTCCCTGCCACTGATTGCAGTGTGCATCGGGCAGAGGGATGCCCTTGTTTTGGAGTTCTTTGTGTTCTTTCCCCAAAACAAGTGCCTTCCATGCCAAGCCATCTTTCCTGTGCAACACTTTAATTTACATCTTTTAATAACTTTGGTTGCCATGGAAGCATTGGAATTCAGTTTTAAAATAGACAAACTAATTGTTTCAGTCAGTTTGGGTATTTGCTGTCAAGGAAACAGCCAGCTTTCCCCTATCACCCAAAGCCTACTTAATTGGATGTATGAGGTGGCAAAATGGCAGAGGGAGTCCTTCCCACCCCTTGGCCAGATGAGGGGGCACCATGGGATGTCCAAGGAAAACTCCTGATCCAGCCATGCATCTGCCTAAGAAGAGTAAAGTCTGGACTGGCAGACAGGTCTCTGGGATAGGTAGAGACAGAGGCAGGGAGAGGGAGAGGGAGAGGAAGAGGCAAAAGGAGAGGGAGAGAGAGAATGAGAGAACAAGAGAGAGAAGAAGAGAGAAGAAGAGAGAGAGAAAACAAGAGAGAGGCAGAGACAGAGACAAAGAGAACTGGAAACAAACCATTGCTGAAGCTGGGGCAGAGCGCAGGGCTTGGCGTTCTGACAACCAGGAGGGATACTTGTTCCTCTGACCTTGATGGAGGCTCTAATGTTTTCCATCTGTTCTCTGAAATTCTGTGCACAGCAACGCACAGTGAACAGGGCTGGAGGCTACTTCCCCAGTGAGGTTGATGAGGAAGCATGACCCTCACCCAAGGACAAACCCTTCCTTGCCCCCTTCTCTGTGCCCATGTGTGCCGGGCATGGGAGTCCGATGGGCCCAGTGGGCAGGGGCCACAGTCATTTATTCAGTCCTTCTGGACATAGTCCTTGCATTTCTATTAGATACATCAGTGAACACAATGGTTCTCTGTCCTTATGGAGCTTATATTCTAGCAGGTGCACAGACAGTGAAGGACAAGGGTAATGCATTGATGCAGGATATGAAAGTTAATACCTGGGAAGGCAGGAAGGAGGAGAAAGAGGCTCAGAGGGTGGGGAGCTGGGAGGTTGGTGCAGCAACAGCATTTCTGGCTGGACTGGTCAGGCATCCCTGAGAAAGGGAGGTGGGAGCTCCCTTTGACAGAGGTAATAGGATTCAACAAGCAGGGTCTTGGGGATTTAACGTGATTAGGAATCATTAAAAGTCATTGCTCTCTTCGGAGCAAGCTAGGGTTGCATTTCCGTTTTCCATCACTTATACTTTGGGTGGCCTCTGCCCATGACTGCACATCTATGCCTTTGCCCCTCATCTCTTTCATAGGGATAATAGTACTTTGAATGGTTTAAGTGGGTCAATGCTTGTAGAGTGTCTAGCATGTAGCAAGGGTGACGAGGATAATGTAACGATGAAGGTAACAAAGAAGATGACTATGGCAGTGTGATGATACTGACATGATGATGCTGAAGGTGGTGGTGATGATGGTGAAGAAGGTGATGGAGCTCATAAACCAACGCAGGGCACATATAGCATAAACATAAAGGCACTCATCATTTGTCCTGAGATGCACTGAGTGGTAAGATGCAGCACAGGATATTGTAGACGCTCCAAAGAGCATAGCATCCACTCTGTTATAAAGATGGCTTCCCATGAATGGTTCTCAGAGCAACATCTGCAGAATCATCAGAGGCTGTCAGATGCAGTGGCAGGAGATTACATTCCAGTTTTTTGGGACAGCATGTGCAAAGGCCAGGTGGCCATGTTTAAACTCTGGGAAGAGTTTCTTCTCTGGAACTGACATTCAGTGTCGTGAATGAGATTGCACTGCAGAAAGCACATGGGAAAATGAGCTCAGCAGTGACCGTGAGGTCTTGAAAAGCCAGGCTTCTCATAAGTTTCCAAAAAGCCTTCCCAGGGACAGAACAGTGGTATTTAAAAAATCCCTTGGGGGAGGAAGCAGGGATTGAAGATCTGAAGCTCTCAGTTACCCAACCCAATTAGGAAATATTTCCAAAGTTTCAGATGCCATTGTTAAACCTGTATGTGCAGTTGACATTTGACTCCACCTTGTATCACATTTTGGAATGTGTTCTAATTTGCTGACCATGGAGTGAAACTAATGCTCCAGAAATATGCCTCACATCCTGTATGGCTTTGAGTGCTACCCTAACTCCAACTTTGTGCTCTAGCTTTAGAATCATAACTTACAAGTAAATATGTGGGAGGTGATAGCCTGGTGTCAGAGCCAGGTCTGTCACAATGATAAATGTGGTTCAAAATGTAGAACTAAAAAGGAACTGAGATTGGACCCCTTAAGGAGGGCTTGGCAGTTGTCCAGGTGGGCATGATGGTGACCTGGCTTGTGGCCATGGTGGAATGGTAGAGGGGAGGATACAGATGATCTAAGAGCTCATTTTCCCATGTGCTTTCTGCAGTGCTGCTCTGATTTACTTTTAGTCCTTTATTATACCTATTTTAAAGATGGAGATGGTGTGATATAGTCCAACATATCTAAAAGAAAATGGGTAAAAACAGTACAAAAACATCTGAAAAGGACAGACACACAGGAATGAGCTATCATCCATCAGAGAACTGGATTTATCTCTGAGTTTCCTGTAAGCAAAGGCAAAATGAGAAACACAGTGGATCAGATCATCTACACTATATGGTGAGAAGACACAAGAAATCCATCTCTATTAAGATCATTCCACAAGCACCAACCTTGGAGAGAGAGTTAATCACTGGGCCCTACGTAGAAAGGTGATTTTAGAATAAAAGGATAATGTCTTCTGCGAAAAGATTGTCCACATCAACATTTCCTACCCTCATCTTCTATAAATGCTGAGGTCATAGTGTTAAATCTTAACTTAGTTAAGGTAGCTTTGTGGGGGAAGATAAAGTAATGTGCTCCAGGTGCCTGTCTTTCTAACTTAATACAAGACTAGAGCTGAGAGAATCCCAGCAAGTGGATGACTCACATGCACATTACATTATCTGTCCTGATATTAGATTTCTCGGATGGGCTTCTGGAAGCAGGAGCTGGACTCCAGTCATCTCATAGCTGGACTCTCTGGTGAGTTCCAACTGCTTTGTTATTGGCCAGAAGAAAATGTGCATGCTCAAGACACCGAGGCCAAGGGAATCTTTCTTTTTCTTCTGAAATGAGAATATGGCAGTTTGATCTTTCTTCTTACTGAGCTTGAGAAGAGGCCAGGATGGCTCATTGTATAGAAAACAGATTTCTGAATCACAAAATCCTGGTCTTTCCTCACTCATTTCTAATAACTTGTTTGTGACTCTGAGCAAGTTATTTTGTGTCTTGTAGACTTAGACTTTTCATTTGTGGCACAAAAGTGAGCATGTTATAGGGATGTAGGAAGGATTAAATGATATAACTCAGGCCACAGCTTGAAAAAGTTGCATTTTGATACCTTGAAGTTATCATTATTATTTTAATTGTTAACTGAGTTATTTACTATTTTCTTGAGCTTAAA
>NW_004955442.1:11726085-11849048 GCF_000276665.1 Chinchilla lanigera | reverse complement strand
GGAGATATTTAAGAGCTAAACAATGACAATAATTTAGTGAGATCCTGTCTCAAAGAAAAAGCAGTGCCTGGGAAGATGGTTCAGTGCTAAGGCCTTGGGTTCAATCCCCAGACACACACACACACACACACACACACACACACACACAAATGAACGAAAGAATGCAAGGACTGGATCTGTGTTCCTGAGGGCCCATGGAGGAGGACTGTCTCATCAAAGAAAACAGTTCTTTTAAATGTTGATGTGACAGTTAACTGATTGTGTCACTTTGAGTAAGGAACACCCAACTAAACTGCATCAGCATCGTTCTGAATGTGGCTGAGGGTATTTACTGAAGACAGAAGACCCACCCGGGAGTAGCTTGTCCCCTTATTGGTATAAAGGGAAACAAAGAAGGAAGGCTTGCTTCTGTGTCTTTGGAGCAGCTCCAGTCTTCACCTTCACCATGGATATCATCTCTGGGCTTCCAGCAATTTCAGACTTCCAGCACAGACCCTTCAGCTTTGTTGCAGACATTTTCGTCTCTTGATATGGACTCACATGGGACAGTACAGGAAGCTCCAGGCCTTCAACCTTCAACTGGATCCTTCAAATCTCCAGCACTCAGACTGCCCTTTCATGCTATTCTACAGCTGACTCTGCAGGTGGCCATTGTAAGCCAGCCTTGTAAATCCTTATATATTTACATGTCTTGCATTAAATCTGTTTCTCTGACGAGCACTGACTGATATAATTGGGTACACTAAAAACAGACCCTGAGAGGGATTCTTTTTAGATGATTGGGGTAGTGCTCACAAGAAAAGTAGCTGAGAGATATATAAAAAATAAAAAAGGTAAACAAGGATGTGGGTACAGCTGAGGTCTAGTCCTGATGCATCCCATAGAGAGAGGATGACCTGGTTCACCAGTAGCACCACAGAATTGGTCCTACCCAGAGGCAAGGGGTCCGGGGTTGCACAGCCACAGGCCATTGGCTGAGGTTTACATCCAGGATAGGGAAAACAGGCAGAACCGCTCAAATAAGGAGGTTTCCGTAAGAATCCACCACTCCAGCATCTGGAGCCACTCCCCTCCCACATAACAGGCATGCAGTAAAGAACTGATACCATCTGCTATGCTTCCTAAACATCATCTATTAATGCCCAGTTTCCTTTTTTTTTCTCTTGCAGCTGCATAAGTCTCTGCTTCTCCCTCTCATCCTACCTGGGTCCCTTTCTTAAAGGCAAAATCTCTTCATCCCTCCTCTCCACTTAAAGTCTGCCCACCCCCTTTTAAGCAGGACAGTCATTCTACACTGCTTCCCTTTGAATCTGTATCTACTCTCCTCAAAGCCTCCGAGATACTAAATCTTTAATATTTCATATCCTATCATCATTACCTCATGGGAAACATGTGGGCAGGATCAATGTTATTCTCAAAATTCTGCTTTGAATCTGCAAAAACACATGAGAAAATAGGCAGCAGCCACCCCAAGGTTTGCTGCACTTACTGGAAAAGCGGGACTTTGTGTTAGAGGAGCCACTTCAGCACCCAGGACAGCGGCGCGCCACTGGGTGCCCTCTCCTAGCTGGGATCAAATGAGCCAACCTTCTTATCTCCACTGCAAGTTTCTCAGGAGACTGACTGTTCATCCTCAAAGAGCCCCCGGTGACCCCAACTGTTTTTTTCCAGCTGATCATAGCCATATGTGAAAGAATGACAGGAGACAGGCAGTAAATCATGCTTTTTATTGCAATGTATTTAACTTCTCTTGCTTTGAGTATAACTGGCGTCATATTGGACTATTACTGACTTGAGTTTTGTGGCTACTGATGATCTTCAGAGGGCCTACTGTGTCTATCAGAGTAGGATCCTAATTCTATTCCTTGAGGGGCAATGAGAGGATACTGCAGTGTGGTCCTGAAACATTTTGGAGCCCTCTTGCTCACACACAAGACCAATCATACCTCTGATCCATCCTCACTGAGAGAATGACTCAGCAGGACAGAGCCCACTGTCCTATTTGACCTTCAGGGACAGTAATAAGGAATAATAGTGCCAAGTGCTTTTGGGGGCATTTATATATAAAATTGTTCCCAATCCTCCCCACAGTGTATGTGTACTCAACGTCAGTGTATGCTCAGCATTATTTTCCCACTAAATAGAGGTACAGAGCTGTTGAACAACTTGTCCAAGATCATCTAGGTAGTAAGTGTCAGGTCTAGAATTTGAACCCATACCATACAACTTCACGAACAATGTTCTTAACCATCATGATCTGCCGCAGTCATTAATCCATAGCAACAAATTATTCTGGAAGACCTACTGTGTGCTGTGTACCACTCAGATGTTGACATATGGTGAGGAGGAATGAACACGGTCCCCTCCTCTTAGTCTAGGGGGGGACTGATCTCATGGAGCACACATACAAATCACACAGATGGACAAACACATGCTTGAGGGGCACTTTGGAGGAGAATGTGCCCTGCTGAAGCCATCTCTGGTGTAAAAGTACTGACTCAGTCATCCCACTAGGTCAAGTAGGGCTCTCTGAGACAATGGAAAGCTGCACCTGTGTGATGAAAAGGATATTAGTGAAGATTTTAAGGCAGCATTGAAATGAAGCTGAAGTCACTGCTAAACTGGCAAGGAGAAGCCAGGCCAGGCAGTTGGAGTCTAACAGATCTCTGGGAGCAGATGCAAGGGCTGCTGCTTAGCAGAAATGCGGAATATCCATATTGGGCCAGGTGTTGATGCTGGTGTCTGGGAAATTTGAGAGTCCTCCTTAGAGACAGGTTGCATCATCAATTTTGGGCAACATGGCTTTGTGGATCCCAGAAAATTCTAGGGGTCATGGGAACATTCCCCTGGTGACCTGAAGGAACATGCTACTAGGGCGGCAAGAGTTCCATCTGCAGCATTTTCTGAATTTGTAGTGGTTCCTTTATGGGGCAGCTCATTGATTAGTATCTACGCTTGCTTATTGCTGTAGATTTCCTGGTTGAGGTGGGGTGGGGGACCCTAACTTTGGCTGCCACTGTGGCTCATTCAGTTTCTAACACAATGGTAGGCATATCCTAGATGCTCATTACCTTATTTGTTATAAATGTGAATGAACGGTTCGTAGGAGAGAAGAATAGAGTGCATTTTCCAGGCAAAGAGAACAGTGCAAGTCAAACAAAGGGATAGAAGAGAAAATTCCTTCAATAACTGTATTTCTGCAGAGATTTATTTCAGCAGGCATGTGTACGGGGGGGGAGGATGTGTGATTCCATTTCCTCCTTAGCCCTCTTGCCCCAGACTAGAAATCCACCAGGAGACCTTTGTCCAGACTGCTCCTTGTAGCCTCCCTGCTACCGCCTCATGCAGCCCATTCCTCATCCGTATTCTTTTCAGGACCTCCCTCCAGCCCAGCAATCTGTTTCTGTCCTTTAGAGAAGCTAACAGGACAAAAACAAATCACCATTCTTCAGCAAGGCATGCAGGGATCTTGGGGACCTGGCCGCCAGCTCCAAGAAGGACATGAGAACAGTGGGCAGTGCCAGGAATGCCAAATGAGTCTCATCTGCCTGGAAGAAATCATAACAGCCGCCAAGCATCCAGGAAGCTACAGGAGTCCCCTCCAGACCTCTGGGGCTTCAGTTCCAAAAAGCCACATGTCCACAGCTCTGATTACCTGGGGAAATTAAATAAAGAGAAATCTTCCCCTAGGGAGAGATGACAAAGCAGTGGCCTCTTTGGGAGGCCCAGAAGATGCAGAAAAGAGAGCTGTCCTTCAACCTGTAATTGCTACCTTTGGCCCCTACCTCTCCACTTCTGCGGGTCCCAGGCCCTCCCTGTTGCTCTCTTGTGTCAGGAGGAACTGGGACACAGGTTGGCTAAGTCCCACATCATGACATCCCCCAGCCACCTTTATCTCCCTGTCCCTCTAAGTTTACCATCGCTCAAAGATTGTGTGTACAATCTGATTCCTATACCCATCCTCCCGTTAGACTCTAATCATAACTCTCTTGGACAACTTTAAGCCCATGTGAACTCATGTGCTTGCTGGTGGCATCTCCTTTTCCAATTCATTTTGTACTCTGCAGCTAGCTGTGTCATCCCAGAGCTGAACCTGATGTCTTATCACCTAAGGGTGAAACATAGCCCTTAACAGAATTCTCCATGCCCTCTATGGTCTGATCTCCCAGGTCCCTACTGCCTTTCACACCTGCGCTAACCAGTATTGTGGCCATGCATCTCATGTGGCCTTTACTTTTAAGTTTAAATTAATTAAAATGAGAAATCCAGGTTTTTGGTTATAACAACCCTATTCCAAGTGTGTCATGGCCACTCAGAGCTCATGGCTAGTGTATGGTAGAGTGAAGACACAGTATAGGAAATTATTGTCATCCATAGAAATTTTGATTGGGCGGTACTGTTTCATAGATCATGAGCCCCCTCCCAAAATCGAGCTTGTGTCTATCCTTTGTACATATGTTCACTTCTCCAGCTAATGCTTTTGCTCATGGGCCAACCAGTACTGGAAACTCAATCCCTCCATCTGCCAACACATTTCTAAATTTTTAGGTCCCCTTTCAAGTCTTCCTTGATTTTCTAACTAGAAGTGACTTATCGTACCTTTAAACTTGCATAGCCCGTGATGCTTCTGATCTCACTTATAACTTCCCATTGTTAGATGTAGTTATCAGACCATAGTGCCAGTAACACGGACAATGTGCAATGAATTTGTTGAATGAATGAATGAATGAATGAATGAATGAATGGATGGATGAATGGCATTCTCTGTCTTGGATTATAAGCTCTAAATCCTGGTATATACTCATTATTTTTTTTTACCTACCTTGAATCAGGATATCTTCTAGGGAATGCAGTTTTTATGTTGTCTCTAAGCCTCTAGGCCTTACAATAGACCCCTTAAGTAAGAATTAATATGCCCATTTTATCAATGAGTAAAGTAAGTCTTGGAGACATTCAGCACCGAGCTCCTCAGTTGATCGAGAGCTGAGCTAGAATTCAAACCCAGACTTGAATGACTCTAAGCCTTTTACTTTTCCACAAGATAATGCTAGGCTGCCTTTCTTTAGAGAAGCATTCCTTCATTGTACTGTGAGGGAAAAAGCCTTTAGAAAATCTCCCACTCCTGTCCACACTTATGGTTTTGATTCCAAGCCCACTGGCACATCATCACCAATTTTTAAACTCTGAATTAAAAGCTCTCACTGAATGAATGGCTTAGCTCCAAACGCTTCCCACCTGGACTCTTAATTCTATGGAAATGACCATGCTGCTCACTTCACTCTGTGGCTATCACAGTTTTCAGCTCTGGTCAACATCCTGAACTCCCCCCTCACACATGTGCATGCATTTCCAGCCCCCAGGGTTGGACACTGGGTCTCCTCTTGGACACCTCTTGGACTTTCCCAACTGATTTACTGCTTGTATCTCAGAGATGTGTGTGTGTGTGTGTGTGTGTGTGTGTGTGTGTGTGTGTGTGTGTGGTGTCTTGAGGGGAAGTCTGTTCTCTACTGGAAAATGCAGAGAAAACTCATACCGTGTTTTTCAAGGTAGAAGATCCTCCAAATCCATACATACCAGAATAGTCTCCACTCTGCTTCTTTGTTCATGTCACGCTATCACTCTAAATATCCCCCTTTGAGAAGTGCCTGGTGACCCTGCCCTTCCTCATGGTCGCATGTCCCTGAGAACCCACCCTACACCACTAGCAAGAGGCCCACTTGCAGGGGGCATTTGTTGTTCATTCTTACTTCCAGTCTGATCTCTCATCTAGTCCATAACACACCCTAAGCTTCTTTGGACAGGAGCAAGCAGATGATAAGTGGAAGGAAGGAGGTGGGGAGAAGCCAGGTGAATCTACTGTTTATGTCAGCAGCGAAGGTAGACCTCTCCTATTTTACCTACGGGAAGTCAGTGGCTCAGAAAAGTAAACCTGCCTCTTGTGAGTCACCAGTAATGGTGAAACTTGTGCTTAACCTTAGATGTCCAGGCCTATTTCATCACTTTGCCTGTCCTCTCTCCACTAAAACTTGCTATCTTCCAGCTCTTGGCCGATTTAGACACAACTCTTCACTAGCAAGGACGCACTTCCCGAATTTACCTGTGCTTACTGCCAGGCACCTTGAGGGATGAGAGCCCTGTCTGTGCTTACTGGAGCTGTGGCCCCCTCTCCTTGCTGAGGGAAGCTGGGTGGGAACATCTCCCTCTAAGTCAGGGCATATGTCACCTTCGGGCAAAAGATGAGCTAATAGAATTGAGATGAATGTAATTGGCAGAAGGTCAGCAAGGGAGCCATGTGGGTCTGGAGCTTCCCGAAAAGGCCAGCATGTTTCTTGCTCCCCTGTCTCATGATTAGTATGCAGGTGAGGTGGTGGGCCTCTGCAGAGTAATTGGATCATCCGGAGATCGGCAATGCCTGGTGTATGTACAAAGCCTCAACAGTGATTAGATCCTGCCCGCTCATCTCAGCAAGCCTTGAAATTCTCCCCACTGTGAAAAACTAATTTTCTGTGGGAATTTATTAAATAAGAAATCTGCATGCCACTTTACCTTGTAAGTCAGGTCTGCAGAATACAAAGATTCTCCTCGACTTTGATGCTTATTTCCAACAGAGACCCCTCCATCACTTGGGGACAGGTGTTTAGGAGCTAGTTTTGTTTCAGGGCATATTTTTCACAGTATCTTCAAGGCAAGAAAGATGGGAAGACCCCTCACCAAAAGTTGTGAAGATAAAAAATTGTGAGTGAACAGATTGTGGGTGACAGTACATTCAGATCCTGGCCTGGTCTTTCTTCCTGTTCTGGGTGGAATTGCCCTGCCCCACAAAAAAACCTCATATGCTGAAGTCTTAATCCCTATTTTTTCAGAATGTAATTGTTTTTGGAGACAGGACTGTTAAAGAGGTAATGAAGATAAAATGAGTTCGTTAGGGTGGCTCTACTCCAATATGACGGGTGTCCCCATGAGGAGCACAGATTAGGACCCGGACTCACACACTGGGATGGCCACATGAAGACACAGGAAGAGAACAGCACTGACAGCAGAGAAGCAAGGCTCAGGAGGAAACAACCCTGCTGATGCTTGGATCTCAGTCTTCCAGCCTCCAGGATGGGGATGGGGGGAGGCACAGAAATTTCTACTATTGAAACCACCAGTCTGTGGTGCTTCATTATAGTAAATTAATGCACTCCTCAAACACCTTTTCCAGAAACCTTCCAAATTTCCCTGTTTGGAATTAATCGCTTTTCCTCCTGAAATGATAGATAGACAAATGTCTTCCCTGTGACAGCACCGACAGTGGGAAGTACTACCTGCACTGTAATATAATTCTCAGGGTGAGCCCAGGGAAGGAGGCTGACCATACGTACGTGCCTGTTTTTGCCATGCTTGGGGGTGGTGCTGCCCATGTGCCCTGTTTGTTTGTCTCTTAGCTGACACCTAGCACCTCACTGGTGTTTTCTTTGAAAGGAAGTGAGTTATAAGTGAAATCATATCCTCCCAAGTGCAGATGTTGCAATCCTAGCTTCCAGTGCCTCAGGCTGTGACTTTACTTGAGAATAGGGCCAAAGCAGCTATAATTCCATACGATGAGATTGGACTAGAGAAGGGGGATTCCAAATCTGGTATAATTACTTTCTATGTAAAGGAAACAAGATTGGACACAGACTATACCCAGGAAGAATGCCTGCAAAGCAAAGGCAGAGACTGGGGCAGGGCTTCTGTGAGGAATGCCAGTGCCTGCCAAGAAACCAGAGGTCAGGGCAGAGGTGTGGGCAGCTTTCATCACAGCCCACGAGAGGAGCCAGCCCTGCCAACACCTTGATATTGGACTTCAGCCTTCTGGACCTGTGAGACAACGCATTTCTGCCATTTAAGCACCACAATTTGGGCTTGTACTGCAGCAGCCCTAGCAGATAAACAGTAGTGGGAAGATTCTTGTTCGTGGGGTGCTCCCTGGCTTGGAGTCAGGACACCTGGGTGGTAGTTTGTGTCCCTTGTCCCCCAGATGGGTGTATGGCGGTGGGTTTCTGATGAAGTGGTCTCTGATATGGTAGGTGTGTGCAGGAAGTGTCCTGAAGAGGGTTTTGGATTAACACCTGTCAATTCAAATGTAGAGGGCTAGGCAGGGTGGGGACTCTGGTGTTTCAATTCCAAATCTCATGTTCTTTCAAGTGCATGAAGTCACCAAGTTCCTTTGTGGTGCTCTGGAGCCATTGCGGATCATAAAAGTCAGTCATCTGTAGAGTTTTCACTTTTTTCTTTTGAGGCGGAATCTTGCCAAATTCCTAAGTTGTCTAGGCTGGATTCTAACTTGATATCCTTCTGCCTCAGCCTCCTAGCATGGTGGGATTACAGATGGGCACTACTATGCCTGGAGGACAGGCAGGATTTGGGCAGGAGAAGAAAATGGGCCACAATGTCAGTTCAACAGAAGGGGAGCTTGGGAAGACTGAATAATTCCTCAGAACCACTCCCTGGGTCAGGGGGCAGATCTTTCCCCAAAGGTGTGGGTGTGGCCAGCAGCAAGGACAGTCTTTGCAGCTGGAGCTTCCCAAGAGCTAGTGACAGCCCAGGGCTGTGTTCGCTACACTCCCAGCAGCTGTGGGAGTGAATGGATGATTTCCTAATTCTGAGAGCTGTTTGAGTCCCTAGGGATGAGTTTACCCCTATGTGTAGTCATTTTGAGCAGCTCCTAGAAGCACCGGGTTTGGGGAAGGTCCATGCATTTAATGGCTACATCCTCTTAATTCCTTAAAATGTGAAAACTATCTGTAATCCCACCACCCTGGGAGGCTGAGGCAGAAGGATCCCAAGTTTGAGCCCAGCCTAGGCAACCTGGGAATTTGACAAGATTCTGCCTCAAAAGAAAAAAGTGAAAACTCTGCAGATGACTGACTTTTATGATCTGCAGTGGCTCCAGGGCACCACAAAGGGACTTGGTAACTTCATGTGATTGAAAGAACATGAGATTTGGAATTGAAACAGCAGAATGCCCACCTTGCCTAGCCCTCTACCTGTGACCTTGAGCCAGGATCTTCCAGGTTACAAAGCTTAGTCTCCCTATGTGTTGAGAAAAGGGATTAAACTACACACAGGGCCACACTGCTTCCTTCAGGGCACATGACACACTCCGATTCTACAATTCTTTGTGTGACAATGATCCTCATATCATATTTGGGGATCTGGGGCGACTATGAGAGTCTCTTCTGAGCCCCATGGGAACAAGACCTGGAACAGCAAGGAGGGTAGCAAGAGAGACTCCGAAGGCCTGGATGCTGGGTGATGGAGAGCAAGACAATGTGACTGAGTCTGGGCAGTGTTGGCAGAGGAGGGAAGGAACTGCGCAGGGTAGAACCATGGTCAGAGGAGGAGAGAGACTTACATGCATTTGCGCTTCCATCAGTGCCCCACTGTGTCCTCACCACAGGTGCCCATCTCCAGCTTCAAGCTGCTGGAATCTGCATCTCGGTATGAGAATTTCTCTTTTTGGAGCCTCCCAGTTGCTCTGTGTGCAGTGTGGGCTGGAAGTGCTGGCCAAGCATGTCCCCTGGGGAGCTCCCTGATCTCTGCTGACAGATGGCATCTGGTGTAAAAGCACGCATGTTCCTGCTCCTCCTCTGGGAGGACAATTCTGACACTGCTGTGGGGCTCCCCAGCAGGACTAAGCCCCAGTTACCCCATGGCAGTTTGCCTAATGATGCAAAATGTGTCTCTTTTCTGCCTCCCTTCCGTGCAATCATCTCCCCATTACAGCGCTGTGCTTGGGACTTTGGCTTGATTTCTGGTTGCAGGGGATCAACAACTGTCACTGACAGGCTTTGTGAGTACCTCGCCATTGGCAGACAAGAGTCCCACCTGCAGGTGGGTCTTCTAGGTCTTCCCATGGGTCACCCTGTTCTCTGCAGCTCCCCACTTGGCTCCATTCTATTTCCATTCTGCTTTGACTGCAGTTAACTTGGGTTCCAACTTTTCGCTGGGTGCTTGAGGAAGATCTGAAGCACTGAAGTCTGTGTTCTCTTGTTTTATTGCTTTTATAAAATTTTCATTATTTTTTAAAAAAATATTTATTTTTTATAACCTATTGTAAAGTTACTTTTATTTTTTTTCCAGGTTTTATTTTTATTAGTACATGTTTGCATGCAGCACAGGATTTCATTCCTTGTGGGGAGCTGGTACATGTACACAACACATCTGAGTTCTTTTTTCATCCCCTTTGCCTTCTCTCTCTTGCCCCTCCCAGTAGCATCTTCAGAGACCTCCAGTAGCAGCAGAAAGCAGGGCTTCCCTGGGGCCATACCCGTGCCTCTCCAGCCCTGCAGCCCTGAGGACATGTTTATTTTCTTCCCTAGGAAGAGGCTGGATAGCAGAGAAGCTGGCAGAGCTGAGCCTTCCGTGTGCAGCTGCTGCCTGAGTACTGAATCCCACCGAGGTCTTCTTTGAAGTTCTGGACCTGTCTGGCCTGGCTGTGCAGCTGTAATAGAATGCCATGCATGGGTGGTTTACAAACAATGGGAAAGTACTTCTTGCTATTCCGGAGGCTGGAAGTCCAAGGTCAAGGTGCTGGCAGATGCAATTCCTGGTGGTGGCCACCAGGCATAGATGTTAAGTCATAGACACCGGCTTCCTACTGTGTCTTCACACGGCAGTGGTGTGGTGGTGGTAGGCATAGGGCAGCTCTCTGGAGTTTCTCTAATAAGGTTGCTGGTACCCCTCCAAGAGGGCTTTGCCAATAATCTAATCATATCTTGAAGATCCCACCTTCTAATGCATCACTTTGGGGGGTAGGATTTCAGCATATGAATTCAGGGGGTACACAGACATTCAGACCAGAGCAGGCAAAGCATACTCCTAGGAGATCCTGGAAGCAGGAATGCCTTGGAAAATCTCTAAAGGAGGGACTCACCTGCTTCTTCCATAGTCTCCTTGCAGCCAAGTGCTATGAAGCATAGAGATTAGTGGGGTGGGAGTGGGGAATAAGTCTTCCAGTGCCAGATAGATATGAATTTTGTATCCGTCTCTGTGGTCTACTCTCTTTGTAGCTTTGGCAAAATTACTTAGCCTCTGTGTACCTTGGTTCTCTTATTCTGCTAATGGGCATGCTTACAATTACTTCTTAGGCTATTACAGTGAGTAAAGGAGGTAATACACATCATTTCCAGAAACAATGCTTAGTGGATAGTAGGTGCATAATAACAGCTAGCAGTTGTTTACATTTTGTATCTATTGAAGCAGCTACTCCTGGGAAGCAGCTGACCTGCCTGAAGCTAATGGGAGATTAAGGGTCTACCCTGAGAACAGTGTGGTTTGGGGAGACATTGGAGACATCAGTGACACTCCGTCTCCTCTCCCTGACACCTGTCCCCACCAAATCACAAATTTAGAGAAGGTAGATCCATCCAAGGTGAAGAATTCTCAGGACAAAGTTATTTTTCTGCTTGTGACCTCTTGTTCTTATACGGGGACTTAGTAGGTATCTGGCAAAACATCAGCCACAACCCAGATAAAAGTATAATTATTTCCTATTTGCTTGCTGGGGTTTTCAAATCAGTGCGGTAATTTAAGCATGACTCTTGGAAGCTTACAAAAAGATGTTATGATTAGTTTTATCTCCTTTGTTAAGAAAAAATAATTACAGTGAAATAATTAGAGGCGGCAGAGTTGACACGAGATTAGGAGAGCTAGCTTGGCAATGAAAGTGAAGTTCTAATGAGGAAAAGAATAACAAAGGGAAGAGTCTGTGGGGAAAGTGCCAGGAGCTTGTCCAGTTTTGGCCTCGGCACCAAAAGCAGAAGCGGGGGCAGGACAAGGGCTTAGTGGAGTGGCCAGCTTTGGAGTGGACATCACCAGTAAGGGGAAGCCATCTTGCTGGTGTCAGAACACCTAAGTCTAGGTTCAAACTTTAGCATTGCCCAGTGTGTGACCTCAGACAAGTCCCTTGACATTTCTGAGCTACATGTTGTGTTGGCCTCTCTTCTTTTGTCTAGAAATTAACCTCATGGAGATATGATGAGGATGACTTGAGAGAGACTGGGCTTAATAAGTGGGAAGTCACCCAGAGGGGCTCAGCCACCATCTTGTTCATCTCTCAGATATTTGTTGTCATTCACATATGTCCTCCTGTACCCCTCCCCATGATGTGTGAGGTGGTTGGAACTTACATGAGTTCTTGCTCATGAGGAACAACACTTTAAATCAGCAATGGTGAACCTATGGCATGTGTACCACAGTGGGCTATTTGTATCATTGAAAGCTGTAAGACGTTCACAGTCACGGGTCTAAATCTCCTGGCAACTCAGTGAAAACACCAAGGATTCTGTACCTGACCTTTGTCAATAGCCCAATGAAAGAGAAAATAACACCTAACATGTGCTAACATGTACTATGTGCAAGACACCACGCTAAGCCCTTTGCTTATAGTAACTTAATCTCTTTAATCAACCCTAAGGGACAGATAAGGTAGGTTCTGTAACTCTTATTCTATTTAGGAAGAAATGTGGGTTCAGAGGTGGTAAGGAACTTGGTCCAGCCACACAGCTTGCAATTGAAGGGTCTGTTTAATTCAGAGGTGGAGCCATTAACTCCCAACATTAGTGACATTCTTTTCAGACTTTTGAACTGTTGTCTTCTTATTTGATAATGGTGGTCAGGAGCAAAGAAAGTTGAGGCTCTGAAATCCAAGAAAAATGTGAAATATTTTCTACATTCTGGGTTAGCCATGCCTGCAAGATATTTTTCTACATGTATTAGTTATTTACTACTGTATAACAAATGATTCTTAAACTTGATAGTTTCAAATAACAAATACAGACTATCCCACAATTTTTGTGGGTCAGGAATCAGAAAGTGGTTTATCTTGGTGTCCCTAGACAAGGTCTCTCATGAGGATGCTATCAAGCTGTGAGTCACAGTGGCAGTCTCATCTGAAAATTGACTAAGGTTAGAGAATCCACTTGTAAGTTCATTTTTTCGGCTCCTGATAGGCTTCAGATGTTTCTAAATTCACTTACATAGTTCTCTCTATAGACTACTAGAGTGTACTTACACCATAGTACACTATAGCAGTTGAGAAAGAGAGGGAGGAGAGAGAGAGAGGGAAGGAGGGAAGGAGAAAGAGAGAGAGAGACAGAGAGACAGAGAGAGACAGAGAGACAGAGACAGAGAGACAGAGAGAGATAGAGAGAGAAATCAGCCAGCCAAAGGTTGCTCAAGTCAGAAGCCACAGTCTTTTTTATAACCTAACATTGCAAGTGATATATCATTATTTTTGCTGTATTCTGTTCATTAAATGAGTCATTAGGTTGAGTTCATGCTTAAGGGAAGGTGTTCACATGGGCATTGGGAACCAGGGCATAAAGATCAGTGAGGAACATTTAGAGGCTGCTCACTGCACCATCTTCTATGGCCTTTTGTTTCTTTTGAGCATCTAGACTGTAGATGGACTATTTTATTGAATCCTCTGACAGGTCACAAATCCCAAGAGGACAGGATCATCACTGGTTTAGCTTGTATCTCCTTCTCATCCATTTTCCTCCACAAGCTTCTATAGGGTCAAATGATTCAACTGACTGTCACTCCCTTTCCAGAGTTGAGGGATCTAGAGATGGCTGAGGTATTCTAGAGACTGAAATTTCATCCGGTATCTGTCCTTTAATAATGTCCATGTAACAATTCAACAGACCATTCAGTGCCTACTTGTTCTTAGGAGCTATGGAGAGAGAGTGAATGAGGATGCTGACATCAAGGTCCCTGCCTGCATGGTGCTCATGGTCTAGTGTGGAAGAAGGACCATAAAATATGAACAGTATAACTTGGATTGTCCTGAATAGTATAAAAATTTTAAAAGATGATATGATAGAGCATAATGGGGAGGGCCTGCTTTGAATAGGTAATTAGAGTTTTTAGAAGACAATATGACAAATGGCCATCATAAACTGAATCAAAAAATATTATCAAATTAAAGTTCATGATGTCAATATTAAGGGTACTCCTGAGCATTGTGCAGTGCACTGCCCTGTGGAGTGCACACAGCATTCTTGACAACAGTTGTCTAACTCATCTCTAAAGCCTCCACAAAAGCTAGGAATGCCTCTCCCCTGGTAGGTGTGAGATTGGATTGTGCAGAGTCATACAGACCATGTAAAGGTTTTAAGCTTTCTCTCAAGTACAAATGGAAGGCATTGGATAACTTCAAACAGGAAACCATGCCTGAAAATCCATTCAGTGTCTAAGGTGACTTCTGACACTTTGACAACCAGCACAGCTGAAAGGAACACTTCTCCCCACCACCCTATTGGGCTAGATGGCTTTTCCCAGAGCAGCCCTGCTTGTTATGAATTGTCCCCATCTCACTGGCCAAATGCTGCACATTACTAAACATCTCTCTCTCTTTCTCTCCCTCTCCTTTCTCTTCTTCCTGTTCCCATCTCTTCATTCATAAGGAGAAGTGCCAAGAAGCATCTTAGGGCAGAGGCCTTGACTTGCCCTCTTGTCCTATGCTCTTGTGGGGCTGAGCGCACAGCCCACATATTTTCTACTGTTAGTAGGGGGCACCGGGCTCCATTCCCCAGGGACAACAGAGCCCAGAAGGAATTTCCAAGAAACAAAAAGATGCTGCTGTCCCAGAAGAGAAAGCGAATTCTCATTCTCCACTTCTCCAAAACCCCACAAGTGGATGTCAGGTGAGAAAGTGCTGGGTTAGCACCAGCCCCAAAGCTAAGCTGCTTATCGCGTCCTCTGCGGCTGCAGCTTTATTAGCTTAACTTCTTTCCAAGGTGCAGCTTCTGGACTGAGCTGGGAGCAAGTGGGCAGTGACATCCTCTTAGCCACAAGAGAAGAATGATCTCACTGGCTGGGGAAGGAAGGCTTTGCACCCCCGGGGTGACTCTGCCTGGGATGTGACCCTCTGGCCTGCATTCCTCGCAGGGGACTTGTGCACACCCCACACCCTGGAGTGGCAGCCATGAGCTCAGATCCTGATGCGCTGCCCTTTCTCCCTTCGCTCTGCCTGCACAGCTCCACCTTCACCCACTTCACAGTCTGGAATTCTGGGCCAGTCTTCACCTTTGCCCCCGTGTTGCACAAGTGCTTAGTGGGCACCCATGGGTGCCAGGATGTCCTCCAGTCCCGGCACCTGCCCTGAGATTCCGGGCCTGGAGGAACAGCTTAATGAAGGGCTTGACTATTGTGTCATGTGTCTGTGCAATCATGGTGTCATTAATCATAATGGAGCAGATACCCCTCTTGTTGTTGCAGTACTAAGGCTTGAACTCCAAGGCCTTTGCACTTAGCTACGTCCCCAGCACTTTTTTACATGAGACAGGATCTCATTAAGTTGCTAAATTACCCAGGTTTGACTTGAACTTGTGATCCTCCTTCCTCAGCCTCCCAGAGTTCTGGCACTATAGGTGTGCTCCGCTGAGTCTGGCTTGGCCATCACCTTTGAAGCGAGCTCTTCCTGACCAGGTCTGCCCGAACTCCAGGCCTGCAGGGCAGAGGCAGCAGCCTGTGGTTCTCTCACCAGTGCTGTGTCTTTGTCTTTTTTCCCCAGTGCTGAACTGTGAGCAACTGGACCTCACAGACCTTGCTTCCTAGTTCAGTACAGCCTATTACCACGCCTGGCGGAGTGAAAGTGATCTGCTGAAATAGGCTAAGTGAAGGGATGGGCCCCAACATTTGTTCATTCAATGAAAGAGGAGTTACAGTGTAGCCACTAGGGCTGCATATTGGCAAAAGGTGTCCTCCATCCCTTTAAGGTGATGGCAGTAGGGGCTGGGGCTCTAGCTCAGGGGCACAGTGCCTTCCCGGCAAGTGCAGGGTCCTGAGTTCAATTCCCAGCACCAAAAAAAAAAAAAAAAAAAAAAGTGCAAAAGGTGATCACGATGAAGGGGCCTGGGTGGGATGCACTACAGGGATAGGTACAATAGGGCAGACAGGACCCTGGGCAGCTGCAACACAAGGGTCTGCCCAGCATCCCTTAGGCAGCTCAGAGAAGGAGGCTTTTCAGCTCCGATTTCAAGGACCAGTGGTTCTGCAGGAGCTCAGAAAGGGAGGGTGTGCCAAGCAGGACAGCAGGGGGTTCATATGAGCACAGGAGTCCAGCCCTGTGGCCCAGATGCTCTGCCTGTCTGGCAGGGGTCGTACAAACACCCTCACCAGTGCTGAGAACCTGGACAGCGTCAGCCTTCCCCAGTATCCTGAAGGTGCCTAGAGAAATGCCTGGTAGGTTTACTTTTCTCACTTAGATATATGGACAAAACGCAGAATGTCTGACACGTCATAAAAGGCTGGGCTGACCGTGTTCCCTGTGATAGCCCCACTAATGCCTTTTTCTTCAGTGTCGTTAGTAAAACCCCTCTAAAACATCCCAGATTGAACAATGATGTGGGCACCCGATTGACAGCCTAGAGCAAAGACCATACCTTCTTTCTAATTGAAGAAAAATGTATGTAATACAAATTAATCATTTAAAAGTCTTGCATTCTGTCATATTTAGTACATAAAACACCTGTATTTAGTTTCACAACCTTTTTTTACCCTAAGAAAACCCCATACCCACGAACAGCCCCGCCCTGACTGCCCTTCTCCCTGACTCCTGACAGCTGCCTGCCTGCTCCCTGTGTAGCCCTCTCCCTGCTGCACACAGGACCCAACAGAGCTCATTGTGGCAGAAAGCTGCCTCTGGCTCAGGCGATTTGCCACCCCCACCCCAACTCCCAACCCCACCTCTCCCATATTGTTTCTTTTTCTTTTTAAAAAAATTTAGCGTTCTCCTTACCCAGATTTCCATAAACTCCTCCAACTCCACAGTGTATTCACATGGAAATAAATGAGTTTAATTACTTAAAGTAAATTTGGAATTCAGGGGCGAACGCTCTCCGTTCGGCATGTGAGCCCAGCCACAGAAGGAGTGTAAAATATTCAGGCCGTTGAAAGATTACAACCACTGGGCTTGGCAGACGCCAGCATTTTGTCTGGCTGTGCTCCGAGCTGGTGGAAGAGATTGGCGTTTCCTTGTTCCCCAGCTCTAGTGAGGGACAGAGACCTCTCAGCCAGCTCTGTGGGTCCCCTCACCCTTTCCCAGAGGACTGCCCATGAGATCTCCAGTTGTTTCCACATTAACCTCTCTCCTCCAGGCTGGAGCGGCTGATAATCTCCCTCTGGGCCTCAGGCTGCATTTGAGTGATCAGAAGATCCCTAACCAGAGGGGAAATGGCTGCTAATGTAGTGGTAATAGGGAAGCTTACGGGAGACTTCCAAGGAAGGACATTTATAATTTAAATAAGAGAAATAATAAACTCTAAATGAACAAGAGAGAAGGAGAACGTCTGTGTAGCCAAGGGGTAGGAGAGAGGGATTCTGTAGGACCCTCAGAAGGAGGCTGTGTGGGCTCAGTGGGTGGGAAAGAAGCTGTGGGCTGCTGTTGGCCACAGGGTCTTAGTTTTAGCCTCAGCTCAAGCAAGAAGGCAGGCAGTAAGACCGGATACAAAGCAGACGGCAGATGGTGAGGTCAGGGCTCATTTTAGCAAAGTCTTCTGCCACTTCCTGTAGGGAACCCCAGAGGCGCTCCTGGCTTCCCTCCTCCCAGAGCCACCCTAATAACTGTGTTATTCTCTCTTCCTTGTTCCTTACCTCATCTCACTGCTGAGATGTTGACTTCCTACCCCAGAGCAGACAGGATCCTGGGGGTCACTGTGCTAGAGAATGATGTCTGGTTGGTTGAAGAGCCTCTTTTGCAGAGACTGAGAGCTCAGTAATGACCAGAGCCTCCTCCAGCCTGAAGTGCTGTCAAGGACCTTGTCTTCTCTAGTCTGCCTTTCCAGGGACCTTCTCTTCCTCCCACCTTTGCTGTTCCAGCTGGAAGCCTGGAGCTGTCTGATCTCCATCAGCAGCTGGTCCTCTAGAACTTGCCTCTCCTCGGACTCTAGGTCCTCAGACCCATACCCTTGTGAAGACAAATGTCCATGAAGCTACAGCTCCCCTCTAGACCTTACAGCCTGCATACCAAGGTCCATGGTAGTGCTGTTCACAAGAGTCAAGAAGTAGAACCAGCACAGATGCCCATCATTGTGCAAATGGCTAAACGAAATGTTTTAGCAAACAAATCACGATGGGAGATTAGCCACCTTACAAGGGAAATGAAGTTCTCACCCATGGTACAACGTGGAAATATTGAAAACATCATACTAAGCAACAAGGCCCCATTTTGGGTGGTTCCGTTACAGAAAATGTTCTGCATAGGGAAGTCCTCAGAGATGGAAAGCGGGTGAGTGGTTAGCAGGGGTTGGGATGGGGCAGGCTGGGGTGGGGGTGATGACCAGGTTCTGGCTCTGACCACGGAGATGGCTGCACAACACTGTGACATTCTAAATGCTGTTGAAACGCACACTTTGAAATGGTTAAAATGATGAATTTTATGTTATGTGTATTTTACCGGGCACATTATTTTTAAAATATCACACTGACCTCCCATCTTTCTGTCTTGGAGCTGATCATACGTAAATTGTCTGACTGACCCTTGTCCAAGAGAAGGTAATAACACATTCCTTCCAGCATGTTGTGACCTTGCCCCATTCCCAGGAGGAAGAAATGCTTACAGCAGGGAGGCCAAAAATACTGAGAGGACAGCTTTGCTGGGACCTTTCAGTCTGTTGCCACTAGGTCATGCCCTTTTTGTCCAATCCCATTTCTGTTTGGCTATCCCTGCTTCAGTGAGCCTAAGTGTAAAGTAGAGATTGTCTCCTGTGTCCTTGGACTTTTGTTCCAAAGGCTGTGATGTAAAACTAGGGTCAGATCAAGATGTTTTACTTTTCTCCTATTAACCTGTGTCTGTTCTAAGGGTGTCAGCTCCTGTGACCCTTATGGCCTGGAATATAGAGACAACTGCCAAAAAAGAAGATTTCCAGTCCAATGGGCCAAGCTCATCTTTGACATAGACATCTGCAACAGGGTTGCAGCCCTGTTGGGTTGGTGTTCTGACCCCATAGCTAGGAGGTTGAGGAAGAAAGGGAAGCCATTATATACCTATCAGGCTACCCAAAGACAAGTAAGCATCTCTCCTAGTGAAAGGGGAAGGTAAAAGTCTGAGAAAGAGCTATCCTGTCCAAATTCAATGCTATTTCAAATAAAATCTCCATGTAATTAATCACAATTATTCATATTAAATTAATCATGAATTAACATATCTGCATAAAATTAATCATAATGAATCATGTGGTTTTCAGTGGAAGGTGAGTCCACGGGGCTCTGTTACCCATGCTCACCAGCACTATATCTCTTGCTAGAAATCTTATTTCTCAAACGCTTCTGACAAAGATAGTGGAAGGGATGGAAATGGGATAAGGAAGTCTGATAGTTCTGCAGCAGGTACCCCCTCTCCATGGGTGTCTTTGGAAATGTGCGGTAAAACTTGCAGCTGTCACATTGGCTCAGGTAGGGATTGGGAGTTAGTGTAGGAAGTGGAGGAGGGATTAGTCCTGTAGTTTACAACCTTTGTCTGAAACCTATTTACAAAGGGAGGTTTGGATTCTACTACATCTCTGACTCAATAACGTGTTGTGTGGCCTTCGATAAGCCTCAATCTCTGTATTTTTTATTTTTTGCACTGTCTAGCTCTATGGTTTACAAATTGAGTCCTTAGTCATATACTTGGGGTCTGCAAAAGTGTTCATTTACACTGCACATTCATGAGAACTGCTTGCCCTCTAAAGGGAGTCCATACATTATTTGGGTTTCAAAAGCATTAAACTTCCCTTCCCTCTGCTCCCGTCTCCTGCTCTTCTCTGTACTGGAGATGGAACCCTTGTGCCCTCACAGGCTAGGCAAGGGCTCTACCACTGAGATACATCCCCAGGCATTTTTATTTTATTATTTGAGACAGGGTCTCACTGAATTGCCCACACTGGTCTCAAACTTGAAATCCTCCTGTTTCAGCCTCCCAAGGAGCTGTGTCACTAGCAATTGTAGGTCCTTATTTAGTGATGATGGAAATTAAAACTAAAGTGACAATAGAAATCTACAGGGGAAAGCTTTAGTTGGGAGTTAATAGGAGAGAAGGAAAGGTCTTCAGTTTGGGTAACGTCTGGAGAGGGCACACTCTGATGATGGGGATCCTACTGGCCCATCAGCAGAGCCAAGGAACCAGTTTTATGGTAGATTTGTAGTGGGCTGAGGTCTGGCTGACCATTATCTCAGTCCTGGTTTCATAGCTCAGGTTGAATCCTCATGACTTGAGGGGCAATTCAGTCCTCATAGGAAGAATCCTGGTGACTTAAAGGGCAGTCTCAGTCATGTGAGGCTCAGTTGAAATCCAAGGTGACCATAGGTTTAGAGCAAGAAAGACTTCAGGGTGTAGATGTTTTCAGTCTTGAAGAGCAATGAGACATCTGAATAAATTTAAGGCTAATAAACCTTGTTTTGCAAACTGTTAGATAGATACTCACTAAATGACTAGCATGCCTGTACTCAGAGTCCAGAAGGATTTGACCCAGAGTTTCACAAGACAAAGATTTGGCTTTGTTTTGCTTTTAGTCATTTATTGGGCATTTGTACACACAAGAGAAGGATCACAGTTTCTAGGAAAAAACCATTTAGGTCCCTGACTACCTCAGAAGGAAACACAGTCCATACTTTTGATGAGTGGCAGGTTAAGGGACAAAGAATTCGTTTGTCCCTTGTCCCCATGGTGGTCTCTATGTCATGGCTATGTGAGCTGGGATTACAGTGCGCACTACCCAGCTTTATTTTTCACAGTAATAGAAAACCTTTACCAAGTGATTGCTCATGGTTAAAATCTCAGAGCAACTTCTTCAGTTAGTCATTTCTCTTAGCTTCATTTTGCAGAACAGAGGTCGGTACCAGTTGGGTAAGCTGCATAGGTTGGGTAAGTGGTACAGGCTTGGAACTGGGATGGGAATTAGTGTTTCAGTTTAGAATTCATAATTCTAACTGCCAAGCCAGCAAGCTCAAATGTACTTTTCTGCAAACCTCTTTATTTGTGTTTGGAATACCCACATAACAATATGATTTTGTTATCTTTATAATCTAGCTCTGCTATTCATTTTATATTTTAAAATTCATTCAGTGTAACCAAAATTGATTTAAATTGGAAACTATGACCATTTTCCTTAAAATCCAATTGGAAACAATGTTACTGAATTCCAACCTGATTTCTGAAGATCCCAAGTCTGAGATTTTCTCTCTTTGTTAAAGAAGGAGAAAAGAAGATACTAGGAGTTAAAGATATGTACATTCCAAACTGAGTTCTTTTGTTTGATGAATTCTAAAATACTGCAAGAAAATTGAATATAAAATGACTTTCTTATTTCAAGCAATAATGGCTTTTGATGCCCCATTTATGAATGATCTAAAATTATTACCTTAGCTGCTATCAAAAAGACAGAAGATAAATGCTGGCAAAGATGTGGAGAAAAGGGAACCCTCTTGCACACTGCTGGTAGGAATGTAAATTAGGACAGTCATTATGGAAAACAGTAGGAAGGTTCCTCAAAAAGCTAAGAATAGAATTACCATATGATCCAGCCGTCCTACTTCTGGGTCTATATCCAAAGAGTATGAAGTCAGTATATCAAACCGACATCTGCATTTCCACATTTCCTGCAGCCATATTCTCAATAGCCAAAACATATAAGCAGCCTGTGTGTCTATCAGTGGAGGAATGGGCAAAGAAAATGTGGAATGTATACACAAGGGAATAGTATTTAGCATTGAAAAGGAAGCAAGTTGTGTCATTTGTGACACCATGGAGGGACCTGGAAGACATTGTGCTAAGTGAAACAAGCCAGGCATAATTATTGCATAATCTCGCTTATATGTGGAATCTAGAAGAGGTGAACTCATAGAAGTAGAGCAGAGGATGGTGGTTGCCAGAGGTTGGGTGGGAGGTGAAGAAAGGGAAAGGGTAGGAGGACCATACAGTGTTTCTGTTAGGAGACTGACTGCAGGGTACAGTGTAGTTATAGTGATACCTCGGTTTGTGAAATTGATTTGTTTTCTGATTAAGGGGAAGATGGCCATGGTTGTGTCTGTGGGGGGGATGATGGCCATGGTTGTGATCACCACCTGATGTGGAATTTGTGAACAAAAGCAAAACTTTGCCAAATGCTTTTGTTTGAGAACTGGACTGTTTGAGAACAGCAGGATTCATGAACTGAAGTGTTACTGTAATACACAATATTGTATGCTTCAAAATTGTTGAAGGAATAGATTGTAAGTGTTCTCATCACAAAGAAAGAAGTATGTGAGGTGATGGAGATGTTAATTATCTGCTTTAATCTTTCCACAATGTATGAATATACCAAAACATCACACTGAACCCCAAAAATATATACAATTATCATTCACAATTAAAAGTTAAATTAAATGAAAATTATCACCTTAGGCATCACTGATGGGAATCACCATACTTTTGTATGTTCCTTCATGTCCCTTTGTGCTCTAGGACTCCAGCCTTCTGGCTTTCAGACCAGAACTGAGTTTTACCAAGGAGCTGGTAGATTCTTTAGCTCCCGCCCATCCTTGTATCCAGGCATGGAGCCTGCTCTGCCTCTTTTGCTGGTGCCAATTCTCTTCCTGAAGGTGCCATTTTGGTACCACAGTTGTCTGACCACAGCTCCTTCCCAGCCTGGCTTTAGAAGGTTAGAAATCTTTTGTTTTTCCTCCTTTTCAATTACAAAAGCCTGTTTGAACAGCCTCTGTGACAGCCCATGTTCAAACAAGCTTTTGTAATTGAAAACAGAGCTTGCAATGTGGCTGCAGGGACTCTTGCCTCAAAAGGAGGGGATGCAGATCAGGCTGTGAGCTGGTCCCTGAGGCCACCATCAGAGTGTTTAAAGCTCCCTTCCAATTTAGAAAAAAATGAACGAAAGAAAGAAAATTCTGTTTAAACACACTGTCCAGACCAACCGGCTTGGGTGATTGAAAATGGAGATTTTGACACAGGCACTGCTTTAATCCCAGGGATAACCTTCCTGAAAATGGGGCAGGAGAGAGGCACTGCTTCTTAGGAGCCTATTCACCCTTCCCTGGCAGCCCTGCCTTTATTCTAAGGGGTCTCTAAGATTTGATGTACAAGTATTTCTAGCCAATTTAAGTTCATGCTTAGACTCACATTCAAGTTCAAAACATCTCTCTCTCCAAGCCATATAAATGTAATGGCCAAGAGCAATGGTTGACAAAGGACAACTGGGTTCACAACCTAACTGTGTGACCTTGTAGAATCATTTAGCCTCTCTGGGACTCAGTTTTCAGTTTCCTGCCTATAAAATAGCATCACATTAGCATTTACCTTTGGAAATTGCTTTGAAGACTAAAGGAGGTAATCTATTTAAATTAACGACCACTTACCAAACATTGTAAGGTGGGGACTTGATGTTCCCTAATGTCTAGTTATTCTTACTATTAATACTAATTACAGTATTGATGATAATATAATACTAAAGTGAAAGACTTCCTAGTGGTTAAGAATGTAAATTTTAGTGACAGATTGGTCCAAAGGCACCTTCCCCAAACTCTTTTATCTTAAAATATGAATAATGATGGATTTATACTCCCCCCAAACACACAAATGCCTACACACACATACGTATACACACACATACACACACACATGCATGCAGAGCTTACTCCATGTCGGAATGCAATGGGATTAAACAGGAAAAGCTAATCACTAACAAAAGTTGTTGGAGCAGAAGGGAGATAGATACAAGATTTTCTGAGAGCCCAGAAAGGAACAGAATTAATTCTTAATTTGGCTGGGTTGGAAAGACTTCCGGTACAAGGTGTGAATTAAGGTTAATGGGCTGGGCTCAAGGCAGATAGGCAGAGAGGAAGGAAGAGAGAGAGAGAGAGGCTGGGCACTAGGAAAGTCATGAGTGAAGAGGGAACCAGGAAAGGCTGGCATTTCTGTTTGCCCAGAGAAGAGGGGGTGCCCTTGGGAGATGGTTGAGTAGAAGGATGGAATGGAGGTTGTCTATGGAGGTCATTGATGCTAGTCTTTTGATTTCAAGTCACAAAAATTCAACACCAAATAGCTCTAAAGAAAGAAAAATGGATAGATGGGTGAATGGATAGAAGGATGGAAGGATAAATGGAAGAGAAATAAATTAATTTGTGTAACAGTAGTCTAACCTTAGGGTTAGATCAAGAGTCTCAGTTAATAACACTAGAACCCGTCTCTTACTCTTCTCTCAGGGTTATGCTTTTGGATTGGTTTCATTACTGGGGTTCACTTGGTTACGTCCTGCTGGCAGCTTCCATGAACAACCCTGGATTGGTCACCTTGGGTCAGATTGGGTCATTTAACCATCCTGATTCTGAATACTGAAATGAAGAAGGGAGATGGGCTTGAATTGGTCATCCAGGGAATGGAGCTGTGCCCCTCGCTGGAAGCACGGGCACTTAAAGCATGAGAATAATATGACAGGAAAGGAGGTTCAGGCAGAAAACCCCAAACCCAGTTACCATGGCCTTTCACATTCAGCTTTGTTTTGACTTTGTATGACAGCAACAGCTGTATGGTGTATGGGAGACTATGTAGTTGAGCCTGACCTAAGCTCAGAAATCCATTGTAAGTAAAGAAACACCTCTAGTTGGTTAAAAAAAAAAGATTCTGTGATGGTGTTGTAGTTTGGGGTTTTGCAAGGGAAACAATACCACATAGGATACATATTTTATAAGATTATTTATAATAGTCACCCAAAGAATCATATACAAACAGAGAATGCAGGAAATTTGTCTACACATTAAAAAAGAATCCAGCTGAAGGCCTGGATCCCACAATAATGTACTGCATGAGTTCAGTTGAAGACCTAGAACCTATAACAGTGCCTCTCAGGAGTCCAACTGGAGGCCTAGAGCCCATGACAATATCTCATGTGGGTCTGTTTCACAGATCTGCACTGGGAAGCCCCAAAGGTCAATGGGAGAAGCTAGAAAGTCTATGCCAGTGGGATGAAGGATTTGTGCCAGTAGGCTGAGGGATCTGCACTGAGCCAGGAAGTGATGCTCAAAGTAAGGACCAGGACTACCCTGAAAAGTGCCACAGCCATCCTCAACAACAGTGAGGTCTTGAGCTCCTCTGATGATGGGGAAATCTGAGTTCCTGTCAAAGAAACCAGTATGTCAAGCTTCTCCAGGAGAACGAGCCACCAGTGCACCATCTTCCCTTCTGGAGCTAGGAAGTGATGCTCAAAGTGAGGACCAGAGCTCCCCCAAAGTGAACCATAGCCATTCTCAGTGCCAACGATGTACTGAGCTCCTCTTTTGATAAGAACAGCCAAGTTCATCAGGAAAGCCAGCATGACAAGCCAGAATAGCCCAGGAAAACCAGCAGCTCCCTAACAGCTGCCCAAACAACTTCAAGCAGCTCTGGCAGCTCTCCAGTTCTTCTCCAGTTCTGCCTCATATCCTCAGGTGGGCCTCCCACACCCAGCACCATGCTGGTTAAATTCAGCTGGGTGTTACAAGTTGACCACCAGTGGTCAATGCACTACAGAAGGTTTGAGGGCAACACTGCTGGTTTGAAAATAGAGGATGCCTATTAGAAGGAGGTCTGAAGGGGACCTGAAGATTAGTGAGATATATGGGCCAGAGTCTCCTAGTTGACTTAGCCTCCTAGCAGTTGTTATAGACACAACAGTGAGGTGCTTCTACTTCTGAAGGACTTTAGCAGCTGAGGCAGCTGAAGAATAAGGAGAGATTTGCATGTAGGGGACAGAAGTAGCAATTTGGCTTTTGAATTCCAAGCTTTAGACTTCTTTAGAATAGTTAATTCTGAGCTCAGTTTCATAGGACTTAGAATAAGGGTTTTAGTAAAAGTTATTTTGAAAGAAATCCAAAGATAGAGTTGTCTGAAGTTTAGAAATTTTTTAGTATGAAGTTTACAACCTTGATGTGGTCTTGACCATGTAACACTTCCAAATGCAGGGCAGATTGATAGGTAAAGATAGTAGGGGTATCCATGACATTATTTCTAGTTGAAAATTCAGTCTCCACCTTGATTTCAGCCTCATGAGGCCCTGAGTTAAGGCCCCAGCCAGCTCTACCAGACTTCTCGCCTACAGAATTTTGAGCTAATAAGTCAGTACTGTGTTAAGCCCCTAAGTAGGTGGTTTTTGTGATGATTTGGTATACACCAGTAGGAATTAAATACAACCCATAACTTAAAATATCAATTTATTTTTTGCTTGCTTGAGATGGAGGGACAGGTCTCACTATGTAGCCCAGGGTGAGGTCAAACTTGAAATTCTCTTGACTCAGCCTCCAAGGCCTTGGCATATGCCACCACACCCAGCTTAAAATTATGATTTTAAAATTAGGTACATAGCCATGTATTTCATTGGCTTCATGAAAAATCCCCTGTGGGGTTGGATGTTCCTTTGGTCATATGCATGGTATCTCATGCATATGTCAATTCTCTCCAAGCTTTAGGTGGGGAAGAATTCAAATGCTTATGTCTCACGTGACCTCCAGCCTCAGCTCTCTGCATTCTTTGGCCCAGGTCCCCATATACTCCATGTCACCATGCTGAGCCATTGGGTCCATTTCCCTTCCTGGCAAAGAAAAAAAAAAAGTAAAGCCCTCAAAATTATTAGGTAATGATATCACTTTAAAAAGCGACACAATATTTTCACAGCATGACGCCACTTAGCTGTGGTTTAATAAAATGTAGAAAGCCCATAGCCGAGGAAGCCAGTGTTCGGTGGGGGCAGACAAACAGCTCTCGAAACTCACATCAGGAAAATTACTTTTTCTTCAAATGGAAACTTTTCAATTGCTTTCAAATAGCTGGAGCTGATAGAAATAATTTTCTTAGCACGTTTGCATATGCTGCCTGTGTCTTCTCCACACGGGGCCAGGAGCTTCATTAATAAAGATTGTTGTGAGGTTCTGATGTTGCCTGGCTCTTGTTATTTAGAAAAGGCACCAAACCAAGTCAAGGGGAGTCAATTGATTACTAAATGCAATTCCTGTTCAGTGTCCCTGAGGCAAATTGAGCTGGGGGGTGTACACATGTACACATGTGAGTGATGGAGCCAGGCCAGTTGTAAAATTTTGGTATGATTGATTTAACCCATTTTCAGGTACCAGGTTTGGATGATAAGGATCATCAGGGCTAATTCTTCTCCTATTACTGATGGGCAAACTGATTCTCTAGAGGAAAAAGTGACTTCAGGACCAATGATAAAGACACCCAGGAATAACCTAATATTTAGGGAGGCCAAGCTATTGTGTAGGACCTTGCGACATGACCGTGTTTTTGTAACAAATCCAGGCTTAGTCCTTCCTTGTTCCCTTTCTGGGCTTACCTGCCTGCAGCTCTGAAATGCTATGTGGAAGTTTGGGGTGGAAGATTAATGAGTTCCATGTTTCCAATAATGAGGTCAGAGGATGGTGGCTGCATGGTGGTTTTATATGGGCACATTAGGACATAAGCACAGGGACTCATAGTGAGAAACATTGTCTCATTCATTTTTCTTCACCTTCCTGGTCCTGATGGGAAGACAGGCCAAGGATGGAGCCCATACACTCTTGAACCTATGCCAAGCTTGCCAGCTTCCCTTTAGTGCAATGAGGCATAGAGCCTTGGAAACACAACCCTACCCAGGTCATTCTGCTCATTGTCTCCATTATATTTGTTTTTGTAATTACCTATTATTTATGACAAGTGGTATTGATTTTGTATTTAGACAAAGCTTCCTTTTGAATGTTATCTATTTCTAAAAGTGATTCCATTTAAAGAAATATCTAAATATTTAAATTCCATTTAAAGAAATATCTAAAGTAAATTCCATTTAAAGAAATATCTAAAGAAATATTTAGATATTTAAAGAAATATCTAAATATCTAAAGTAGGGTCCAACACACAAACAACAGGGAAAGGTGAAGGCACATAGCTTCATCCATGGCTCATGTTCCAGGCCAGGGTACTGGGGCCTACAGTGAAGACAGATCCATCCAATAGTTTTAAAATAGAGTGTATCAGCTAGGCATGGTGGCACACACCTGTAATGTCAGCACACTAGGAGGCTGAGATAGGGGGATCAGAAGTTCAAGCCTAGACTGAGCAATTTAGTGACTTAGAGAGATCCTGTGTCAAAAATAAAAAACAAGGAAAAGTCTGGGGATGTAGTGCATTTCAAATGCCCTGGGTTCAGCCCCTGGCATTGAAAAAACAAGTGAGTTAATAGAACCTTCCATGTGCTAGTCAACTTTTCTTGCTGTGACAAAATACCTGAAAAAGATAATTTAAAGGAGGGAAGATTTATTTTGGCTCACAGTTTCAGAGGTTTCAGTCCATGGTCACTTGGCTCTGTTGCTTCCAGTTCCAGGTGAAGTGGAACATCACAGCAGAAAGCATGTGGTGGAGAGGTAAAGTGGGGAGGGCGGGGGCCAAGATGAACCCATCCTGTACTACCCCTTGACCTGTTTCCTCCAACCAAGCCCCACCTCCTTTCAGCCCATTGAGCTATAAACTCATCATGAATTAATCAACTCATGAAGTTAGTGCTTTCATGATCCAGTCACCTCAGAACACATGAAACTTTAGGGGGCATTTTTGGTCTAAACTGTAGCATATGATAAGGTCAACAAAACAGGAAATAACTTCTACTGAAAAGATAGTTTGTTGTTCCTGATTTCCAAGAGGTGGCCATGGGTGGACAAGCTGTAAAGCAAAGTGGATGGGTAGGGTCTGCGGGGAAGGAGAGATAGACAGGAGCCACTACTGTGGTTTTTGAGGAAGGAGCAGATCAGGAGGTAAGCACATTTAGGATTGGCTGGTTTGAATAATTTCAATGTCTCTAAGGCATGAGGCCTGTCCCTAATTGTCTTGTACCTGGTCCTTGGTGACTAGAGCAAGGAGACAGTAGCCAAGGTGTGACAGTCCCATAAAGGAGATCATGGGTAATAGCAGAGGGTGGGTTCTGCTTCAGTGGATTTGCATTTGAATGTGAAATCTTGGAGGAATTGTTTGCTATCTCTATAAACTGGCTAGCCTGGGAGGGGTGGTCTCTCCAGAGTCACTGAGTGTCAGAGCATCATACCCACTTGACTCTACTACTTTACTTGTCATTACAATGCCAGGCATATCCTGTAGCCAATGAGGAATAGGTAAACATTTATATTGTGTAATATGTGGTTGCAGGTTTACCTATAAATATATAACATGTTTATCATATAAATTTATCTAGTTACTTGCATAATATATAGTTACATACTTATGCATAATTATATGATTCCCTCCTGAAATGTACCTATAATTATATATAAATATATGTAGATGATATGTATGTATATATATAAATTATGTATAAATACAGAGTTGTTTATATATGCACATACATATATATCACAAAATACAGTTTTCAGTTGACTATCATTTCTTATTGATGTCAAATATATATTACAAAGGAAAAGAATAATCACAAAGGAGTTATTATAGTAGCTATTAATTTGAATCATATTCAATTTTTTATACCTGTCTTCAGTCAATCAAGATAATAATGGCATGTTCACTGTTTTTTTCTAAACTTCCTATCAAAATCTAAAACACCTCTACATTCTTTCCATTCTTCTTTTCTCCTTCCCTTTCCCACTTCATTTGCTTCTATGCTTTAGCCAAAAACACCTGGAGTGAAGCATTTCTTCTGCAATATTCTACCTATGTTGACGTCTTCCTGGGAAACACTCAGCTTGCTGGACCTTGTTTTCTGAATACAGTTGAAGCTAGCTGTCTGTAATTGGAGCAAGAGTAGTTGTCTAGAGCCAGTTTTCCTCCATAGTTTCACACTGTCTGACCTGCACTTGTGACATTTCAATTTAAACCTCCTTCAATTCATTCTTAAGCTGAAGGGCTTAGCAACTTAGCATATTAAAACTACCAGGCTGCTTCTTCTGGTGATAGGGATGGGGATGGGAATGGCGATGTTGCAAGTCACAGTGTTTAAAATAAACTCAGTTTCTGTGGTAGACAGAAATACCCCTGATTCTCACACACCCCTATAACCATAACCTTGCAACACAACCTTGCAATCTAACCTATGAGGAGAGGGTTACGGTTCTCACTCAACAACTTGTGCCTGGGCCGGCCTTGGGAGCTATTTTGGTTAACGAGATGCAGCAGATGTGGTCACATACAATACAAGATCTAGGCTGCGGGAGACTTTGCAGATTTTTTCTCTCTCCTTGGGAAATCAGCTAACAGGCTGGCAGCTGTGTCTCCGTTGCACTGGTATATAGCCTGAGGACCCCTGAAACAGAGTATCCTACTTACAAGTAGCTCACTACTAGACTGGAGGAAGCTTATCTAAAGACAGAGAATTGGATCCATTCAGTGGACCCCAGCCTCAACTATGCATCCATTAAGCATAGTGAGTGGCATGAATGGTTATTGCTTTAAGCCACTAACTTTTGTCATGGTTACTATATAGAAAGACTTAACCATTTTATTCATCTATAGCTGGGTAATAATCATTCCAAATTCAACTTTAAAAAATAGATACTCACTGTCTTCCAGTTTCTGAAGTCTGGGGGTTTGGAAGCTGGGTAGCCAGGACCAGGGACTCTCGGGAGGCTACAGCCATCTGGAATTTTGGGGCTGCAGTCTCCACTCACAAGTTAGTTCACACACAGCTGTTGGCAAGTCCTCATTTTCCTCCCATGTCAGGTTTCTAGAGGATTCCTCAGGTATCTGCACAGCATGGGCGCTGACCTCCCTCAGCACCAGTGATCACTAGAGAGCACAAAGTAATCAGATGTCTTCATCTTGGAAGTCACAGCTTGCCCTTCTTTTACTCTGTGTTTATTAAAAGAAAGTCACAAAAATAGCTCAGCCCAGACTCAAAAGAGGCAGAACGGAAAGCATAGGCTCCATTTTCTGAAAAGTGCAACATCAAAGAATCTGGGGGTGTATTTTAAAACCATTTCAAGAACTGAAATGTGTTTGGCCCCTTTGTCAAAGATAAGGTGGCTGAATGTGTCTGGGGTTATTTTTGTGTCTTCTGTTCTGTTCCATTGATCATGTATCTGTTTTTGCGCCACTGCCATACTGTTTTATCACTGTAGACTGGTAATATAATTTGAAATCCAGGATTGTGATGTCTCCTGCTTAGTTCTTTTTACCCAAGATTGCATTTGATATTCTGCCTGTCTTCTGGTTCCTGTATACATTTTAGGATTATTTCTTTTTTTAGTTCTGTGAGGAATGCCACTGGTATTTTGATTGGTATTATATTAAATTTGTATAACAGTTTTGGGAGTATGGCCATTTGGTAATATTAGTTCTGGCTATCCAGGAACAGGGAATGTCTTCTTTGATCTCCTTTCTCAGAGTACTGTGATTTATCATTGTAGAGGTCTTTCTCTTCCTTGGTTCATCTAATCCCTAATATTTTACTTTTTGATGCTATTGTGGATGGTATTGGGTTCATTATTGGTGTACAAGTATGCAGGGTGAAAGATAGCCTCTCTAGTAAGTAGTGCTAATAAAACTGGCTGTCCATATGCAGAAAACTGAAGCTTAGACTCACATACAGTATCTCACCATGTACTAAGCTAAAATAAAAATTCTTCAAAGACCTAAGTATTAAGACAGAAACACTTAACCTGATGGAAGATAAAATAGGTCAAACTCTTGAAGTCAGAAGCATAGAGAAGGACTTTCTGAACAGAACACCAATCATACAAGAAGTAACATCAAGTATCAACAAGTGGGATTATATCAAATTTAGAAGCTGTGCAACACAGGAAACAACCAACAGAGTGAAGGCACAACCTACAGGATAAGATAAAAATTTTCCAGGTAGACCTTGGAGGGAGGATTGATATTTAAGAACTCAAAAATTTAGATCCCTGAAAATAAAAGACTCAGTCAAAAAATGGGCAACTGAAATGAATAGATACTTTTTGGAAGAAGTATAAATGGCCAATAAATACCTAAAGAATTATTCAACATTGCTGGCAATTAGAGAAATGCAAATGAAAACAACACTGACATTTCATCTTAGTCCAGAAAGGAAAGCTATCATCAAGAAATCAAATAATAGCAAAATGCTGGCAAGACTGCAGGAAAAAGGAACCTTTCTACATTGGTGGTGAGGATGTAAACTAGTACAACCACTGTGGAAATAAGTATGGAGAGTCCTCAAAAAGTGGAAAATAGAAATTCCATTTGACCCAGCTATTCCCTTCCTAGGTATATTCCTGAAAGAATTGAAGGCGTCATGTTATCGCAAAACATCCATACCCATGTTTGTAGCAGCACACTTCATAATAACTAAAACTTGGAAGCTGTGTATATGATCATTAAGAGATGAATGGATAAAGAAAATGTGTTTATACACAATGGAGTAGGGCTCTGCTATTAAGAAGGATAAATCTGAGTCATTTGTAGGAAAATGAATGTACTTTGAGACTATAATGTTAAGTGGAATAAATCAGCCACACAAGTTTAAATATAGTGTAATTTCTCTTATATGAGGAGCCCTGAGTATAAATAAAGGAGGGAGCAAAATAAAAGATAGATAATAGGAAAGAAGGAGACAGATCTTTTGCAAATGGGAAAGGGACCAAGAGATGGAGGGAGGTGTGGGGGAGGGAAAGGGGTTGTAAAAACAATTAAGATGTGTCACGCATATACACCAACTACTCCTAATTAACAAGATCATTATATACCACAAACATGTGCTTGCCACTACTACTGTTACTACTACTACTACAACTACTACTAATAATAATGATAATAGAACTGAAATGTTGAGCTAGACTTCATAGAGTCACCACTGTGCCCCTAGCACAGAGACATGGGAACCTGGGCATATTGAGACTCAGGTCTGAGTTGGCTGCATGGTGGGCTGAAAGACTGTGGCATCAGAATTATGTAGACTTGGGTTGGAACCCTGACTTGAATGTGACCATAATCAGGTTGAAGTCTCTGAGCTTCAGTTTTCTTATTTGTGAAATAGGACAGATGCCATCTTCCTTATAGATTACCAAATGTTAGTGAGTGACAGGTAAAATTAAATTGCTTTGACTTTCCCTCTTCTTTCCTAAACACACACCTCGTTTTCCACACTGATTATAGTCAACTGAAATCGTGGAGGAGAATGTCAAGTATTAAAAAATATTGGATGACAGAGATACTAGAATAGCCAATTAGAAATCATGTCTGGTTGTGTGACCCCAGGCAAAGTACTTCTGCTTCTGAATTGCTGTCTCCACTTGAATTAAATTCAATGCTTGGACTAGCTGGTCCCCAGGCCCAATTTAGCTTCCTGTAGAGCCCTAGTTTCCTCGCTACATCCGAAGAATGGTATGCTCACCTTCCCATATCAGCCTTATGAAGTAGGCAGCAGGAAACCTAGGTGCTAAGTGTTGGAGGGACCTTTCCAGGATCAACCATATGGGAAACAAGGGAGAAATGTTCTCCTGAAATCAGACAGTGGGGATAGTGCTGATGGTGAAATTTGTGGGATTTTAATAACAGATCACTTTTCAAAATAATAATTCTTCAAAAATTCCTATCAGGGCTTGCAGAAAAGTGCTAAAAGTTTCTTCAGGAAGCAATTAGCGGGTTACCCTGTCGTGAGAGCAGCAATGCTAAATCAGCATGGCAGCATGCCGGCTTCCAGGGCAGGAAAGGGGAGCAATCGGAAACATTCCAGGGTCAGGGAAGAGAAATAAACTCCTTACCAAATTGTTGGATATGCTGGCACATATGGGAATTTGGAGGGTGGCCAAGCTGGGTACTATTTTGGCTCTGGATGAAGCTGGGAAGGCTGGGGCCCTCCCTGCCCTTATGTGTTGGGCAGATGTCAAAGGAGCTGGGGTCTTGACATTTGGAACCAGACTGCTTGAATTTAAATCTCAGCTCTACCACTTAATTGAATGACATTCCAGGTCTGTTTCCTCATCTTTATAATAGGAGGGATGGTATGCTTGTCTCTTGGTGGGTTGTTATGAGGATTAAATGAGATAATGTATGCAGATCCTTTAACATGATGCCTGGCGTATGGCCATCCTCGATGAAATCTCTTACCAGCTTAAACAAACAAAAGTATTTGAATAAGACTTTCTGGGTGGTGTGGGGAAATTCAGCGTGATGATGTGATTGTATAGTTTTACCAAGTAAAGGGGGTATTGGGTAAAGAAATTAGCATTTGCTGAGGGTCCCACGAAAGCAGAAGTTGTGCCTTGTTTGCACACAACTGGTACGTAATAGATGCATAATTATAATTTGCTGAATAGTCACTGAAGCAAATGAAGAACCTACTGGGGCATTTCACTTGACCTAGGCAGGAATTCTTCCACTTTTGTCCCTGTAGAGGTAGAAACAGAAGCTTAGGGCTCTACATACTGTCCTTAGGAGTACAGAGCTTCTCCCTGGGTCTTAAATACATCCTGTTTCATGAGAACAGATAGAAGCAGGCACTTGTCCTTCAGGAGTACGGTGTGTCCTATCCTCAGGCCTGAGTCTGCTCTAGAGCCATTAGGAGACACACTGGGCAAAAATTTGATACTTGATACTAGAGAACAAGAAACATCATTAGTTTTGATAATTTTCTAAATTATTTTGGACATTGGAGCCTTGGGTTTCTAGATGGAGGAAATTCAGAAATCCATCATCATGGGGGCCTTTGAACCTCTGTGTTGTCCAAGTCTCCTAGACTCCCTCCCCACCCCCGCCGCGAGGGCCCAGAAACTAAGGAGGTGAACCTTTATCCTTGTCATTGGCATCTTTATTGTTGCCTACACTGACCCTGTCCAGTGTGGACCCTTAGCCCTCTGAGGACCTATTGCTTTGGTTGGCCCAAGATCCTGGTAAGGCAGAGCAGACTGTGTAAGCAAAGTTCACAATCATGAGGACTTGTTAGACAGTAGGCTTACCGTTCAGGCAGGTCCACTTGGTGTGACCATAGGAGGCCAGCTCTGGTCATGAGAGGTGGACATTAGGGATTGGGATGGGTCATAGTAGGCATGCAGGGCTTATCAGCAGAGCTACGGCTGTGAACTTTACCTGTGCTTTTCAGTGGAGAAAGAAACTCTGAATTCAGCTAGATCTGAATTCAAATCACCATCCAAGACAGGCATGGCGGTACATGCTTATAATCCCAGCAGACTGGGAGGCTGAGGCAAGAGGATCATGAGTTTGAGCTCAGCCCAGGCAACTTAGTGACTTAGCATGACTGTCTCCAAGTAAAAAATAAAGAAGGTGACCGGAGATGTAGCTCAGTGAGAAGGCCCTGGGTTCACTTCTCAGTAACATACACAAACACAAACACAGAAAAAACAAAAAAGCAAGTAAGCAAGCAAGCAAGCAAGCAAGAGAAATTAAGCCCCACCTTGTCTTTGGGAGCTGTGTGAGGCACACATTTTTTATGATAAATATGCAGATGTATAGAGGTAATGAACTGTTGTTCTGTCCCCAACATTGTCGCCTCCGGAAAGTCCCCAGAAGACCATCTTCATCTTGCTCCCTGGGTTCTTCAGGAAGGAAACTGGAGTTCAGCATGGGCCCTAGTACTCTGTGCCAGTCCATTGTGTGCTCCTGGTCTCTGTGGATCCCAGCTCAGAGGGCCCTCATAGAAGAGCAGGCCATGCTTTCCCAGAGCTGCTTACAGGCTTTTGTGTACCAGGAAGCAAGAGACTCACCCGAGAGGCTGCCTGGCCTGGCTCATGGCTAGCAGTCCTGAGGATTCACCTATGGCCTGATGTGTTTAGGGTCTTCTCTGGGAAATGGGGTCAGTCAGAAGATCCCTGAGTTTGGGATGGCCATCACCTTTGAGGACTGGGACCCTGCGCAGGAGAAAGGGACAGGATGGTGACAGTCTGCTCAGAGCTCAGGAAGGTGATATTGATGCATTGATGAGCTCTAGGGTGGTACCAGGCCAGGGGCTGAAATCTCTGTCCAACTTGCTTTTTTTAATCCTTACTACTCTCTGAAATGGGAATGGTTCTGATGTCCTTTTTATAGAAGGGAAACTGAGGCCTAGAGAGGTTCAGTCACATCTAGGGTCACAAACCAGGGCAGAGCTAGGACCAGAACAGACACACTTTCTGCATCTGTGCCCCTTACAATGACATGTCCTTCCCCACCTCTCACCCACCAAAGCTCTGAGATCTCACATCACTGGTGACCATTTCTCTCACAAGTGTGGGAGTCTGGGTTTTTAGTATTAGAGCTACTCTTTGGTGCGTCTGACCTGTACTGTTGGGGGAAGGATGAATGTGCCCCATGCTCTGCTTGTGAGTGGGTGACTCCCAGTGCCCCCCAGTGGACAGACTGCCAGTACTGGGGTCCACACTGGAGTCCACACTGCGGTTCACACTGAAGTCTTCAGTGGAGTACACGCTTGGCATGGGATGGAAGGAGTCCATTTGTTTGCCAGTGAAGTGTTGGACCAGGTGCTAACTAAGGGACTCAGGTGTCAGCCACTCCTTTCTCTCTCCTTCAAACACTGTGACTGGACCACCCTCATGGCCTGATGAGGAGGGGTGTCACAGAATACACACAGGTGGCCCACGGTGGGGACCAGGCTTTCTCACATTACAGTCTAGGCTTCTGGTCTCTAGGTCTGAGTTCTCAATTGCAAATGAAGACAATCTAAGAAACACCCTTGTAGCTCTGTCTGGGGCTAAGACTCCCTGCATGAGAGCGCGTGTTCATCCCTGTGCTCCTCCATTCATTTCTTATTTGCTTATGGACATTTTCAGCCAAATGCCAGATGTTCTATGAGGGCCTTGGACAGAACTGGGAACAACTCAGCGAAGATCTGTGCTGTCATGGAACTTTAGCTCCAGTGCAGGAGACAGACTAGAAATGCATCGAGAAAGTGGCAAACAGAACTGTGGAGCTGGTGGGTGGGAAAGGGCAGGAATGGTGGGATAATGCTTGGTATAGGTGAGAGCCACTCTGCTGAAAAAATACCTGCGCCAAAGATGTATGGGTAGCAAAGGGCCTGGGGCAGGAAACTGTGGGTACGCTTGAAGAAGATATGTGATATAAAAAGAAATACATATTTGGGCTTCATCTCTGATTCCTGCCCTAGAGCTCCTCAGGAAATCCATGAGGTTTCCAGAACAATGGGTTAGGGGACAAAATGCCCTCAGTCCAAAGTGGATGTGTCTGTAAGGAGCCTGCAAGCAACCAGCCTCTTCCCTATACCTCACCCCATGTATTTTTCCTTTTGGGTCTTTCTGAGTTATCTCCTTTACAGCAAACCAACAACAAGAAGTAATGTTTTGCGTTCTATGTAAATCCTGGCAAATTCAGACAGAGTTGGAGGTTGTAGGGAGCCCTGAATTATCACTAGTCTGCCAGATGCCAGAGGGAGGCTGAGGCTTCTAAGTTATAGCAGAATGGGGGCCGGTTTTGTGGGAATGAACCTGTAACCTGTGGTGCCTGACACTAAGTCTGAGGAGCTGGTGTCAGAGTTGGACATGACTGTAGGTTTCATGGCTGGTGTCGGGAGAATTGGAGAACCACCTGGTGTGGAGAAACGCTGTACATTGGTGTGTAGAAGTGTGCTGTGTGAAGAGAGCAGGTGACCTTTCTTTAGGAAGGAAGGTCAGTCAGGTTAGAGCCTGGGTGCAAGGGAGGGGTGGCAAAACTGGTGTCAGAGTATCTGCTGGATACTCCCTCTGACAAGGATGTGCTCTGCACTGTGATTTCAATGCTGTCATTGCTGCTGTCACCTTCTTCCTTCTCCATTATAAAGTTCCTGCCTTCTGAGGGACAGGATTAGGAACTTACCTTATTCATGCCATCTAAGAGCATCCTAAGGGGGTTTCTTCACCTGGCAAGGCAAGCACGCACCTGTCTGTGACATTCTTTATGAAGCAAATGGAAACCAACATTGCGTTTTGAATTTGCTTAGAGTACCTGTTGTAATTACCATGCCACCCATAAGGAGAGTTAATGTAATTATTAGTTTGAATGGCTCCGCTTATTATGGTATGAATTTTTAATTTGCAAAGGCATCACCAGATTCATGATTGGATTCCCTTTTGACCATGAAGCTGAGGACACATGTTCATCCATTTTCATGGCTAACACTCTTGGATGGGAACTGCCGCTGCTTGGCAGGGGTGGCTGTGGCAGGTGATGGTGAGGCGGTGGCCTGGGCAAGGCCTGTGTGTGCAAGAAAGGCCAAGCCAATGGTCAGGAAGAGGGCACCCGCCTCCAGAGGGTGCTGTCTTCTGTGCAGGGGAGAAAGGAGACTTCTCATATGACAACCTGAACCTGCAAGGCTGGCTAGCTGAGGTTAGCTCTGTGCAAAGCTGTGATGCTGGGGTTGTGCAGCAAGGTGGCCTTGTTCAAGTCACTGGCTTCTGTGGGTTCAAGAGAGAAGAGACCCAGGGTTCTTATTGGAATCACATGCCCATTGGGTATGGTGTCACCTTCTCCCATGTGGCTCTGGTCCTCGGTAGCAGAGGCACTGATTTCTCTCCAGACTGGGTTGCATAGTGTCCCCTCAAAACTCATGACTATTGGAAGCCTCTGAATGTGGCCTTACTTGGAAATAAGATCTTCACCAATGCAATTAGTTAAGAGAAAGCCAGCTGTACTGGATTAAGACTCCCTAATGCAATATTATTCCAAATTCCATGTCTGATATCCTTCTAAGAACAGGGAAATCTAGAGATACAGAGACACACAGAGCCACATTACCACGGAGTCAGAGATTGGAGTGATACAGCTCAAAGTCAAGCGACACCATAGATTTTGGGCAACATTCAGAAGCCCAAGGGGAGAGATGTGGGTCTAATTCTTCTCCACAGCCTCCAGAAGGAACCAGCTCTGCCAACTCCTTCATTTCTGACCTCTGGTCACCAGAACTGTGACAGAATAAATTTCTGGGGTTTCAAAACCCCTAATTTGTGATACACTAACCCAGAAACTCTAGCAAACTAATACTACCCTGAGTATTCCCTTTGTCAGGGAAGGGGAGAGGCCTGTTGTTCACTTACCCAACAGCTACTTAGGTCTGTGATACACAACAGACATTTTGATGATTACTTCTTACCTTGTTTGACATCTTTTCTTTTATAGTACCTAAGTCCATCAGAGAGGCACACTGCTTTTTAAAGTGTACTATTTGAAGATAATTGAAGATATCATGAACTGCATGCTGTCCCTGAATACTTGAGCCTGCATCTCCTAAGAGCCAGAGCATCCTCTCCTGTAACTAGGATACCGTTATCACACCCAAGAAATGGAACACTGATACAATGGGATTATCTAGCAGAAAACCTGTACCTGGGTTCCCCCAGTTGTCCCAGAAATATCCTTTATAGGAAGCTTTTTACTCACAAAGATTATACATTGCGTGTGGTCGCCCTGTGACCTAGAATCTTTCACTGCTGTTGGTCTTTTTCAGCGTTGACATTTTGGGTGAATCAAGGGCAGCCATAATATGCAGCGGTGGTCTTCAAAGTGTGGTTTCTCCACTGCAGCCTCTGGGAACTTATTATTTAATTAATTAATTAATCATCTGTAGCATCTTCAGCTTTCCCCTGCCTTACCTACTGAATCAAAAATCCTGGAAACTGTATCCAGGGGTCCAGCACTCCCTCTTTTTTTTTTTTTTTTTTTTTTTTCCAGTACTGGCAATCGAACTCATGACCTTGCGCTTGCCAGGCAGGCGCTGTGCTGCTGAGCTAAATCCCCAGCCTCCAGCGCTCTCTCTTAACAAGTCCTTCCGAGGAACCTGACACAGGTCAAAGCTAGATAATCATTAGTATTGGGGACCTAACAATCTGGGTATCTCTGCTTGGCTCCCATGATGATATTTGGATAGGTAGTTTTTGGCAAGAATTTTGCATAGCTGATGGATCAGAGCTGCTGAGTGATATGTTTGATCACTTTCCTTATTAAGTGATGGAGTTAATTACACATTTACGAAGTCTATTACCCAGACTTCTGCATTATGAATACTTTTCCTTCTCTAATGGATAAGAATGGCCATATCATTTGCAAATCCCAGTGAAAATCATGTCTGACTCCTTGCTTGAAATGATTGAGGCTTTCAAGATGGGCAGCAACATTAAGTCAACCATGGGACCCTTCTGAGCTTGAGACCCTGTGCAGCTGCACAGACCAGGCAAAACTGGCCCTGCCCCCGGGTGATGTTGCGGTGATGGGTGTAACTAACTAGTGTCCTATCAGTCTTCCTCCAGTGGTTATTATTATTTGCCCCTGATCTTTGAGTTAATCACCACATGGACAAACAGTGGAATGATTTTCAAACTCTATCATTCCTTCCGTATTTGTCTGGCATTCTTTTGAAAAGAGGACACCCAACCTACTCCCCAATCTTCAATATCTCTGTGAGTGCAGAGATTCTCATTTTTGAATATGTTATAATCATTGCTGTGATGATTCTGATTGATGCTCAGGTTGGTGAATCTGTAGCCAGGGGAAGCTTCTAGATGATTGCAATTTCCTGGCCCAGCTTCTCTCCTACCTGGGTCTATTCTCAGTGATGCCAACATTTTTGTGCATATGTGCAGTACTGGAGATTGAACCCAGGGCTTTCACACTGAGCTATATCCCCCGTCTTGTTTTATCTTATATTTTGAGACAGAATTGACTAGGTTGAGCTTGAATGTGCAATCCTCCTGCCTCACCTTCCCAGAGTACTGGAAATATATGCATGCATCATCATGCTAGGCTCAGCCAACACTTATTAACCCTGTACTGGATTCTTGTCTCAGGACTGGGAGCCAGGAATAAACGTGTGTCTAAAAGAGGGTTCTATTCTCAAGGAAAACTCTGGCTAGGAGGTTCTTACCCTGCAGGGCTCCAGATGCCATGAGACAGGAATTGGGGTGGCAAGAGTGGGATTATGCCAGAGGGCATCCAACCCACACAAGATGCATTGGAATTATGACTATTGTCCTACAGATCAGAGAGGGCCAGTGGCTTATCCATAGCTGCACAGGAGGAGGTAAAGCTACTCAAGTCTTCTCCCATGGCAGCTCATTCTCCATCCTTGCACACACACTAAGATGTGGTCCGGCTGCCACCTCTTCAGATTTGCATGTGAATCACCTGAGATGTCCATCAAAAGTGAAGATCTGGGGGGACTCACAAAGGCGTACAGAACCTAAATCCATAGCAGGAGGGACTCTGAATTCTCTTTCTCTCTCTTGAGAGAGAGACAGAGACAGAGACAGAGACAGAAAGAGAGAGAGAGAGAGAGAGAGAGAGAGAGAGAGAGAGAGAGAGAGAGAGAGACATCTCAAAATACCCAGTGTGTCTTTAAAATGATTAGCCAGGAATGTAGCTGAGCAGCACAGTGCCTGCTTGGCAAGTGTGAGGCCCTGAGTTCAATTCCCAGTACCAAAAAAAAAAATTGAGAAGCAGAAAAATGATTAGTACAATAAAAGACACATTGCCACAAATCTCCATCAAAAAATACTCCCCCTCACTTGGAACACACTTATCCCCTCACTCTTGCCACTTTATGACGCAGTTCTGGAAGTCCACTTTCTTGAGTTCTTTTAGGAGTTATGATAAAAATATGGTGAATGCTGCCAAGTGACATCCAGTGCAAAGGCAGGCTCCTTAAAACATGATGGTGTGTCCTCGCCTACCTGATTCACTGGGTCTGGCATCATGCACTTTCTGGCTCTTCCCCAAAGTCAAAATAACTAGGAAAGGTCATTTTGAATGAATTCAGGACATTGAAGCAGCTACAGCAGCACAACTAAAGACATGAAAGAGGACCTCAGAACTCCTTCAGGAAGCGGCAAGAAAATGGGATAAGCGTGTTCATGGCAGTGTGTCTTTTATTGTAATAAATATTTTAAAATTTAAACATACAGTGTACATTTTGATTAAACTGTGTATATATAATGTGACACGGATGCTTTGCTAGCTATGTGTTCATGTTGGCATTCAATAGTGAAATAAACCCCTAGAACCCACACGTAAGAGTGGGAGCATTCTGTTTTACAGTCTTTGCACCTAACTTCCCTTTTCTCCTTGGCTTAGCCCCACTTTTGGGTTTTGATGACATCAACTTTAAAGGATGAAGGGGTACATTGCTAAGATTGCATACTTTTGTGTTTTATAAAAATGCTATCTTTTGGGGGTATAGTTTCTTTCAACATTATATTCTCTCTCTATATATACACACATCAATATTAATGTGGGTAGATGTAAATTATTCTTTCTTCCTGTTACATAAAATTCTGTGATGAACAAAGAATCTATATAGCCATTCTCCCAGTGATGGAATTTGAGCTTGAAGGTCAGGAATTTGAGCATCCCGTGCACTCAAGGTTTCCCAAGAGCATGGCCTTCCCTGGCCACAATCACAGAAGACTTAGTAATGGTCTGGAGTCCTCAGACCTTAGTCTCTGGAAGTCATGTTTTGGAAGCTCCTCTCTGAACCTCAGGAAACTTTTCTAGTTTGGGTTGAATTAGTTTTTGGCTTTAGTTTTGTTCATTACAAGCACTCCAGAAGTTAATATCATCATCAGGGAAGTTTTGGAAGTACCTTGACAGTTCTCAATCTGGCTACATAGTCAAATCTCCTATGGAGGTTGGCAAAATGGAATTATCCATGACCAGGCCCCAACTTATTCTGCCCCTCCAGTAAAGCTGCCAGATAAAGTATATGTTGCCTAGTTAAACTTGAATTCAGAAAGTAACAATTTTTTGGTATAAATGTGTCCTAAATATTGCCTGGGCATACTTATACAGACTAAGAATTATGATTTTCTTTAAAATTCAAATTTAATTGGGCAAATGATTTCTCTGTGCTGCATCTGAAAACTGTCTCCCCAGGAAGTAATAGGAATTCTCTGGAGACAAATTTGCTCATCACAGCTGTGGTGGGAGCTGCTGGCATCTAGTGGGTGGAGGTCAGGAATGCTGCTAAAGGTCCTACAGTGTATAGGATCCTCCCACAGCAGAGTGGTCCAGTTCACATGTCAACAGTGCTGAGGCTGGAAACACTCCCCAGTATGTGTACCTCAGTTTTAAAATCCGTGTTTGAGAAATAGGGACCCACTTGCCCTGGCCACCCATGGTGTAGTATAAAGAAGGAGCTTGTGCTTGGGCCAGATCTTCTCAAGAGAGATGGGATGGCCCTTCACATGGAGAATCCTGTGGTTTATCTCAGCTCGGTGGGGGCAGGAGCTATCCTGGTGGACAGGTGGGATGAAGCTCTTGCCCCCATGGTGGCTGGATACCACAGGTAGAGCAGCACAGAAGCCAGCAGAAAATGATCTCAGTGAAGGTACAAAACAAGGAGATTTTTCATCCTAATTTCAGAGATGCTTTCTGTGCCCTTGTGTGGCATCATGAGTCCTCCATTATTAAAGCTGTTCTTAATTAAAGTGGTTTATGACCTTCAGAGGGGCCAGGCCAGAAAGGGCAATGCTCTGTGGTTCTAAGCAGAATTTTGCAGCTCCAAGAATCCTAATAAGAGCTCATAAGTTAGCAGAGCAGTCAGTAATCACCCCTTAACTCTCAGCATGCCTTGAGTGTGGGCCATGAGCAGGTATTTAATCTCTGCCACCCAAAACTCGGCCAAACTTCACAGGCCAGGTTTAAAATGCTGCTTTCATTTGCTTCCTGCAGTTTCCTGGCCCTTTAGCCAAGATTTGCAGACGTTGGGGCAGGAGGAGAGCAACTCCAGGGTGGAGAGGTAGATCCCGGAGCTGGACAGGGAAGGGTCTCACTCTTTACAAACAAATAGCACCATTCACCCCTCTAGGCTCTTGCAGGAGAAGCAAGTGCATGAGAAAGATGCATAAGGAAGTCAATCTTTCTTTAGTGGTGAAGACTAACTGACACTTTGGGACATTTCTGTTATAGAAGCCATGGAAGAAATAGCAAGGACACTTCTATGAATCAAAGCAATGACAGAAATAGCAATAGCTAAGATGTAGGAACACCTATCATATGGTAAATACTCTCAAAATAAATGTACTTCATTCCTTTGGTACCAATCTTTGTGTTTTTGAAGTAGACACTGATTATTACAAAGGGAAAGATTAATCAACTTGACTATATCGAGTTTTAAATTACTTTGAGTAAAAGAGAAAGCTTATAGATACTTCCAATATATAAGGTAGAATGTTAATTAGAAAAAGGCAATGACCCAATAGGAAAATAGGGAAAGTAATTCACAGAAGAATATTGAAGTGGTCATCAATGTAATGTTGGGTAATTCAACAAGGATTTGTCAAGTACTTGTATTGGAAACATTTAAATCTGATAATACCAAGTGCTGGTGAAGATATAGGTAGGGTTCACAAACCCAGCAAAAATAGATATTATGCCAAGTTAAATTTGAATTTTAGGCAGATAATGGATATAATTTTCAAGTGAATCTGTTAGTACATGGCATATGTATCTGGAATTCAAATTTATCTAAGACCCCAGTGTGTTATCTGGCAACCCTAGAAATGGGAAAATGTGAGTTTTTATATATTCAGATGCACATGAATCACAAGGAATCCTGTTTGAAATGTGAGTCACTGGTTTTCTTTGTGGGTTTCTGATGAAGTCAGTGTATGGTGGGACCAAAGCAACTGTCCCCTGGATCCTGCCGCAAGAGGACTGGTAAATTTTTAGGGATTCATCTAAAATGGTTTTTGTTATGCTTTAGTCCTAGACTGTCTCTCAAAAGTCTTCTGTTCAGAAGTAGGGCTTTGGGAAAGTGATAGGGTCAAGGGGGTACAGTGCTCATGAGTGGATACAACTATAGATGGGTTTATGGCTCAATATGCAGTTAGGAGGTTGGGCCTGGTTGAAGAGGTGTGTCACTGGGGTGTGCCTTTGGAGAGTGTATTCTATCCCCAGTTCCTCCTGGGCTGAGGAGCTCTCCTTTGCCATGCCCTTCCACTGTGCTGATTTTTGCCTTAGAGCCAGTCAACTGTGAACTAAACTGTGAGCCAAAATAAATATCTCCTTCAAGTTTCAAGCATAAGGTATTTTATACCAGTGATAAGAACATGGCTCACATAGATTTTAAGTATGGTAGCTTGAAAAAAACATGGTGGAAGTATTTTCACTAGACTGGTCAACACTACAAATCAGCTTTATTATTTTGCTCCAGGAGACCAGCTATTAAATGCTTACCAGCACTCCCACTGAACCAAATACCTGTCTACATGCTAGGACTTATAATTGTTTCTGTCAGGGAACACATTCTAAAGCAATGGAGGGCAGACAGAACCTGGTTCTATTTGGAGAGGAAATAGAAACCTGGTTTGGATACTGACTTGCTGGTTTGTTGGTGGGCAACTTTAGATAAGAATTTACTAGGCATCAGATTTATCATTTGTAGTAATGACGCTGAATAATTACGGAAACATTTAGGAATTGTTTTGTGAGATACTTTTCTTTGCACAGAGCTAACCACACTCCATGTTCAGGAGGCTGTACCTCAGAATGTTTTACCAGAATGGAGCTTTCCTTGGCCCTACTTCATTGAGCACCAAGGCTTGCTAGGAATCATGCAAAGAATCCTGCATTGTTTGCTAATTGCATTATACTTGTTTTGCTGAGGAGGTGACAGTGAACCTCCTCGGTAGGCAGGCTGCAATCGCTTCTGCTTTTCCTGGTGTAGTGGTTAAAACATAGTGTCTGACACCGGACCATCAAGGAACAATTAATAGTGCAAGATATTAGTCAAGTTACCTAATCTCATTATGCCTCAGTTTTCTTCTCTATAAAAAGGGTGATGATAAGTCAGGATTTGATGTAATATGGATATATTATTTTCTTGTTGTTGTTATATTGCCACATCGTTAGTGGCTTGAAACAACACAGATTTATTTTCTTATAGATGTGGAACTGAGAAATCCAAATTCAGTCCTGTGAAGTTAAAATCAAAGTCCCTCCTAGGATTTCCAGTGGTGAATCCATTCACTTGATTTCTCTAGCTTCTAGTAGCCAACTATAGGCCTTGGCTTATAGCCACACCATCTCTGCTTCTATTTTCTGTGGATATCTCTAATGTTGACCTTCCTACCTGTTCTCTCTAAGGACCCTTATTGTTACACCATTGGGCCCACCTACGATAATCCAGGAAGATCTCCCCATCTGAACACTATAGAGGACCCAGTCACAGATGCTGGGATTAGAGAGTGGACATCTCTGGGGAGAAGCGTTATCCAGACCATCACAACAGGTGTGTCTGCAAGCAGCACCTAGCACACAGAAAACCTTGGTGCCTGTCACCTTCTGTTTTACCTTGGAGGTCACAAGAGATTGTGGCTCTCTCTACCATGTGTCATGCCTCTCTGGCTTCTCTCTGGAGTTTGACATCTCAAGGCCATTGCTTTGGTGAGCTAGCTGTTACTTCTGGCCCCCAGAAGGTGAACACCCAGCCCAGCTCCCAGTCTAAACTTCCCTTATGACCCTGATCTTTCTTTTGTTTTCCGGGAGTTGTTTCCAGGAACATGCAGGCCAAAGAGCATTATAATCTCCAGTTGGTTGAATGAGACTCCCAGCACACATTTCAGCTGGTTCATCCAGCATCCATTCTCATCCAGACAAAACTCAGGTGTTTTAAGAGGAATATTCTTCATTTAGGGGAAAGGGTAACAAAAAAGGAAATTAAAAGGCAAATCCCAAATAGAATTTCTTTATTGAAGCTTATGATGAGGATAAAATAATCACACGGTGAACCTAAAATGAAAATACAAATAAGTCTGGATTGACTTTTGAGGATGTAGAAGAAATGGCAAAATTCACTAGAAAACAGACAAGCATCCTGGAGATCAAAATAAATCATTGTTGGCTTTTTCTTCTTGTCCCCTTATATACCATTCAGGCTATGAATAGATTTTAGAATGAGAAGGAGCTAGGGTTTCCTCAGTCTGTTTATTGACATTATTTCTCTTAATTCTTATCATAGTTCATTGTGCAGTCAACAAACTGGGGCTTAGAGAAATTGTCATTTATTCACTGTCACACGGATACTGAGTAAAACAATATGACTCAGTCCTGCTAGATTTCATAGGATGCTTGGCCCCATGTCTTCCCAAATGCCAATATTCTTTTTTTTTCCTCTTCAAACTATTGTATCCAAACTGCAAACACAGAGCAGTGGCAATGTCGGCTTCAAACCAGTTCCCCACATGGAGCTATAAATACACCGGCGGCTTGCAATTAAACTCTGTGCAGCTCCACCTCCTTTCTTCCTTGCCATTTTTAGTGTTAATCAGATGCATGCCTTCCAGAGAGCAGCCATGTCTCAGGAGCTCTGAGCTCCTCATGAAGTGTTTGGGGAGTTAGGAAGTGGCCTGGTTTCCCTGAAAGAGTTTTCAGCTTCACGGGTTCAGCCCCATCCCCCTCATCCTGTCAGTGTTTATCAGTCCCGACATACCAAACAGGCAAACATCCCTTTGATTTAATCAGTCCTTTTTATGCAGAAGCAGAGCCAAGAGCCTCTTCTTCCCAATAACGCTGCCTTTCCTGGAAGTTGAAGATCAATGGTGTTGATAGACTGTTGACACTGGGATGTCTATACCCCATTAACCAGGATGTGAAGTGGCAGATGTGGTCAAAGACCCCTCTCTGATGGTCACGAGCCGCAGCATGGAGAGAGTCACCATACTGGGCTCTTCACTTTCCCAGCCCCAGAGTGTCCTGGAATGGGGCGAGAAAATTGAAGAGTGTGTCAGTCAGACTTTTGTTCTTGTGCAAAATACCTGACAAATCAGTTTAAAGGAGAACGTGTTTATTTTGGTCATGGTTTCAGTCCGTGGTTGGTTGATTCTGTGGCTTTTACTTCCGTGGTGAGGCAGAACATCATGATGGAAGGACATGGAGGAGGAAAACTGCTTACCTCACAGCTGCCATGTCTTAGTTACTTCCTTATCTCAGAGGCACAACACCTGAACCCCATAACTCTAAGGAGAAAAGATTTATTTTGGTTCACAGTTTGTAGAGGTTTTAGGTCCATTGTTGACTTGCTCCATGTCAGGATGGCATGGTAGAGGGGTATAGCAGAGGAGAAACAGTTCGTGGTAGTGAAGTACACAGCAGAAAGAAGGGTCAAGGGAGGAGGAGGGGAGATGCACCCTTCCAGGGTACATTCCCAGAGGCCTGTCTCTTCCAACCAGGCTTCATGTCCAAAATCACATTTAGCTATAAATTTGTCAATGGGCTAATCCATGAATGAGTATCATGGCCACATGATATGATCATCTCCTAAAAGTCTCACCTGTGAGTGCAACAGGCTTTTCAGGGACATCTCTATATAAACCATGACAAGTGGGGAAGCAGAAGGTGGGGGAACAGCCTGGGAATAAAATATAGTTTCCAAGATCATGCTGCCATGACCTCCTTCCTCCAACTGGTACCACCTCCTAAGTTCCATGATCTCCCAATAATGCCAGCAAATGATGATCACATCAATGTATTAATCCACTGATGATGTTAGTGACCTCATAATCCAATTATCTTCTGAAAGCCCCATCTCTGAACATCCGAGACTTTGGGGTAATATTTTAGATCTGAACCATAGTAAAGAATGTGTTTACCAGGAAATGTTCCTAACTTTTCCCAAGCCTCTGGAGAAATATCCATTCTCTTCTCACTCATCTTCTGTCCCTAAGAATGTATAGCCATCTTCCCTTTGTTCATATGACTTTTACTTGCATGCACGTGTGCACACATACACACATATACACACTGTACCGAAGAACATGCCAAGTTTACATTACTCATTGCATTTAATCATCTTTAGAGTCCATTATAGGTAGGTACTAGTTATTATGATTCTACTTTTAATCCTTCTTGAAACTAAAGTGCTTGCTTAAACTTCCAGAGCTGTCAAATGGCAGAGCCACAGCACAAACTCAGGTGAGAGGACAGAAATCCTGGGTTCCTGTTCCCCACTGTATTTGTTTGTATGTCTCCCCTTGATCTCTAACATCCTCTGTCAGGCAGAAATAGATTCAGTTGGTTTTAGAAGATATCTAATTAACAATAATTTAAATGGGGAGAATGTTTATCTTTCTCTGATGTAGCAGAGATTTAGAAACAGTTCCTGGTTAGTATGGTAAGTTCATGAACATCTGCACCCCTCTCTTCAAAACCCCTTGTACATGGATCCTATTCTTATGGCACAAAATAGCCTCTGGAGATCCAGCTATCACTTCTATGTTCCGGGTGATAAGAAGGAGTGAAGAAGGATGCAGTTTTTCCCATTTAAGAAGTCCCACATTGTACTTCCATTTCTATATGAATGGCCAAAACTTGATCAGACTCACTTTTTAAAAAAATCTCCATTCTTGTTTAGGCCCATACTCATCAAGGGGGAGCTGCAAAATTTTCAAACTTTTCCTGACATGTGTCCTAACTCCAGTCTTGTTCTGGCCATTTCTTCTCCTATTCTGCCATCAGGATGGTTTTCTTTGACTAGTGCTTATCTGAACCCCTTATTTCAAGCCTTCCGTGGACTTTCTTTATTGACATGATTGCCTCTGAATTCCATTGCCTACCCCAAGACATCTCCCACTTTCCCTGTATGTGGCAACTGTATCCCCTTCTTTCCTGTCATTCCATCTGGCCATAATGTCTGTACCCCTTTGTGTCCTCTGGGTCTAAGCCCCATGTGATTTTAGTTCTCTTTTCCAGTCCTACCCTGTTCATTCATTTACTAAGCAAAATTGTTCAAAACAGTATATGAAGCACTAAAACAAAAAAAAAAAAGTAAAAGAATCATGGCTAGTGGACAGTTGACAGTGATTGATAGTATCGATAATTAAAATGTAGAGGGTAATAGTATGTGCATTCTGATTACTAGCCACTGGATTAGGAGCTGGATCCATCTGTCTCAGTAATCCATAACCTTGGCCATGAGCAGTGAGATTCCCAAGTGTATTTCCAAAGCTGTGAAGGGTCTTATATGTTCAGATGTTAATGCAAATGCATTGCAATTAGCAGTGCATAATACAATTAATAAAACATCATTCTAGCTTATCAAGTTAGAACTTTCTAAATTCAGGCTTAGGCCAGAGTGGAGACAATTATTTCTAAGCATTAGCAGACCATACTGAACTTGGATCCTTGGGTGCATTCCCAAAGATAAACTCCACTGGATAAAAGAAATTTCTTTCTCTCAAGACAACATATTCCCCATTATCATTATCAACAAAATCTTTCCTACAGAGAACCTCCTTTGATGGGAAAGAACCCACCAAATCAGCTGAAATAGAAACAATGACAGTACAACCTGGACTTCCAAGACTGTGTATCCTTGTTTTCATTGCACAGCAATGCATAACTCAACATTGTATTCACCTTTCCCCATGTTCTTTTCTCATTTGCTCTTGGAATGGATTGGACCATGGTGTGTGTATTACCAGGCCTGTGACATCAGGCCACCCTACTCCATGTATTCACATCTGTTTTATACTTGGATTTTTTTTTTTAACCCTCTGTTCCCACTGGAAGATGTATGTGTCAGCTGACACGACAAGATGCTTTTCCCCTTGAGAACTTATCTTCTGTATTCTTTGTCTACATTTCCATCAGGGAACACATTTGTTGAGGAACTACTATGTGTCAGTACTGTGTTGCTCTGGGAATTCAATATAAACAGACACACTACTTATCATTTTTTTAGGAATGTTCATCACTATGGCCAGAACAAAAGACCTCAGGACACATTTGCAGCTAATTCTGAGCCACAGTAGTTTAGGTTCCCATAGAAGACCTAGTCATGTGACAGGAAATGACATCACAGTTGGAAGTTGTTCTCAAGAAGAGGAAATCTTGAAGTTCTCCCAGAAGAGAGGTGAGGGAGGAAAGGCAGGAAGACTGGCCTTGGTAACTCTACATCTCCAAAAATGAACAATGACTATATTTTTCCTCCAGTGTCAAATTATCTGTCATTCTGGGGGATGTGTTTGTTATGATGTAGAATCATTATGTCATTTTGTTTTGTTTTGTTTGCAGTACTGGGGAATAAACCTAGGACCTTCACACTGAGCAAATCCCCAGCCAGTTTTAATTTTTTACATTTTCAGACTGGATCTTGCTAAATTGCCTAGGCTGGGCTCAAACTTGTGATCCCTCTGCTTCAACTCCCTAGAGTTCTGAGATACTAGGCATGCACCACCAGGCTTCGCTGAATTATGTTTTAAGGAAAACTAAGGACTAGAACTGATGCTAGTATGGAATATCCTGTGCCTGTGATAAGGGGGTTAGCCAAATTATTGAAGCCAGTGTTCCCTTAATAGCAGAGTGGGTCACAGTCAGAAGAGTGTACAGGAAGGACCACTCTATGCCATTTTGGACTTGTGACTCTCCTTATTGTTATGTTACTGTGATGGCTAATTATATATGTCACTTTGATCAGGCCACAAGATGCCCAGATACTTGGTCAAATATTATTCTGGAGGTCATTGGGTGTTTTTGGATGAGATGAACATGACAGTAGACTTAGTGAAACAGGTTGCCCTCCATAATGTGTGTGGGTGGGACTCATGCAGTCATTAGAAGCCTTGAGTAGAACAAAAAGGCTGACCCTCCTCTGAGTAAGAAAGAATTCCTTCTGCCTGCCTCACTTTGAGCCGAGACACTGGCTTTTGCTTGCTTTGGACCTAGACAGAAACATTAGCTCATCCTGAGTCTCAAGCTGACTGGCTTTCAGCATAAAGCCGTACTACCAATTCCCCTGGCTTCCAGCTTGCCCACTTACCCTGAAAATCCTGGAGTTTTTCAGCCTTTACTATCATGTGAGCCAATTCTTATAATGAAAACATATATGTACATCCTATCTGTGCAGTTTCCCTGGAGAATCCTGACTGATCCGTTGCTAAGTAGATTCCTAGAATAAATATTGTTTCCATAGGCTGTACACTGAAAACAAGTTCCAGAATCAACATCCCAGATAGACCATGTGGCTGACCATCCATAGTGCATGAGCTGGGCAATGATGCATGGCTTCCTTTATGTTTAAATCTGCTTCCCACTATAAATCCAGTGCCCGAGAGCCGCCACTCATCCCACTGAGTATTCCAGAGTCCCCTCTGGAAGTAAGAATGTTTCTGGGAAGGTCACAAGCTATTGTCCCTTATGGTCAACCTCTCAGCTAAAAGTAACTCTGCTATATGAAAGCTGGATAAGATGTGACTGCAGAGAATCAGATAAACAGAGTAGGTAGGTGTCCAAGAGGTAGGCGGGTGTCCTGTTTATCCTCTGACCTCTACTGGCGCAGCACTTGCCCATCTTGTGCTACAGTCTGGGGATCTTCCCATGGGGGCTGCACACAGTTCTCAGCCTCTCCACTCTGGAGCATCTGTTGGCTCTTGTCACCTCCTGGGTACCACTCACCCAGGGTTCTTTAGATTTCTGAGTAGCGGAGGAGCTTGGTTTTGTCTTCAAGATCAGCTTTCAGTGGTTGAAAGAGTTTGTACAACACAAACTATGACGCTTCCAGGGCTTGCACAGAAAAATGAGGCTTTCCTCTATCATCCTCCCGATTAGATCCTGTGCATCTGCAGAAAGGGTGAGAAAGGATGGAATGTCTGCCTGGCAGGGTCTCAAACAATTCAGCTGCCCAGTGATGCTCCCTGGAAGTGTGGTGGCAAGTTAGAGCATCAGTTGACTGTCCCTATAAAAGAAAGGGCTAAAAATATTATTTTGCTCTACTCTATAAAATTGAAAAGTGTGGCTACCTATATTTGGGAGTGATGGAGAGAACTTGCATCATCCTTATAAATATTTCACATGTACATGAAAGAGGGGCACATTGGAAGGTGTGAATGGACTCTAAGATGGACATGTTGGTAGACACCTCATGTCTCTTGGGTGCTTAAGAGGACTAAGATTTACATGGTAGGTGAGCTGTATTTCCTGACCACTGTTTGTCAAGACGCTCTTTTCCAAGTGACATTCTTCTTGTGCTTATTACCACTAATAGGGCTTTCACTTTGTTCACTGGCTTGTTTGCCCATTCATTCACTTCTTTGGAGCAAGGATGATGATCTGTCTCTTCCACCACCATAATGCTCTGTACATCTGGGCCTTCTCTAGTCCTGCTCCTGACCAAGTCTCCTGAACCTTGCACTTAGTAGGGCTAGCAAGTGCTTTTGAACGGGCCCTAGCATCATACAGACCTGTGTTTTGACTTTCAGCTCCCTTGGACACCTCACCTTGAGTTTACTTACCATTGTAAGGCCTAATATCCTCCTTTGCTCCTTGGAGATGCTAGCAGGACCTTCATGAGAGAGATGTAACACAGGTGGAAGGAGGTATGAAGGGCCCCTTGCAGTGTCGGGAGGTGAGTCAGATCCCAGCTCTGTTTCCACTGTGGTCACTCTTGCCACTCTACAGTGCAGCAGATGATGATACAGTCAAAGGGGCTAGGTCTCCTGGGTACCACGGGGGGGGGGGGTGTTACCCATTGCACAGAGTGAGATGTGCTTATGCACAGATCATTCACTCCCACCTCTACCTTACCTGTACTTTTGGATTTATTTCATGAATTGCAAGTATTTGTATGGAGGAACTTTATATTTTAAAATTAAAAAGCAAACCTGCCGAAGAAAGTTGGCTTTCCTTCTTTTTTAATAAGTTAAGCCCAAACAGCAACAACAAAAGTGCCTTTGATGCCTTTGTTGCTCAGCACTTAATAAATCACAGCACATAATTATGTTGATAAATTCCAACAGCCTGGCCGACTCCTCTTTCCTGATGCGGGCTTGGGATGCCCCTGATAAATCGATCGCAACTTCCTAACTACGCTGCTGTCTGGCCCTGGATCTGCTTCATTCCTCCATCGCGGCACACCAGGGCCATACATCATGAGAGCTCTTCATCCTTCTTCTGTATCATTAGAGCAACAGCTGGTTCTGATAATGCATTCATGTAATACATCACAGAGCTGGGGGCCTGGCTGCTGCATTACTCAAAAGCTAATGTGATAGGGAAGGGAAAAACCCAGTGAGCTGATAACTCCCTAAGTTCCTGCTTTGCTTGAGAGTTTTTGGTTTCTTTTTGCTTGGCACTTAAACTTCAGGGCTCAAACTTTTCCCCTTACAGTCTGCTCTCACATGCTCTGCTAAGTTAATTTTCTGACCAGTCTGCTTATCTTTTCTGAGTGTAGGAAGTTACTTCGTCTGTGATCATTTCTGGAGTAGAGGCTGAGTTCATGGTCGCTGCTGTGCCTGCCAATGTCTGAGCAGCGAATAGCATGACGTAAAGTCAGTGCATCTGGAATGTTTGCATCGTGGGCCAGCTTCTGTGCTTGGCTGGTTGTGCAGCTTGGAGCAGAGCAGTGGTACCACTCAATGAGATCATGACCAGCAAACGGTGGGCACATCATGACAACCCAATCAAAAGTTAAAGTCACTCATATTTTCTAGCCCACCACATACCACACTGGATATCCCAAGAGACATTACCAAGTGCTTTGCAAGATACGCATACCCACTAGCAGAGTTCTGTGGTCACACAAGTTAGGAAAATATTGGGCTGAAAAACTCACTAAGGTTTTTTTTTATTTTTGCAAAGCAGTCTCTAACATGCCTAATTAATATGGTGATATGCTAAAGTAATTTGTGTGTGTCCTAGAAAGGGATAGAACACTGATTCCCAAAATATTTGACTAGAACTTTTTGGAAGGGTGGCAGGGCTAGGGATGGGCGAATGTTAAAATACCATTAGGATATCTCAGTGAGGTCCAGTTCTCTCACTAAGAGCCTTGAATTCTTGGTCAAGGTGATGAAACACATTAGATGCTGCATGGGGCCACAACACAGCACTTGCAGGCTTGGGCTTTTGTCCCTTTCCTCCTCCACCTGCACCCACGCATGTGACCTAGGTGCACCAGGATCACCACGGGGACTCCCACGTTCCACCTCAGACCTGGTAACTCGATCTCAGATGTGCATGGTGACACATCTTTTGGTTAGTTTTCTCAAAGCTGAAACTGGGGACACCTGCACTAGACCCTGCTTCACGACTGCTGTGTGGGCTGAGCTGGACCTCCAGAAAACCCAGGACTCTGGGAAATGGTTAAAGTCTGCTTCTTCTTGCCCCTCTGCTGGCCATTTGAACTCTGAAGCAGTTCTGTACCTGGATCTGCACAAGCCAGTCTGTCTGTGGGTGCCTTACAGGGACTCATGCTGTCCTCCCTGGCCGATGTACAAGCATGCACCCCACCATCCCGATGAGGCTCCTGTGGGGAGCCCTCGTGTGTGGTGGGGGGATTAGTTTGAAATGGAGAGACACATACTGCAGGCTCTGGCAAGTCAGCCTGGAGAGAGAACAGGACAATTCTCTGGTTTCCATGGCAACCAGAGACTGAGCGCTCACCTTTGGCCTTGGAAACAGCCTCCAGCTTCTAGGAACAACCACAAGGTGGCTGCTTATTATGAGAGGGGAGAATGGGCCGGAGAGGAGAAAAGCAGCAATGGATTTAGACATATCTCAGAGGCTGGTTCTGAGCCACGGGGAAAGTTAGCAAGGAGCCCGAACTGAGGAGGCAGAAGGCCTAGCAGGACCTCCAGCGAGGCATCAGAGGCATATCTTGGGCAGGCAGCACCTTACTGTCCCAGTGTGTGTGAGCAGAGACCACCACAGGGGAACCCCCTTCTCTGCATTAGGCCCAACTTTGGCTCCTTTAAAACAAGCATTGAGTGGCCATTTATAGTCACCACAGGTAGACAAGCCACCTTGGGATGATGCCCTTTTATTTTTTCCTGAAGATGGTATTCTTCCAGAGCTGGATGTTGCCACACTGGCTTCAGCCTGCTCGTGTGCATTCTTCCTCTCTCATTATCAGAACAAACATGGTCGGCGACCCGCTGCAGTATTTTAAAGTAAGCTTTGGATTTAGGCGTGAATTGGGGATTTACAGATATGTCGTCACATTAGTAGGGAGAGTTCCTGTACATCCTTATCTCATTTCTCCCATAGGTAACCTGTTACGCACATTAGCAGAATACATTTGTACCAATTCAGGAACCGGCACTGCTAGATTACTCTCAGCTAAGCGCCACAGTTGGTTTGGGTTTCACGCGTTCTGTGTAAGAATCCAATTGAGGTAGCACACTGCAGCTAGCGCACATGGCTCTCCAGTCTCCTTCGGTCTGTGACAAAGGCCCTGTGTTCCCTTTTGTCAGTGACTCTGGCAGCTTTGAGGAGTACCAGTGAGAGGTATCCTGTGCAGCCTCTTCCCACCTGGGTTTGTCTGAAGTTTTCCCCCTGCTGAGCCTGGAGTTTGGGGGCATGGAGAGAGTGCTACTGCAATGAAGCAACATCATCAGATTCCACTGGGGACACATACCCCACATAGTTTATCAGGGTGTCCACCCTGGGCATGTAACAGGTGTTTGTCAACCTCGCTACCATAAAATCACTGTGTTTCTGTTCCAAATCACTAGACTTTGTTTCTAAATTAACAGGTTACTAAGACTGTTACTAAGTGTAGCCCATCCTCCCTACTTTTGTGCTTTATTTTGTGGTACTGGAGATCAAACCCAGGGTCTCACTCACACTGGGCAAGCCCCCTATCACTCAGCTATACTGTTGTGTTTTTCTGGAGGGGCACATCAGACGGTTTCCCTGCAAATAGGAGCATGCTTTAAACGGACAGCTGTTCTCCCTTGGACCAGAAATGATTGGCAGTGAAAGCTTCCAGTAAGAACTACCTTACATGCCCAAGGGAGTTACAAGGCACCCATCTCTGCCCTTGGCGTAACAGTACCCACCAGCACATTTCCCAGCACAGGACTTTCTCCTGAGTACACACAGAGCTGGATCAGTAGTTGCAGGAAGATGAGTGTGTCTTTCAGAGAATGAACGTTACACTCAGATTTTAACACAACACTCTTGACAAGCAGGCAGTAGTCAAAATTTGTTATTTTGCTATTTCCTGCCTTTTATCTCTAGAGGAGGCTCTTGAGGAGGCTTAACACCCTACATGCTAATTAACTGAGCATTTACTGTGTGAAGGAGCTTTGTATATATTACCCCATTTCTAGCTCATATTTTTAAAGTTTTACAAGAGGCCATTAAGGTGCTGAGAGGTAAAGCTCTGGCCCCTGGTCACACTCACAAGTGGCAAGCGGTGTAGCTAGGATTTGAACCCACACAGTCTGCTGCCAGATCTCACACTTACCTGGTGGCCACCGTGCTGGGGGATTTGATTAACAGGCTCCTGCAAATGGTGCCAGGCAGTCCCTCCCACAGGTCTCCCTAGGAACTTTGGCTTCTTTCTTTAAACAGCCGTTCACTGCTGTGTGGAAAACAGAAAGCTGCAATCACAGGATCAAAGCCACCATAAACAACGCTGTTTGTTTAGCTGGAGACCCAAAGGTCAAGTGCTAAATGCTTAATTCTCCTACACTGTTTGCCTCTCCCCCGGTGAAGTGATTTCCATCCGCACATCTACCAGGTCCTTCTGCAGGATCTTGTGACCAGGCCACAGACTGTAGAGAGAATTCAGTGGTGGACTATATTGATCTCAGGTGGGCCTTAGGTGGGCCTGTCCTGGTAACATGGAAGAGGATGCAGACAGGTTGGTAGAGCATGGAGCCTGAGGTCCTTGGGTCCTGCTGGAGGCCACGTCCTTAGCCCTTTCTAGAATGGCAGACAGGAGACCTTGGAGGTGCTCACAGTCAGCTCCCAGGGGCACTGAGTAAGGGAGTGTCTGCCTGCAAGCTCAGGACCTAAGAGGAGGGAACTAGACTCCGTCCTTATTCCCCAGAGCCGAGGCACCTGTAAGGTGGCTGAAGGAGAAATTGGTACAAATTTTAGATAGGACAAACACCCAACATTAAATAACATTAAACAGCATATTTTCCAGTGGCCTAAGGGAGAGAATAAACAGCAGTTAAGACCTGTGGTGTTTAACAGCCCTTAAATCCTTGCTAATGTCCTCTGTTAGCATGGAGTTGGAAGCAGACCTGAGGCTCAGAGTTTAAGCAGGCAATGGGAGGTGTCTCTCTATGGTTTCATACTACTTTGTTTTCACTGGCTCTGATTTTCATGACTACCTTCTGTAGGCCGCAAATAGGGCTTTTGTTTCTGGAAGTGATGCCAAATTTCAGAAGTCAGACTGCATCCCCGGGAGCGCCTGAAAGTGGGGCTTAGGTCCCACCCAGCCAGCTCTGGGAGCTACGGATACAGTTTTCCTTTTGATAATCACTGTTTAAGTGAACGGAGTGCAAGCATGTGATCAAATCATAGCATGGGAGCTTCCCCCACCGGCAGCAATATGGCAAAGCTCAACAGAAAGGGCAGAGGTTGGAAAGGCCTTGGCAGGACCCTGAGGCCCTCTCTTGGAGAACTGTTTCTACCCAGCTTCTCTCCTGGGGGTTCTGGATCTGGAAGTCTGAGGCAGTACCCTCACATCTGTTCTGGGGAAGAAATCTGCCTGGGTAGTGCTTATGTTCCATGAGGGTGGAAACTACTGGACTGGATGACTTTCTGCCTGGGAAGTCATGTGAAGTTCTAACACTGGAGTGCTTGACTGGAGGTTTCTTGGAGGACAAGGGGCTGTGTGCATGGGATATTTGTGTCTGCCACAATTCGGGACTACTCCTGGTATCTAGTGAGTACAGGCTGAAGAGGCTGCTAGATATCTTCCAGCAGAGGATAGGATCCTGCCCATTTAACAGTGAACCACCCAGCCCCAAGGTCAGTACAGCCAGGAACAAGAAAGCCTGATCTAAAGGGTTATTATCCAGGGTGTCTGAGCACAGATGTCAGAGGCTGCAGAAATACCAGGTCACAGGTCATGCCTCTGCTCCAAACCCATTAGCTTCATGTAATGGAGCGTTGAGGCCAGAGGCCTTCTGATAGCTAACACGTTTCCTTAGCATTAGGCCCTGTTACCCCCGACTTAATCCTACTTTACTTCCTTTTCCCTAGCCCACTCAGCTCCTTCACACAGTCTTTTTTGGGTTAGTCGAAGTGTGTTTGCACCAGTGCCTTCACACCTGGTCAAAAAAGTCCCTGCTATACCCAGAACTCTCATCCACATGGCTCTGTAATATTTTCTTCAAATGGGCTTTGGCCCAGGTCTTACCTCCTCACTACTTCTCTATATGCATTTGCTTCTCTCTCTCTCTCTCCTTACGTTGTTAGGTTTTTCCTTCAGAACTGCTGAAGTGTAGGTCAGTTTCCCATTCCGTCTACTACACACCGAGTACGGTGAACACAGGACTTTGCTGTGTTCAGTGCTACATCCCAAGTTGTAACAATGTCTGGCAAAGGAATGCTTTTAATACACAATGAGGACTGTGTGGATGAATGAATAAGTAAATACCTGGATTATGGTTACAGATGAGCCAGTGTTCAATTGCCTCCCTTCTCTGCCTCAGTTTCCTGCCCTTTCAGATAAGGGCGGACCAATACCCACCTCTGGGAGCCACCTCATCTCTGATGTCTGCAGGTCAGTGTCATGAGTGAGCAGAGCTTCAGCTACTGCCTCTGTTCCCTGCTTCCCTCCCTCTGCTCTCCCTGCCCGCCCCCATTACCCCAGATGCCTTCTGTCGGAGCTGAGAGGGCCCAGGGAATTAGAGATGTCAGGAATCCTCAGAAAGTGGCAGATCCATTGTGTGCACCACTGAATTGGGTAATTAGAGAGGGTGGCACTTCAGTCGTTTTAAAAGCTTAGTAGGTGGGGAGAAGAAATATTCCCTGACAGCTACTGCACATTCACTTAGACTGGAGTTTCTGCTCAAGATAATCTGGTCTTGGAACTGAATAGTGCTTCCTTGGTCTCCCTGGGAGTGTGCAAAGAAGAGGGGGTAAGGCCTGGGGTCCTGGCACTAACTCTCAGGAGGAAGGTGCTGGGGTGAGTGGGAGATAAATCTTATGACTCCTCTTGGGTGGCCCCTCTGTGGGCTAGGAAACCCCAGCATTTGCCTACAAAGATTTGTCCATAAGCTCCAGGTTCAGGAAACACTTTTTATTCTTTATGGCCACCCTCATTTCTCAACCTTGACTCTCCTTCTGCCCAACTGAAAGAAAATTAGCCTCTATCCTACCTGGTGGCTCCCCCACATCCTGGGAAGTCAAGTGGATTTGATTGTTTCTTTCAATTCTGAGATCTCAACACTGCTTCCTAACAGGGTCAGGGCTAGGAGATATTGGGGTCTTGCGAGGGATATTGGGATCTGAGAACTTCAGGAACCTTAGGAATTCCCACAGCTGTCCTCCTTTCCTGCAAGCTTGTCACCATGCCAGGGGAATCTCATCCTCCTGAGGAGAAATGCAGAATGCATTTGTCTCTTTCCGTACTGGGGCTTGTGATTTTAGAGATAAAAGATATGGAAGAGGTATAGTAACTCTGACTTTCTTGGAGCAATGAGCTACTCAAATGGAGGGAATGAAAGAGGAAAACTACACAAAGAAGAGAGCATCAATTAATTTCTCATGTTATTGAAGCCACGGAAAAACTAGCGAACTGTCACAGAGCAAGCACTCAATGAGTGGCAGATGCTGTGTTTAAGGTTTTCCTCGTGCTAGTTCCATGCCTAACCCTTGGCACAATCTTACAGTTTTAGGATACTCTTATATCTCTTTATTACAGATCAACACAAGACTGGGAACTTAACTTATATTCATTCAGTCCATCCTTCCCCGCAATCCTACAGCAGAGTTGCTGTTATTGTTTCCATTGTGTTGCTGAGAAAATTCGTAGAGAGGCATTAAGGGACTTGCTCAGGGTCCAATGAGATGGTAAATAGCTGAGCAGGAGTTCAAGACCAGTCAGCCTGGCTGCAAAGACAGAGAACAGGATGTTCCATCAGTTTCCAGATGAAGTGGAGTTCCTGTCTTCCCTGGGACATTCTCACTGGTGTTCTTGGTCTGTCCAGTTGGGAAGCTGTTGTGAAATCTAGGTAGCTGCACACACTGGTACCAAGGAGCAAGCTGAGAAACTCGTGCATATCAGCTGCCTGCAATGATTTGACAGAAAATATCAAAAACCAAGCTGCTTTTGGGGGCTGCCCAAAGGCCAGATGTCCCATGGTCCAAGCAAGGAGGGCTCAGCAAACACACTTGTACCTGGGAAAAATGAGATCAAAGCAACATGATGGACTTCAATTTGATGTACATAGAGAGACTCCTATTTCATGTACATGGAATCAGTTAGTACTAATCATATCCAATTTATAGACACATTGCTCTTCTGTAACTAATAGCTTTTAATTCTGTTTCAGGAGACTTTTATTTTTCAATTGAAAATTTTATTGAGATAATAATACACTGACACTCAATTTTAATTTTAAAAAGGTACTATGTACACATTAGCAGTTTTTTTTTTTACAATGTTAACATTTAACAAAACTACAGAGCAATATGTTATGACACTAACTCAGTCACCATAAGAATTCCTGTTAGAATCACATACTCTTTTCTTTTGCTGCTCATGCCTAATCCCTGCCAACCACTCATCTTTTGCTCATTTCTAAAATTCAGTCAGTTCAAAAACATTATATAAATGGAACCATGCAGCATGCATCTTTCAGGATTGGCTTGTTTTACTCTGCTCAGTTCTCTGGGGATTCACCCAAGTTGTCCGTAGCAATAGTTTGTACCCTTTTCACTGCTGAGAAATTTCATGGGATAGTTATGCCACAGTTTAGCCATTCTCCTGTTGAGGGACGTCTGGACTATTTAGGGGGTATTATGAGTAAAACTGCTATGCATACTATCTATAGGCTTTATGTGGATATAAAATTTTCATTTCTTTAAGGTAAATATCAAAGAGTATGATTGCAGGGTCATATGGCAATTGAGTGTTATTTTGTAATACAATATAAACTGCTTTCTAGACTGACTGCACCATTTTACATTCCTACTAGTAATATACAAGTAATTTCATTTGCTATGGTTAAGATCTAAAATGTCCCCTGAAAGTCTCATGTTCAATTACGGGGGTTGGCTAGAAGGGTGGGTCACTGGGAGCATGACCTGGAAGGGTGTAATCTTGCCCCCAGCTCCTCCTTTCTCTCTCTGCTTCATAACCACCATGGCGTGATCAGCTTTCTTCCCTGCCAGAGCCAGCTAACTTTTCCCTGGATCCACTAGAGCCATGAACCAAATCAGACCTCTCTGCCTTTCAATTTCAGTTACTTGGTCTCAGAGACAGAAAAACTATTTAATATACTATTTCTATGCATACTCACCAGCATTTTGTTATTATGTTATATCTGTTATTATCATTATTACTATTAAGTTTTGCCACCTTGTAGGTTGCAGTGATATCCCATTATGATGTTAATGTGCATTTCTCCATGGCTAATGATGTTGGTCACTTTCTAATGGTCTTATTTGCCATCTCTATGTCCTCTTTGGAGAAAAATCTATTCTCATCTTCTGCTCATTGTCTAATTGGGTTGCTTTTATTTTTCTGTTGAGTTTTAAGAGTGCTTTATATATCATAGATAGTATTCCTTTGTTGAACATGTGGTTTGCAACTATCCCATCCTGTATGTGCACCTATAATTCGTCTTCTCATCCTCTTTCCGGGGTCTTTTATGGAACAAAAATTTTACATTTTGATGAGGACCAGTGTATCAATGTTTCCTCTTATGGGTATTGTTCTGGGGTTAAGTGTGCAAATTTTTTGCCTTATGCTATATGACAGTGATTAGTTTTTGCTTCTATCTTTCAAAATATTTTAGTTTTACTATGTTGCCCTTAAGATTGTGATCCATGTTAAGATGACTTTTGCATATAATGTGATGTTCAGTTTTAGGGTCATCTTTTCCCCTTGACCTAGGAATGTGTAATTGCTCCAGCACTGTTTATTTAAAAGTACAACTAGTGCTTGAGGCTTACTGTTAGTATTACTTATGGAGCTTAGCACTTTTAATCATCACTTAAGGTAATCTTCACAATTGTCCTGTGATGTGGGGGAGCTGTATGACAAGTGTCATAGATCCAGAAACTGAACATCAGAGGGGTTGATTGAGCTTCCTGAGGTCAAAAACCCAGAGCCACGCCTCCAATCCCTGCCTTACTCTGGCCACATTTCCTCAGCACCTCTGGTTCTGTGACTGTGCCCATTCCTGTTTTCTGTAACACTACAGAGTATTCAGTGTCTGCAGATCAGTGCCCACCTTAGGACTGTTGTGGGCTGCAGCTAAATCACATTTTCAGAAGGCGCGAGTGTGATATAATATGGCATATCTGTTCATCATTTAACTCAGGGAAGTCTTTTCCCCCTCACTAATATCCATGATAAAGCATATGCAAATGTCTGTAATTGAACATAATTAAAATAATGAGAGTTGAAAGAATGTGATATTCAAAATAAATGCAATAAAGAGTTGGACACAGCCATTATCCTAATTCAAAGTGATTACTTTATGATTACATTATCAGAGCCTCTAATATTTCTGTTTTTAATATAATTTTATTTACTTTGGGGAGGCAAGTGCTCTCTGATTGGGATGAGTTCCTGTCTTGGGTGTGTTTATGAGTCACTGCATACTCCTTTCTGGAGGAAGGATGGTAGCATTTTGACCAGAGCCTTTGCCACCTCCCTGCCATTTGCCCAAGCAAAAACCCACACAGGAAGTACGGAGAGAGTGCAGAGATGGGAGTAGACTGTGTCCTTGTGAGCACAGCTAAGGCTTAGAGCACAGTGGGGAAGGCTTTGAGGCCCTGGGCTGTATTCGAGGGTGGTGCCTATCAGGGCACCTCCTTGTGGAATTGGGATGTATGTCATTCAGAGATTTCTCTGCCCTGTCCTTTATCAAGTATATATTTTTTTTAAATATAAAGCTGAGTTTAGATGCATAGTCAAAGTTGATAGAGACTCAGAGAACATTGGAACACTGTTCTATTCTGGGAAAGGAGTCTGGCATAGTGCAGAGCACGAAGCTCTGGCTTTGAATGGTGGTGCTTGAAATCTCACCTCTTCCTTGGATCAGCTGTGTGACCTTGGGTGAGATACTTCTCTCTGAGCTTCCATTTGCTTTCTTTTAAGTGGGATAATAAGGACTTAGCTAGCAGAAGTCTTCCTGTATAAAATGAGAGAATAGATATTAACAGCATTAAAAGATGCTTTGCAGATGCTTGGTGTTGAGTGTCACAGGAAATGGAGACAATTTTAACTATTTCATCCAAGGACAGTTGCTGTAAGAGATAGTGTGTTATTCAGCTTTCCCATTGCCAGGACATAGTACATGACAGCCATAACTTAAAAGACGAGAGCTTTAATTTGGCTCATGGTTCAGAGATTCAGTCCATGGTTGGTTGACGCCCAGACAGAAACATCATGGTAGAAGGAAAGTGTAGGCATCTGCACAATTGCAAACTCCTTTAAAAGACATTGCTGTTTGGAAATTATGATGTGGTTTCTGGATTTTCTTTTCTTTTCTTTGGCAAGGGCTGTGACTTTGGTGGAGATATTTGCTCAGAGATGAACTTTCCTGAGGAACTAAAGAGAATTAAGAAGAAAACAGAGAAGGGTAGAGAGTGGGGAATATGAATACAGGCTTCCTACTCACGATCCCCATGACCCACCTCCTCTGAACAGCCCTACCTCCTGATGGCGCAGTCAGCTGACCATCAATGGGTAAATCTACAGATGAATACAGAGACCCCATGATGCAATCACCTTCCAAAGCCCCATTTCTGAACACATGAGACTTTTGGGGGACATTCTAGATCTAAACCATGACAGACAAAATCTGAGGAGAACCTGAGATGGTCCCTGGATCCACAGAGACTCATTGAATTTGGATGGCACCACTAGCACCATAACGCAGGCCTGTGCCTGAGCCAGCCCATACTGGAGGAAGACTGCTCACCTACCCTGGTGCCCTGCGTGACCTCTGCTCGATGGTGGGGTGACCTCCAGAGCTGAGCCTTTGCTGCTGTGGACCAGAAGGGGTCTCACTCCCTGGTCTTGCCGCCAGCTCCATGGCTCATGTAGGTCCTGAATATGATCCCTGGTCATGTGGTGAAGGTGACACCCATAGAACCCTTTAGGAAAGGAAGGCTCAGACACAGGACTACTATCTAGAATATGTAAAGAATTTTTAAAAATCAGATCCCCAAAGCTCAAGGACCCAATCTACAAATGGGCATCTGAAATGAATACATACTTCTCAGATGAAGAAATACAAATGGCAAATAAATATATGAAAAAAATGTTCAACATCATTGGTCATCTGAGAAATGCAAACTAAAACAACACTGAGATTCCATCTCACCCCAGAAAGAACGGCTATCATCAAAAAATGAAAGGAAGGAATTTGTACCTTCACACCCTAGCCCTACTTTAGAGTGGGCAGAACCTCTTAGGGAGGGCAAAGGTCAACCCAGAGCAGGCCCTGGGGTGTACTGCATGTTTTGGAGCAGAGTGTCTCCCCACTGAGTGGTGTGGGAAGATTCTCCCTGGCCACAGTGAAAAGAATCAGCTGGCTATGGGCACCGACTTCCCAGCATTGAACACCCTGGACTGGGCACCTGATGGGGTTCTTCATGGGTGCACTATAGCAGACACACACAGCTGAGGACCCCGCCTGTACTCCCACTCACCAGACTCTGGCCTGAACGATTTGATGTCTTTCCTTTTCCTGCTTTCCCAGAAGAGTGTGGCTACAAGCTGCATGGTCTGTTGGGCTGCACAAATGGGAGGATAAAGAGCAAGACCTAAGCTAGGGACTCCTGTATAGAAGGCAACTGCAGTAAGTGAGAGCAATAAGTGAGAGAGAGGCCTGCAAAGTATCTTTGCTTATGCCTCTTCACATGAAGGTTCGCAGAAAACAAAGAATGAGCTTATTTGCAAAATGTTCTCTGTATGCTGAGTCCTTGTGGCCCTAGTCATGATCTGGGACCTTTGGGAATGTGACTGTAAGGTCACAACACAATGTGTTCTGTTGACCCTTACAATAATCCTATAGAGTTGATTTTAATATTCCCAGATTATAGAGCAATACCATCTATAATATAATCTATAATAGTATAATAGTAATCTAGCAATACCATCAGCAGATGGGAGCCCAGGATTAGAAACCAGGTCCTGCTAGTATGACTGTCACCTTCCTCATACCAGGGGGAAATGCAAGTTAGAGTCCCAGAGCAGAGGATGGCAGAACACCCCAGGCCCTGAGCACATACAGAGAATTAAAGAATAATCAGCACTGGAGCAGTGTGCAGAGAAATGGCAATTAGCCTCCAACTTGTTTGGACTAATATCTCTGGAGACCTTTGCTGAAATATTATTTATTGATAAAGTAGGAGGTGGAGGTTCTGGGCTTTATGGCCTTGGTGGAGCATCTGCATGGTTAGAAACTTTTCTAAAAGACAGTGATATCTAGGTTGGGAAATTATTTTGTAGTTTTTGGATATTTTTTTCTTTTTTGGAAGGGCTGTGACTTTGGTGAAGAAGTTTCCTCTGAGATGAACTTGCCTTAGGAACTAAATAGACCTAGGTGAGTTCCAGCCCAGTAATAGTGTTCCCTGGGTAAATGCAGCTCCTGACGTTTATAGTGTTGGCCTCCATCAGGGTGTGTGGCTGAGAAATCAGACACTGTGGATATGGATGGAGCTGTAGCACCTGAAGTACGGAAGGCAGCGGCACTTAGCATAACTTTAAAGATCTGAACACATGTTCATATGAATTGTCAGGCACATCCATGCAGAATGAATTAGACAGTGAGAAAAGCACTGAAAAAATATTATACATAAATTAGATATTCTGCACACTGAGTTGTGGGTTGACTTAAATATAAGCAGAGATGGACTGTAAAAATCTTCCACTGAATTGTGGTCTTTAGGAAGTAGATTAGACTTCATTTACCTTGACACATGATATTAAAAACTCCTACAAAAAGAAGAAAGAGAAATAAGGAAAATGACTTCCTTCTTCAAAGAACAGAGGGTTTTTGAGTTCTTTAGAAGACTGTTTATAGGGAAAGGGTGCAGCTGCCTTGCAGATTGCCAGGGAAGGGAAAGAAAGGTCAACATTGTTTTGCTATTGTTTTGTCTCCAACAAATCTACTTCTGTGATTGACTCTCAATTTTTCTATCCCTTCCAGTGAGACTGCTAATGCATAACCCTTTCTATACCATCCTTGATTGTACAATGCAGATGTGTAAGGCTGGATGCCTTTGAATAGTCGCCCTTGACTTAGATCTTGCAGCTTTTTAAATGACCTTCCTGTGATGTGAGTTCCCAAGCCTTCATGTGTATGAGCATGTGTATGTCAAAGTTCTCATGGTGTCTCTGTAAGGATTCCATAAGAAACTAAAATCTCAGAAGGAGACACTCTTAAGACTTGCAAAGCAGCACCAGAATTCTCCATTTGTGACCCGAGTCTGTAGGACACTGATGCCAGCCCAAGCTGGAGACCCCGTGCTTATGCCTGCTGCTCCCTCTTTCTCTCCCCAGGCCCTTTCAGACCCGCGAGGACTTTCTGTCTAAACTGAAACAGATCCAAAACAAGCCATGCCCTCAAGGCTGAGCCAGTGACCTTCTGTCTTCTATCCTCTCACATGTGATAAATAAGTAGAGGTGTGTGGGTACAGGCACAGACCCCAGAGTTCCTGCTGTTCCCTGGCTCTGAGCCATATAAACCTATTCATTACTCTTTCTTTTTGTAGTATGTATGTAAAAACCACAAGAGAGAAAGTGCCTGCCTGTCTACCTGCCTGTTTGAAAATGCTGCGTGTGTAGGAGAGACTGGGAGGGAGAGAAGGGAAGAGAGAGTGAGAGATGGAGACTTCCAGCGCTGCTTCTTTACAAAGCTCTCAGCAAATCTCTCTGGTGGAGGAAGCAGAAATCACAGCCTTGTCTGTAAAATTCACCTTCCTACCCAGCAAGCATGAGTCTGTGTTCATTGAAATGTTGGCCATTATTCTATTTGACTTCGCTGATGTTCTCACGTTGATACGTTTGAGATTAATGAGGCATTAGTTCTCAATCAAGGAGCCATAATCAAGAATACCCATTTAGCTGCAGCGAGTTGTGTCTCTGCATTAATTAATATCATTTGACCTTTGTATTTTGGGTGGGATGATGTATTGCTGTATTTTCCTGAGCAGTGCCATAAAATTGATAGCTTGAATATTGCCGCTCATATGGCCGAATGGTTCGTTTAAGTTAAATGCTGTGCTTGTAATTAATATAGGCTAGGTAAGTCGGAGGAGATGATGTGTATTAATTCTTATTTAGTGAAGCAGGTCCTGCTGGGTGGGAATTCAGGAACCTCCTGAAGGTACCTCCCCAGGAGTCTTTTTCTAGCTGAGAAATGTCGGTAAAAATGGTTAAATAATACAAAACAGGAACAGAGCTTTGCGGGGGTATTTTGACCCTTCCTGTTTCTACTCCTTCAAATGTTACAGATGAATTATTTGAACTCAGGCTCCCACTCCTGGGATTTGGGGCAGGCTGAGAGTTTGGATTGCTCCAAGAGATGCTGATGCTGTGCTCCAAACACCGCAATTCCAGCAGCAAATTTCTGCTTCAGGCCTGGGCAAGCTCTTCCGCAAAGGTTCAGAGAGTAAATATTTTTGGCTTTGTAGGCCATACGGTTTCTGTGGCAACTATTTACTCAGTTCTACCAGGTAGCTCTAGGGAAACAGCCCAAACAGCCATAGTACCCAATAGCCACAATGCCAACTAAAAGGCATGTTGTGTTCCAATAAAACTTTATTCACAAAAACAGATGGCAGGCTAGATTGGGCCAACAGGCCCATGGCATAAATTCCGTCCACTAATGCAGGAAGCCACAGCCCCAGCTTCAGAGAGGGCGGAAGAGGACCCCGTCCCCTTCCACAATTAGCAATTAGTCCAAGAGAGTTCTGCACACCTCTGTTCTTCCTGGATACATTTCTATGCCTCATACAACAGCATGTTTTGCAATTTTAATGATGTTTTAAAAACATCTTTCTATAGCATTAAATATTCTTTGCACCTTTGTATTTATTGACCTCACAATATCCAATATTTCATTTAAGCACGCTTCTAGGATAAGACATTTATGTTATTTCCTTTTTTTCTGATTGCAAATGGCCCAACTTTACTACATGTCTGTCTGAGAACGTGAATGCATATCCTGCCTTGGATAACTACCTGGATAGAAAATTTGTGTGTGGAAAGGTAATATTGTATTTTCCGGTTTGTGATGCCTTGAGACAGACTGCCCATTGTAAATTTTAAAGACATGCCAGACATGTATCATAGTAACTGCTTTTTATGAAAGGTCTATGAGAATGACCTTGGAAAACAAAAATTTTAAGGATGGTTATTATGCCAAGTAGATATAAGATACAAAAATGTGCAGGAATAGGGGAAATTTTCATGTGTGCACTTTTCTTTAATTGAATACATTTTTATTAACTTTATTGGTACAGTTTAGTTGTACATAATGATCACATTCATCATAGGGAATTTGTACCTATACATGATACATCTTGATTCCTCTTTTTTTCCATTCCCCTCCCCTCTTTAGCCCCTCTTCCCCTCCTTATTTACAAAGCTTAGTTACCATTTTATCCTTATTTTCTCATTTGTTTTCTCTCCTTTCCTTCATTCCCTTCCTTCCTCTCTGCTTCTCCTTTTCTTTTGAAACATTTCTTCCTATTTCACAATATCTATTATACATTTTGGTTCATACTGATACAATATCTATTATACACTTTGGTTCATTTCTCACATCAGGGAGGCAATGTGATATTTCCACATGTGTGTACAATTTATTTCATTTAAGAGTATGGGCTCAAGGTTCATCCATTTAGTTAGAAAGATCTCAAGTTCATCCTTTTTTATGGCTGAGTAGTACTCCATATATAAATAAACCACATCTTTTTTAATCCATTCATTGGTTGATGGGCATTTGGGTTGTTTCCAAGATTTAGCTACTCCATATATTGCTGTGGTAAGAAGCTTTTAATTCACCTTTGCCATGAGACTTTAACTTTAAAATTATGTCTTCCAAAATAGAACGGGCAGACAGAACTCTTGGATGCTTCTTGTCTCCCCTTTTCTCCATAGAAGCAGAGACTGTGCTAAGGCTGGGTGGGTAGTCTCTAACATGTCAGGGGGAGCATTCTTCAAGTCAGATTACTCCATATTATCATAATAGGTATAGGGTGTGATGGGGGCCTGGTCTGTCCCACTACTTCATTATAAGGAAAGTGTGTTAGTCTTTTTGGACTTCTATAACAAAATACCATAGACTAGATGGCTTACACACAACAGAAATTTTCTTCTACAGTTCTGGAGGCTGGAAGTTACAGGTCAAGGTAAATGATGTAGCTGGTGAGGGTATATGTTGTGGTTCACTGACAACAACTTCTCCTGTGTTCATTCATGGTGTTTCCACCCTCATGACCCACACTTTTCTCCAGAGCCAGCCTCCTGAAGCTATCAGCATCAGCATTTGGATTTCAACATGTGACGTTTAGGGAACACAAGCATTCAGACCATGGCAGGAAGAGGTACTCAGCTGTAGCCATGGTCATTTGTCCAAGAGCCCTGGTAACTCATGTAGTGGTGGGACTTTCTCCAAGTCCTTACTGTGGTATTCATGTCATCACAGGCAATCGTCCCAGGGAAACCACGTTCTGAACTGAGAACTAGGGGAACTGGGTCAGGGTGGTTATTTGGGACACACATCGGGTTTTCTTTAATGACGTATTCAGATTTGGCTCTGTAGCCAGGTGGGAGGAGATCAGGAGCGTAAGAATGACTTTCTTTCCCTCCCAATGGGCACTAGGCATTTTGCAGTGTCTATAGAGGAGGACCCAGCAGGAAGTGGGGAGTGACCTCAAATTAGGTCATTGAGAGTGAAGATGAAAAATACCCCAAAGGATAGTTCTACACCCTGGGCTAGAAACAGCCAGGCAGGAGCACATCCAGGATGGCCAAGGGAGGAGCAGCTACAGGATCTTTGGGTACAGAGGTCATGGAGACTTCCCTGAGGGATAAGCCAGGTCTCAGATCCTCTGGCCTAGCCTCCTCTATCCTCAATCTATGTGGATGTCCCCACTGGCCAAGCCTACCAGGAAGCCAGAGGGAAGCGTGCCCATTGGTGTAGTTTGTCAGATCAGCTCTGATATGGGGCCAGAGAGGAGTAGAGGTGGTGGAGCTTGGGAGCCTGAAGGTAAATAGAAGATTCATAGCCCATCTGTGGATTGTCTATTCTCACTCTGTTTTGTAGCACAGGACACAACAATTTAGACTTGGATATGGGAGCATCATGACACTGTAGCCATGTAATACAATTACTTGTTTAAGAGAAAACTAAGAGCCAGATTAACTGCTGTTCTAGGATACTGAAGTGGAATTTCTGTGGACAAGCTATAGGTGAGGTGGCTCAGACCCATATTTTCCTGATATAGCTCTTCTAGGAGCTCCATGAGCAACTCTCAAACCTCTAGACTGACGGGACACTTGAGCACACCTCCAGAGTTCCCAATAGCAAACAAATTATGCTGAGGAAAACACAATGCTGATTTCAGGTCCCTCTTGACCTCCACTCTGTGGTACCGGGGATTGAACCCAGGACCTTTATAGCACTGGGGATTGAACACTGAGCTACATCTTCAGTACATTTTAAAATTTTTGAGATAAGGTCTCACTAAGTCACTTTGTCACCCAGGTTGTCCCAAGGCAGCCCATCTAGAGCAAAGTAAATCCCCTCCCCAAAATGCTCTCCTTGAAGTCCAACTTTGCTAGCCAGTGTCAAGTTCAGTATGTCAACCCCCTTGCTTGATCTCTTTAGTTGTATATGGTTGTGAGTTATCTTAGTGGATTTTTTCCACTCTTCCCCTCACTGTGAATCACTTGCTAATTTTTCAGTTGCTAGAACTTTTCTCATAAAATCTGAATCCTGAGTTCTCTTGAGAAATGTTACAATTTAGCAATACTGGGTTTTTATTTTCACATAGAGAAAAACCCAACAGCCGTAGAACTAGGGACCATGACCTACTTTCGCTGGCGTTGTATCTGTTCCTCCCATTCATCCCCAATGAGTCTGCATGAGAAGGTATTTGAATTTTCAGGATCTATAAGCCCTTCAGTCGCTGCTGGAGAAAACACATTCACATCTAGTTCCATTGTTCTCTTGTCAGAATTTGTGAACATGAACTCAATTCTTTAGGTGCCGAATCTTTTTCTTCCAGGAATTTAGATGTCCCTGAAAGTTCTTAACAGTCTTAATGGTGGGACTAGTTGTAATTTGTTAAATTAGGGAGAAACTGAAGACGACTACACTGACTTTTACATTTGCATTGTCTATAGCAAAAGAAAGTGAAGAACTGTCAAAAGAAATAATCAATAGCATACACTGGCAATGGGGGGATGGGGGCTATCCAGCAACCCAAGTGGGCAAACTCAAATTTGCAAGTTCAGAGCCAGAAGAGACTTCGGACGTATCTGCAACTGGCATGCTCCCAGTAAAGGGATGGAGTTTTCTCTGAGTGAAGAGTCTCTGGGTGCCTGGTGATTCCAGCCTAGGTTTATCTCTAGACCAAGGTGTGGGCAACCATCCACCCTGTCTTCCACATTTCTGTGCTGGTGATATAGTGGCCTTGCGGCACCTCCCTCACATCCTGAGGGCACCAGTGTTGTCCTCCTATCTTCACGACCTTTCTGTCTATACCCAGGAGAACTTTCACATTTGCTCCTTCCATCAGCCAGTGTCCTTCTGGGACCCTTTATATAAATTTACATGTCAGGCTGGGGATTTAGCTCAGCGGCAAAGCGCCTGCCTGGCAAGCGCAAGGTCGTGAGTTCGGTTCCCAGTACCACAGAAAAACCCAAAAAAATAAATAAATAAATAAATAAAAATAAATAAATTTACATGTCATGTTGTCATGTTGCCGTCAGACTTTTCATTAATTCTAGTCTATGTCCCGTTCAGTTCATTAGAATGTTTCGGATGTGTGCACCATCTCTCTGAGGAAGACATTGGTTTACGTGCATTTCACAGCCTACCTAACCTATAGGGCAAATTGTGGGAAACCCTTTTCTGGAATTTTCTAAATTCTCCATTAAACACGGGCTGCCCCCAACTCTGTTTAAGGAGTGCCACAAAGCTTTTGAGTGAAGAAGGACAGACAGGAGTCACTATTAACTCATTTCTTGGTGGCACTGTTTGTCTTCGCTCCTTAAACTTTATGTCTACCAACACCACCCTTCTATTATTTATGCAACAGTTCCCTTATCTTGTTTCTACTGCAGGATATTTGCATATAGTTTTTTTAACTACCTAAAATACTGCTTCATGCTTCCTCTCCTAGTAGATTAACTTTGACTCTTCCTCCATCTCAGTTCAAACACCACTTCCATCAGCAAACCTTCTTCATTGGCCTGGTCAGCCAAACTCTTCCCCATTGAAGACTCTCATAGCATCTTATAATTATACCTATTTATGTGGCCATTTGATTCACTTTTTATACATTTCAGATTTCCTTAAACAATTGCAATATTTTCCTGCTTAGACTTTATGGAGAAGTACAACCCCAGGGCAAGAGAGAGGAAGACAGAAAGGAAATGAAGCAGGAAAATGAGTGTAGAATCCAAGAGACGGTGTGGTACCGAGCTGTCCACGCCTTGTAAGGAGCAACAGTGAGCTGCTTCATTACATGGAATGTCTTCCCAGTAGGCTGCGTGGACTGGCGGGCTCTGGAAGTTGCTGTTGGAAGGGTTAGAAAGCTGTGTCTGCCAGTGTTTTTCAAACTCCTGTTATCTTGTTGGTCAAATTCCCTGTATGACACAATAAATGCATCTGTTTACAGGATGTGATCCTCAGCCCCATAGGGGCAGCTTGGGCTCAGAGTCAGGGCTGAATGGATCTTCACATTTCAACTAGCTTTGGTTCCTATGGGTTCCCTTTTTTTTTTTTTTTTTTTCAGACAGGAAGTCTCCTTTGCCCACACTTCCTTGAATTTGAATGAATTGTTGCAGTAGGTAGAGACTGGTAGCAGGGTCTGTCCAATCCTTGAGAAAATAGGATCTCTAGATCTCTGCCAGTCTTTCGTTCCCACTCTTCCCTGTTCCCAGAGAACACTGTTTCTAGCACATGGTTGACCCGTGGGAAAGTGAGTTGATCTATATTATGAAAAGCTCTTAGAGTAGGGGCCAGCATGTCTTCAGCACTGTATCTGTGTTACCTGTTACCTTTTCTGTTGTTGCAAAGGTTCATCAGGCAAGTTTGAGCAAGTGAGGTGGGAAAGCCTAGATCTGGAAGCTCAGGGGACATTGCTCGGGTCTCCTCTGCAGCCTTTTACATGCTCTTTCTGCCCTCCCCAATCCTGCCCTCTGCTCTTCACCAGAGGTCCTCACTCCTCCCAAGGCCATTTGAATTTGCCTGTGGATATATGTTGGGGACTCTGGCAAGGATGAGAGGAGCAGAGGAGAAGGAGGACAGGATGTATGCTCCCTGATTCCCCTCTGTGAGATTCCCTGCTCCTCGAGAGGAAGTCCCCATTCCTCCTCTCCATGTACTTGCTCTGCTTAGCTCTCTCCTGCTGGTTCTGGGTCTGCTTCCACTGCCTACCCTTGTTCCTGGAGACCTGGGGATAATGATGGCTGTGCTGAAACTGGCTCGGGCCGATTGCTCCACACCTGTCATACCTTGATTGCTGGCACCTGTTTAAATCAAGGGACATTCCCTTGAACTGCCTCAGCTTGAGTAACTCTTTTCCACTATGACCCTGTCAAGTTCAAATCCAACCTCTGCCATTCACTATATCTAAGGCCATCGGCGCGTTCTTTTAACCTCTCGTAGGTTTAGCATCTTCATCTGCAAAACACCTAAGCCAGGATCTCAAATTCAAATGCCCAGGCAGGGACCAGGTAAATGTCTCAAAAGAGGAGACAGGTCTATACGTCACCTGTACCACACCTGTACCCTCTTCTCTATTCCCAGCATGCTCATGTAAGAAACAGACCCAGCTGGCCAGACATGTCAACTTGTTGAGAGAATCCAGATTTCAACTTTAGTGCAAAGTCTCCTGGCTTTGAAATTGGGCACCTAATTACTATGAACTCCAGAAATATTAAGCAGGCCAAGTTTTGCATTGAGTTTACAGAGAGGACTGGAAGTGAGGTGGACACGGCAGGGTTGCATGTAGGTTTGGAATACCTGCTCCAGAACCAGACTGCCTGGCTTGGCATGAGACTCTGCTACCAAGGAGCCCGGTGACCTTGAGCATTTCATTTAGCTTCTCTGAGTATGTTTTCTTATCTTCAAGATAGGGATGATATGACTATTTTGTAAAGTCATAATGAAGACTAAAATAGATACTATTTATAAAAATTTAGGAGAATGAACATAGAAAGAATTATATAAGTGTGTTAAATAAAAGTGAGTCATTACCTGCCTTATGCCATGCTGTGCATATTGGAGATTTTCCATGTACGAGGACTTAAAGAATGCATGTCCAGAACATTTTAATATGTGAATCTAAACACAAATTTCTCCAGTTTCATCTGTGTTACTCAGTTAGCATCAACTCTCACAATAATGGAAGCTTTTAAATTTCATCTCTCCCTCCAGAACGGTCTATTTAATGCCACTAGCCTTGAGATAGTGCCTGACTTCAGAGGTCTCCACCAGGGTATATTGATACTCAGCCTTAAGATTGTCCTAATAAGCTTTATTGACTTAGTGAACCTTGGAGTACTTTTTATTGACATGCGGTGTAAATCATTCCATCTGACATTTGAATGTCCTTTCGCCAAGATGTGTTAGACCTTACATGGCATACTGAGCTCCCGGTGATGTGTGCCTTTCTTAGCCAGGCATGTGATGGCTTAGATGGAGACATCACATGCACAGGCTTGTTTCAGGCTGAAATTGGATGGGGAAGAAGGTCGTGAAATTTTGTGCCATTGTAAAAAACATCAGGAGTAACTATAGGAGGGTTGTATATTTTAATGGGCGTATAGGTTTAGCCTGACTTTAGAAATTATAAGAAGCTAAGGGACCCTTTCTTCTTCCTTCCTTCCTTCCTTCCTTCCTTGCTTCCTTCCTTCCTTCCTTCCTTCCTTCCTTGCTTCCTTCCTTCCTTCCTTCCTTCCTTGCTTCCTTCCTTCCTTCCTTCCTTCCCTCCTTCCTTCCTTCCTTCCTCCTTCCTTCCCTCCTTCCTTCCTTCTTCCTCCTTCCTTTTTTCCTCCCTCCCCATTTCTCTTCCTCTCTTTCTCTCTTTGTTTCTCTCTCTACCTCTCTGTCTCTCTCTGTCTCTCTGTCTCTTCATCTCTTTCCTTTCCTTTCCCTCTTTTCTTTTTTGTGGTGCTGAGAATGGAACCCATGGCCTGTACATGTCAAGACATTGCTCTGTCACTCAGCTATACTCCCAGGTGGAGATTGTTTCCTAATAATCCATACCATAAGAAGTGCAGATATTAGACTTGTAGAGAAAGTCATGTGACTTTAAATTTGAAAGTTTACATTTTGCTCAAATTTATTCTTGGAACTGGGAACAATATACACTGTAGCTGAAATCCTGTACTACAATAGCCATTTAAAGAAGCACTGTCCTTCCAAGAACTCACTTTCTTGGATAATGTTTCATAAGACCATCTGGACACTCGTTCCCTTGCTCAGTCATTCTGCCAATGTTTATTGAGCATCTGCTATGGGCCAGGCACCTGCTAGAGCCAGGAGAACACTGACAAATGTAATCATGTACCTGCCGCTGGGGAGCTCATGTTCTAATTGGGAAGATATGAAATTGATCATTATTATACAAGGCATTAAGTGCTGCAAAAGAGCAGGAGTTTTCTATTTTGCCATGCTCTGAGATGGATCATTTCCATTTGGGGGGACTGCAGAGCAGCATCTGCCCATTGGATGCCAAAATCATTCCCTCTCCAGTCACGACAACCGAACACATCTACAGACATTACCAAACGTGCCCTGAGGAACAGCATTTCCCCTGTTGAGAATAGAGATATTAATGTAATTTCTTGGGAAAGGAGCAACTGATCCAGGCAGAAGGTGGGTGGATTTCTCTAAAGGACAATGGTTTTGGAGCTGGGTCTTGAGATAGCAATGTACTCAACAGGTTATGGAGTAGACGTTCAGTGCTGTAGACCAAAAGGAGGCCATGAGCACAGCATGCAATTCTTTTAGAGGGAGATCAGACTGCAGGGCAGATGAGGCTTGAAATACAGGTACAGAACATATGACAGAGCCTTGTATGCTGAGCAAAGATGCCAGGGCATCCTCTCATTCGTGATAGGGAGCAATGGGTTACTCTTTAAGCAAGAGAGGCTTCTGTGTTTGCTTTGCGTAGACTGTCTGATTACATGGCTGTTCAGCACCTGCAGCTCCCTAATGGTAATAGCATCCCTTAGGGGAAATGCCTGCCCACTGTGCCCTGTCCCAGTAGTTCATGTGGGGGTGAATCCAGGCTCAGGTACCATAAATTTGGTCAGTCGGAGTACTGTGTCTTTCTGTACCCAGTGAAGGCTCCGCCATGAACCTGTGACCCCCATCTGGGCCAAGGAGAGAAGATGGTAGAAATTCTTCATAGAATGGGAAAAGAGCATCTCTTCCTTTTTCTGTGACAAAATATTATATGTGAGTCTGGGAGGATTTTTTTTTTTTTTTGCTATACTAGGGATTGAAGCCAGGACCTCCTCACCGAACTACTTCCCCATGTTTTATTGAGACAGGGTCTCACTAAGTCGCTAAGTTGCTCAGAGTGGGCTCAAATCCATGCTGCTTCTGTCTCAGCCCTCCAGAGTGTTGAGATTATGGGTATATGTTACCATACCCACCGTTTGGAATATAATATGTGAGGCTGCTAAGGAAGATGCCGGCAGAGGATGGCAGGACAAAAGATGGAGAGAGAAGCGTCCTCATTGTTGGTCCCCTTGGCCCCAGAAATGCCCAAGTGTCTACTGGATTATCACCCTGTTCGTCTATAAATCCCACTTCCAGCTTAAACTAGGTTGAGTTCCATGTCTGTCACTTGGAATGAAAAGAGAGAGATTTGACGAATACACATACACGTTGGCTAAGTGTGGCAGGAGGTGTGAGCAGGGAAAGGTTTTTCCAGCAAAGAAGCTGTCATCCTTTGTCAGAGAAGAGAGAAAGAGGCACAGTGAGTGGAATGCAGGGAGCCTGTGAGGACTCAGGGCAGAGGAGATGAGTCTTAATGTGAGACCTTTGAAGGTGAGGGCCTGGCTCAAGAGCTCGTCGGTGCTGTAGATTAGTCCTCTTCTCCATCATTTCTCCCCACATCTCTTTCACTGCACTGAGGAATGAACCCAGGACCTTCACACTGAGGTATATCCCCAGCCTTTTTTTTCCAAGATAAGATCATGTTAAGTCCCTACATTACCCAGGTTGTTCTCCAACTTGTGATCCTCCTGCCTCAGTCTCCTAAAGTCCTGGGATTATAGGTAGGAACCATCAAACCTGATTTCTGCCATGCATTTAGGACTGGATCATGCTGGAGTTCAGCTTTCCGACTCTGTGGCCAACCTGTGACCCTTTGTTCCTGTGGCCACAGTTCTATGTGACTCCCTCTGAGTACGCACTGGACTTACTACTTTACTACAACAGAAACCAAGAACTTTCACTTCTGAGATCAGGTCAGGAAGAGATGTTGGTTTCTCTTGTGAGTTCTGCTGTCTTGCTGTAAGGGAATCTAGCTGCCATGTGCTGAGCTCCCTCCGTGATGAGGAACTCACAGTGGTCAGTACCACTTCAAGATCTTCAGTCCATATATCTCGAGGAGTGGACTCCAGCTGTCGATAGCAGGAGCAAGCTAAGAGGCTGATCCCAGTCTAGTGGAATCTTGAGAAGATGCCACAGCCACACTGATGTGCTGATTCTGCTCAGCCAGAGAACTTGAACCAGGGATGCCTGTGAACTACACCACACCCAGCTTCAGATGCTGTGAGCACATGTTTGTTTTGAGCTGCTAAGTTTTGGAGTAAATACTTACTCTGGCAAGAGCAAGAGATACCAATACAGTGGATTTTTGTTTCTAATTCATTTTTGAAATACAGTAGCACTTGACAAATAAATACTTGCCAAATAAGTGACTAGACTGATTGTAAACAGCAGCCCAGATGCTTGGCAAAGAGTCAGGCGATAATGCTGTGTTCTGAGTTGTAGATGTAGGGATGGAAATTCAGCTCACATGTGAGGGCTGCAGAGAGCTCTGGCATCTTGCAGCCATCAGACCACAGAAGACAACTATAGAAGGTGATTTAAGCAGACTGTAAAGAGTGAGGGGCTAAGCAATATCTGTGCATGAGGCAGTGTCTGGGCAGAGATGATAGAGAGACAGGGAGAAGGAAGTTAGTTCAAGGCTGGGGTGATGGCCAGGAGGGTGTTGTCCCTAAAGCCACAGTGATGGCTCACACAGCAAATAACAAGGAGACAGCAAACAGAATCCAGGGCTGAACATGGCCTGGGGGCCATCAGGGAAGAAGATGCTCAGATGTTAGAGTCAATGGACAAGGGTCATGGGGAGGTCAGGCTCCTGTAAGTCGTGGGGTGGTGAGGAGGCTGGAGGTGATGCAATGAGATGACTCTGTAGAAGCTTGGTAGTTAGAGGTGGAGCCAGCCTAGGAGCATACTTTAAATTGAGGGGGAGTCGCAGGAGGAGAGTTGGCGCAGAAGAGCTTCAGCCTGCTCCTTCCCTGGTGGCCAGAAGGGATGAAGAGAGAGCAGAAGGGAGGCTTAATGGGTGGAGCAAGATCCCAGGGGAGGATCTGGAGCTGGAAGCAGGCACTCTGGCAGAGTATTTAGCCTGGGTGGTAAGAAGTGTGTTCAGATAAGTACTTATGCTTTGGTTCAACATCTGTCCTGCGCTGTTCTGTATTCTCTGTGAACGACTCCAGAAAAAATGTGATTGCTTTTATTGCCAAGTTGCTTAATTGCCTTACGGAATAACAGCAAGCAGGCTCATCTTGGAGCTTTTGAACACAGAGACGAATCAAAGCAGGAAGAGGTAGAGAAATCAAATAGACTGATGGCCTTTTCATTGACAGTCTCTCAAGTAGGTTTCCCCTTCTTTTGTCACTCTATTAATGGTGGTTGACATCTGTGAAATAGTTTTTTAGACTAAAAGTAGAGAGATGCAAGAAAATTCTATCTCTCTCTCTCTCTCTCTTCTATTAATGGTGGTTGACATCTGTGAAATAGTTTTTTAGACTAAAAGTAGAGAGATGCAAGAAAATTCTACCTGTTCTCCCGAGGCACACGCTTTATGCTTTACTCCCCGCCTCCACTTGTCCATTATAAAAGAACTTCTGTAAATGCCAGACTTGAAATGTTCTCTGACAGTGATTCGAGGATTACTGGCACTCACACTGTCTGAAGAGGCCCCCCGGGAAGCAGCAATGGCACCTCATTCAGTTTGCTACCACCATCACTGCTAATACCTCTCCCTAAGTGGCACATCATCCTCACACCTGTAAGTGAGACATGGCTTGGACGGGAAGTACCTAATCCAGTCAGCTCTGACTCCTGAAGGTCTCTGGGATGTGACTTCAGGATCCTGGTGCCTCTTTTGTTTATTCTTCCCAACATATGAGATTAGTTTCCCTGTCCTGCTTGTGGCTCCTGAGTCTTCAAAACAGCACCTCCCAGGTATCCTGGCTCCCTGCAAAATGCCTGTAGATTTAAAGGTATTCATGAAGACAGAATCAGTCTTTCAGAGCACTGCCAACAAGTACTTCTTTTTCATAGGGTTGACAGTACAGCAGCAATTATATTTTCAAAGAGAAGGAAAACATCCCTGCACAAAACCTTATGCCTTATAGGTAGGGGGTCTGACCAAAATGTATGATGTTTAAATTTTAAAATTTGTATTACAGTAAAGGACACATTGTTATTCTCACTCAAAATATTCCCCCTTGTTCTTGACACTTTCTGAAGCAGTTCTGGAAGTTTCCTTTCATTTGTTATGCTGTCACATCTTCCTTGATGTTCTGAATAGATTCAAACCATTTACAGCAATTTCTTTCAAATAAAAACATTACAGTGTGTCCTCATCCATCTTACCCACTGGGCTCTGTCACCGCACAACTTCTATCTTTTCCTCAAAGTCAGAATGACCAAAAAAATGTGATTTAGTTGCTTTTTCATCACTGGTTCGCAACTTAAAGGAGGAGAGGTTTATCTTTTTTTAAAAAAAATTATAACAACAATGAAGACAAAACCAAAGCAACACAAAAACAATAAAAACAATACAGGATTCCAAAACAAGATGATAGGAATTAACAATGGTTATTATATTACATATTGTTATCTTCAGTGAAGTTGCTCAGATTACCAGATGTAAGAAGGCAAGTTTGATTAAACAATTAAGGACAATAAGAATTAATAAAAAAACATTAGTGATGAGACAGAGCTTCATTAAACAAGGTGGTGGGAATTCAGCAATGGTTGTTATATTGCATATTGTTGTCTTCAAATTAGTTGTTCTGATTACCAGATATAAGCATGCTAAATTGGTCAAGAGAGAAAAAAATTTAAGCATTAACTGTATGACTGATGTCTATTGGTTTATTGAGAGAGGTTTATCCTGACTCACAGTCTCAGTCTATGATCAGCTGCCTTCCATACAGAAACAGAGTGGGAAAGGTGCCCAGCCCACGGCCTCCAGGAAGCAGGGAGAGAAGGAAGGAGCCCGTGACAAGAGGCCACCCTTTTAGGTCACACCCCAACCACCCACCTCCAACCAGGCCCCATGTCTTCACAGCGCATTTAGACAGTGAACTTGTGAGTGGATGACTTAATGATGAGTATTGTAAATGGTAAACATTTTGAGTCAATTCAGCCTATCATAGCAGCCATGATAGCAACTAAAGACACTCACTAAAGAGGACTTCCAGATCTGCTTCAGAAAGTGACAAGAATGGTGGGATAAACCTATTTGAGGGAAGATTCATGTGTCTTTAACTGTAACTTTTTAAAAATTTAAGCATTTACTATGCTTAAATTTAAATTTCACATCATATGCTGTATGTTAAACTCGCACCTTCTCCCTTCTCCACCTCCAGCCCTATCCACAGTCTTTCCATGGTCAAATAAATACCCTGGAGCTCTACTATGGTGCCTGCAACAGTACCATGGGGTGCGCGCATGTTTGTGATGTGCATATGTGTATGCACATGAAAATTTAAGATTCAGATTTCTATTTTTAGTCCAGATGTCCTGAATCAGAATCTGTAGGATAGGGCTAGGCATCTGAATTTTGACAAGCATTTCAGATGTTGCTTATGTACCCTACAGTTTGACAACCATAGGACACTGGTATGTTCTGTCAGTAGAGTTTTGTAGGTGATGATAGAGATATTGGGGTTTTTCACTCTTTCTGGGCACATAAATAACTATTTTTGCAAAGACACAATTTCGCCTTCTTTCTTCATGGGGGTATTACGCCTGAGAAGACGTCCATTGCCTCATGCCCTGGGTCCTGACCCCTAGGTGTTTGTTGTAACAAGCATGTCATGTGGACTACCAAATGCCATCATCTGAAGTTCCATCCCAGAACTTGCTCTTGTCTCTGGATTCTCCTCTACTTTTGCCCAAGGAAGGTTGGAAGTGGCATTGGATTAACACCCTTCTCTCTCTTTCTCTCTCTCTCCCTCTCTCTCTCTCTCTCTCTCTCACACACACACACACACACACACACACACACACAAGATGACCCCAAACCACTAATGGATAGGAATTAGTCTGGAACTAATTAAATACTGTTGCCCCAGGGTGGATAATAGGAAGCACAGTCCATACTGGCTTCCAGAATTAAGAATAATCTACAGCTATCTATAGTAACTTGCTTGCTATCACTTTTTTCCCCTATTGGTTTCTGTGCTCCCTGTCACTTGCTCCCTGTCTCACCTCCCAGTGCCATGCAGTTGGACCACTGCTTCCTGGGCTCATCTCTAAAGTTCACTACTTGACTTACATACCTGTCTGAGAGGCCTCTCTCGGGAAGGCATAACAGCCTTTGAAGTAGTGAGCAGAGACCTTTGAGCTGAGCCTCACTGATGGTGTGGGGAGGTCCAGCAGAGTAGACTGGGCCCAACAGAAATATGCTTTGTGGGGACCTCACTGTGACTAAATACCCACATCGAGCCCTACGGATGTTTATGCTCAGCTTCCAGCATCCTAAATTCTACTCATTCACTTATATTTCTCCACATTACCTGCTATATAGTCTTAAAAGTTATCCCCGGTAAATTTTTTGTTGTTCAGAGGTTTATATCTCTTAACTGAAGTATAAGGAATAAACAAAAATAATATGTGTACAAACACAGAGCACAATGATGTAGGCTTTGACCATGATTTATGGATATTTTACTGCTTAGAGCATGTATAATCTACCAGTAACCACTGAAAAAGCATATTCTTCCTGGTCAGGTTGCATATTTCATCCTAAATGGCTTAAGTATCTTTACTTATCCATTTGTAATAAAATGACTAGAACTTAAAGTAAGTGCATTTGAAAGAAATCGATTGCCAATACTCTGTGCTGCTAATACATGGAACACTTTTCCCCCTGAGGTGTTGGTACATTAAGGCAAAACTATTTATGTTCTGATTATAAATTCATTAACTATTTACACCTCATTGACTTGCAACTTTGTTTTTCCTTGAGAAGTTTCAATTTTAACCTTCATGTGTGACTTTGGATGAAACTGCAGTGCAGTACTAGTTCTATTTTCTTCAAAATGGCTTTTAGTGGGACTTCAGAATATGTATGCATGTTTTCCTGCCTTATTGATGATTTGACCCCCTGAACTTAGAAAGGTTTTGGAAATGTGGCACAGAGCACCTTGACCTGATACCAGCCTGTGAAGGATGTTAAAACAAGGTCTCCTTGAACTTGCTAAGTTTGAAAGCCTTGAAAATTGACTTCTTTAAGCTTCAATTTCCATATGTGTATGATGACGTTAGGGTTCTCTAGAGGAAAAGAACCACTAGAAAATATATGTGCACTTATGCAAGAGGATGTAGCCTCATAGAATCAGGGGCAGGAGAAGCCACAGTGACCACTTGCTTGCTGAAGAACTACAGGCTCCACCAGCTGCTCAGCCCAAGAAAGTGGAAGCTGCAGAACAAGAGGGATTAAGGATGCAGCACAGCTCAAAGATGATGATCTAGAAGCTCCCTGGAGAGTCACTGGTATCAGTCTGTATGGGCAGGCTGAGGAAACTGGAGACCTGGAGACCCGTGTCCAAAGGTGATAGCATCAAAGGATGAGCTCATTCTTGAAAACTGGAGCATTTCCAAATGGGCTCACTTCCCTCTTCTTTCCGTTGGTATTCCACCCAGGCCATAAGCCTATTGGTTGGTGCCACTCCTAACCAAGGTGGGCTGCTCTGAGATTAGACATCCTACCCCTGGCTGGGCATAGGGTAGGTCTCCAACACGGTTTTTAGTTTTCCTCTTTTGACCAAATCCTAAGAAGGCACATCTTGACTTCTTATTACCATACCTTGTAGGAGAATAAGCTAGGGATCTAGCTTCAATTCACCATTCAATTGCAAGGAAGTCAAGTTCACAAACACTTTTGCTAATAATCACTGGGCTCAGAACTTACTCTTACTTTTAAAGCTAGAGAAAAGGAGGTGTGTGATCAACTCTGGGCTGTCTAGCATAGTGAAGATTTGTCTTATTTATTGTCTGCAGGTCATGTTATGTTGGCTGGGGCAGGCAGCCCAAGAAGCCTGAAGGTGTAAACTCCAATGCCTGCACGTGAGGAAAGCAGTGGCATTACCTAAAGCACGGTGCATCTATTACAGATGACCTGCTAGAGCTGAGCTGTCACTGGGTGTCAGGAACTATGTTGAGGAACTGCTCATGGGTTAGACCGTTTAATTCTCATGACAATGCTGAGTGAGAGGAGATATTAATAGGCTTTTTGAATTTTAAATAGGATGAACAAATACCTAGTAGCTTGGGGAACATGGGTGCACTCTTTCTCTGGTCCTCAATTTCTTCATTTGTAAGATGATAGCAAAACCTAGTTATAGAGTTGGTTAGTTCATGGCATGTAGAAGGCCTGAGACAGTGTTAGGTCCTGTTACTGCAGTCATACCTCGGTACTTGACCACTTGGAAACTCATCAGATTTGATACTGGGCACTTTTTGATGGGAAAATTTTGTGCAGTACCCATCATTTGTTTGGTATTTGATGTACAAGCTAGAGCTTGTTGGTGTTGATTGCCTTGTGACTCACTATGCTTTGCAGTTGAAACAATTTGTTTAATACTCATTGTTTTTGGCGTGTATCATGCCAGAAGAATACTACTGCCATTTGATGAGTAGGAGCTAAGGTGCTGCTGAGCATCTGACAGAATTAGCTAACTCAAAGCATAAGTGGTGCTGAGTTTGAGAAACTTTGTGTTAGGCTGCATGTGATCTTCCCACCTCGCACATGGTACTGGAAATGAAACCTAGGGCCTTTGCACTATACTAGTAAGACAGAGTCTCACTAAGTTGCCCAGGATGGGCTCAGATTTGCAATCCTTTTGTCTCAGCCTCCTGAGTGCTGTAATTACAGGTATGCCCCACCACACCTGTCTTTTACCACTGTTCTTATTATCATCCCCCCTCTTTGTCCAGGATGCTATTTTCATTACTGTTATTTTCTTGTCATTATTTAAAGAATGTAGATAGCAGAGGAAAAGGGATAAAACCAAAGAGAGCAGGAGAAACCATCATGTTTGCATGACATTTTAAAATAGAGCACGAAAGTTTGTGTCTTCAGACAAATACCTCATCCCTCAATGCTGGGTAGCTCATTCTCAGTATTAATGTTTTGGTTAATATCAAAACCCTGACCTACATGATAGATGGTGCATTAGTTCAACCAATCAATAACTGTGTATTGAGTATCTGCCAAGTGTCCAAGGACTGAGGGGAGGATGGAGAATGTAAGGTGCAATCCATTCCCCTGTGGTCCTTAGACTGTTTTAATTAGTTCATTAGTTGACCCAGGCCATGATAAAGCTCTCAGGTAATTCTGGAGATGGAGAACCCACAGCAAAACAGGTCTTACATAATATTAGAATTATGCAATGAATATGATTGAATCCAGTCATGTATATATGAACCTGAGTACAATATCCTGTCTTCTGTGCCTGCTGTGGGAAAGTATTCTGGAAGAAGAAATGGAAGGAAGCTTGGCTACTTTGATTTTTTTTAGTTCATTTGTTAATCCTTTTGCAATTCTATATAATAATCACTTATCATGTCTAAAAGTGCTAGAGTATTTTGAAGTAATCTCCTAATCCCTAGAATTTATTGGATATTTATCTTGATTTTCTGGAAAAATTATTTAACAAATGTAACATGATAATGGAGAAAATGGTCTTTGACACAAGAGAAAGAAGAGCAATGGGCAGGGGATCAGCAGCGGGGATAAAGGTGATAGTGGGTCTTGGGAAGCCCGTGAAAGTTTCTTCACAGCCTGGTGGCACAGTAAATATACCTCACAGTTCAGTTCTGCACCTTTTATAAACAACCAGCCTACATCTTCAGCCTCGCCTTTTGCTGTCTTGTCCCCCACCACCTTCCACCCCTATTGAACTCACCCCTATTGAACTCACCGTAAGTCTATGTTAAACAGATTTGCTGTTCCTGGAGGGAGCTGTGCTGTTTTGCTTTGGGAATTGTCTAAAGAAGACATTATACTTCTGCAGGAATGTCCTTCACTCACCTCTCAGTACTTCCGACACCCTTCTCTGTTTAGAGTGATCTCTTCTCAAAGTCTTCCTGAACTTCACTTTCCCCCATGTCTGGCTATGTTCTCCATTCACTCTTGGCCACATTTTGCAGAGCTCTTTCAATCATTTATTTGTGTACTTGTTTATCCTATTAGACTAGAAGTAGATGTGACTGTTAATTTGAGTGTCAGCTTCATTGCATGAAGAAATGCCTGGCAGGTTACTACAGCAGGCCCTTTGTTGTGTCTGGGTGGGTCATGAAGGTATGACCTTGGCTACTGTATATGACCCCTCACCCTTCCTCTTTGATGCTCTTCTCCTCCCTGCTTTCTGGCCACCATGGACTAAAGAGCTTTGTTTTACCACTCCCTTCCACTATGATGTTTCTGCCTTGGAGCCCGCTGCTCATAGGTTGAAACTGTGATCAAATTAAATCTATCTTCCTCTAACTGGTAGGTGTTTGGTATCGTGTCTCAGTGATAAGAAAGATAACATAGAAAAGTGATACCAGAAAATTGGGGTTATTGCTATGATTATGCCTTACCTTGTGGTTTAGAAGCTTTTGGAATCAGTGTGGTGGAAGAGTTTAGAAAGGTTTGGAGATGTTGGCTAGAGAAGCTCCAATATGCTATAAGCAGAGAATGATGGGTGATTCTGTTCAGAGCTCAGAAGACAAGAATGTTGATAGTAATGCAGATAGTAAAGGCCAAGTTTGGGAGGTTTCAGTTGGAAAACAAAGAACTCACAGGCTGTTGGACTAGAAGGTGTGTGTTAAACACTGGTAGAAATTTTTTCTATATGTTTCTTATGCCCTGAGACTTTTCAGGAGACTGAGGTTGGGGGTGGTGGACTAATTAATCTTGTGGAGAAAATTTCAAAGCAGTCCAACATTCAGGCTGTAGCACAGGTACTACTGGCTTTTATCCAGAAGTCTAGTCAGAATCCCAGAAATTGGGAGTCAAATTAAAGCTCTCCTCCTTTGGAGTTTTGATTTCGGGTATATGTTTAAGCTATGAGAAAGCTAATACAGCACAGTGTTTCAGTTATCTACTAGATGGCTTACATGAGGTACCAGCCTTGAGAAAGTTACACTCAGACAGCTGAAAGAATGAAAGACTAAACTAATGGATGAACAGGTTAATTTCTCAACCAAGTGATTAGCCCATGCAGAACACAACATACAGTGGGGTCAGGAGGAAAGTTCATCAAACATTTATTGCACTTATGAAGTGACCAGCCTGTGCCCTGGGGAACAAATCCTTGACATCATGGGTCCTTTAGTTTTGAGAATGTTATGATTTATATCTAGATGTCCTCCCAGAGTCAAAAAGGTGAGTCCCTGGGAGCATGACTAGAAAAGCTGTATCTCCTTTCACAGCTCCTCTTTCTCTCTGCTTCCTCATCCTTTGTCATGCCATTCTCCATTTGAGCCAGCAGACTATGGACTGAAGCATAAGCCAAAGTAAACGTCTCCTCTTTTAAATTGCGGGTGCTGGGTATTTTGCCCTATGATGAGGAAAGTGACTAAAAGAAGAACCACATTTACAATGGCCTGGCTTATGTAATATGACAAGATTAAATCAGAATGCTAGAGAACTTTGACAGAGGATCTTATCTGTGTAGTAGTGGCAGAAGGTCTGGGTTTGGCAGGAGAGAAATGATGTACAAATGGAGATATAAAAGATAAAGGACACTCTCGCATCCAGATAGAGGGTACACGTGTGTTCCAGGTTGGAGGAACAGCATATGAAAAAGAGTAGAGGCCTGCAAGAGAAAGGCACCCTGGGTCACAGCATCAACTTAGAGCCAAGTAGCCCAGGCACTTATAACCTACTTAGAGGGTTTAAACCTCATCCTCGGGAGCAGCGAGAAGCCATAGAAGGATCCCAAATTGAAAGTGAGACAATGAAATTTGCAATTTAGATAGTTCTCACTCAAGCAAGGGGTTACAAACGCTCTAATTTTTTTAAAAATCAGTTTTATGGAAGATACCATTTTTGACAGGCACTTATGTCAGAAATTGCAAAGTAATTTTCATGTCCAGTAGGAGGAGCCAAAGCCTCCTGGTATTTTATAACCATGGCTGGGGGATGCTTACTCTGGATGGCTATAGGAGGTCTAGGTCAGCACCTCTCACTACCTTTCAGAGGCTCAACATGGAGAAGTGGCAGAATAGAAAAAGCCTCTCTGCTTGGAATACAATAGTTTATTGCAAAAAAGGTGATACTTTCCAAGTGAATAACATAATAGGCTATATTGATTGTTTCTTTAGTTTTATTTTAAATTCTAGTGGATATCTCCTTCCCTCATACTAGGCTGCCTTAAGCCAAGAGGTGGCACAAGTAAACCAATGTCTGATACTCATTGGTGATATATATCTCTTTCTATTCTAAAATAAATAGATCAGAACAGATTCAGACTGACCTTGATTTTGAGATAGTTGAATATATTTTATTTTATTTTCAATGGTAAAAATACTAAAAAAAAATGAGGTTCAGTGATTACCCACTTTAATGAAACAACAGCCAGTGTTTCTGCCTTGAATAATTGCATTCATTTTTTTCCTCTTTGGAGTAAAAATGAAGGAATATTAGAGAGACAACTCCTGTTGGTGAATTTGTGCAAAACATTTTATTTCAACAGAAGTTCCCATTAACTGCCATTTATTTTTTCTCTCATTATTGATAATTTGCTTTTAAATTGAGAATACCTCTTTTACAACCCATCTCATCTCCCTGCATGGCTAGACAATTACATTTAAATTCAGTGACTTTCCTATTGTAAACAGTTTCTGGGGGAAATGATTATGATGTTCCTAACCCAGATTTATGGCTTCAATGTGCTACCGCTAAAGGATAAAGACTAGTATAAAGGGAAAAAGTTGCTTACACACAAATATGTTATTATCAAACAGAGCCTTGAGAAAACCTATGGTAAAACCAACTCAAATTGCAAATCACTGCTGCCAATGATAAAGCTGTCTCTCTGGATTCTTCAAACTTATTTCCTCAAATGAGCATAAAGTATTGCATGATTTAAAGAAAAATTCTAGTTGTAGGTGGGAGATCCCTTTATTGGAATGTGGGAAGGAAAATTATCCTGAGAGGATTACAGAGGAAACACTGAGTCTATCTGAGAGGCCCTAGGAAACAGTTACAGAAGCACACAGGGCCTCTGCTTTGGAAATGTCACAGCTTCATTAGAAGAGGAGCCCTTAGTGAAAGAGGGGCAGTCAGATCAGAGGTTGGGAACATGAGCAGTAGCAACCAGTCAAGGGCTCAAGGCTGGATTCTCATCTGCCCTTGACCAGGCAGGGTTCTTATGAAATTAGGTGGACCTGCCTGGGAGTGGATTCTTGCCAACTTTTTGACCTTGAGGCAAAGTTACAATACATTAGACTTCAAACTTTATTGTACTAGTCATTCGGAAGGTTTGTCACAACAACAGCAACAAAAGAAAATAAAGAGACAAAAAAAAAGAAGGAAAGAAAAAAAAAAAAGGAAAGTAGAATTTCAGGCTCAGAGTCCAGGGTGGGGCTCAGGAAAGGAGAAATATGGCTTTACCTACTGAATATCTTTTTTCTCTGATCTGTGAAATGGATCAACCTATAGTTAGAACTTCATTTAGTCGTTTGAAAAGGCACAAAGTAAAGTGCCTAAAAAAAAATCTGGTGAAAAATATGTGCTTATTAAGTGCTAATAAGATTAAGGAGTCACAGGTCTTGTGGCTTAAGGCAGCTGCTAAGAAGACAATCCCGGGCTCCTAGAGCCAGGGCGCTATCCAGGAATAGGAGGACACTAACCCGGCAGGAGGAGGGGCGTGGTTTTGACGGGCGAGGACTAGACCAAGCTGGCGAACTTTCTGCATCTCAAAGAGGGCTCAATTTCTGCCAGACCTTGAGATTTGAAGATTCACTGGAAAACTTCCCAGAGCAGAAGTGGATTGGGGCAAGAGCTTCCCACTGCTTCCACTTTTTACTCCTGCGGGGGGTTTATCTTTTCTCACTGGGGGTCAGGATAGAGGAGATCGCTGGTGCCCCACGAGCGAGCCCACTTTGAGACGACACGGACTTGTGCGCGCCAAGGACCTGAGCTCACTGGCCCGAAATCCAACTTTCACCTTAGTCCCCTTTAGGCAAGGAGCCCGAGGCCTTGGTGCCTCTGGAATCCAGCGTACTCGCGTGACCGCGGCGGCGGCGGCAGCGACGAGGGAAGGGGGAGGGGGCGCTCCCTCGCGCACCGGATTATTTTTGGCTCGGTAGCCTGGGCTGCTTGCTGCCTGTCGCGCGCGCACACACACGCGCGCGCGCGCGTATAACACACACACACACACACACACACACACACACACACACACACACATTTTTCTCCCGGGCTCTCTTGCTCTCCTTTGTTTATTTTCTAATCTATATTTGTGTTGGAAGATCGCTCCTTCATTCTCTCCCGCCTGCCTGCAAGCGCTCCTGAGGGTCAACCGGGTGCACGCCGCTCTCCCCATCACTCCAGCCCCCTCTCCTGGTCTCCCAGAGCGCGGGGTTTGAAGGTCACCTCCTTTCCAGTCCCCCTGCGAGCTGCGCCGCCTCCTCCAGCCTGAGTCGGTGGCGCTGGCTGCGCTGCCTTAAAGTGGTTCTCACGGCAGCGGACCGAGCTGGGGTCCGCGCAGGGTGGGGAAACCCGAACTGCGGAGGGGAATCCCTCCCGCTGCACCCCAGCTCCGGCGGCACCCACCGAGCGCTCAGCCAGCCACGGGAACGACAGAGGCGGCGGCGGCGGCATCCTTGAAACCCACGCGTGCGCCTCGGGGGCAGAAGGAGCGAGCAGCACACCCAGCGTCTGGAGGGGACAGCCGTGCGCCCCGCCCCAGCGTCCGGCGCGAGAGAACTCCGAGCCTGCAACAGAGGCAGCCCAAGGAGCAGCGAAACACGCGCCCCGGGATCCAGAAACCCTCGCAGCGGCCATCAGGGCCCGGGGCTGTTCGGACCCTCGCCGCGGCCAGGCAGGGGCGCCAGAGCGGGGCCGACCTGCCCGCGAAGTTGGGGACAGTGTGGGTGAAGCCAGCACCCCGCTTCACCGCCTCCAGCTCATGGTGAGCGTGGCTGAGGGTGCCGAGAGCGTAGGGGAAATCGGGGGTCTGGGGCAGAGGAGAAGGCGACTGCAGGCAGACTCGCCGCGAGTTCCCGGTAAGTCAAGGCGTTGTCGCCTCCTCAGCACCCCTCTGACCCGGCCCAAGGGGTCCCAAGGAGGGAAGAGCCAGGTCCTGAGAGCTGGCCTTCTCCCAGTGAGAGTCCGGGCGCGGTTGGACGGGAACTTTTCAGTGCGTGTGGAGCAATCTCCCGGGTGTCTTCCCAGGGGAACAAGACAGACCCCGCGCGTGGCTTCGCGCAGCACGTCCTTCCTGGCTCCTGAGCGCCCCGGCGAAGCGCGCAGGCTGCCTTGTCCATCCTGCCAGCGAGTCCCAGGTGCAGGAGTGGCAGGAACCTGCCTGCGCACTTTGCTCAGTCCCCCTGCCTCTGGCTGGAAGGGTGTTCTTGGCGCGCCCCCGGGCGCTACCTCCTTTGCCTCTCTGGGCGAGGTCTGAAGGAGGAGGAACCTCGGTGGCCTGGGAGGGCGTTGGAAAGCACCTAGCTCCTAGTGGGCAGAGGGAGTAGAAGGCTGTCTGGGACACAGCGACTGTGTTTATTGGCTCCAGGTCAACGCCCCAGATGCTGTGCTGGACCCCAGGGGAGGAGGCCACCCTGGAGACTCAGGAGTTGGGAACTCCAGCCCCGCCTCCTGGTCCCTTGGGCGCCTTAGAGCATCCTTACTTGGGCAAATCCTGGGGGTCACAGATCCACCCGCATGTGGGGCCGCCTGGTCGGCTCTGGTCTCCTGATTACCCAGGGACAGAGACGAGGGCGGGGCTGGTGAGCGCCTGCCTTCCGCATCTCCCTGCCGCCCTTCAGGAGGCTACCTGATCAAGATGCTCCTGCAGGCTGCAGGCCAGCTTCCAGGTGTCACGCAGAAGCTGGGAGCCTTCTGAGCTGAGCAGGAAGGGAGGTGAAGATCCTATGCGACTCTGCCTGGCTCTGTCAACTCGATTCAGGCTGCCAAGGAGTGGGTGGCCCATGGCTTTCCTGTGGGCCCTGCCAGGCAGTTGGGTCACCTGCCCACCCCGATTTGTGGGACCAGGCCGTTCAGGGCTTGGACATCCTCACCAGGCTGCCTGGGAAGCTGGCACCCAACCTTGAGTCCTCTCAGTTGAACTTGTAAAGTGGTGAGATGTGGAATAGCTTTGTTTGAACTGAATCACACTGTATCATAACTTGGGATTTCTTTCATAATAAAATGATTAAAAAAACTTTTAAATCCAATGCGCGATGAAACCTGGCCTGTCTGCAGGTTGGGACTCACTGCAGCCTTTCATTATCTCCCTTATCTCCTGACCGCTGTCCCTTGCTCCTCCAGCCCTGTCCTAGTTCATCCACCCGCCATTTACCACTTATTTTTGTTACACAGAGAGAGAGACAGAGAGAGAGAGAGAGACAGAGAGAGAGAGAGAGAGAGAGAGAGGGCGGATGAGTGGGCCTGGATCCTTTCAATTTTTAAATGACCACAGAGGGCCTGGCTGGAGCCATCAGCAGATTTATTTTTGGCTGAGAGGTGTTTCTTTTTTGCTGTTGTTGTTTTGTTTTTCTTCAGAGGCAAAGGATCTGGGACCTATGAAGGTGAAAGGTGCTGGCAGTGGCTGCGGGCAAACAATAGGGCAGACTCCAAACCTTGTTTGAGCACATCCTGGAGACCCTGGGTCCAGAAGATCCCTTGGGTTTCCTCTAAGTGACCATAGGGTTGAGTTGGGTTAGAAAGGAAAGGATCCCCTTCCTCATACTTGCGGAGGGAACCTTCACAGTCCAGAGAACAAGACCTTGGTGCCGGAGAAAAGCACCAGCCTCTTGGCTCTGTTACCTGCCTGCTGGGTGACCTTGGGCAAGTTATTTAACCTCTCTGTGTCTCTGTTAATGCCCCTATAAAATAAAAGTTTTGTTACTAGTTCTGTCCTGAGAGGGTTCTGGTAGGAATTAAAGAGAGTAATAAAAATGTATAGCAGGACCTGACATATGGTAAGTGTGTGAATTATGTTCTCTCTCTCTCTGTGCCTGTCTCTCCCCCCCTCTGTCTCTCTCTGTCTCTGTCTCTGTCTCTGTCTCTGTCTGTTTCTGACTCTGTGTCTCTCAAATAAGTTGCTGTAATTATGGGGGCCTCAGGACTGTGCATAGAAAAGGCAAGTATTTGGCCTTTTACAAATTCATGTCCTCTTAAGTAACAGGTAAAACTTATAGATGGAAACAAGGGTGAGCCCATGGTAAAGAGAGGTGACTCTGCTCCCCACACCATGGCCGTGTGGCCTCTTCTGCTCTGTTCTCTCCTTGTTCCAAGGATAGGGGACAGCTGCCTGTCAGGGGTGTTCGACTCACCCTGTTGACAAGCACTGTTGACCTGAAATTAAGTTTAGGGGCAACTTTCTGATCTGCAGAAAGCCTTCATTCCTTCCTGGGCTGAAAGTATTGCCTTGTAAGTATTTTTAAACTGGAAACGCTCTCTTGAAATGTTTGGAAAACGTAAGAATTAAAGAACATTAGAAGTGGCTTTATCTGTTATTCACCCTGTGACTCACACATGACCGCTTCACCATGGAATTCTGTGACATTATCCAACTGTATGAACCCAACTGTGGTCATTCACTAGCCATAAAAAAATGAATGCACAAATAGGCACCTGGATCAAGGCTTTTAAATTTTTAATTTTTATTTTATTGTGATAGGAATACAACATGAGATGGACTGCTTAATAACTGTATGCACTGCAGAGCTGCAGAACTTGCCCGTGAGGCAAGGGAAGTCTGAAATCTGGACTTCTAGAACCAGGCGGAGAGGGTGGTTGTTGGTGTCTGCAGAGGGGTCAAGGGACTTATTGATCAACAAGTGCAAGTTTCAGTGATGTCCCAGTAACTACGACTCCCCTTCAATCTCCCTGCCTTCACCATCAACCTGTGACTCACAGTTTTGACCTCAAACCAAGCCACAGAGGGGGTGTGAGCTGACCACTTCCAGAACCACCCATCTGCCTTCATTTCTTCTCATGGAGTTCCGTGCTACTTTTCCTACCTTTCACTCCAAGGCCTGAGCCCAAGTCTTCTAGACATCTCTGCTGGTGTGCCTGCTGGGTCTTTTCTTTCCTAGTAGGTTTATTCCTTTCTGCTGAAGCCATATTAAGCCATTGTTTTTCACCAAAGTCCTTTGAGATCATTGTCTGCCTTGTGTGCGTGTGTATATATATATATATATATCTTTCTGCTGAAGCCATATTAAGCCATTGTTTTTCACCAAAGTCCTTTGAGATCATTGTCTGCCTTGTGTGCGTGTGTATATATATATATATATATATATGTATACATATACAATATGTATATATATTATATATATTATGTATACAATATATACAATATGTATATTGTATATATATACAGTATATATATACAATATATATACAGTATATATATACATATATATGCATATTGTATATATATACACATATATGTATATATGCATGACATTTCACCTTTCTAATAATTAGGCCACTTTATTTGCATCCTTTAAGCTCAAATGTGGAGTAATGAACACTTTCCAAGAGGGAAATTGTATCTGACACACAAGACACTTTGGGGATGCAGTGATTTCCCAGTAGCATGTGAGGAGACGCTTGAAATCTGAGTGCACTTGCTGTAAAGGACACAGGGCAGCAGGCCTGCCTTTACCCAGCTTGAGAGTTTCCTGCGAAGCAGAATTCCCCAGTTAATGCTGGCTTGGCCAACTCAGGGGTAACCGTCCAGTCACCTGTCACATTCTTGGTCATCAATGTTGTCGCAATGAATAGCTCAGACTGGAGATGTTGTTTTTAAAGAAGCCACAAGGCTCTCTCCAATGCCTGCCTCCATTATTTAAAATACTGCCTCAAGGCACATAAATATTAAAACTTTAATTAAAGAATCAATCAGTAATGGAACTTTAAAATGAGGGGATCCAGCACTTTCAGTGGTATCCACAGCGAGCAGAGTTAGCCTTGGCTGATGAAGAACAGTATATGGGCGAGAGAGACAACTGTTCCCATATTTCATGTCCATAGTTGCTCTGAATACCATCCTTAGCACTGGCTTGTCCTTGGTCACTGGACACACAGATGTGGGTGACTGTGGCCTGCTACTGCGGAGGCACCGTGTCTGTCTTGGTTCATGCAATCTTGTGTATTAAGACCATTTGGCCTGTTGGAGGCTGTGCTCTATAGACAGGGCCAGGGAGAATTTTACTTGCTTGGAGCTGATATTACTGTCAAAAGCTGCAAATAAGGAAGAACTGTAAGAGCACTGCTGTAAAGATAATGACAAAGGTTACAAGGTTACAATATGACCAAGAGGGAGTTGGCAGAACTTTCCAAGGAGGTGGCATTTGAGCTGAGACCCAAGGAAAAGTAGGAGCAGCTGGGTATCAGTTCAAACATTCACTCAGGGAGCATTCACTGAATGCCTGCTATGTGCCAGGCATCTGGAGCAAACAGTTCCCAATACATGCAGACACCCCTGTCTTGAGGTAGCCTCCATCCCAGGGAGGCCATGCACAGAGTGTCAGAGAGAGGGATCAGCTGGTGCAAAGGCCCAGGGACCAGGATAATGTAAGGATAGGAATGAAGGTAGAGGATCTGGGCCCCAGAGGCCTGTTAAGGAATCTGAAGTGAGAGCTCTTGGGAATCCTCTGGAAGACTTTATAGAGAGAAATGCTGTGTCTTATTTAAGGCAGAAACATTATGGGAAACTTTGTTGGATGTTGTTTGAGATGAGTGAGAGTATGAGCATGTCTTCTTGGCCTTTCATTTTTTTTTCTGTAATTCCCCGTTCATCCCAAGAACCACAGTTGGTCTGTAGACCTCTTGGGATCTGGAAAGGCAAGCTCTATAATATGTAAGAACTAGATTTTAATATATTCCCCTCTGGAGAGGAGGCTTAGGCCAAATTTTGCTATTCAAGAAAAAAGATTAAGGGCTGGGGATGTAGCTCATTGGTAGAGTGCTTGTCTAGCATGCTCCAGGCTCCTGGCTCTGAAGCTCTGGGCTCCATTCCCAGCACTGGAGAGATTGTCAAGAGAGAGGAAAAGGGAGAGAGGCAAAGAGGAAAAGCAGGAAAGAAGGGAGGGAGAGAAAGAGATAGATAGATAGACAGAGACAGACAGACAGAGAGACAGAGAGAGATAGAGAGAGACAGAGACAGAGACAGAGAGGGAGAGAGAGTTTATATAAAAGAACCTTGTGTCCCAGTAATGCTCCTTGCCCGTGAGTGGAAGACTGGAAGACCCTGAGGGTACAACTGTACTTATTTTCCTCCTTAGCTTTTGTTTCTCTGGGCAACACCTCCCTTCTACTCCCACAACCGGCCTGTGCTTGGTGGGATCCCCATGGGAACAGAAGCACCCATTCCCTCTACTGCTCATGCTTCCTGGTCAGTTCTCTCTTAGCGCATGGCTATGTTTCTCCCCTTCTAGAGCATGGATCCAAGTAATGACTGCTCTTTGAGCCGTAGGCTGGCAGGGCCAACTCTGAGGGCAGCTGGTGCTGTTCCTCTCCAGAGCGCCCCACTCCTTGGCTGCAGAAACTAGAGCCGTGCTTAGGTGTTTTGATGGAGGGCTGGCACCAGGACCATCCAGCTTTCCTCCCATGCTGGCTGCAGCCAGCCCCTTTGCCCACAGCCCTGGGACCCCATTCTCGGCCCTGTGAGTGCCCCAATAGCAGAGAGCTGACAGGACTCCATGCTTCCTATGCAGCCTGGGTCACACCGAGCACACTGCCTGTGGCTCAGTCTTGTGCAGGGTCTTTCTGGATCAGGGTCACCTGCCACCCATCCTGTTCATCTCACTCCTTCCTTGCTTGTCTTCTGGTTGTAACCCAGCTCTGCCTACTTCCTGTGTGCATTTTCCTTCCTTGAGGCCATCCCAGGAGCATTTTTCATACCTGAGTGATGACCTGTTTATCCTTTCTCTGGCCCACTGGAGAGTGACGCCAGGTGCTCCAGGCACAAATGTGAATGGGCACCACTACACCTAGCCTCCAGCCAGGTGGGTGGCACAGAGCTCCATGCAATTCTATTTGCAAATGACGGATACTTGAATTCTTGCATTTGATGTGTGGCACACCCAGAGGGTGATTTCTTGCTGGTGAGGTATAGGCTGGCTCTGAGTAGTTTGCTCAGGGACCCCACAGCAGGGAAGTGGCACACCCAGAACTCTGAACTTGATAGCCTGATTCCATAGCCCCTGGTGCTAATGGCCACACACAGGGCTCTCCTGCTGCCCTCGAGAGCCTTGCACCAGGCAGTGGAGAGATAGTGTGGTGCAGTGGTTAAGGGTCTTGTGGCTTGGCTTGAGTTGCTCCAGGAGGGATGCTGGGCCCTTCAGAGTCCTAGCGGGAAAACAAAGTCCTGGCTTCTGTTTCCTGGGACATTTCTTCATCCTTGTGTTGGAGTGATCTACACTGGAGGTTTTGCCTTTCCTCTCCTCAGAGGCCTAAGGCCTTATATTGTATGGAGACCTTCTCTACCCCTCTTGAGCATCCTGCTCTGTAGTGAGGTGAGGGAGGCCTGGACCATTTGTCTAGGGCAATGCGTGGGCATCGCACACCCAAGGCTGAGCTGCCTGGATGACCCTTCAAAATGTACACTGCTGCTCTGTCATCCAGTCACCATCACCTGTGTCAGTTCCATTTCTTCTGATAACCAACGAGACCTTTGCCAGCACAGAGGGTGAACTTGGTAGATGCCTTGCACGTTACCAAGTCTGCCTGTCCTTAAGAAATTGATGTCTCTTTCTGAAAATTTTAGACTGGATGATCAGAACTGAAGGTCTGAACTAAGAATTTCAACCTTGGCTTGTGCCCTCTTGTGCCCCAGTATGTACCTCTTACTGGAGCCTCCTCCCATGCTAGGGTTTCAAATGAGTCTTTTACCAACTTGTTATCATAAAGTCTTATTGTGCTTTACAGATAAGGAAAACAAGGCTCAAAGACAGACTGCAGCCCAAGCAGTGGACTCCAGCATCTCCCCTGTGCGGTGAGGCACGCTGCATGGGAGGGGGAGCAGGGGCGTCATGGCCAGGCACTGGGAGGAGGCACGGGGAGCTGGTGCTAGGTTTGCAGAATCAGGTGGCCCATCTTCTCCGGGCTTCATCACAAGGTGGCTCTGTGACCTTTGACTTTCTGCAATCTCTGAACCTCAATCTGTCCCTGTCTGGGGATACTTATTCTTACCTTACAGGTCAGCTTGATGATTCACCAGCTTCACAAATTACTTTAGCAAAATACCTGGAACAGGGTGGGTGTCTCACCTGCTCCAGGAGGTGCTCTGTGGAATGATGATGATTATCATTTAATAGGAGTGATGTTATTGTTGCCAGAATCTCACCTTCTCTTTATGCAGCGGCATGAATCTTCCACCCTCCTCCTGATTGTAACTGAGCTGAGGAATCGAGAGTAAAGAAGGACCCTGAGCCACAAATGGGCTGGAGGCGCTGATAGACATGGCTTCTCTGTGGAGCTCTGCCTGCTGAGGATGCTGACGGCAGCCATATGCCTGGGCTCTGATTGATTGGCAGAGAGAAACATTAATTTATTAGACTCGTTATGAAAAGTGACAGAGTGGGGTGTTGCGCGGGCTGATTCAGCATCCCTAGCCCTGGCCTGGCCCCAGCTCTGCTGGGTGGGTGTACCTGTCCCCTGGGACCGGCCCCCTGTCTTGATTCTGGGGCCACGGCCTGTGCTCTGGAGCAGGAGTCTGGAAGAGGCCTGGGCAGAGCTGGCTTCATGGAAGTGTACAGATGTGTTTTCTTCTGCAATGTCCCCAGAAATTGGGGTTGGTTCAGGCTGCTACTGGTGGGCTGGGGTATGTCAGGAGTTTCCTTGGGGACATGATGAGCACCTCTCTTGAAGAATGTGAGGCTCTTGGTAGGCAGGCCTTTGACCTCTGATATGGTGAGGTTGGCTAGGGTGAGTTAGAGCAGGGAGGTCACTGGTGGAATAAGATGGGAGTGTGGCTTTTCAGGATAGTTGCAGGGTGAACTAAGCTCATAGCTCTGGGGAACCACATCTAGAAAATGAAGCCCTTGGAGAATATAAGCTTTGGAGCTAGATACACCCCAAATTGAGCTTAGATTCTGCTAATTTTTCATCCCTGTGACCATGTGCAAGTTGCTGTTCTCCGCGTCTCCAATTCTCTTGTCTATTGAAAGACAAATGAGTCTGCCCTGTCTCCAAAGAGAAGCTCCAAAAGGAAGTAAGTCAAGCAGCTGTCCCATTGACTTCACAATAATCTTTCCTGATCCACTTACATATGCTATGATGTTTAGTTAGGGGCTTCCTAATCCACTACTCTTTGACATCAAAGATCCACAGCTAGTGTGTCCGAGATTCGTGGAGATATGTTGTTTCCTAGTGAATTTCCCTCATTTCATGCATGAAGCACATATAGGTTTTGTCTGTGAGAACTTAAAGTAACCTTTGCAAGTGCATAATGAGGCCAGGGAAACAACCTCTTCCCTCTGCGAGCTTAGTTGCACTGATTCTTGCTTTGCTGATATCAGTTTATAATGAGGAGCATTGAAGAAAGGCGTGTCACTCCAACTTGCAGAAATAGATATTATATATGCCCACAATAAAAGACCAGAGCATTTAGCCTGGAGTTGTTAGGAATTACTACAGCCGAGTGTAATACTTAAAGAGAAAAGAAGCAGAATGTTATTGGAAACAAATTAGAGGACCTGAAGGACAAGCAGGTTATGAGGAATTCTTGCTTCCTTCTCTCATTTGCTGTGACTATAGTTTTGAGGGCTGCGTTGGTCATCACTGTGTTATCTGTTTTCAGGCTCAGGAAGAGTCTGTCTTTTCCTGAGGTATGCATGCTATTTATATACCACGCACTCTGAGTGCCGTAACTTCTCATGATCCTTTTCACAAGGCCTGCCAGGAATCTTAGAGCTGATTTTACAGTCCAGTCTCCACAGTACTTAGATTTGATATAGGTTTTGCATGTTAACCTCCCTGTCAACTCTGTCTTCCTTCCTTGCCCTTACTTTAATTTTCACCTTTAATTGCTATCTATGTTACTGTATTTCACTAAAAAGTCTTTGTAAGGTACTTAAAACAAACATATTTGAATATTAAATAAGTAAGCTATATAGAGATATTTAAACCATACGGAAACCAAAAGGTACACACACCTGTAGCCCCTTAGCACATTGGGACCCCTGGGAAGAGGAGAGTATGGCGCAGTGCTTAGTATCGCAAACTCAGCCTGGAATAAAAAAATGCAATTCTGAGCGCTACCAGGGCAAGAGGATGCACTGGCTTATCTCCTTCAGTTCTCTCCTGGAGCAGTGGTCTTGCCATAGTGCTTCCGTTCATTGGGTTCCCGTGGACTTTCCCAGGCACTTGGAAAGCATTTCCAACCCTGTGTTCTGGGCACATGCTGCAGAGGGCTCTGGGGCCTGTATTGGGATGGAAAGTGGACCCGGACCCACACCATTTCTGCCCCATGAGCTGGCGTTCTAGCAGGAGAGACCCTTGCAAATCAAGAGAGCAGATAAGAGAACAATGAAATTATTACCTATGATAATAAGTAGAGTGATGGAAATAAAATGAGATTTGCACACAACAACAGGGTGATTGGCCATGACAGGTCAGAGAAGATCAGGGAAGGGACTGCAAAGACAGACATGAGGCCATGTTGAGCATGAAGAGGGTCCAGCTATGTGCAGTGGAGAGGAGGGGCATGCAGGTAGCATGAGCTCCCAAAGGGGCAGGGGGATGGGGCTCCAGTTTCCTACAGGATCCAGAAGGGCAGCCTTGCCCTCTAGGCCCCACATTCTTCCTTTCTGAGGTGGATGAAACCTTTCCATGTACTCAGAAATATGTTGAATACTGGTGAGAGAATAAGGGGCGTGACAGCCTTGGGAAAGGCCATGTGTGTGCATGTGTGTGTACACACGTGTCTGTTCATAGTGTATAAGTGCACGTCTCTACAAATGTGTGCACATACACATGTGATCACACACACATGCATGTGAACACACATGTAAGTGTGTGTGTGTACAGGCATATGTATATTTTGTGTGAAGCCACACATGTACACGTGGGCATATGTGTGATTGCACATATACGTGTGCAATCCCTCCCGTATATGCTGCAGGAGGAAGAGGAGAAACAAGGGGCAGTGTGGTACTGGGAGACTGTCTGATGACTTCAGAACCTATGTGGACGTGGAGCAGGGGCTCTGGGCCTTCTGCTGTGACATGTCCGGAGCACAGCTGTGTGGCCTCATGCCCTCCCTAGCAGGTGACACCTGTGGCAGCTGCGAAGCAGGTAGAGCCAGATAGAGCCTCAGGATCATACCTTAACTTTATCCCACCATTTAATGAGAAGTCAGAGCTTGCTTTCCTCTGATTGCTCCTTAATTGTGCCCTCACTGGCTCCATGACTTCAGCATTTTGGAGTTAGGTTTCTGGGGCTTATTCATGCCAGAGGGACCCTTTGGTTGGACCTCTTACCCCTTTCTGAAGCTCACTTTGCAAATGCCCCCTTCTGTTCATGATTTTAGTCCAGCTGCTTGTGGGCTCAGAAGCTCTTCTCTCTTGCTGATCTTAGGAAAAGAAGCATTTAGCTTCTTTGTCCTTGTTCCTGCATAGGTGGGGTATTGTCATCCTGTGCTCTCCTTCTCCCACCCTTTCCACTTCAGACTGGTGGTATTCTCCACTTATAGCAGGAGAACAGAAGAGACAACTCACAGGATTATATTTAATTCTAGCCCAGGTCTTCTACAAAGTAAGCAAAAGATGAAATTCTGTATTCTATACAACTCCAGGTTGCTTTGCTGAAGCGAAGGAGGTGTCCACTCTGGGGGCAGAGCCTGTAGAAGTTTCCTTCCTTGATGATCTTCCTTCTATGCAATGTCAGGGAGCATTTGGAACTTATTTATTTTGCTAGACCATACATGTGCCCCAGCCCACAAGAATACGTGGAGTGCAGTATCTGGAACAAATGCTTATCTTAAAAAGAGTTTATGAAATGCCAGCAGATGTCAGTGTGTCCTTGCCATTTGATTTTTTTCCTTTTAACTTTTTAAAAGCAACATTAATAATTTTCAGTAGCAAAAGGACACAAGCATATTCTCATATAGTCATCAACTAAGATACTATGAAATGACATTTTTTTAGTTTTAGGGGTGGGGGGAGCAGCAGAACTCATTTCATAAGGTGAATCCTTTAAACTCTCTAACTGTGTGATATAATTTTGTCTTCCCTTGCTTTTCCCAGAATAGTTGTTTCAAAATCAAAGCTTGGGTAAGTTTTTTTTCCCCCTTCGCTTCTCTCCAAGCCATTGTTCAGAAACTAATAATAGCTCAGATCCAGCTCAGCTTCAGAGAGCCGACTGGCTCTGCTAATTGATACAGCTCTCGACTTGAAAGCTGGAGTTTGCGAAGGAGAGGAGAGAAGCCCGGGTGGAGCCGCATGATTTGTTCTCTGAGTTCTGAGGGGGACCTCATGCAGTTTTCGTTGTTGTCCTGAGCACCGCTGGCTGAGTGCCAACAATTGGCTCCTCAGTGGACATTGTTTGGCTTAAGAATTGGAGGCAGCTATTCAGAAAAAGCTTCACCTGATGTATTTAAAAGTATTCATTTTAAGCAGGACTAATTCGCCAGCATTTACAAAAGTCAAGTGCACAAGAAAGAGGGTGGTTTGTAGGCAGGATATGATGCTTTTAAAGGGCAGAGCTGATGTTTTCTTTATTTGTTTAGACTAAAGGTGGAATAATATTGAAATAATGCAAAAGTATGTAGAGAACCATAAGTCTCATTTCTGACTGCCTCCCTCCCCACCAGTGACAGTGACAAGTGTGGACTTCTGTGCACCCTTTCACAGATAGACTGTGCTTATGCCTACGCTTGCATAGACACTTGCACCAATAGAGGACAGCAGCTGAGATGCATAGTCCCACTCTTGGCTGCTGCTTCTATTTACTATTAGGGATTATTTCATGTCAGGACACATTTTTCTCTTCCATTTTGTTAATGGCTGTATAGTATTTCATTGTACATATTTATGTTCCATTATTAAATTGGTCTCCTTTGAGGGGACATTTGTGTTTTTTCACTATTTTGTTATTAGAGTGTTGCCTGATTTACTCGTCATCATTTCTCATGGATGTGAGTACATGATTAAGATACATTTCTGAAAATGAAATTTCTGGGCCAAAGGATATGTGCCTTTAACTTGTGGCAATGCTACTGAAATTGATCATTTGACTTAAAGGGTTCTTAGATGTCCTGGTAGGGAATGGCAGTCAGATCCTGATGGAACCATGTCATAACTAATCACAGCTCTGAGCTGACTACCATGGTGGCAGACATTCGGCCATTGCCCACTGTTTACTAGTTGGGATATGTTGGCTTTTGTCATTGTTGTTTTCTGCTATCACTTTCTACCTATCAAAGACTTTGTTAAGAGTTTAAATTACAGTTTTACATTTTTGTCCCCAAAACAATCTGTGGAGTAGACACTGCTCTTCTGCCTTTCTCAGAGCTCAGGTATGAAGGCTGGGACAGCTCAGGGCTTTGTTTAAGGTCACAGGACAGTACACACTTGGAGCCCCAAGCCTGACTACTGTACTATATTATTACTAGGCTTTTGGACAGCAGAGACCAGGTTTTGGTCTGACACCAGGGTATAAGTCAGCACTTGTGGACTACTGACAATTTGGATGAGATAACCATATGCTTTGAAGGCATTTGATACACTGTAGTGTGGTTAGGGGCATCCCTATTAGAGACTTTTTGACTGCCTTTGCCCTGGCTTAACAACCAGTTATGTCTCCAGGATTTGCCCCAGGTTCCTCATGAGGTGCTTCCCCTTCTGGAAACCACTGACTGGAACAAAGACTAAATGTATTTGGGGCACACATGTGGTAGCCCAAGACACACAGATTTGAGGAGACACCTGGTGATTATAAAGTTACAAGTGAAAGTTGGCTTTTCTGTTGCTGGGACATAATACGTAACATCCACAACTTTAAGGAAGAAAGGTTTATTTTGGTTCATGGTTTCAGAGGTTTCAGTCCATGGTCATCTGGCTTCAAGGCAGAAACCTCATGGTAGAAGGGCTTGGTGGAGCAGAGCTGCTCAATTCATGGTGAACAGAAAGCAGAGCACAGGAGAAGGAAGTGTGTCAGAGAGGAAGGGGCCAGGGACCAGATACAGTCCTCCAGGTCACACTCCCATGACCCAGCAGACATAGCCAGGACTGTGCTTTACTAGTCTCAGAGGTATTTCTCAAGCCATTCAAGGTTAAACATCACAGTGACTGATGTCCTGATATCTTCCACTCACCTGTCCCTGCTAAGGGCTGTTCATGAGCCCCTGTCCAAGAGTGGGACAGATGGGTTGCTCTTGCTACAAGTGCTAGTTCAGGAGGAACCCATAAAATGTTGATGAAGCCACATCCACGCTTCATTTGATCACAGTAACAGCCCCTGACATGACTTTGTCTTTTAAAATGTAGTTTAGAAACATCCATGAAAAATTGCTTGATAAAATACTGTAGACTGAAAAGAAATCATGTTCTCAACTGCAGGCCGGCTTATCCATTATACAGTTTTTCTATTCATGCATTTTCTTTCGGTGCTCGGTAACACTGTACATCAAAATGGCAAGTGTGAGGCACAACTGACACCGGCCCCTGCACATGGCAGACACTGATAATCAATTCCTTCCCCCACCAGCGACACCACCTTAGAACCCTCAATACATCACTCTAGGCGTACACCATCAGCCAATTGGAATGACTATGTGAAATGAAATTTATTTGCCATCCCTATTACACGGTGCCTTTTTGGTTGAGAAGAATTACGCCTTCCAAAGAGGCAGGCTTATCATGAGGTATTAGCTTATTTTTCAGTGATTCAAAGAAAAGTCCTTGGCGGATAAGTAGAAATGTCTGTTCATAAGGTATTTGGAATGACTATCCTATATTATAACAGTAATTGAGACCTCGAGGAATGTATCCATATCTTGGGCATTCTCTATATGCTGTCTTCTTGCACTTTATTGTTTTTACTGTAAGATCTCTCTCCCCTACCAAACAATGCTGTCCTCCTTTAAAGCTCTGTGAGGCAGCTGAGGGCAGAAGGAAATGCTTTGCATACAATGGAGCCTAGGCCAGTCCCTCAGCAAAGAGCACCAAAGCTGTAGGACAAGGCTGGAACTACGTCACTTCTCAGCGTGGGGCAGGTGAGGAAACTTGAGAGAGAAAGGAAACCAGGCTTCTGGAAGGAACTCTGGTCACCAAGGCTATTCTGAGAAGGAAACCCAAGTTCAAGGTTTCAACACAAAGGATGTGGAAACATTGATTACTTGATTTAATTAGTGCCTATAGAATACCTGTATTGAAATGTCACAATATATCGAGTGTATTTATACAGTTCAAATAATTTCAATAGCTGTCATCAAGAATACAAAAAACAAAGCTGGTTCATGGTGATGCATACCTGTAATGCCAGCATTCTGGGGGCTGAAGCAGGAGGATTGTGAGTTTGAATCCAGCTTTGATAACTTAGTGAGTTAGCCAGACCCTGTCTCAAGATAAAAAATACAAAAAGGGTTGAGGATGTAGCTCAGTGCAGAGACCTTGGGCTCAATCTCCGATACCATGATAAAAAAAGGAGAAAGAAAAAAATGCAAGGAAACATTGCTGGTGAGGAGGCAGGGGAAGAAAGAGCCCTTATACATTGCTAGGGGAAATATAATTAGTACAGTCCCTGTAGAAATCAGTATAGAGGTTCCTCAGAACACCGAGAGTAGAGCTACTACTTGATCTAGCTGTACTATTTCCTGGTATATATCTGAAAGAATTAAAGTAGCATGCTATAGAGATAACTGCATAGCCATGCTTGTGTGACAAAATTCACAACAGCTGAGATATGAGAGGAGACTAGGTGCCCATCAACAGATGCCTGAATTAGGAAACATGGTGTACATACACAATGGAGTATTATTCAGCCATGAAGAAGAATGAACTTTGTCATTTGTAGGAAAATGGATGGCACTGGGAATTATCATGTTAAACAAAATAAATCAGACTCAGAAAGACAAGGATCACATATTTTCCCTAACATGAGGACTCTAAGAAGAATTACATGAAAGTAGGAGACTATCATTAGGCAAGTGGAAGGGACAAAGGGAGGAATAGGGGGCTGGGGATTTAGCTCAGCGGCAAAAGCGCCTGCCTGGCAAGTGCAAGGTCGTGAGTTCAGTTCCCGGTACCGGAGAAAAACCAAAACCAAAACCAAAAGATACAAAAAAAAAAAAAAAAAAAAAAAAAACAAAGGGAGGAATAGGTTTAAGGGAGGGTAAAGGGGTGATTGGTATGATCAAAATATGTGCATTACAACCCAGTATTTTCTAAATTAATAATAATTACTAATAAATAATAAAAACATTACAATCTTTTTTTTCAGGTATGTGGAGTGTTCTACTGCGTTCATCATGAATCAAATAAGGTTCTGTTCTTTTTCTTATCAGAAATATTGGAGCATTTTGAAGTGGATAAGTGATAAGCTTTTAAAATAATTTTAAAATGTCTTGCACACACAGACTTAAAGATCTGTTAGGGGGCGCCCTGTAATGTTCCATGCTAGCACAATGTTTAGTTGGTCTCTGCCTTTCAGGGGTAGGGGAGGATTGCCACACAAGCGTATGCACGGGCATAGTAACCTGGCTGATGTGTGTGTAGATGCTCCCCACTGAAATGAGTTTTAAACCCAGTTCCCATTTCTGTTCCTTAGAAAAGGGACAACTGTGATGTGGGAGGGAAAAGCCCCAGCTCAGGGCATATCTGCCTATTTCTTGGGGCCCGGTGATAATAGTTTCCTTTTACCACTTTGAGATGATTTGGTCTGTGTAAGATAAGGACAAATAGGACAAATTATTGTCTCGTATTTTCTAAGAAAGAGATCATTGGTGTGAGTGCATGGCCCAGATAAATTTCAGAGGCTTACAGGAAGCAGTTATATTCAACATTGTAAGAATACCTATTTTTACCTAGACAGAGGCATACGACATTTTTTTTTTTTACCCTTTCTTTTTTAAAATGAGATTCTCAAAGTGTGTGGGACACAAGAAATTCAAAAGGCCAGGAATAATGACTTTCACACTATTTTACCATGACCCAATTAGGCAGGGAAGAAGAATACTTTGGCCCCATGCCTGCCTCTGTTTTAACTTGTTGTGGGGTTCTCTGTGTAGCGGGAGTGACAGGAAACTTGTGTAGTAATGGTGAAGGGTCATGGCTCTGTTGCGGGTGGGGGAAGAGGCAATTCCTCTGCTGTAGCTGTAGGAGTGAGGCATTGCTGTGAACAATAACTTCTGTATGTCTTAAAGTCCAATTTTTGAGCTTCTTTCAAGCGGTTTTGGTAGCCATGAACGCAGTGAGTGCTAGAAATAAACAGCTTAAAAAAATAAAAAAAAAAAACCCACGGCATTCTCATAAAACCTTGAACTGAGGACCATTCAGCAACTTCGATGGTAGCATGAAATCAAGGTCCATCCTGAAAATTCTAGGAATGCTGGCCAAACGCCTGGGTATTGGTGGAATACCTGCCACTCTTAGGTGCAATCTGCAGTGAACTTTTGTAAAAGCCTGTTTATTTTTCAGTACTACTTTTTGTCATTTGTGAAGAAATGGATGTTTGTAGAATACTTTTTAATGATGCATAATATTGATGAAAAGACTTGCATTTGTAGTTCGGTTAATGGCCCATCATGAGAACACTTTAGGTCTGTATAATTAGCATTATAAATTACAACCCTAGGAGATTGGGGAAGGTGGACAGAGGACTCTCCCTTAGATCTCCATTCTACACATGTCCCTATTTTTATGTGAGTGACTCTAAAAACCATACTTATTAATCTGTTTTTCTTTTTTGCTTATGAGTATGTTGGGTCCCAACTTGTATGTAAGACATGTATACATCAACATCTCTTTCAGCCCAATTCCAGAATATCACTATTAAGTAAAATTCAGCATGGGAATTTTACCCTGCTCTGTTTCCGATCTGGGCTGGTTCACCCCTCCTTAGACACCCTGGTGGTCCTCCACTTGTGGGAAGTCACCATATTGATGCTGAACTTGGTGCAGACACTGGGTGGGTATAGTACACTGCAGCCCAGAACTCCTGGACTCAAGTGATCCTCCCAACTCAGCCTCCCTGGTAGCTGGGACTACAGGCACGTGCCACCACACCCGGCTTAAATAAAATTCAGTGGTCTTTCAAAACCTCTTCATTGGCTGGCCCAATGAAGTATTTTGAGAGAAGTTCATTAGCTATTATTACCCATTTTAGGCAACATAAATATTTATGAAGCACTTAATAAGAACTTTTGTAACCTGTGACTCTATTAAGCAGAATAAAGTTCATTTCAGTGAAATTCAATGTGTTTGCTTTAGAGCTTTGATTTTTTTCTTTCTTTTTCTTGGAGGAATTCTGCTGAAAGCTAAGCAGAATCATTTACCACTTGGATTGGATTTCTGGTTATCCTTTCTATTTGAAGTCACACCTGACCATCCCAATAGATTGAAATGTCTGTGTTTCTAAATATGTAGAGATTCTATTGGCCCCCTGCCATGTGGCAGCTTTGGTTTTCTGTGCATCACTCTGTATATGTGGGCAAGCACTGCGATATCACAGACCAGATAGTGTCCTCCACCCTTGAGCATCCGATTTCAAAAAAAAAAATAAATGCTGATTCCCACAGAAAGTTTCCACTTCCCAGACCAAGCTGTGTTCATAGCAGGGAGAAGAGAGCAGATGGGCAGTGGGTTGAAGTCAGCGGAGACCCAGCTGGGCTATGTGACAGGGCATTTCCTCCTCCTCTTCCCTGGAGGCCTGGTCAGGGCACGTCCCAGAGCTCCGAGCAAGACAGAAGCCTCAATGTCATGACCTCTGTCTGGCTTTTCGGCCTGTGGATAACTCGGAGGTGGACTAGAAGTTGGCAGAAAATCTGAGGATAAGCTGTTAGCTTCCTGCTCACTGGGGAGAAAAAAAGTCTGCCAGGGCGACAGACGGTTCGAGAGGAAAATGCTGATGAACAGGAAGTAACCACATTTCCCCACCTTAACACCAGCTTGGCGACACAAGTTTGGTGGGGAGAGCACATGGTCAGGGGTTGGCTCCCAAAGAAAGGATTGAAAAAATATTTTTAAAATTTCAAATGAACCGTTTCTTTGCCACTGAATAGTTGGGCGTTTTGTAGACTGCCAACTTCTGTGACAGGGGTTCCTGACCCCTGATTTTGGCACCTCGGCTATTTTGAGCAATGCTATGAACCTTTCAAATTCACTCACTTCCAATTATTTCTTGAAATGTTTTTATGGCTCTTCCTTTTTTGTTTAATATATTGGTTATCTATTACTGCACAACAAATTAGCCCGTTTTTAAGCCCAGCTTAAAACAAGTCATTCTGTATCTCCTGGAGTTTCTGCAGTCTGAAAGCTGGGAGAGGCATAACTGGTGGTTCTGGCCCAGGGTCTCTCCCAGGCATCAGGGGAGAGGTGGGCATCTGAAAACTTCCCTCCAGCTGGAGATGCTCCAAGCCCACTCACCTGCTTATCAGCAGGCCTCTCCCCCTCAGGTGCTGCTGTTCTTCCATATGTCCCTCTCTACAGAGCTGCTTACAACATGGCCATGAGAGAGAGAGGGAGATAGAGAAAGGAAGAAGACAGAGGGACAGAGAAGAGAGGGAGCAAAAGAAGAGAGAAGAGGGAGAGAGAGAAAGAAAGAGGAAGAAGGGGGAAAGGAGGAAGCTGTAATGCCATTTTGGGGATTAATTTCCCCTGTCCTTAATGTCTGGCGTCAGTGTGGAGCACCTGTTATAACTGATGAACCGAGGCTGAAACATTTGTTTCACCTAAAATCCATAGTTTACACTGGGGATCACAATTTGTGTTGCAAAGTTCTATTTCTTATTGTGGCAAAATACACATGAAATGTATCCTCATAAGCATCTTTAAGGGTGCACTCGAGTGGAAGTCAGCACATCCACATCACTGTGCAGCTGTCACCAGCACCCACTGGCAGAAGTTTCATCTTGCAAACCTGGAATTCCATGGCCCTCGCACAATCCCACCATCCTCCTTCCCGTGGGCCCTGGCAATTTCCACTGCACTTGCTGTCTGTCTGATTCTGCTGAGTACCTCGTATAGGGACAGCCATAGAGTGCTTGTTCTTCTTTGTATGGGTTATTTCACTTAGCATAGCACCCTCAAGGTCTAGCCACATTGTGGCATGTATCAGAATTTTCTTTCCTTTTAAAGCTGAATATTAATCCATTGTGTGTATAGACCACAGTTTGTTTGTCCACGCCTCTGTTGGTGAGCACTTAGGTTACCTCCACATTTTAGCTATTATGATAATTGCATGGGATTTGACCAGTCCATGAAGTTTTCCATCCACAATTGCTGTATCATGCAGAATAGTTTTGGGGCCCTATAAATCTCCTATGCTTCAAAGGCTCTTCACTGCCCTCTCTCCTGCAAAGTCCTGGCAACTACTCATTATTTACTCTTTTGCCTTTTCTATGATATTATGTAAATGTAATTATACAACATGCGTAATGGTTTTCAGGACCTAGCTCAGGGTCACACCCTTTTCTTTCTGCTTTCTTCTGGTCACCAAGGCTTGACTAAGAACATTCAAAGGGAGGAGAACTAAGCTTCCTTGTACAAAGGGAACTCAAAGAAATTGGTCCACATATTTTAAATCACCATAGTTAAGAAGCTAAGGCTGGAAACTGCAGCTCGTATTGAACATCTACTTTGACCTGGGCTCCAGGCTTTGTGCTTTACGTGCATTTTACATTCAGCCCTTAAAAACTAACATCATGAAGTAGTTGTCATTTATCATCTCATTTTCAGATGAGGAAACTGACTCCCCAAGGCTGTGTGCCTCCCAACTGGCAGAGCCAGCATGCCAGCTGAGGTCTGCTGAACTCAAGGCCCCAAGTCTTAATGTGCTGTCCTGTATCTTCCCTTTAGTCCAGGGGCCAGTTTCTAGGGCTCAGATTTATGGCACTTGTCCTGGCTTGAAACAACACAGAGTTAGTATTCTACAGTTGTGTGCTTTAAGAAAGTCTTTCACAGGTCTCTTTGGCTAATACTCAAGGTGTCACTACTGTCCCCTGAGCTTCCAGAAAGAAAGGATCCAAGGGCAATCTTCCTCCTTGCCTTTTCTAGCTTCTTGAGGCCACTGATATTCCTCGGCATGTGTCCTCTTTCTTTGTCTTTAAAGCTTTCATGTGGTGTTTCTCCTTCTCGGCCTCAGTCTTGACTCTCCTGACCCTCTGTTGCCTCCCTCTTCTATTTTTCAGGACCCTTGTGACTCTATTGAGCCCACCTGGATAACTCAAGTAATCATTTTTCTTAAGATCAGATGATTAGGGGCTGGGGATTTAGCTCAGCAGCACAGCGCCTGCCTGGCAAGAGTGAGGTCGTGAGTTTGATTCCCGGTACCGGGAAAAAAAACAAAAAGAAAAAGATCAGATGATTAGCAACCTCAAATTCACTTGCCAACTCAATTCTTACACATGATTAACAAGTACTCCCTGGGATCCTGGGCTTGGTAGGTGGGAGTCTTTGGTGCATCCCCTGCTCTTTCCTGAGAGGCTGATATCAGAGGAAGACATCCAGGGCTCATCTTCCTGTGGGTTCTGCTCATGAGCTTATTTTCGCAGGAGACTGAGGGAAGGACATAATGGAGGCGGAGGATTCACAGTCCCTGTGCTCCCGCTGAGTGGCGGAGAGTGTCCTTTGAATACAGTCTACTGCCAGCCATCACTGAACAGCCTCTTTCTTCCTGGAACCCCATAGCTTTCTTTACCCTGAACCCTCTTGGCCAGGGCAGAAATACATTCTTGCTGGGACCACATCCAGGCTGCTGCTGGTCCTGAGTGTTTTCCCTGCCCTGCCCTTTGGCTGCACCTTTGAAAACAGTACATCTGTAGGTAAAATCTCCTTAAATAATCTGAATTTGACTATGCCATCCATTTCTCATTGAGACCTTGACTACCTAAGGGTACTCATATTAGCTAAAAAAAGGTGTGTGTGAAATTAGGGTCACTGGACTTTTTCCTCACCCTGTGACAGAGATGTTCCTGTGACTTCGGATTCTTCGGTGCCATAGTTTTTGTAAGCTGAGTGTGTTCACTTCTCATTGGAGGCAAAGCCATTTGACTTGTTGATCAAGAACTCCCTTTGGATATAAGAATGCCTTCCCCTCGAGTCTCTCTCTGCCTGTTACAAAGGGTGAGGAGTCCAAGGACACTCCCACTCTTCAGATGTGGTGTATTATTGCCAGGTCTTAGATGGCCTGATTCACATTTAAAAAAAAAAAAAAAAAAAAAAAATCCAACGAATTCCACAGGTGAGCTAATGAGCTAATTACAGATAGCGGTTTCAAAACATTGGCATTCCACAGGTAAACAGCATCTGTTTTTGATGAAGGTGTGAAATTTCTGAAAGGTGCAAAGAGCTGGGTACTATCTTCAGGTGGTTTCCTTTTCTTTCATTGTTTGGATTGTGAAGGAAGTATTGCAAAATGCCCTTATGTGTATTTTCCTAGAAGAACCATGAACACTAAATAGCACATACCAAGACCTCCAAGGATAGAGCTTTGATTGTGAGTTGCTTTCATTTTAAGGAGAGAGCTGGGTCCCCAGTCCTCTGAATCAGGTGTCCACTTTGTCTCTGCTCCATCTCATTTGTACATCCTCCATTGTTTACGCTTTGGAATAGCAGCTCCCTGTATGCACATCGACACAGTGTGTGAATTTTGGGGCCGTGTGCGGCTTTGTTCAGTCACTGGTTCTAACTGTTCACTGCCCATTAGAATGAAGGAAAAGCTTTGGAAAGTAACCCTGATGCCCAGGCCATGGCCCCAGAGACTCTGACTTAATTGGCCTGGGGCTACTAATAAGCATCCTGAGTTCAGACTGATGGAATTAAAGTGGGGCTTCTCAAATTTTAATGTGCATGCAAATCACCAGAGAATCTTGTTAAAATGCAGTTGCTGAATCAGTAAGTCTAGGGTGGGGCCTGAAATGCTGAGTTTATGCTGATACATGGCCTAGTGATGAAGTTGCTACAGGCCCAGGGACACAGGAAGGAGCATGTGGATAGACGTTTGGTCGGCACAGGTAGCTTGGGCAGCAGGATGTTAGTGCTTGGCTCTTTGGTGATCTTCATCCTGGCTCAGAGAATTCTTCAGAAAGCAGGAAGTTTGTGCTCTAATTGGGGGTGTAGTGTCATAGTAGAGTCTTCAGTAGGAAAATAGAGCTCAGCCCTATCATATGCATTAATGTCACATTAATGGTGTGAAGTCTCTCCTTCCTTTTTTGCTTCCTTCTTTATTTCCTTTCTTCCTTCCTCCCTCCCTCCCTTCCTTTCTCACTTCATTCCTTCTTTCCTTCTATCCTTCTTTTTTTCTTTGCTTCCTTCTTTATTTCCTTTCTTCCTTCCTCCCTCCCTCCCTTCCTTTCTCACTTCATTCCTTCTTTCCTTCTATCCTTCTTTTTTTCTTTGCTTCCTTCTTTATTTCCTTTCTTTCTTCCTTCTTCCTTCCTTTCTTCCTCCCTTCCATCCTTCCTTTCTTCCTCCTTCCCTCCCTTTCTCAATTGGTTCCTTCCCTCTTTCCATCCTTCCTTCCTCTCTTCCTTCCTTTCCTCCTTCCTTCCATTCCTTCCTCCCTCCCTCCCTTCTTTCTTTCCTTTCTTTCTCCCTTCCTCCCTTCCTTTCTTCTTCCTCCCTTCCTCTCTTCGTTCCTTCAATGTGTATTGGGCATCTGTTGTACACAGGGCATCGCTTTTGTGGTAAGAATTGGTGACACAGATAGATGAGGTTCTTTTGCCTGGATATTCCAGTGAAAGGAGTGGAAAGAGACACTTAACAAGGAAATGTGAGTCACCCAGAGATGCAGAGGTCATATGTACATGAGTGAGATAGGGCATGATGTGCCATGGCCTTGCCTTTGGTGGGGAATGTGGTTGTAGGATTTCTGCAGTAGAAACTCTATAGTTGTGGAAGTAGGGTAGTCACTGAAATTTTTTAGAGGAGATAACATTTTAGCTAAGACATGAAGGATGCCAATAGGTTTGCAATAGGTCTTCCCCAGAAAATAGCATTCCAGGAAAAGAGAAGCACAAGGGAAGATACACTGAGGCAGGGAGAGGATTGATTTATTGGAGAGCAGAAGGGGCATCAGTGTACACTTGGTGCAGAGAGTGAGCAGGGAGTTGTGAGGAGAGAGAAGGATGGATCACACACTGGGATGAGGACTTTGACTTCATCCCTAAGCAGCAAGGAAAGTATCAATTGTTTTGTGCAGGGAAAACACATGGTCTGCTTTGCGTACTACAACGATACTTTTGATGGCTGTGTGCCAGATGTATTAGAGGAGGGTATCAAAAGGAGTTACAGGAAAATCATTTCAGTGGCTCTTGGAGTAATTCAAATGAATGACCACCTGACTGGTCCTAGAAAAATGGCTTCAGGGCAAGCTCTAATTGTGTGATAACACTGACAGACGGTGAAAGGTGAGGCAGGGAGGAGGCAATTCAACCTGTAGTACTCGGGAAAACAGCAGTGACTGACCTCCATGTGGGACACCAGTGGAGGAACTTGTTTGTAGGTAATGCCAAGATCACAGAGCTCCTCTGGGGACACATTTGTGATGCCTGCTAAACTTTCAAGTGTAGACTGAAGAACATAATTGCATACTCAAATCTAGAGGCCAGGGAAGAAGTCAAGTCTGAAGACAGACTTTAGGGGGCCTCTCTCCTGTGGATGCTGTTAAAAGCCATCTTATTGAATAGGTTTTCATAGAGAGAGAATAGAGTGGGACAAGACCAGGTAGCAAGGGAACATGGCAGTTCTGGAGACATCTGGCCCCTAATTAGGGAGTTAAACTTTGGAACCCTCCTAGACCCACCCTGGCTTAGGTTCCAGACCCAAGGCTTAGGGTAAACTTTGCCACACTTTCAGTAATAATGAGTATGTAAACTTTCAGTAAACACTATTTCCCAGACAGGGAACATCTGGCCAGAGTCAATGTAATTTGAAATGACGTCGGCTTTATCTGGATGTCTCTCTTTCTAAGGACAGATTATGAGGAAACAGATATTATGTTGGTTGATTATGGAGGGTGGAGAAATGGGCTCGTTTGTTTGTCCGCCAGATGTCTAAGTATATGGTAGATGGTGTTAATGGATGTGGGGAGGGAAGATATGTGCAGTGCTGGCGTCCCCTCAGCCAAGCTGGGAAAGGTTGTGATGAAGGTGCCTGCTGCTGGGAATGATCTCAAGATGAGTTGTTGGGCCTGAGAAGGAAGCGCAGAGGAGACGTTTTCATAGAGAATGGTTACCTGGCTAATGAGCCTTCAGGGCAGGGAGGGAGTAACTGCGAAACAAATTAACAAGAACCTGACGTTCTCCTGTTCTTTATGAACAACAAAAAGTGTGTGCATATGTGTGTGTGTATGTCCATGGGCTAGCCCACTTATTTTAACTAATCCCCCCACACACATTCAGAATTAGATGGACCAGCTTCTCCTCTCTGGCGCCTGACTCCTGGGTTGGATCCCATGCATGGGGAGGTGATGTGGCTTTTAGATAGATCCCTTTCCTGTGGTTGTTTTTGGCAGATGATGAAAGATGAGATTTCTCTGAAAAGCTCATTGCTTTGAATTGTGTTCCTGAGGAAAGAGGCCAGATGCCACATGACTGGAGCTTTAGAAAACTCCAGGATTTTGGGTGATGAGCGTGCAAAGCCTGGCTGCCTTCCACCTGCAGCAAAGGCAGGACAGCAGGGGACAGACAGAAATGCAGAACAAGAAAAGGAGGTAGGGGAAAAGGATGAGTTCCTCACAGATGGGAGTGTTTAATCCCCAAATGGAATGGTTTGGAGTGAGTGCAGCTGCTTTCTCCGGGGCCTGGTGGGATGAGGGGCGCTGAGTTAGCTACAGCAGCAATTGCCGCAGCAACATTGCACATACGGGATCATTTGCTGTGTGCAGATTTTGTTGTAAAGGTTTTGCATCCTGGAATCATTGAACTCCGTGATGGCCACAAAAGGAGGGGGCTGTAAGTGTCTGGAGAAAGAAAGCAATTTTCTTGGGGTTTCACAGCCAGGAAAAATTGGAGTCTGAGATTGGAACTCAGACAGTTCTACTGAGAAGTCCATTTTGTTACATAACAGAGGAAATGCTCACTTAATAGAGAGAGCGAGAAGGGAATGCTGTGCAGAAGCAAAGGCCAGAATCAGTGCAGGATTTTAAGAATTTTAATTTAAAACAAATATAGTCATGTGTGCTATGGTTAATGTTTACCTAGAATTTTACCATAAAATTGCCCTGTCTAATTTGATCTAATCTTTATTACAGTTCCAGGGGAGGGGGGGAAATATTATTATCTTCCCTTTGCATTTCGAGAAGTTGGTGCAGGACAGCTCACTGGCCAAGGTCACATATCTGCACTTGGCTAAGCTGGGATCCTGAAGCCTTCTCCTAGTCTTCATACCCTTAAATACAAGTCAGTGCTACTGAGCTGTATTATAAGGGCTGCTCAAAATACGCTGCCAATGTTTAAATTTTTAAAAGTTATTATGGTAAAAGACATATTGCCATTAATGTCCCTCGAAATACACTCCCTCACTTTGAACACAATTAGTCCATCATTCTTGTCACTCTCTGAAGCAGTCCTAGAAGTTCTGTTTTGTGAGTGTCTTTATGAGGCATGATAAAAAGTACAGTGTTGCTGGTGCTATGTGCCATCCAACGGAAAAGCACATTTGCCAAGATATTATGGTATGTCTTCAGAGACCTTATTCACCACATCCAGCACCGTGTGACTTCTGGCTCTTCCCCAAAGTCAAAATGACCACGAAAGGTAAACATTTTGAAGTGGTTAAAAATCAAGGCAGCCACAACTGCACAACTAAAGACACAAAATAGAATTTCCAGAACTGCTTTGGAAAGTGGCAAGAGCAATGGAATAACTGTTCAATAGCTGTGATAGTGTTTCGAAGGGAATTGATGGCAGTGTGGCTTTTACTGTAATAAATTTTTAAAATTTAAAAATTCACCATAGTTTCCAATCACACCTCATGAAGAGGTCTTATTTTCTTCCCCAAACCCAATGGTGTGTATAGCTTGAGCCATTCATGCTTTTCACATTCACCAATCTTTTGGAAATAGCCATAAATATATATAAAGTTTAAGTGCCCATAGTATTTTCTTCTAGATATCTGAGATTCTTTCCACTGATCAATCCCTCTGAATTTTCTATCACCTCTGCTGCTTATTTCTCTTTAAGAAGGGCTTGTACTGGCTGCATACCAGCAACCTTACCAAACTGTGATTTCTTTTCTTCTGCCACTAAAACCTCATTATGGAATGTTCCCATAATAAGACCGAACACATACTTCTGGATTAAAGTACGTTCCTGCTCAGATGATGCGCCCTGGAAAGGTTATTATTAATAAAGGTAGTATTAAAAAAACCACAAATAACTCTGTAACCTTGCTTGGGCTTAATAAATTCCCTGCAGAAAATTTTATTTGCTATAAACCCTTAAAAATTCAGCTCAGTTTTAATATACTGTGGCCTTCAGTGACCCTGATCATTCATTACATGCTAGTGACCTTTGCAAAGTTGAGAAGGGGAGTTGCAACAGCTTTGGGGTATTAATACCTGCAAGAGGCAGAGGTGGTTCTCACTCATTCCTGCTGATAATTAATTCATGCACTTTAAAGGCATTGCATTATTCCTGCGATGGCGTCATGTGGGCATGGAGTGCACACAATCATCCCAGCTTACAAATCCATCTCCATTTCTACTGAGGCCTTCAGTATGACCCAGAGTGGATCTGGACTGAGTGATATTAAGTTGTCATGGCAAAGACTCTGTCATCATTTTGATCAGCAACACCTTACATGTACTTCTTGTAAGTCTTTAAAAATTTTTTCTTATATGGAAAATTTAACACATATGCATAAGAGAGAACAACATGAGCAATCACCTTACAGCTACCACCCAGATTCAGTAATTTTCAAGGTGTGGTTAGTCCTGCTCCTCCTGCATCCTGACCGCTCTCTCCCTCCCGTCTTATCCTCAGAAGCAAACACCAGATATTCTATCAGTGTTATCATGTGTATTTCAGCAGGCATCTCTGTAGGATGAGAAGTCTTTCTCTAACATGTTCGTAGTAACTATTAAAAATGAACGTTTCCTTAATGTCATTAATTGTTAAATCATTAAATATAGTTTTCTTGTGTGTAATTTGTTCTCTTATTTCCATATTTAGCAATAGACTTCATAGTATGTTCTCAGAATAACGTTAGCTTTATAGCAAAATGGAGTGGAAGAGACAGCGTTCCCATATGTTCCCCGCCCCACCCCTGCGCAGCCCCTTCTTCATCCACATCCACCACCTGAGGGCACCTTCGTTAGGATCTGTGTTTTACTCATTTGAAACAGGATCCAAATAAGGTCTTTGCACTGTGATTGGTTTAAAAGGCAATTTTCATCTGTAATCCGAGCTACTTGGGAGGCCGAGGCAAAAAGACCACAAATTGCCCAGTCCAGTCTGGGCAACATAACAACTTAGCAAGACCCTGTCTCAAAATAAATTTAAAAATGGCCAGGGATGGTAGAATATCACTCCCAGATTTGATACCCTTTACCACAAAAAAAGCCATTTTACTCTGTTGTAAGGATCTTTTCATCAGTCTGCCTCCAATATTTTTGCTGGTTGTTTACACTTTTCCTGGTGGCGATTGTTGACATTGCTGTGGAAGAGTCTGTCCTGCAGAATTTCCCACCATTGGTAGGTGCCAGTTGCATCCCCAGGGTGTGGTCCCACGGGTTCTTTTGTCGTTTGCTTTTTTGGTAGTTCATTCTCCTCACCATCAGGTATAAGTTCAGCTTCTGTAGTTGTTTGTTCTCCACGAAGAGGTCCGTTGTACCAGGCTACCTTTCCCTTTGCAAGGGCAGAACAACTGATGCTCAATTCTTCTTCTCTGCCTCCTCTTCCTCTTCCTCTGCTCTTCCCTCTTCTTATGCAATCCAGGGCCTTAAACAAGCTAGGCAAGTGCTCTACCACTGAGCTACAGCTTTCCTGTAAAGAAATTCTTCAGTTTGCTGTTAGGATATTCAGGGGCACAGCTAGTACAGGAAGAACAGGGAGTGTCTGATTTTCTCCTTGTGATTTCGGACTCATTATATTGGTTTACTTGCAGATTCTAATGCTGACCATATATTTTTAACGTTATTATAACATCAGGGATTGCAGTTAGCATCTTTAGTGATGCTGAAATGATTCAACCTCTGACTAGTAGGAGCCTCTTCAGGACACCATGCGCAGCCATGGGTCCTCTGGATGCATTGTGCTTTCTTGCTACCTAGTGTGACACAGTATTCTGAATTCATCTTGTACTTTTCCTATTCTAGATCTGTAGCACTGCACGTCCCAGATGGCTTCCAGTCTCCAAGGGTTGGAACCTGGGTATGAGACAGGCTGCATGAGTCTTTAAAGATATCTCATCATCTTTCCCCCAACTGTCACCTCATCCTGTTACTTCTGTTGTGAGCAACTGCCCCTCCACCCACCCGGGTCTCAGACAGAAATCTTCAGGGTCCTCTTTCACCCCTTTTCCTCCCTCACAGCCTGTGTGCTCCGGTTCTTCACACTTCTGCTGCCAGGGCCTGGCCTCTGTGTTCCCTCACCTGGAATGTTCTGATGAAGAATTAAGACTTTATTTTAGACCCTGGAAATGGGCTGCACACAGAACACAAACTGAGTGCAGATTAATATGCAGAGGACTTATGTAGCAATTGATTAACCTCCCATTGTAGGGTTTTTCCTGTAGACTCAAAAGTAAGTTTGTGTTTGCAGATGCCCTGTTGACAAGGGTCTTTTTTCCCCTAAGGAAATATACTCATGTGTAACTGATTTTTTTTTTCCCAGAGAATACGGAAGCAAAAAAGGCAATAAATCAAGTGAGTTTTTATGATCCCTATAAGCAAAAACATACTTCAGTTATGATGGATTGTGTTAGCTAGTAAATTAGATTGCACGAAGGCTGAGTACTAATGCTGATATTTACAGTGCTTAAATATATTGTCTGCCTCCTCTAAATGCAGCTTATTCATTGGCTTTATGTTATGAGGGAAATACCAGAATAATGAGCTGGTGTTTTTCCCCCTCTGTCTTCATAGTTTAATATCATGCAACTGTTTATTAATAAGCTGTGAACCCCAAAGGATTTTTCTAATCCTATTCTAATATCAGACTAAATTTAATAAGATTCATTCTTCTCCCTACTGCATATGCCTCTTTCATTCATTTATTCAACTAATATTTATTGAGGACCCCCTATAGTGACAGCACTGGGTTAGGCTTTGGGAATACAGTATTGAAATAAGATGAGCTTGGTCTGCCTGTGAATGGGGACAGACCAAAAGGGAAAAGCAAGAACAAAGGCACCGAGCCAAGAACGTGACCAGGCATTTAAGGGCATAGACTGTTTCTCTAATTTAATGATTTGCAGAGAGATCAGAGTTTAAAATATTTGAAAAAAATCGGTGTACGTGGAGAGCAAGGATTATCTCCTGGGGTGTTAAGGAGAAATGTCTTGTGGTTTCCTCATTTTGCCAAACTCTCTTTGCATTGTGGAAATTTGACAGTGGTTTCCTCCATTCCTTTGAAGCAAACATAACTTTGTTTAAGTTCCCAGAAGTAGGCAAGTGACTGGTTACAGGACAATGTGTCTTGCTGACAGTGAGATCAAAGATGGGGGAGAAAATCTTCAGAGAGCAAGGGAGCCTGGAGGCGACTCTTCAGGCAGAGGCCTGACCTGGCTTCTCACACTTGAAAGGATGTCCGATTTCAAAGGGCCAGTGCCAGAGGAAGGGACAGCACACAAATGTGAAACCTGTGAACAGGGAGCATAGTGGAAATGCAGCTTCTGAGGGCCTGAGAGGGTTGGGAGTGGATGGAGAAATGCCGCTGCAGTGCTCTTTAATCACAGACTTTCTCATGAAAATTATTTCCTGTCACAAGTAGGAGCATTTACTGGTTTTTGTTAGCCTTTGCACCCCCTTCCCTCTCTCCCTCCTTCTGTTCTTTTCCACTCTTCTCATACCTGGATGTGGCAGTGGTTCATCCTGTCAGCTTTTTGCACTGGCTTAGAACCATCTTCTAGGCTGTGCTATAACTTATGCTGGCTTGGATCTTTAAATATCTTCATACAAACTTAAAATGACAACAGCACATTGTCCAGAAAATGTGAGATCAACCTTGTGTGATTATCTGCCTATTCATTCATTCCTCATCCATCTATCCATCAATCTATCCATGCACATGCTCAACCCTCTCACACACCCACCCACGCAGCCACCCACCCATCCTTTACCCACCCACCTGTCATGTTTATATTAAGTACAAGACCACCATTTATTTTGCTTGATTGCTTCTCAGCATTCTCACTAATAGAATGACAACAAGTCTAGATTCTATGGCTGAGAAACTAAGAAAAATAATAACTGGAAAGGCGTGCAGCATATTTTCAAAAGCAAAGAACACATGCCCTACTAATTATTATGCTATTTCCTCTTTTCATATTATTTCTACAAAAGCCATGATTTTCATTATGGGGTTAGGATTTGGCAGAAGAGGAGGTAGAGGTGAATAAATCATCTACATTTAGAATGAAGATTTCTTATTTTCCCTTGAACTCAAGATGTCTGTTAAAAAATCAAAGTGGTCTTTTTTTTTTTTTTTTTTTTTTTTGGTTTTTCTCCTGTCCTGGGAATTGAACTCACGACCTTGTGTTTGCCAGGTAGGCGCTGCGCCACTGAGCTAAATCCCCAGCCCCACTAAATATATATCTGTAAAAATATCTCAATAATTTAGGCCAAAATGACCTGTAGCCCCCATGATTTAGGTCAAAAACATATCGATAGCCTCCAAAACTGTTTTTTTTCTTTCTTTCCTTCTTTCCTCATTTCTTTGTTTTTTTTTCCATCTTTCTTTTTCACTCTTTTTGTTTTCCCTTTTTTTCTCTCCCTTGTTTCTTTCTCTTTCTTTGTTTTTCTTTTTTTTTTTTCTGTTATACTGAGAGCACTTAACAAAAGATCTACTTGCTTGGCAAACTTTTAAATATAACAAATAGCATTGCTAATT
>NW_004955442.1:11625877-11725985 GCF_000276665.1 Chinchilla lanigera | reverse complement strand
TTTTGGTTTTTCTCCGGTACCGGGAACCGAACTCACGACCTTGCGCTTGCCAGGCAGGCGCTTTGCCGCTGAGCTAAATCCCCAGCCCCGCAAAGTGGTCTTTATAAAGGAGATCCAAAACCCAGGTTGGCAACTCAGACTTCGGCACTAAACAGTTACAAAAATGAATGAGATATGAAAGCATTGCAGGGATGCCTGGCCTCTTCCAGAGGAACAGGAGGGGTGATTTATTGAGAGAAGACCTGATCAAATGTTCTTTTATATATTGTTTGGTTTACTTTAGTATTCTGTTTACTATGTCTCCCTCTTTGCATTGTATTTTTAAGTGAAAGTGAGAAATAGTCAAAGTTCACTTTTGCATTTAGGGAGGAGAGTAGATATTTAAATGGCTTCTGTGTAAATAGAGACATTTTTGACACACAAGGTTATCCAAACTGAGCATCTCCTTGCTTTATGTATTATGTTTCTTCTTTCTTCTTTCTACTTTGTTTTACTTTTAGAAGCTGAAACAGGGCCTCAGCCATCTGCTTATCTATTTCAGCCAAATTCACCATTCAGATAATGTACATTTCACAACTTAAGCCCACTTAGAGATCACTTTTCACCACTTAAAGAGCATTTAGCCATGATTCCAGGAATAGAAAATGTATCCTGAGACCCATAATGATGTGATGAGAGAATAAAGACCATTTGTTATGCAGCAAGTATAAAATTATAACAGCTTCCCCCTGTGTTTACAGATGAAGGACATTTAGGCTTCCAAAGGGGGGAGGATCTTCCTAATTTTTGACATAAGTGATTGGATGCTGTCCTTTCCCACTCTATTTGTTGTCTTGGAAACAGATATAGGGCACAATATTTTTTTTTTAAATAGATAGCTGGCATCACTTGGACCTAAAATTAAGATCAGATTTTTTTTTCATATAGCAAGAATAGGAGAGTATCTTGTTTACTAATTGAGAGGGATAAGCTTTTTGTACAATGGACTAAATATTGATTCTCCTTTTCGTCTCTGTTTAGCCACAGTTTGGCAAAGAAGATTAGCCCCATTTTTTCACGTGTGAAGTGGGGATAATGTTTAATCGTTTGATCAATCTTATGTGTCTATATCTGGTTGTCTGAGTAACCGATTTGAGGATAACAATATGTAATACAACAACCATTGCTAATTTGCTATCACCTTGTTTGAAAATCTGCATTGTTTTTATTGATTTTGTGTTGTTTTATTTATGTCTTTCTGTTTGTTAATTTGTTTTTGTTCCTTTTTCTTCAAAACAAAATTTTTAAAAATGGCAGCTATCTCCTGTTAAGTGAGAATTAAGTGGAGTAATAGATACAAAACCCTCAGGGTCATGCCCAGCACGTGGTAAAAGCTCCGTAAGGCTTAGCTGTTGTCTGTCCGCTTACCCCTTTGCAAAACGTCCCTCAGACTTAGCATCACATGACCCTTTGACACTTGCCCTGTGCTTTGCTTATGGCATCAACAACAGAACCCCTCCATGTGGTTATGTTGCCGGGCAACAGAGTGAGTACCACAGTGAGCCAGCATTTGGCTGCAAGTAAATTAATCCTCTTCTAAGCTGAAGACAAAGAGTGTGTGTATGGGAAGATTCAGAGCTCTCCCAGGGCTCAATCACAGAACCCATGGGGAAGATATTCAATCAGGTCTAGTACTCACTAGAATTGAATCTAGAAAGAGGAGGAAAGGGTATAAGAGTGGAGCTTACACTCTGTATTTTTAGGGGCATTTTTCCTGTCTGCTATCATCATTTCCCTGTCAGTAGAGATTTTGTGTTTCATCTTTGTGATACTGGAGATTGAATCTAGGACCTTCACACTAAATTATATGCCCTTTGGGGCTGGGGATTTAGCTCAGCGGCAAAGCACTTGCCTGGCAAGCACAAGGTCATGAGTTTGATTCCTGGTACCGGAAGAAAAACAAAAATAACAAAAAAAAAAACCCTAAGTTATATGCCCAGCTCCTTTGTACTTTTTAAAAATTTTTTTGAGAAATGGTCTTGCTAAGTTACCCAGATTGGATTTGTGAAGTTGTAATCCTCCTAACTCAGCTTGCCAGAGTGCTAGGGTTACAGGCATGTATCACAATACCTGGCTTGTTGGCAGGTGTTTTTCTCTGCACATCAGCATGTAAAGAAGTGTGGCTGTCCAGAACCTCAGAACCTCACTGGTCTATACCCCTACACCCTCACAGCTGCACAAAATCAAATCTTGTTGGCCTTGCTCTTTCCAGGAGGTAGTGACCTTGGTCCAGCCCAATGACCTAAAGGTGCAGTTTCATGGTTACTAATCTACTTGGCAGCATATATAAGGACAGGATCTGTGAAGAGGGCTTTTCCAAGGGCAGTCACCCATTCTGACCCATGGGTTATTGCATTCAGAAACCAGACCAGTGAATTGTTTTTCTTCATAATTAGACTACATTGAGGTTATTCTTCATAGCATCAGAATGGGTGTAAGTGACCACACACCAAGTTTCAAGTCTCAAAGAAGAAATTTCTGAAAATATATAATTGTCATTACATATCTATGCTATATAAGCAATAGAGATGCAAACAGTATGTGTATATATACATATATATGTATATATATATATATAATATATATATTTGTGTGTGTGTTATTGTAAAAGAAGAAAACTTTCCTTTCTCTACTCTCACACTTGACCTAACCTAGAATGTGTCTCTGAACAAATACATAGAATTCTTTTCACACCAACAGCCAATTCTGCAGCAGCCAATTCTGCACCACCAGCATATTCCATAGTTCATTTCAGTTCTGACACTGTTCACCTGGAGTTGGAGTCACACCCCTCAGCTTGAAGCCTCCATCCCTCAGGATGGTCTCACTTCAGACACCAGTTGTGACCCTCATTCTACAGCCTGTGCCTTGGACCCACCAGCTTTAAGTTGAGGCTCCTGAATCTCCTCGTTGGGTTTAATCAGTTTTCTAGGGGCTCTCGGAATTCAGAGGACACTTCTGCTTACCCACTGTGAAAAGGGTCAGGACAAAGTTTGAGATACACACAGGTGAAGAAATGCAGAGGGCCAGATGTTGGTGGGGAAGAGGGCTTCCTTACTTCCCTGCTGTGATCCCCCCATACACTTGCACATGTTCAGCTACCTGGTGGCTCCTTGAACTCTGTCCTTCTGGGCTTTTATGGGGATTTATTGCATAGACCTGGTTTACTACGTTGTTGACCATGGGTGATCAACACAGTCATCAGCCCCTGTCATGGCATAAAGTAGATGTAGGATCACTCTTTTAATCATACAATCACAAAGTTGATTCCCATAGCAACCAGCCCCCTACCCTGCTGCTCTCCAGGAACTTCCTGCCATCAGTCATCTCCTTAGTATAGAGCAAGATATTTGCCACCTTGGGGATTTCAAGAGTTTTGGGAGTTATGTGCTAAGAATCGGGCAAAGACCAAATATATCTTTATTTTGCATCACTGTATCATGCCCGTATAGTCTTACCTCAATACACGTGTAAGTCCCTTTACCTGTCAACCTATGACCAGATTTATTTGTAGAAAGTGTCTTACATGACTCTGAGAGCTGGCATATTTGAAATTTATAGGGCAGGTAAGCTGGCTGGAAACTGAGGTAGTTTGAAATCCATCTTTACTGTTAGGACTCTCAACTGATTGGATGAGGACTCTCACATTTCTGAAGGTCTTTCTGTTCATTGATGGTCAACCGACTAATGACGTTTATGAGGCTTATGCAACACATTCGCCTCCACAACAGCTGGAGTTGTAATTTCTCAAACAACTGAGCATCATGGCCTAGGCAAGTTCATGCTGAACACCAGGCATCAGAGCCTTTTATATGTTCTCCATGCACTTGCTCTCTTTGGGTTAGCAGGTGGGAGGAAGAACTGTCCAGGCAGAGGCTGCTATGCCCACCCTGTGAAATGCCAACTTGCTGAGACTGAGGTTCAGCTGCAGCTCCCTGGCCAGGCCACCTTCTCACTGGGAGGGCAACAAGGGGACGGGGAGATCAATATGGGCTCATCAGTACTTAATTTTGGTTTTCTAGTCTGCAGCATGTCAGAAAGGGAAATGGCAGACACATTGCTTGTCCAAAGCATTAGCTCTCATTAGTCTGTTCTTCCCCTGAGATCCTTATTTTCCTCCCTGTATCCTCCTCACTGACCACATTGTGCCCTCTGACAATCACCCAAACCCCACCCTGAGGCCACCCCATAAGAAACCCTCAAGATTGTTTTGCTTTCACCAGTGAGCCCCCATTTATTTTATTTTCAAGTATTTGTGCTCATTACAAAGCCATTAGCATGTGAGAAGGGTCTTGTCTCCAGGGCAACCAAAGAGAGTATGGAGTGTACTTTTCTCTGTAGTGGAGGTCTCCTTCTCTCTTGTGTGGACTCCAACTGTGTCTTTGATTCCTTCCATTTATGTAGTCACTGAGATGTAGACACCTGCCAACAACCTTCTTCTTAACTTGTCTGGCTTATAGAGCTCACTGGTTAAGAGCTCCTCTGCAGCATCCACTGATGTATTGCTTTCGGTTTTTGTAAACATAACACATAAATATTTCCAAGAAGATGTAACCACATGTTTATATTTTTACAAACCCTCTGACCACTAAGCCTCAGTTTTTTTATCTCTTTATTACACACCCTAATGTATTCTCTACTGTAGCACAGTACATTTCCTTTTTGATCAATACTCCCCGCCAATAATCAGTGATGATATCCTCGCTATGTGATCATTTCTACCCTGGATGTCATAGAGCTTATTTTTGGATTATGAAAAGAGATGGAACACATGACCTACACATTCTTTAAAAACCTTAATCTCCAGGCCTACCCCCTCTATAACTCTCTGCCATGGATATAATTTTAGCTAGAGTGGATCTCCATAAATGAAGACATTCGGAGCATTCCAAATACAAACGTGTGTAAAGTGTCTACCTGCAATTTTCCCCAGCCTTCTTTCTTTCTCCAGAAAATTACTTAAAATTTGTAAATCAGTTTATTAAATTTATCTTTGGTGGTAAATTTGATGAAGTGGAACTCTGAGTGGACAATTTAATAAGCAAATCCACTGCTATATTTTCTTTTCTCTCAGATAAAATGCTTGCAATTCTTAGCAGGGCTTTTCTGCAGATGTCTTTGAATAACAGACTCCTAGATTTTACTCTCTGTCATTTCCAAACCTGGCACTGTATTTGAAGCACACACATAAACACACATAGAAATATCGCTGGACCCAAGATATGGGGGAATCTGAATGAGCAGGTCTGCAGTAGCGCCTTGTTATCTGTAATTTAAAATAAAAATAAAAACCTGCTTGCATAGTTCTCATGGATACCCAGCCAGCTTTGGAACCACTACCTCAGATCTGTCCCTTGGCTCTGGGGTTTGAATATGGTTTCAATGTTGTTGAGCTTGCCTTTTAACATGGGTAGTCTGTCTTCTTCTCTGGCTTGCACTGTGGCCATAGATCATTTCAAAGCTCCCGACCCTAATCCTGTTTTCACCCTCTCCCCTCTCTGCTTCATCCTTAAAGCCACATGCCTCACTTCTGTATGGTCTGGTTGAGAATGCTCGGAATCTTTCAGAGGTTTTTGAAAAACTTCAGAAACAAATCTACACACCCTCAAACTGGCTTTCCAGAACTTCCAAACATTTGTTGATCCTCATCTTGGGAAGGTGATTTGATGTGGTGATAGACGTGGCTTTGAATTCTGGCCCTTCCTCTGTAGACCCATGATGTTATAAGCAGTGCCATCATACACAGTGCTTGTCACAGCTGTGTGGGAGGGAGCTCCCTGTTTGTGGATGAGAATGCTGAAGCTCAGTTAGTTGAAAGAATTTACTTAAAACCGTAAGAATGGCTGGTGAATGGATTATAACCCAGGTTACATCCAAGTCCTAGGGTTTTTCCTAGAAGGATGTGCTCCAAGTCAACAGATTTGTAGTCCAGATGATTTGGAAGGTTTGCAAAGCATGAGATATAGGGCCTACTTCCTCAATTTTTATTTGTTTGGTTAGTTGGTGTGCATGTGCGTGTGTGTATGTATGTGTGTGATATTTGGGATTGAAGCCAGGGCCTTTGCACTGAGCTACATCCACAGCCCTTTTTTTATTTTGAGACAGTTTCACAAGTCACTACATTGCCCAGGCTGGGGTTGAATTTGCAGTCCTCCTGCCTCAGCCTCTCAGAGTGCTGCAATGACAGATGTGTGTCAGCACACCCAGATTCTACCTCCTTGCTTTAATGTTAGTACTAGGGAGCCAAGTTTAGATGTGATGGTTGAGAGGGTTCACAGAAAGCATTCATAAAAATCATTCCAACTTTTAAGAATGCAGATCATTGACTGCTATTGAAAATTTTAGCCATTAGGCGGGAAAGGAGCTTTTATTTAATTCTAGCCTTGCTAAATTAGATGCTACTGAGAGACAGAACTATCCACAATGAGATAATTTTTTAGTACTTTTTTATATACACAATATATATCATAACTGATACTATCTTAATGTACTAAATAGAATGTAAATAGAATATATGATTTTAGATAGCAGCAATTCATCATGTCCAAATTTAGGTCCACTGGATAGGCAACCAGAAAGAGCAGGTAAGCATCCAGAAATACATGTACATTTGGACAGAAATAGCCACGGGTGCATGATACCCAGCCTTGGCCTTTGCCCAAGTGGCACTGTGGTGTCAAGGATGCAGGCTGAAGCTGACCATATGGCTCTCCGAACCCCTCGCTTGCTCTGCTGTCCACTCAGAGGTGAAAACATGGTCTTCTCTTTAGCTACAGGAGAAGGTCATTGCCTTAGTTCCACAGGCTGCGTTTCACCCTTGACTCCCCATCACACTGCATTATGAAACAGAGCATCAGTCTATGGTCCCTGGACAGAGGGGAAGTGGGGAGGGTGGTGCCTGAACTATCAACATGGCATAATTTAAATGTCAGACTTTGCGATTTACAAGTGATCTGAGATTCATGGGAAATGCAATGGAAAAGTCATTCTCTACCCCGTCTCCCTCATGTTATAAAATTGAGTATGTCATAAATTTTATACATTGCTAAGTTCAGGGTGCCTCTGTAAGGAGACATTAAAAATAGAACTCTGTACATCTTTGATTCTTGGCTAGAGAGCATCCAGGCCAAAAGTGTACACAGAGAAGTTAAGCAGCCTTTTCATCCTGCTTTTTCATTCTGAGGCTCTGCTCTTTAAAGTCAATCGCTTTTTCAAAGACAACCGGTGTCTGATACAGCTTCATTTTGTTAGCAGCAAGAGTGGACAGAGGTTACAAAACTGAGAATACAGGAGAATGCCTGGATAGGAATCGGAAGTTTCATTGAAAATAGGACAGAAATAAATCACGAATAGTGCCTGTATTACCTTGTGATGTGATGAGAATATTACATGGCTTAATGTTAGGTACAATATTAAAGCTATTTTGATGAAATATGTTGGGAGAGATACATTTCCTGTTTCATCAGAAGTTTTGCTTTTCCCTGAAGCTACGGCCTCAGCCTCCCTGGAGAAATCTTTCTCCATAGAAAGATTGTCTACAAAGGGTGGGCTGCTGAAGGCTAAATCCATTAAGACCAACCAAAGGAAGGCTTCTTGCTTGCTTCAAAAGCTCATTACCTGGAGCAAAATGACCGCTTTAGGATTAAGAAATTGACAGTTAGTGTTTAATTATACCAGCTTGCTGAAAATGTAAATTTTCCAAGGCTTTCCAGGCACTTAACACCGGCATATGTGCATTTATTATTCTATCAATTGAAAAAAAAAATTGATGAAGGTGAGTGCCAATAATTTGCAGCTATCCACGTAACCTTTGTAGGCATTGGTCTTTTGTGTTCCTTTTATAGGGGAAAACATTGTCTATCGATATTGCCAAGATTTCTTCCATTTTCTTTTATTCACATAGTTCTCTCTAATTACTTGCAATCTTCCTGATTTTGGGCTGTTCATGAAATTTTTTTCTCCATTAATAGTTTCATTAAAGAAACAATGTTCTACATGGGCGAAGGACTGTTTTTCTCCTGGCTCTGCTTCCCCTCTGGGTCTGGGTGCTTACAGGGCTCCCTTGTGGTCTAGTCCTGCCTCATAGGCAGCTTGCAGTGGGTGTCTTCAGCAACCTGAAGCCTGACCTTGTCCCTGGAGGGTGGGGCAGTTTTTCTTCTACTTATTCCCTTATTGCCTGACACAAAGCAGGCACTGACTAAACACTTGAGAGGGAAGAAGGGTTCGGGGAGGAGGAGAAGGAGGGAAGGAGAGGCCGGAAAAGAGCAAGGGAGGAAGGGAAGAACTGTCCTACAACTTCAAGAAAGTTGGGCCCTGCCATTTTCTGTGCAGGTCAGCATTGTATCTTTTAAAAAGAAAGAAATAAGATCTTGGGGGGCTGTTTTTATCTACAGGGGCCTTTAGAAACTCCTCTCTGGAATTTTAAGACCATATACACTCTCTTGAAATTTAATTATTTCAGGAAGCTGTAGAAAAATTCAGAGCAATAATGAGGCTACAGTTATCCTCGTACATTAAATAGTTAAGAAACAGATCTATTTTCATAATTCAAATTCAGTGCAAGGCTTTCAATTTTTTTGTCTTTTTAAATACTATCAGATTGTTTTAATAAAATTTCCCTTTTATGGAAATATGATTTGACTAATGATAGTAAAATACCTTATATCACTAAACTCAGAAACCATCTGTTGTTCAAAGAGGTGCTGTCATTAATGCAGGGGATTTGAATAAATAATCTATTTCTAGATTCCCCTAGGAATCCAAATCCATCAGAAAAACAATTTCAAGTAAGATATGGTATGGTATGGGAGTTAAAAGTTAGTGTTGTTATTGGTTTTTGGTAGTAAGACTTTAAAATTTTTCCAGTAAATGCATGTATTATTCACAAACATCAGAATACCATCCTTTTGCAAACACAGCTCAATATAGTTCATCAAATTTGAACATTTATAAAGACAAGAATAGACCAAAATTTTATTAGATTTTTTTTTTCCTTTTTTGTTTTTTTCCAGTACCGGGAATTGAACTCACAACCTCGTGCTTGCCAGGCAGGCGCTGTGCCGCTGAGCTAAATCCCCAGTCCCCTAGGCCAAAATTCTACAGTTTTCAGCAATACCAAAATACCCCATAACAATAAAGTCCGGTAAGATGTCACTCTTCTTTCAGATTAACTATATTCAAATAAATCAACACAGATTTGTACAGCCAACCCAAAGAGGCAGCTGGCTTTGGAGAAGCAAATTTATGGACACTTCTGGTCATAAATTATACTGTGCAGTCTTGACCTCTTATTAGGCACTGTAGTTCACTGTAGTTCAGGCAAATGCACTGTTTGCAACCTATTTCTCCTAAGAAGTTTGATCCTAGGTAATAAAATAACATCATGAAAGAATGGCTGTCATCAAGAAATCAACTGCTACCAAATGCTGGAGAGGCTGTGGGGAAAAAGGAATGCTTCTCCATTGGTGGGAGTACAGACTGGTACAACCACTGTGGAAATCAGTTGGAGATTCCTCAAAAAACTAGGATTAGAGGTCCTGTTTGACCAGCTATTCCCCTTTTGGGTATTTTCGCAGAAGAAATGAAAACATCACAACATAATGATATATGTGCACCCATGTTTATTAGCAGCACAAAACCTTGGAAAGAACCCAAATGTCCATCAACTAAGGAATGGATAAAAAAAGTGTGGTATTTTTATACAATGGTGTATTACTCAGCTATAAAGAAAGATAAACTCAAGGCTTTTATAGTTAAATGGATGCAACTAGAGACCATACTCATAAGTGAAATAAATCAGACTCACATGTGTAAACATCATATTATTTCCCTCGTGTAAGAAACTGAAAGCATAAATAAAGACTGGAGGTCTTTAGAACAAGAGTTACAATAGATATTGTGAAAGGGAAAGAAACAGCTAAGGAAGAAAGAACAACTAGGATGGGGGAAAAGAGAAAAGAAGGAAGGGAAAAAAGGTGTGTATATATACAGAAGATAGCTAAGATAATTGTGCTACTAATTTCTATTAGTTCATAGAAAGTAACTGTTAGTGCTTATATTGTTTGATCCATTTTGCATGCCTGTACCTGGTAATCTGAGCAACTACTCTGAAGACGACAATATGCAATATAATAACCATTGTTAAATTCCTATCATCTTGTTTTGAAATTCTGTATCATTTTTATTATCCCTTTAAAATTAAATAACATAGTGAAACAATGCACACACACACAAAGTATTTTCCCTAACTTCTTTACAAAGTATCATCTGATAGTGGGCATATAATTTAATACTTTTACTGCATTGCTCAAAACAAAGCGCACTATCAAATTGAATTATTTGTCAGATTTTTATTTGGTTCCTTTGGTTTTGATTACATAGCATTTTCTATATCCTCCTTTCTAAATTGGAAAAGATCACCCATTTTTGGGGAGTGTGCTGAAAAGAAATGTAACCTTGACATGCAAGGCACAGGAAGGAGCTTTTATGAGATAGAATTTATTTAAATAAAAAGAAACTAATTTTTTGATAAATAAACCAAAATGCATGCCATTTGATGTAGTGGGAAAATTGATATACCTTAAAACCTACTAGCACATTTTAAGTGCATGATCCAATATTGTTGACTGTAGGCCCTGCTGGACTGGAGGTCTTTAGAACAAACCCGTTGTGCCTGGTTGTGATTTTATACCAACTGAATGATTAAACTCTATCTTCCCCTCCCTCTGGCCCATGGTAACCATTTTATTCTCTTCTTCTATGAGATTCACTATCATAGATACCTGATGTAAATATAATCACACAGTATTTTTTCTTCTGAGACTGACTGATTTCATTGACGTGACGTCCTGCTGGCTCATCCATGTTGCTGCATATTGCAAGATTGCCTTTTTTAAATGATTGACCAATATTCTACAGTCTATAGTACACTGTATTTCCTTTTGCTGCTCTTTCTGCCCATGGACACATTGGTGTCCTCCATACCTTGGCTGTTGTGAATAACACCTCAGAATATGTGGGGACATGGTCATGACGTCATTTCTTTTGGATGTGTATCCAGAATTAGGATTGTTGGCTCATATGGGACTTTTAGTTTTAGTTTTAGTTTTAATTTATGAGGAATCTCCACATGGTTTTCCAGAGGGGCTGCACCACCACTCTGCATTTCCACTAGCAGTGAGCAAGGGCTCCAGGTTCTCCCCATCCTCATCAACACTTATCTGTTTTGTTAACAGCCATTCTCACTGGTGTGATGAAGTACTCACTGTGGTTTGATTCGTATTTTCCTCATTATTAGTGATCTGATTTGTATTATACAGTTAAATTTGTCAGGAGGGTAGATTTCATCATATGTGTCTTCAGAAAGAGAGAGAGAGAGAGAGAGAGAGAGAGAGAGAGACCCAGACACAGACAGACAAAAGAACACAGGAAACTTGGGAGGTAAAACATGCCCATTACCTTGATCATGATGACTGTTTCCTGGCATATGTGTATTCCAAAGTTATCACATTGTATCGATTAAATATGTGCAGTCTTTTTTTTCACATCAGTTATGCCTGAATAAAGCTATAAAAATCTGTTGTATTCCCCAGTGAAAGGCTGGCATATTCAGGGAGACTTCTTAGTCAGGTATTGTGCTTTGTCACACTGAGTCAGAAGTTGCCCTTAATTTAATCCTTTGCTTTAATTCTCAGAATTAGTGACAAATCCTAATGTCTAGGTGAGAGTTGGTTCCAGGTTGATAACTGAGTCCTCATCCCTGATATCATCTACTTCCCAGGAGTCTAGGGCTGAACTGGGCAACTCACACATGCAGATTTAAGGAAAACCATCCTCAGAGAGCAGACGGAATCCAGTGTGGTGTCTGTGTTGGTCCTGAGCCCGAGACACTGTAAGCACCACTCCCTCTTTGGCCCTTTATCACGCCAGTTAGAATGGCTGTTATTAAAGCAGATAAGTGTTGGTGAGGATGGGCAGAAACTACAGCTCTTGCTCACTGCTGGTAGATGCAGAGTGGTGCAGCCTCTCTGGAAAACCGTCTGGAGATTCCTCATAAGATGAAAAATAAAACTCCCACACTGGTCCTGAGCCCGAGACCCTGGAAGCACCACTTCTTCCTTGTGAACATTCAGTCCAGCGCTGCACAGCATTTGGGAGCTGAGAGACTGGGAGGTTACTATGAGTATCATCATGGTTTTCTTTTCTTGTGCTTGCTAACAAACACAGGAAAAATGAATACTAGGCCTCGCCATTTAGCCCAAAATATGTACACATATCCTGTGGAATTGGCACAAACAATCTTCCATGTTTGTTCTTAAATATTATAACCTTCAGTGTAGGAACTCAAATGATAAGATATTTGAAGTCCACAAACACATTAAATGTTGTTGCTGCTGAAAAATTTTAAGAATGCATATGCTTCCAAGATCCTTATTTTATTGCAAATCTATAAATGTTCCAGTCTTTTGTATTATTTGTTCCTCCCAACAAATTATTTTTAAATTGCTGAAGTATTTTGAAGTAGAACCTTAAAAGGTACCTTAAGAATTTATTATTCCTCTTTCAATTATAAATGATAGAACTTGAATTCAGCAATGTTAAACAAAATAGAAATTAGTATTGGATATGGGGGGATATCACATTATGAGACAAAGGCTTCAGGCTCAGTTGGATCCAGGAGCTCAGTCAATGTAATAGGGACTCTCTTTCCCCCTGTCCCTCCTGCTCCTCTTTCTCTTCTCCTTCCTTTTCATAACTTTCCCCTCTTTTCTTGCACAGTTGCATAGACTTTATGAGGTATGTTTACTCATGATAGTTTAGCAATTCCTCTGTGCATATTTCATTGCCTCTATGGCCCTGTGGGTATATTCTCTAGAAAAGGAGACAGCCTAACTTCAGCTGTGGGCATCCCCAAACCAATCATGGTATAATCTGGTTGGTTGGTTTTGTATCTGTTATGATTTATAGCTACATGTATCCCCAGAGCCTCATGTGCTCATAGGCAGGGCTTTAGGAAAACGACTGAATTGTGGGGTCACTAAGGCAACTTGCAGTTAGGGAGCGGGGTCTAGTTGGAAGAAGTGGGTCACTGGGGTGTGACCTAGAGGGGTACATATCCCTTCCCTGATCCTCACTTCTGCTTCCTGGATGCCAGGGTCTAAGCAACTTTCCTCCACTACGGCCCTCTGCCATGCTGTCTCTGCCCTGAAGCTGGCTAACCATGGACTGTAACCATGAGCCAAAATAAACCTCTTTTAAATTGTGGGTGTCTGGCAATGCGTCACCGTGATAAGAAAATAACTAAGACAGTGTCATACTCTGCTTCTGCTGGAGCATGGGGGTCTTATTAAAGTACAAACAGTGACACTTGGTAAAGAGAGTAAGAAAGACTTTATTCAGAGGGAGCATGGTGACGGGTATTGCACCATACAGTGAGGAGAGACACTGGGCTCAGCTCCCACAAAACAAGGACAAGTGGGACTTCGTAGCCATGGAAGGGTGGGGATCTGCGGATGGAAAATTACTGAGAGGAAGCTTCAGGGGTGAAGAGGCTTCTAGCTATATTGTCCTAACATGAGTTTTGCTAAAATTGGGTGGTGGAGAGGTGAACACAGAGTCCCATAAGTCAGGCCTCATTGGTACGAGGATTGGAAGAGTTTGATCAAGAAGACAGCCAGTGGGGGCTGGGGATTTAGCTCAGTGGCAAAGTGCCTGCCTGGGAAGGGCAAAGTTTTGGTTGTGTTGCCCCGTCCCGGAGAAAAAAAAAAAAAAAAAAAAAAAAAAAAAGAAATAAAAAACCAAAAAGAAGACAGCCAGTATAACAAGCTGACAAGGGCATTTGCAGGAGAGCAGCAGGGACTCTGTTACTGGAGAAGGTAAAGGAGCAGCCAGGTGGACAACAAGGACTGTCCCTGCACCTGATGTTCCTGTTTACAGATCCAGAGACTAAGAGTCCAGGAAGTGATGATGCACCTTGTCCAAGCCACTCAGATAATATATACTGAGGTGAAATCAGCTAGAAGGTTGCAGTTAAAATGGGAACTTGCCAACATCAATACTGATGCGGATGCTTTGGTTGGCTTTGAGGAATAAGATAACCAAATTCCCAGCCAGTTTTCTGAGGAGGTACAATGTAAATAGGAAAGTGTTCCCTCATTCATTCATTTAGTAATTATCGAACATTCTCAGCAAGCTGGGAGCTAGGCATTGGAGATACACAGAGAACAAAGCAGAGGAGAATATCTACCCTCCTGAGTCTCACATCTGTGTACACTGCCCAAATAATTTGTTGTTTTAGAAAATATAATGTAAGAGAACATACTCTTTTGCTTCAAATGATGGAAACTACTTTGCCGTTTCTGAAACGTGAGAAGTTCACGATATTTGGACAATCAAATCATGTCACACACACACAACTTACTTAGGACATAATTTCAATCCAATTTACTCAACATGGAGTTGAATAATCTAGTCTTATCTGAAAATATTCAAAATGATTAAATCATAGTCCTGGAAGGAACGTGGGGAATTTCTAATTTGTCCCTCTGTGTTATGCACAAAATGATTACAGTTGTCTCAGACAAAGGTGGACACTCATAACCGCTGCTTTTTCTGTACGTGCAGGTTGCCAGACCCTGTGCTGCGCTGTCACCCATGTTATCTCATTTAACATCCATGATAACCTCACAGGCTCAGCACTTCTGTCACCCACTTATCTCATTTAACATCCATGATAACCTCACAGGCTCAGCACCCCTTGCTGTCATCCCCCTTTCACAGATGCAGAAACAGAGGCTTACATTCTGTGCAGTTCTGACTGTGAGAGAGACATCTCTAAAAACCTTCTCTTTGTGCTGTGGAGGAAGACAAGTTTTTCTTCCCTACCTCACTGATTCCAACACAGAGCCCACGCAGAGAGGCAGGCAGGTGGACGAGCTGCTTGTCCAGCTCCTTGTCCTGATGAAATTGGAAAGATAGGGCCACATAAAGGGTTCTTGGTGAAATACTGAAAAGTAAAACCAGAAGACTAAAACCAGGGAAGGAAAGAATTGATATGTTGATGGGTGAACCATGAAGTTCCAACTGAGAGCAGGAGATAAAAGCTGACAATAGAACGACAAATTTGCCAGAACCCAGGGACCATCATCTTCAGAGAGTGGCAGTCACTACCTAGTTTCCTCAAGAGTGAAGACTGCTGGTGAAGCACTCAGTGAATTTAGCTTTATTTACAAACTATGAGTCCAGGTTGGTGATTCACTGTGGTGTTCTTTATCGGGAAACACAAAACAGGGGTGACTGCTTTAAATACCTTTCAGGGATGAAAGCTTTAGACATTGAAGACAGTCTCTTGCAACATGGCGCACGTCTGTCACTGCCACTGTTTTCTGCTGGCTTTTCAGTGGTGCCAGATGCCACAGTGTTGCAGTTGACATGGCAACTTGGTCAGGTACGCGCTTGCATATACAGCATTTATTGCTTTAGGTGTTAAACAACAAATCACATCTCTAAAAGGTCAACGTGGTTTATCCTAACGATATGAGCTTTTGAGACAATGCTTTCTTAGGGAAAACTGGATTTCAAACAGGCCTCTTAACTGAGCTTCGGTGGTCCATTCCTGTAATCACAACACTTTGGGTGACTGGAGCAGAAGTGCCACAAACTCTGCCCAGCCTGGGCAATTTAGCAGCTTAGAGAGACCCTGTCTCAAGATTAAAAATAGCAAAAGGGCCTGGGATGTAGCTCAGTCCAAAGGTCCTAAGTTTACTCCCACTACTGCAAACATAAAACAAGATAAACAGGCCAGTTGAAGTGAGGGGTACTCCTTAGCTACATAGCCTGTGTCAGCCCACCAGTGTGGACACAGTGCTCTCCTGAGCCTGGCATCTGCATTGGCTTTGAGGGGCATGATGGATTCTAGCAGTACTGTAAAGTCCAAATCAGAGGACTCTTCTCAAGTTCCCATAAGGCACCATCACAGATGAGGGGTGTCTCCGGTGCCTGGAAAGAACATTGACCCCAGGCTGGGCAAATCTGAGTCTGAGACTGAACACTGCCCCTGGCGACAGGCCAGCCATCAGCTGTGCTGGCCATGCATCTTTCTCTGATCCTCAATTCTTTATTTTTCAGGTGAGGACAAGAGCTTCTCTGTCCCTTCTCTAGCCCCCTTCTCGGAGAATACGCTATAATGTGTCAGGGCATATTCTGCACACCCCAGATCATGCCAAAGTGAAGGCCTCATTGCCACTGTTGTATTAAGAAGGAGCAGGGCTCAGGAGGCAGACTGCCACTTTCCGCCTAGGAGTGTGACCTTGGGCAAGTTGCTTAACTTTTCTGCTGATCAGTGACATTTTGTATTAGTACCTCTTTCCTGGGATGACGGTGAAGACAATGAGAAAAGGTGGCTGATGTGCTTGCGGTGATTGATGCCCAGCAGACTAAGTGCACAGCACATGGTCACTGTCAGTGTGATGGCCCTTATTTTATTATCCAGGGCATGAACTGCTGTATCATTCTTTCCTTACTCTTTCATCCTTCAGGTATTTCCAGGTCTTCACATTTGCTGTCCTCTTAGAAATTCTCTGCAGGTGTCATGACCTGTCTGAAACAGAATGGAGGGTCATGTTACCAAGGTAAGGCCGTTGTCTGTCCCATCTCTCAGATGGTGACTAATTTACCCTTCCATAGGTAGCACATGACAGATAAATGTGCAATGTATATTTAATACATGGGTGTCAAATCCTTTTAAAATTCTATTTTCAGCAGAACCCTGTAAGACAGCCTTCCAGTAGAAGATATGGAGCATCTAGGTCATTGAGAATTAACTTACAATGTTCAGGATTTACATTGCCTTCAAAACTCTCTTCTTGATTCTCAAATCATGTTTGAGTGAGTCTTAAAACCATATAACACTCCACCTAAATTCCAAAAGTGAATGTCTCTTATGGGAGAGATACATCTGTTTGTTAACATGCAGACAGGGGTCTTGAAGGGGGCAACCTGTGGATGTTTCTGCCTTGGCACCTGCCTGGGGCAGGGAAGAGACAAGCAAGTAGGGTGAGCTACTGGGCTTGCTACCCCAACTTGCCTTGGCTTTGTCATTTCCTCCTCCATGGTCCCACAGAGTAGGTGTGAATGTTGGCGCTGCCATTTCATGCTTCCTGTGGATCAGGACCCTGAGTGTCATTCTTCGCAGAACTCTTGCCCTTGGCTGGGGGTAGACAATGTGTGAGTCCTCGGCTGCGCCATGGGGAGCCTTTGCTCCATTTGCATGGAACTTCTGTCTCTGCCAAAACTTGGACTATGTGCTGCTGCCAGCAAAACAGGTGTGATCCGTAGGGAGCATCAGGTCCAGAGATGCAGCCAAAGATCGATCAAAGAAATGCACCTTGGGTGCAAAATGCCAATACAATGGAGTGCTCTAAATAGAGGAAGAATGAAAAGATCCTTGGAGATTAAACAGCAAATGGTATAGATTGGGGCTGGAGTAGGGAGTGGTGTTTTCAAGGTGTAAGTTTTTAAAGGCATCCTCCCCTCTGCGTGAAGAATTTATTAAATACAAATAGTAGGAGATCATCTTGTGTAGCCTTTCCCTCCTACTTTTTGTATTTCTTGATGATAGCCATTCTTTCTGGTCTGAGATTGGCTCTCAGTGTTGTTTTAATTTACACTTCATGAAGGACTAATGATGCTGAACATTATTTCACATATTTATTTGCCATTTCTATTTCTTCATCTGAGAACTATATATTCATTCCAGGTGGTCATTTTTGGATGGGGTCTTTAAATTTGCAGAATCTGATTTTTTTTGAGTTCCTTATATATTTTAGATAGTAATCCTTTGTCTGAGGAACAGTTGGCAAAATTTCTTCCCACTCTGTCTCTTTGCTCTATTGATGGTTTCTCTTGTATGCAAAAGCTTATTTATTTTTTTTAAACAGAATACAAAAGAACTATACTTAAAATGTTCCAATAAAACGAGATAGGAAGAGAAAAAAAGGTGGGAGAAACACTATAAAGGAATGCTAAATGTTTTAGGAAAAGAACCAAGGTGGGTCTAAATGGACTTTTGGCAGCTGACCAAGTCCAAGAGCTAGTATCACAGCTCTGCGCCCTCTGATGAGAACATGTGAAAACGCTGCTTGGTTTTCTTCTTCATGTCAATCTATTTATTTCTAAGTATATGAAGAATAACCAAAGAGGGCATCTCCATTGGGAGGCACCAACAGCCCCATCTGCACCCCACTAATGCCCATGGAAGTGTGTATCTCTGGTTCCAGGAGAATTTTATTTGCTTTCCAGTGTCACATGAAGTTGACTTGTTTAAGGACTTTTTTTTTTGGTGGTGGTACTAGGAATTGAACCCAGGGCCTTCACACTGAGCTATATCATCAGCGTCTTTCATTATTATTATTATTATTATTATTATTATTATTATTATTTTAAATTTTGAGACAGGGTCTCTCTAAGTTGCTAAATTGCCCAGGCTGGGCTGAACTTGCAAACCTCCTGCCTCAGCCTTCCAGAGTACTGGATCACAGGTGTACATCACCACACCCAGCTAGATATTCCAAGAATGTAGAACAAAGTGTCCCTTTGCCCTCGGTATTTAAAAATAGACAGGAATTTCTCCCAGGGCATCTTTCAGGTACACTTTTGCAGAGAGATAAAGGCTGCTCCCAGAACAAGTTTAAATCGGAAACAAAATGAAAGTTTAAGAAGCCGACTTTGCACAGGGTCAGGGAGCATACTGCTCCGCCCCCGCGCTTTGGCTCAGTCAGGACCCTGGTTGGACAAGGGTCCCTGGGGCAGGCTGGCCGAATTTCCTGGATACTGCCATCATTGCTGGAGCTTTCAGCAGCTCTGATCTCTGTTACTATTTTTCTCTGTCGAGACTGGAAATGTGGATTTGTCTACCCATTATGTCGGATAGGTTTGACCTCAGATATTTTTACATTAGGATGTTTCTGGGCTGAAGATGAAGGTTGTGTTTCCTTCTCCCCACCTCTCTTATCCTCTTCCCCTTTTAAATATTTTAGGGACTGAGCAGTTTGCTGCTCTCTGCTGCCCCCTATTGCTCTTCAATGGGAACAGCTGATTTTCACCTGAAGGTGATTCTTAAAATAACCATTACAAAGAGCTTCCTGCAAAGTTGAACATTGGGTTCCTGGCTTCATGTGAGGTTGACTGATCTATGAACTGACTTTTAAAGGGAAGTTGAGCTAAATGAGGAAGAAGGCATGTAGCAACCGCAGGATTTCTAGGGCTAATGGAGCCCCTACAGGAGAAAAGGCATAGCTATGAGCCTCCTGCAGCTGGCTTTGCTGCCCTTGAGCCGTAATCCCTGGGTTGAGATCATTCCAGGACACCATCTTAGTCCGTGTGTTTCCAGGAAGGAGGCAGGATAGCCCCATAGTGAGGGGTTAATATTTTGAGTTTAGAAGTCAGAACAGCTTTGACTAGTTTGTCAGCTATGACTTGAATGTTTCTTAAACCAGCCCCGTATCTTTAAGATAACGAGTGTAGTCAGACGCACCGGATTCAGAGCTTGTGAGAAGCAGTGATGAAATTATACTACTTTTCATTTATTGGGCATTTACAGGTGCAGAAGCAGTTTTGAGCACTGTGCTACATTTAACTTGCTAATCCTCACAATATTCCTTTGATCTGAATTCAGTGATCCTACCCTTTTACAAAAAAAGAAAGTGGTAATTTCAGATCAAGTAAAATAGCTGGGTTAGTTAGCTTTGTCTCACTGTGGTCACAGTATATGAGAATATCAACTTAAAGAGCAAATGATGCTTTGGCCTTATCATTTCAGACTTCGCAGCCATAGTCAGGTGGGTCCCTTGCTGTGGGCCTGAGCTGAGGCTGGTCTTCAGGGTTGAAGGGAGAGGGGAATAAAGCCAGTTACCTCATGGCGGCTGGGAAGCAGAGAGCAGGAACAAGGGCCAGGAGAACACGCTAGACAAGAAGGGTCACCTAGTTAAGCTCCACCTCCTAATCCTAATAAGCCCATTTAGCATAGGAACTAAGTGAACTCACAAACTGATGAATCCACTTGATGAATTTAGAGCCCTTGTGTTCCATCCACCCTCCAGAAGCCCATCAGCTGACCACTAAGCCTGATGATCCTTTCGGGGGACATTGAATCCCAGCAATAATGATAGTCAAAGTTAAGGGTAACATCTATCTGCCTGGAGAATTGTTGTGTTTTTTTGTTTCTATTTCATCTTGTAGACTAAAAACAATAAAAAATCCACTTCTTGAAACTTCTGTTACATAGGAATCATTACCTTACACAATGAGTTTTGAAGGTAAATGGCCTCATGGTTGGCAGTCTAGTGATATCACCAAGAAGTACAGTGATTTGCATCTTTTCATCTCCCCGTCCTTGGCATACAGACCCTCAGATTTGTCCTCTCCTGGTGCAAGATGGTTGCCACAGCTTCAGGTATTGCACCTTCATACCACCTCAGTTAAAACCAGATACTTCTTCTCCCATTCAAATGAGAGAGAAAACCTTTTCCAGAAGCCCTCAGCAAACTTCCTCTTGTTCTCATTGGCCAGGTTTACATTATATGTTCATGGCTTATCCTGTTACCAGGGAGGCAATGATCAACTGTGTCCAGATGAATCCATATGACTCCCTAGGAAGGCGCATACTGAGGTGGTCATTCAGATGAAGCTGGGGCTGAGCCAGGAAGAGAGAACTCGTTGAGGATGGTTGTTCTGCTAGGAGCAGGGTCTACTCTGCAGGGCTGGATCTATTATTGCTTAACTCAAGGCTATGCACTTTGACCCAAGAGCCCAGCCCTCATGGATGTCCTACAAAGTGCTTAACACTTAGGCCCCTTTCTGAAGGTTACTCAGCATTGCCAGTGACAATATTCACTCATTCATCTCCTAAGGTCATGCTCCAATATAAGTGTATGTGTAGGGTGGAACTACCCATAGTTTGTGATAATGTATTACATGTTTTATTAGCTGTAGTTACATTTTTGGGGACTCATGTCTACCTACCTTTGAAGCAGTTCTTCCTAAAGTGGAAGTTTGACTTTGATTCTTATAACCAGCTATTAGTTCTTGCTTTCTTCCCCTCACTGGCCTGAGTCCTAAGGTGCAAAGAGCCTCTTTCCACTCATTCCCATCCTCTCTCACCCTTGTAGATAATACAGTCTTAAAGGAGAAGGCCTGGCTTCCTAGAAATCTGTGGGTTTATTTGGAGGATGAATCAAAAGGAAATCTCCTAAGGGATCTTGGGATGTTCTCCTGACTTCATTGTTCAAAAATGATGTCTAATTCTAGAAAATGAGAAAAAGGTCAGTAGAGTCTAATGGCTAAAATATCCCAGCTTTACCACTCCCTGCTTTTTGACCTTGGAGAATTTAATCTTCTGTGCCTAATAACAATATTGACAATACTTCCCTCTTTGAGGTGTAGTTAGTGAGATAAAATGCTTTTTGCAGTGCCCAGAACTTTACCTTGCTTATTAACCTTCCTCAATTATTATTATTTCTTAGCTTTCAAAGATGAAGGGCCTTTCCTATTGGCTTAATAGTTCATAAAAAATTTTACTTAAAATAGTTGAGTACAGGGTGGCAATGAAATAACCCTGCTGTGTGTGTCTATTTTTGTGCTTATCTACCTGCATTCCATGGATAGAGGAGCTAAGCTCAGATGTTCTGAGGTGTTACAGCGGCCCCCCTCTGCATAGAGCTGCAGAAGCTTCCTTTTTCATATATTTTCTGGCAACAAACACTTTGGAGCTCCCCAGATGGGGAGTCAGAGATCTGGAGTGACTAATCCATTTTGACCTTGAACTATTTATTGACTTGAAGTGGCTAATGGCCAGATAACTAGACTTGGAGATGATATCTCTGTTTCTGCTGTTTTCTGGTGGGGGTGGGGTCTTGATAAGAATCGGCTCATTTACAGAAGTGGTTTCCTTTTCTCCACTGAAGCATCAGACCCACATCTGTCTCCAATGTACTTATATCATTTCTTTGCTCATCCAGACTGTTTCCAGTCATGGGGAAGGGGGTAGGTGAGACAGAGGTCACCCAGGTATTGCCTGCCTGGATCTTGCTGCCCTCTCTGGGGGCCCTTCTCCTATTCAGGTCCAGGACCTGTATTACTACATTTAAATTTTGAAACTGAGTTGTTGGAAGCGGACTTCCATGTACCATTTGTATACTAGGAGTGTCTTTCTAGGGCAATGTTGTTTACCACACACTCACCCTATATGGTCTGCACTTAAGGTTTCCCACACAAATGGTCTGCTGTCCCACTGACTCTGGTGAATGGTCACTCTGCTGAGGCTGCTGTGCAGAGGAGTTGGTGTTAAGGTCCTCCCAACTGCATCATTTTATGGTTCTCACAGCCAAGGCACCCCACTTTACTGAGGGCCATGTGTTCTTTGAGAGTTCTACTTAATATAAACCAAGTGAGCAAAGAACCTTTGACACCAGATGTAGAACAGTGCTGACTTGCTCAGGGTCCACTATGGCTTAGGGTTATATAGGGTAAGGTTGGGGAGTTAATCTTCTTATATCCTAACTCATAATCAGGGAGATCATTTACTACTATTTCCCAATAAAAGGAAATTGAGAAGCATACCATATTTTTGTTTTGGATCTATATATGTTCCTAAGTCCATTTTATCACCTCACACAAAAGCTGATACTCACTGAGCTAAGCTCAGTAAGGTTCAAGGAGGTTGCTTTTCCCTAAAGGTCCATTTGGGTGCGCCTGCACCATTGTGAATCTTGGTTTAGAGTCTTTTCTCTTTAAAGGCTGCCTGATGTGTACCAAAGGGCCAATTGCAATAGCCAAGAACACAGAGCTGGGAAGGGAGTCACAAAACTGCAGCGCAAATCCTGTAAGAAGAGCCTCCTAGCACCGGGCTGGTGCACACCATGTGACAATGTGAGGTGAGAGGTACGAACATCCGAAATGTCCCAAGAGCAGGAGAGTAAATACAGATTGTGAGATGAAAAGTTGGATTTACAAGGATGGACTTACTTTTCTGCAAACATTGAACACTACGGGGCACACTGTCAGTAAGGTTATTTTCTCCCTAGGTATGATATTCTTGGGATGTTGCCAGTACAAAGTGGCAAATTGTGGGGGAAACCTGGGTCCAATAAAAAGGCTTTTGTATGTGCAAGAATTAACATTTGATCCATTCAAGTTTGTTGGTTAGTTACATGCATCCGTTTAACAACCAAGAATTTCTTATTCATCAACAGCATTTAAGTATATACTGAATTTAGTTTGTGTATATATAGCTATAGTTGTAGACATGATAAAAAGATGAAAATTCAGCTGTGATTCCAACATCCATAGCTAACTATTGCTAACATTTTCCATCATAGTTTCCTGTATGTGTACACACATATTTAAAAATTTAGGATCTCTATACCCTGATTTGTCTGAAGATAGTATAAACATTTCTCCATACCTTAAATATCCTTCTAAAACACAATATTTTAAATAATTACATACTGTTCTATAGTGCAGAGCAGTAAACTAATCTTCTTTGGTAGATGTTTAGTATGTTCCTCATACATAAATTTTAATTAAATATTGCTATAATTCCTGGTCCAGCCATAACAAACTGTTCACGAGTAAATTTCAAAGAGAAGAGGGACACAGGCCCCTTAGTTTAACTTCATCGTCTGTAACAGTGGTCATAAAATCTATTCCTCTGATTCAGTCTACCAGAAAGTTTACCTCCTTGTTAATTTTTTTTCTTTTGCTTTTCAGCCTGACTTCATCAGATGGATCATATCTGGTTTTCTGGGAACACTTCTGCAAACACTGAACAATATGGAACTTGTTGTCAATAAGGGTATTTTTCACCCATGTCTTTTTGTTACACAGATTAGCCAGAGCAGTATGATTAATCTTCTCTGATGTGGTTTAGCAATCTTCATTTGTCTATTACTAGGAGAAATTCTCTAAATGAGTCTTTCTAGTGATAAACAGACAAATTAATCATTTACTTTCCTACCCACCATCCAGCTATGCCTTCATCCATCTATCCATCCATCCATCCACCCATCCATCCATCCACTGATCGCCTACCAACTGTGCAACTGGCAGTATGTTACATTCTGGGGACAAGAGATGTGATAGATTGAATACTTTTTTTCACAGAACTTATATTTTAATGCTGGAGTTGCATGCTGAGATTCTAGGCTTTAGGGTGTCCATAAGCCCCTTGAAATTATTTTTAGACTGTATTTACTATACATAACGCCGGTGTGTGTACAGTTTCTTGAAGAAGGAGGCTCAGTCTTCAGACCCTCAAAAGGGTCCATGATTCTACAAGGACATTAATATGAAGGACTAATTGTTGGGGTAGGTCACCAAGTGATCAGTTGTAAGGTGATATGAACATTGCTAAAACTGAGATGTGGGTTCTGTGCTATTGGAGAACAAAGGAGGTAGATGCTATTGAGCTGAACAGTGCAGATACTAAGAAAAGCTCAAAATGGTTTTCCTTAGTCTTGAAGAATAAATAGGATGTGCATAAATAAACAAACGCTTTGGGAAGACATCAGTTCTGGGCCAAAGGGACAGCACATGGAAAGGTCCAGAGGGATAAAGGATTTGAATGCACTTAAGTCACATTGAGGATGCCCAGCAGATTAGTGGAAGTTTTATGAGGAAAGTGAAGGAACTGAAGCTGTAAAAACTGTAGCCTCTAAGTGCTAGAAGACAATAAATCTAGACTAAAATTTATTGGAAACCAAACAACTGGTAGAATTTTGGCAGAGTGATGCAATGTATCTGTGTTTATTCCTGGGAGGATCTCTAGCTTCATGAGCTAATGATGTAACTGATGGTCACCAGAAGGCCAGGTAAGGTATCTGGTCTTGGTATATTCTTGGAGGTAGGGGAAATTGGGTAGGTAGATGCTGGAAAAGGTAAGTGAATGAAAGGATAGGCAAAACTTTTGCCAGCTTCAAGAGGAGCACCTTACGAAAGTGAATAAGAGCAATTTCTGTTGGGTGCTGTTCAGCACATGTTATAGTTTGTATCTAGATGTCCCCCTGAAGCCTCATGTGGTCATAGGATTTTTTTTAGAGGTGGATGAATCTAGAGTGTGTGGTTGATTCATAGTGCAATGCTGGGATTAAGAGTGGATGAATGTTGGATCAGTCCACTGATTGGACTGGCACTGCCCTAATCCCGGTAGACCAGATACAATATACAATATAAGGGACAGAAAGAGGTTTCTCTCTCTCTCTCTCCCTCTCTCTCTCTCTTTCCCTCCTTCTGTCTCTGTCTCTGCCTCTATCTCTGTCTGTCTCTTCCCCTCTCTATCATTGTTTTTGCTGTTTCCTTACGCTTCCGTATGCCACTCTGTCTTGGAGCCAGCCAACAGTGGACTGAAACCTCTAAAAATTGTGAACTTTTGCCTTTTAACTTTAGGTGTCGGGTATTTGGTCTCAGCAACAAGAAAAATAACTAAAACAAAGAGCCATCTGCTTTGCATAAATCATCTTATCAAATCTGCTGGAGAACTTACAAAGTGTATAAGTATTAGTTCCCTATGCTGCTATAACAAATGGCCACAATCTTAGGGTTTAAAGAAGTAGAATTTGTTACTTTAGAATTTCAGAGGTAATTATTCCTCAATCATCCTCTCTGTGCTAAAATCATGGGGTAGGTAGTGATGCTTTTCTCCTGGAGGCTCTGGGTAGGGTTCACTTCTACAGGAGCTGTGGCTCCTGGCTCCTAGCTCCCTCTTCCAGGCATCAGCAGAGCAGTCCTCATACTACACCCTTTGCTCTCCTGCCTCTCCATGCCACCTGTAAAGTCTTACTGACTGCACTGGACCCGTCTAGATTACTCAGTCTCTCCTCTCTGTTCAAGATCCGTGGGTTAGTAACCTTGATTCTGTCTACTACCTGAATCTCCTGTTGCACTGTAACATCATGTAGTCACAGTTTTGGGGGGATTGTGACATGGACATCTCTGAAAGAGCATTATTCTGCAGACAAAACATTATTTCTTCAGTCTTCTGAATAAAGAAGTAGCTTTCTAGGTTAAAATCATACCCTCATATTGAGATTGAAGACTGAGATTTGAATGGTAAGTCTGGCTCCATAGTCAGCAGATGCTTAAGGTAAAGCTTGGCCCGATGTTAATAATCCAAGACAGTGGAAAATCTCACATTCTGATGACTTCATAAATCGATGTTTTATTTTTAAGAGTCTCAGGCATTAGCTTACCATACTGACCTTTATTTTCCAGAGTCTGAACATACTCCTAAAGGTAAGATTTACTGTTCTTTTGACAACCGAACATTTCACTTAGCTCTAGGGCCCCTTGGACCAGTAAACAAACCATCTTACTGGTGGGTCCCATAGCACTTCACAGGAAGAGTCCATGGGAGAGGGAGGGCTGCATGGCTGGTTGCCTCCTTATCCTACTTCTGCTCTGAGGCAAAAAGCCAGACTCTTTTCACCTTGTTGCACTGTTACCTTGGTAGTCATTGCAAGTCTGAGCCCTCTGTCGCTGAGCTCTATGAGGGGGCCAAACGAATGTCTCTCTCTCTCCCAGACCTTTGGACACTGGCTCCTTGCTTGAAAGGTTTTTGTCACTTTCCACCTTGTTAGTTCTTAGGATCCCTAAGTTCCTTTTAAATGTCCTTCCTTCATTTTTCTGAGCCCCTTACACACTCTAGTAAAGTCACCTGGTCCTCATTTCTCATCACACTCCATTTCACTTCATAGATGTCACCAACTTTATAATTAATGTCTTTATGTGAGGTTATTTTTTCTCTTTTCGAGTTTAAGGGTTCTTATGGCTACTTATGGCCACTTTACCTTTTTGCTTTTTAAAATTACATGGTAGGTATTCAGTAAAATTTATTAAATAGACGGTGCTCTAGTATTTTTATGGCTCTCATATCTCCTGTTACTGGTCATTATCTCTCTGTCTCCCTACATACCACTTATCTGTAAACCTATTCATCCACCAGTTCATCTACCCATCCACCCATCCATCCGTCCTTGAAGACATACTTTAGAGCACTGAGCAATCCTTCCTAACTTTCTCATTCTCCCTTCTTTTTTCTCCTTCCTCCTGAAGTCTAAAGTGGTATATGGGCTTGGTTGAAGCGAAAGTGCATACTTAGAATGATAAGAATAACAGTTCATATTTATTGAGTATTTACCATATGCTTCCTGTTAAATGAATAAGCCCAGAAGTTTAGGAGTGGGTGTTAGAAATAATCCCATTTTGAAGATGACAGAAGCATTTAGTCAAATGGGCAGTAGGTACATGCCACATTCCAGGTTCTGCCACCTTTGCTCATTGGGCCTGTGACAAGTGCAGCCCCAGGAAAGAGGACAAATAAAGTATTAACTATTAGGAATAGACACTTCAATATACATTCTGTGCAACATCATATAACTTCATGGAGACCCAGATTATCATTTTGGTTTCCTACTTTCATGAGGAAACTGGATGGTGACCCTTGAAAAGATGGTCTCACTGATGTCTCCATTGAGGGAACACGTGTCTGGTGATGAGTGTATGTCTTCATGGCTTAGGGTTTTTATATAAACTAGTTCAAATAGCAGCATGCTACTCTTCAATAAATAGTGGAAATAATCTGTTTAAGAACATAGTATGTGCTTGTACTTGGAGTAAGAGTCAGGCAGAGACTCAACAAACTAGGATTTTTATATTCCAGGATGCAGGGATGAATTTAAGGGTAATGATAAAAGAGAACTTAATCTTGTCTTCAATTTTTTTTTTTTTTACAAAGAAAAGGTATTCATTATTGTGTAATTAACTTGTAATTTGTACAGGAGTTATGGATAAAAATAAAGGGCATGGGAGGTAGGCATGGTGATGCATGTCTGTAATCTTAGCACTCAGGGAGGTTGATGCAGGAAGATAGAAAATATGAATCCAGACTAGGCAATTTAGCAAAAGCCTGTCTCAAAATAAAATCTAAATATCTGAGGTTGTAGTTCAGTGCAAAGGCAACCTCTAGTCCCATAGAAACAAATATGGGGCTTCCTGGGTTCTGCAGTTCTCAGAGAGGTCTTTTGCTCCTTGTCCAGCCATACTTGCTTTTGCAAGAGTAAAATTACACCTCTCATTCAATCGATGTATGTTTTGTAGATTGTTTTCAATTTTTTTCATAGTACCAGGAATCAAACTCAGGACCTCATGCTTTCCAGACAGGCACTGTGCTGCTGAGCTATATCCCCCACCTTTCCATTTTGATTTTTAAATCGATTTTACTATAGATTCCCTCACCCCAGCATTGTCATTCAAAAGGCATAGAATATGTTTGAAAACCCTACTGTGAAAGAGAGTTTTGGGCCAAACATTGTTCCAGTGACATGACTATGTTGAGGGGCAGGTCCTCCAGAAATGTGCTCTCCATGGATGAGAAAGACCAGCATTTTCCCTTGCGCAGCACCCTTTCATGTGACAGTTCCCTGAGTCTCGATTCCGGAACAGGAGTGAGATTCTAGGATGGCTTTTGAGATGAGGCCTCTCATTTGCTTGATTCCTTTAGGCTCCAAATGGTACTTCCCAGTAGAAAGGAGGTATTTAAATGGAGAAAAAACAGTGTCTATGTGAGAGCTAAAACGCCCAGGCTCTTGGAAAAAGGCAGAATTCATCAGTCCGTAGAGTCACTGAGGGAGAAAGTGACTTGCTGCTAGACAATAGGATAGCGATAGATAGAGGCCAGCATCCTGTCTGAATGCTGAAAGGAGTTATTTTAGGACAAATGAAAGGAAGGGCTACGATTGACTCAGGTGGGTCATAGCTAAGGGCTCTGGAGTTGAGCCACTGCTAGATTCCATTCCAAGCTCTGCTGTTCTGACAGTTTCAGATCACAAGCACTGTATCTCTCCCCCTTCCTCACCTGCAAATTAAAAACGGTAATATCAGCCTCACAGTGGGACTGTGAATATTACATCATTGTATGAGCAGATCTTTTGGTGCCTAGTAAGAGCCTATGCATAGCTTAGTATGGTTATCCTTACCATTATTGGTGATTATGGAGAGAAATTGGGGTTAATGAGGCTTAAATAAACTTGAGCAGATTTGTGATTCCCTTCCATGTTAAATATTTAAAGTGATTTTGGGGAGTGAATATGCCAATAAGAGAAGTCAGTATGGTAAGGCTTTCACAGTGTTCAAAGTGAAGTGGGGGGCATGTAGAATGTCTCCCCCATTTCCAAGGGCAGGATGTCTCAGAACACAGCCACCTTGTTCCTGCCACACTCTCTCTGAGAAGTGTGGGTTCCTGATGGACTGCCTGGCTGGTTCCCAGTGCTTGAGCCTTCTTTCCATTCTTTCTCTCACATTCTGGGTTCGTACACACCGGGGAGAAGTGCTGACAGAATTGGGAGTAAGTGAAAGCACTTCATCTGCCCGCTTATTCTGGAAGAAGCCTCTAACAAGCTTGAACCAGGTAGATAATGCCTCTGTCTGTGCAGCAAGCTTGGTAACCAGCCAGCAGCTGGCTCTGCTCCTCTGATTAGTCCTTCCTCAGAATTTCTCCTCTGAAAGTGAAAGAAAGAAAAATCGAGGTAAGACACCAGAGAAAGTCCAAAAGCAAGTGCAGTGGAGGGGCAGGTTACTGACCCACCTGAGTTTAGGATTGTTACAGAGACTTTCTGGCTTTCACAGCAATAACCTTGAAAATGTATCCATAAATAGGGAGGGAGTTAGCTCTGAATCCTAGTGCCCCTCTACTAGGCTTCAAGAAGAGCCTGGACTCTGGTCTTGCCTTGGAGCTCTGATCCCACCTTGGAGCTCTGGTCCCAGACACAAGCTCCCAGCCCATAGCAGAAAGAAGGCTGCTCTGGCCCAGAGCTATCTCCTTTAGGGTAGAAGGCAATGGGGATGCAAGGGAAACATCATCATGTGTCACTTTGCCTTTGACTCTGTGTTGTCATGGGAACAGAGCATGGCTTGTTCATGGTAAACGACCTTGTCCCTGCTTTTCTATATGCTCTTAGTTATGGTACCGAAGTTATTTATAGCTAGATGGCAGTCCCAGGAGAGGGGCATTGTTCTGCTTAATTGTTGCATGGAAGGAGAGAAATTCTGCCCCAGAAGAAAGGAAAAAGGAGAAAAGGGAAGAAAAACAAGATTAAATTTAAAAATGAATAAATCATTCTGAATGTCTTTCAGATGTATTTTTTTTTTTTTCATCATACGGGACCATATTTACTGTGTTTGGTCTCAAATTTATTTTGAGGTTATTGTGTACTGTTATCACATTTTGTCACAATCTCTTTAGGGCTCTTAAGGTTCTTTGTAATCTCTGCAGATCTTTACTTGATTCATATTTTACCAAAAATTTTGAAATTCAAGACTGAAACACATTGTTTTGTGAATTTTGACTCCCTGTAATGACCTGGGAGGAAATTATAGATCTTGAATTTGGAAGCTTTTTGGTTCCAATAATCTTTTTTTAAAATTGCATTTGGTGTAATGTGGTCATGGTTTGTGTCTAGATGTCCCCCCAAAGCCTCATGTGGTTATAACCGGGACTTTCTCACAGGTGACTGAATCTAGAGTGTGATGCTGGGATTAAGGGTGGGTGACTACTAAATCATTCCACTGATTGGTTTGGCACCACCCTAGTTCTGTGAACTTAGATAGAATATAAAAGGAGCAGAAAGAAGCTACTAAGGTTACTTTCACCTGCCTGCTTGTTGTGGACTATTTCTCCTCTACCATGCCCCTCTGCCTTGCCACCCTGCCTTGGAGCCAGCTGATTATGGACTGGAACCTCTACAAACTGTGAGCCAAATACACCTTTCCTCCTTTAACTTTGGGTGTTGGGTATTTTGTCCCACAACAAGAAAATGATCTAAGACAAGTGTCATCAGTGTTATAATGTATTAAATAAGAATGTTTAAAAGCCTAATCCCTGGTTAACTGTCATTGTCACTTTCTAAAGTAAAGGATACAAGCTGTGTGAAATACTATAATTTATAACACCTTTGATCACCTACTATGTGTCAAATATGCTCACCTGACTGCTCAGCCATACCTGGAAACAGGTAGACATAGAGGCCCTGAGGCCCCTCCCAGACTTTGAATTTGAACGAAGTCCCCTAGTGAACTTGAATGAATATTAAAATTTTGGAAGTTATATTCTATTCTACACTAGAGAAAGGCTATTGAAACTGTGGTCTGCAGAGTACTGAAATTAGCGTCCTATGGGTGTTTGTTGGAGATACACATCCTCCGCTTCCACTCAGACCTACTGAGTCAGAATCTGATGGAGGCCCAGCCATCTGCTAAAGCAGGAGACCCTGTACTCTATAGGGAGAACCTATGTTCATTTTCACCATTCACAGATGAGAAAAACAAATCAGTGGGTGGATAAGTAGTTTGGTCAAGTGACAAAGCTAAGGACTGAATGAAGAGAATGTGAATTTGGAGCCTGTAGACTTAAGCATTGCATGATAGAGCCAGGGTATGCTTGCCTGCCTCTGTTAGTCTGAGCTGTGCTCTCCATCGTGTGGATCACCCACGAACATTTTTATTTTCTATCTCTGTGTGTATTACGCACATGTAAGTTCCTTGGAAGTTGGGGACTTACAGCTCTTTCATCACTGTGTTGCCAGGTGCTGTTGCTAGACCTTTAGCAGGTATCATTGTACCTGAAAGGGGCAGGAACTGACTCTACCCAAGCAGAGTGTCTGGTTTGGAAGGTCTGCTGGGACCTGAGACCCTGCATCTCTACTTAACCCCGAGAGGCTATGGTGCTGCTGGCCTGCAGACCTCTCTTGGATGATCAAGGAGTTGTACTGTTTTTTAAAGGCAAAAGAAGCACTTACATGGGAGAAGGAGTTGGTGTCATAACTTAGTGCCTCCTGCTGGCCTCTGTTGCCTGAAGTTTCACACACTTTGCAAACTTTGCCTCATTAATCTTCCCCAACCCAGGAGGGCTGTGTGACGGACACTGGTACCTTGATTTCACAGATGGAGAAGCAGCGGTGCTGAGGGGCTGTACAGGCCCAAGGTCACCTAATGAGTCCCTTAGATGAACCCAGAATAGAACACTGCCGCCTGTCAGAGGCCCTGCTCCTGTGCCTCCTGTGAACCTTCCAGCCCACTGGCTGACTAAGCCTCTTCATGCCTCTAGCAATGCCCACCAGCACTGCCTCCCAAATTAGCTTTGTGCTTTTAACTGCCCTCTCCCGAGATCCAGGTTCAAGATTAACATTGAGCACCTTTTGAGTTCCTTGTAACTTGGACTCTGGAATGATTCCAAGTCAAGAGCAATTAATTATAGAAATAGGAGAATTGTGGAAAAGCTGCTTGAGTGTTGTGTCTTGACTGCTACCAAAGGCCATGAAAACTGTCCTTATTTTCTTTCTCTGCATGCCTTCTGAGCTTGTGTGTCTTCGGTGGACAAGCTAATCAGTGCAGATAACTATGGCAAGATAGACACCCAGACACAAATTTAGCCCCAAAGACCAGAATCTGGGAGATGGAGGGCAAGCCTTTAGTTCCCTAACAAAATGCTCAGGTGATTCTCATGTAGATGCACCCTGGGAAATTCCTAAGTAGAGGAAGGTGAAAGGATTTCTTCTAATAGCTTGCTTCCCTGGGGAGTTGGCAAACACTCAGGAAGGATCAGCCCAGCAGAGGGGTGGCTTGGACTGCACTCCCTACACTGTGTTCTATAGTTCTGCTAGCGCATGATTAGATAAACAGAGGATGGGTTGGGTAGGTGGGTTCTGGTTCTTCACTAGGCAGAAAATGTTCCTCCATCTGGTTGAGAGTCTGTCATGTTATGACTCCAATGGGCAATGTGTTTTAGAATTTACATAAAAGGAAATTTTTGGTCGAACCCAATTTGCTTTCCTCATTAGCTAGCACTCATCTGGAGGCATAGAAAAATCCACTTCATTCAGTCAAAATGGAAATTGGCCAGGGAAAGTGTTAAGATGGCCTATCACGGGTTTGAGTTGGTCTGTTTTTCAGCTTGATGCTCTTTGGGATATAGATGATTCCAGGAAGAAATTGTGCATGGCCTGTGTGAACTCATTTCAAGTGGTCCCTAATCTAGGCAGATATGCAGGGGATCATTCTGACTATCTCCATAAATGTGAATTGAGAATTTAATTTACTTTAGTCATTTTGTATAAAATATCCTGAATAGGTAAATCCATAGAGGCAGAATGCAGATAGGTGTTTGCCATGGTCTGGGAGAAAGAAGAAATGAATAGCAACTGTCTGATGAGTATGGGTCTCCCTTGGGGCTGATGAAAATATTGTGGAACTAGATAAAAGTGGTGGATTCACAATGTTGTGACTATGCTAAATATCACTTTAGCACTGTGAATTTTATGCCTTGTGACTCACACTAATAAAAATAATTAAATTGGGCATGGTGATCCATGAATGTAATTCCAGCACTCTGGGAGGCTGAGGCAGGAAGATTGAAAGTACAAGCCCAGACTGGATAATCTAGTGACTTCCAGAATCTCTGCCTCAAAATAAAAGATAAAAAGGCCTGAAGATGCAGCTCAGTGTGAAGGTTATTGGTTCAATCCCCAGCACTGAAAGAACAATTATAAAACAAATTAAAGTAAAACAAACACTAACTAGCCAGTATGTATCCATACCTTATTTCTTGGCCCTCTCCAAAAAAGCTATTTTTTATTTCCACATAGGAGTTCTTTTCTCTTTACCTCATTTATCCTCATAGATGGGTGTATTTTGCTTTGGTGCTGGATGTTAAACCAATGCATATACTCTGACACTGAATGACAACCCCCTGCCCAACAAAATTGCTGAGTCATCCTACTTACAAGCAGGTGGTGTAACTTACTATCATTTAGACTCTAGGAGTCACCTTTATGTGGGAAAGGAAGGATGTATGGAAATAAGACTTAGGAGTGTTGAGTTCATATTAGTCTTTTATGTCAGGAGTAAGGTAAAATAGTCAACCTTAGATTAGGTAAAATGAGAGGTGGACCTAAGTTTTCACTGTATCCTTATGTGACCCATTGGTGGATCAAGGATCCTTCCAACCCCCAAACACAGGTACCTATATAGTGATGATTTCGAACTTCAAGGTGAGTAGTTTGGGTTCATTTTATTCTTCTACAATAATGAATGTTTACTGATTCCCGAGTGTAGATCCTAAGGGAACCCTGTAAGCCTTGTCTACTTTAGCACTGTGGCAACCCCCCAGGCATGGTGGGTACTATTGTTCCCGGGTTTTAAATAAAGACACCAAGGTTCAGCAGTTGTAATGAACTTGCTCCAGTTAAAAAGGTAGTCAACATAGAGGTTTGGGTTGGAACCCAGGGTGGCTTGATTGCCAAGCAAGGCCTATATCCTTATATCACATCTTTGTAGGAAGGTTTCTTAAGTGCTTTTTAAGGGCCTACAACAGAGACTTCCTGAGGGATAATACAACCCTCAGGTGCAAAGGGGTTTCCCATTCAAAAATGGTCAATTGTCACTCATTCCAAAGAACAGAACAGATTCCACCTACAGGAGGCTAGGGTCAGGTATCAGTTTTATCACCTGCTAGCAGTTTGATCTTGGCTGACCTCTGCAAATCTTCTTTGTCCATTTCCTTCCTCTGCAGAAAAGGTATAAAATTGACCTCATAGTAAGACTGTTAGGATTCCAAGAGCTGATACAAGAACATCTGAAGGGTGCTGATTCCTCTTCTCTCCCTTTCCCTTTCTAGAATGGTCCTTGTTGCAGTAGCAGTCACCACAGTTGGCTTAGGGCTTTGAGTTGCAAATTCACTTTCTGCATGGAAAGCAGCTTATGGACAACTGTGGAACCTATAGAACATTTGTCTGTGTGCCATACTTCATTCAGAGGATGTTCTTAGCATCTGTGTATGGCTTTGGTTTTGTCACAGGGCACACTATAAGATAGCTTTCTTTGGACACAACAATGTTTTTATCCTCTGTCTTCTTTATTATTTTTATGGTACTGAAACCAACACCCCTTCCCTAATACTGCACTTGTTGACACCTCCCTTGGCCTTGTCTACAGAGGCAGTGAGCCCTGCAGGGCAGGCTGGCTGCTCCTGGGAGGTGATTATTCTGCCAGCCCCAGGAGCGAGCATGTTGCCATCGGCCAGGTTCAAAGGCCCAGTGTGGCTGCTGATTGCTTTGGCTTGATAGCGTGCTTTGAGAGCTCCACATTCTAATAATTAAGACTTGAGATGCTGTGACTGTTGCACTTGCTGAATTTTGTTTCCAACATGTGTACCATAATGGCCTGATTTCCATTTCCTCATAATTAAAGAATTTGGAACAGCAATATGAGTTTTGACCTGAAAGAAGTTATTAGAACAGTCTGCCCTCTTCCAGCTGAAGGTTGCACCCAGAAACATGTGCAGTTAAAACTCTCTTCCTCTCCCACTTCCCTCTTTTTCTCTCTTTTTCTTTTTTAGAAAGAATGTTTAGCAGGGTGTGGTGGCATGGCAGGCGGATCACAAGCAAAAGCCCAGCCCTGGCAATTTAACGACTTAGTGAGATCCTGTTCTAAAAAAAAAAAGAAAGACGGGGGATATATTTCAGTGTGTGAAGGCCCTGGGTCAATCCGTAGTATTTGAAAAAAAAAAAAATGGAAGAAAGGAAAGTAGGAAGGAAGGAAAGAAAGAAAGTTGACTGAGCCATTCCAGGCCCCATCCTGAGGATTTGTTAATTACTCTAGTAAGCTAACGCCGTATAAACCAGGTATGATCAAACCTAAATTGGTCCTCTCTCTCTATCCCTCTAAACCTTGTAAGACACACATTCCAACAATGCCGGCCACCAAATCGCAGGTAAATGGTTATGGGATGAGAGCCTCTTTCTCTGCATAAGAAAAGTTTCCTTTCAGGCAGGTAGATTTGGATAAAGAGATTCAGGAAAATTTTCCCCAATTTAATGTTAATGGCTGTCTGCGTTTCTCTCTCTCCACGCTACCTCCTTTTTAATGTGAGGCATTGATCTCAGATATGAAATTATTGAACCATTTCTGCCTTACTTTTCCAAGTTTTTATCTTGGCCTTGATTCAGTGAATCACAGCTGTGCAACTCTATCTCATAATTCTCCTTTTAGACAGGGCCTTAGTTCTTAGACTGCGTCAGTCCTCCTAAGCTGCATGTCCTCTCTGATGAGGCAGAGTTGGCCTTGGATGTGATGTGTGGTTATTTGTTCTTTCCAAAGAAAGTGATGGAGGCCAGGCTTCCTCTGCAGGCTTCTAGTATGTTCAAGGTTTTTGGAACACTGGCTCTTATTCATTTTTCTAGAAATTATGTCTTTAGGAGCAATGGTACTGTTCTCCTCTGTGCAGGCAGAGAAGGGGATTAAAATCAAGCCTGAAGTTGGGTACTGGGTGCAGATTGAAGAGGCAGGTGATGCTATAGCATGTTGTCATATGTGAGGACATGCTAAGTGTGCCCAGTAGGTGGTGGGAAGGCCCAGTTTTACAAGCTATCCTGCCTTATAGTGAGGATGAAATCTGGGATCTCAGCCATTGTGTTTGAGCCTGCCTTTGATAGTAACCAGGTTAGTCATTTGCCAGTTATGTGCAATTTCTTCTGACTGTAAGCTCAACACTCTCGGAAGCTGAGGCAGAAGGATCTCAAATTTCAGCCTACTTCGCAATTTAGTGACTTACTGAGACCCTGTCTCAAAATATTTTTTAAAAAGGGCCGGATATGTGAGTATGTAGCTCAAGGTCCTCTTCCAGTGCAAGATGGTAGGACTGATACTAGCAGTCATCTCATGGGAGTTACTGATGACAGGGAAATGAGAGGACCATGTAAAAGATTTTACAGCAACCTGGTATGTCATGATTATATCTTGATAATATTGTAACATTTATTATTGCTACTGTTATCTTTCATGGTAGGATAACACTGCAACAAAACCTCATTCCTTTCCCAGGGGCTCCACAGAATCAACCCATGCAAACACATGGGCAGATTTCTGAATCAGATAGTAAGAGGGCGTCAAGCTCCTTTCATCTTTAGGTCCTGTTTTTTTTTTTTTTTTTCTTAAATCCTGGATTCAGCTCTTCTGGAATCCTTCAGCCCACAGGCAGAAGGAAGAGGAAAAAGAAGAAAAGGAAGGAAGAGGTGGCAGTAAGCTCTTGAGGATCTTGAGGGATCTTGAGGGAAACTTTGGAAGCCATATCTAGAACTAAAAATCATCATTTATATCTCTAAGTACATTGATGAGAACTGGTCACATGACCTCCATCTATCCTAACCACGGGTGTGATGGGAAGGTCTCCCTGCAGGCACAGGAAGAGGAAACGGGATTGACTAAGCAGTCTGACACAGTAGTAGTGTTTGGTAACTAACCCTCCCCTCTTTTGCTTATGTCAAGTTGGGGGAATCTTTCCTCTGGTCACTAGATCAACATTTGCCCTCCCCAGTGGGGGTTGACCTTGTCATCTCAGCACACTACTTTTCACCTTTCAGAATTTCCATGCTCCAGGGCTTGGCCTACCAGAATCCTGCAGCTCAGAACCCTAAGCTGTGTTCTGACTTATAGCATTTATAGTGTTTACCTTCATAATCTTTATCCTTAGGAAACAGGTTTTATTTTTCAAAACAACTATATCCCTCTCCTTTTATTCCATTTAAGAATTAATATTATTTTTAAGTGACAGATACCAACTGTATACATTCATGGGATCCAGTGTGATGCTTTGATGTATGTACACCATGTGGAATTGTTAGTTGCTCCGTGTAAGTCCTACTCTGTGTGTACAATACACTTCTTATATTGTGTTACTCAGAGGGGCCCTCAACTGAGGTTGAAAGTATGAATATCTGTTCTGAAAGCTACATGATGCCACCTTGGAAATAAAGTCAAATACCTAAAGTAGGTTTTATAAACAGCCTTAGAGAGGTATAATTTACAGAACATAAAATTCACATATTTTAATTTCGCAAGTCAATTATCTTCAGAAAATTCTCAGTCTAATTTTAGAGCATCGCCATATCCTCCAAGCTCTCCCTTCAGTCTATTTGCAGCCATCTCTATTCCCACCCTCAGCCCCAGGCAGCCACTAATCTACTTTGTTTCTGGCAACATTATTCAAAATTGCCAAGAAATGTAAACAATCTAAATGTCCATCAACTGGCGAAAAGATAAATAAAGCTTGATATATTCATACAATAGAGTACTATTTCAGCAAAAACAAACAGACAAATAGAAGCCAGAATACTAATATAAGCAACAATGTGGATGGACCCTAGAAAACATGATCCACTCTTTATGCTGAGCAAGAAGTCAGATACAAAAGACCGTATATTGCAGGACTCCATTGTATGAAGGTTCAGAAAAGACAAGGCTAAAGATGCTTTATATCCTGGTTTCCCAGGAGGCAAATATGTCTGTTTAAGAGCCAAAACTACTCATGTGCCTTGGCTTCTTTCAAATCACTATTGCTAATTTGTCATTTCCTAGACTTGCTTTACCATTTAGTGTACTTTTTCTATTTAAGGAAGAAATCCAGGAGTCAAGAAGGAAATGGTGGCTAAGACACAATACCCAGTGTACACAAATTAAAGGCAAAGTTTATTTTGGCTCATGGGTTTTAGAGAATTCAACCAATAGCTAGCTGGCTCTATACATCATGGAAGTCTGGAAGCAGAGAAAGAAGAGAGGTCTGGAGGGTGATGAGCCTCAGTGAACTACCTTTGTGACCACATTCTACCTCCCAACAGCGCATTCAGGTGTGGATTCATCAGTGGATTAATCCATTGATGAGTCTGACACTCTCATGATCTAATTACCTTCTAAAAGCCCAATTACTGAATATGTGAGGCTACTGCAGGACATTCTTGATCTAACCAGTAGCAATGGCTTTGCTTGAGCCCTGTTCCAAGCAATAACTATCCCTGGCTCACCCCTCCTTCTACCTTTATCTTGTTTGATTTCTCAAAGACCATGTGGGATCAGCTTCCATTCTCAAGTGAATACATTGGAGAATATAGACAGTGTCTTCTGGGACCTGGTGGAAGCAGGAATGTTTAAGCTGATCATTTGTTTTAAACACGAGCTATTTGTAATGCATGAGTCATCAATTGCTAGAAGGTACTTGGCATCCTTTACTTCTACTGTGACTCAAACTGTGACAACATGCATAGCTCAGAAGGGAGAAAAATAAGCAGAGTTTTGTTCCTCAGAATTATCACAACTTTCACATTTTTGGAATGGAAGATTATACCATCTTAGCCTGTTTAAGACTGGCAACCTAGGGCAGGGTGTGGGTGTGCTGATGGGAGGAAAACAAAGACAAGCCAAAAAATTAAAGTGTTTTAAAAATGAGCAGTCAGATGTCTCCTAAACTGGTATAGCTATTTTCATGGATGCCATCTTTTATTTTATTTTTTTTATTTTTTACTGTTCATAAAATGTTACATACTAATTGATGAAAAATTGGAAATTAGAAAAAATACATAAGAAAAGTAACTCCTCGTAAATTTTACTGTTCAAAATACATGCTCTCTGAAATACATTTACTGTCTGAAATAACTCTCTCTTACTGTCTGAGATACTTGCTATCATCACTCTGGTGGGTCTTGCTAGTTTTTTTCCTGTTGGCACATGAGTACTTAATTGGACTCAAGGTTTATATATTTATATACCCTCCTGCCATCACCTTACATTTTATTATCAATATTTTCCCCAATGTCATTAAATGTTGCTCAGGAAGATAAACTTAATGGCCCATGATAGCCCAACATTTTGGGTGCACCATCACACTTACCATCTCAGTAGGCGCTAACATTGTTTTTGTATTGTGGGGATTTTTAAAAAATTGTTAAAATTTGTGAAGAAAATGACAAGAGATTTTGAGCATGCCTCTGAGATTTTGAACATGTCTCTATCTCATTTGAATGGCACTTAAGAATAAAATAATTGGTTCAAGGTACAGAAAGCAGAAAGGACCAAAGTTGTCGCTGTTGATTTCTGTACCTTAGCAATGCTAAGAAAAAGCTCAAGGTCTAGACCTGGGTTGAACATCCACGGGGGGAAGGGTATTCCATAGAGTTTCATTCAGAAAATTGTTACTATAATCTCTTCTTTGCCAAGTGGAATGGCACATCGGTCATGGAAACATGCATATAATAAGGTAATTAAATGCCACTCCCCCTTTTACAAAGTTCCTGCAATCACTATGAATTATGCCACTCAGAGCACACCCATGGTTCCAACATGTTCAGCATCACTGGAGAAGATCTCATTTACCTGCCTCCCTTCATCTTTCTCTTGCGATGCACCCAGCCTTTTCCAAGTGCTGGCTGTGTCTTTGCTGCTCACTAGAGGCTTCTTCAGGTTGCTTCTCACTGTGGCTTTTGCTCATTATGACCTCCCTGGTGCCTGGTGGTCTGCACTGTAGATCTTTTCAGGATGCCCTGGGAATCTTCTTCTCTTTTATCCATGAAGTGTTCCTCCAAGTGAGTCAACAGCTTTTGCTTCCTTGAGAGAGAATCTGTCTTATCCATGTTCCCAGCGGACATATCACCTCATTTCTGTTTAGGTTTTTTTTTTTTTTTTGAACCGAGAATCAAACTCAGGACCTTGTGCTTGCCAGGCAGGCACTGTGCCGTTGAGTTATATTCCCAGCCCTGCATTTCTGTTTAGTAAGATACACTTGCTTCTGAGGTTAAATCTGAGTTCGAGTGTTGTCAGAATATTGCTAAACTTGCTCCCAAACATAGCACCACAGTATTTATACCCTCTTAGTATTATGGAGATGGGGTAAGTATTATTTTCTAGGCAATGTTAGTTCAAACTCCTCTCACATAGAATGCATAGCTGGGGGAAATGGGATCAGAGATGAATGGATGGTGACTGGATAGATGGGTGGATGACAGGAGAGACAAATGGGTAGAAGGATGGGTGGAATGAAAGCATGAGAGGATGTGTGTATGTGTAACTAAATGGGTGAATGGAAGAATAGAAAGATAACTGGATAGATGAATGCTACATTCTAGACCCCACCTCCCATATATCCTACTTTAGGTACCAAAAATAATTACTTAATAATAATATTAAATAATTAAATAATCTCAATATTTAATAATCTAAAAATAGTACATAACTAGGAAAATAATAGGTGAACCTTTAATTCCTGCCACAATCAGTTTCCTTGAACTTGAATTCTAAGTAGTTTTTGCTTTTCTTGCCTTACCTATTAGGGTTAGATTTGGAAGAAAACCTCAACTGTGGTACCATACATAGCAACTCCATGCTGTTAGTTTTGGTGGAACTATTAGTCTCACTATTAATATCCATATTTAATGCCTCCTAAGAATCAAAAATCAAATGAAAATAGTGACCAACATATGTACTACTTCTTTTAAGAATTCCTTAATGACTAGGAATGCATAATAGTAATTTGGCCCCTGAACCTAGTGCAATACACATGTCTCTCTGTGTGAAAGAATCATGCACAGGGCAGTGTTGTAGAGTGGTCAGGAAGAAGGCCTTGGGACCAGTTTTCTTAGTCATAATAGCAAACCTGCCACTTGGTGGTCGTATGACAGTAGATCACTGTCTCCTCCTCTCTCAATGGGAAATACTGGTATGTGTGAGATGGTGGTAGTGCAAGCCTTGAAGAATGAAACATATCTAAGTGCTGACCAGGATGCCTGTCCCACAATAAACATAAGCTTATAATATGTTGTTATGTATCATTATCATTCTAACGTTAAATAGCATATGTGAGATTAAATAGGAAGTAGATACTCAGGAAGTATGGTAAGTTCACATATTTTCTACCAGTGTGATAAATTATTACAAACTTGGTGGCTTTACACAACATTTATACTGTAACAACTTTAGATCCAGATCTCCAAAGTCATTGTCACTGAGCCATGATCATGGTGCCTGAGGGACCTACTCCTGCAGGGTCTTGAGGACTACCTGTTGTTTACCTTTTCTAGCTTCTGAGGGCTGCTGCATTCACTGACTGAGGGCCAAGTTCCTCCAATATGGGCCTCCATCTTGGCACTTTCCTATGTAGATACGACTTCTCCCTCTGCCTGTCTCTTGTAAGGACACTTGTGATTGTACTTAGTACTCACCTGGGTGACCTTGAATTGTCTCCCCATTTCAGCAAATTTATCACAATAAATTTATCACAATCTGCAAAGTCAGTTTTTCCTTCTAAGGTGACTTTTACAGTGACAAAGATTAAGGTCGAATATCTTTGGGTGACCAGTATGCAGTTAATTCCGGGTGTTAGAAATGGAATTTGATTTTCCATTTTACCAAAATGTGGGTCTGGTCTCAATGATTCTATCAATGTCAATAGTGGGGGAGGGAGTATTTTCTGGACAGTACTCTTTTTTTCTGCAAGCTTCTTGTACCTTTTCCCTTTTAATATTTTCATACATGTTATTTTATGAATAAGAGTGCCTATGGCAGACAGCACTTATGGGTCACCTGTGAGTTAATATGTGATATTTATATTTCACCCAACTGTCACTTCAAATTTTAGGTTGTGTTCCTTTGTTGATTCTGAAATGATAAGTAGTAGTACCATCCATGTTGGGAAAATCTGGGTCTTTTCTACTGATTTATTTCTTGTTGTTCCACAAAAAAGCCTTTCTTATCCTTCCCCTTGCTGATCTTGGGATTGTAGAGGTGTTTTTTTTTTTTTTTAACTTACAAGACATAATATAGTCAATGATATATTTGTCACAGAAAATTTTCCCATTGTAGTCAAAATTTAAATTTCCCCAGTGTTCATTTGCTTTTTCTATTTTCTAGTGCACTTAAAAATACATTTGCAGTCACGATTGCCTGGGTGAGTTATAAATCCTAGATATTAGAATTTTTATGCTTTAGAAATAATAAATGAAGGCTTACCAATTAAAGATAAAAAATTACTTGGCTGGGGATAGTAGAATATTTTATCAGTATTATTAAAATTTAAGGGCAGCTGAAATGCCACAGGAATCTTTGTACAACATTTTAGTTTAAAAAGTTGGCTTAGGGATAAGTTACATTCTCTTTTTAAAATTTCACTTCAAACAGGATATTATATCAATTTTTTTTTGAAAAGCACAGATCTCTTGTTGGACTGGAGTGAATACAGAGCTTTTTGCCTGTTGTAGCCATGTGATTTTACCCTGTATATTTGAAAATCACTTATTGTGAATCTTGAGTTCCTAATAATTATAGTTGTCATTTTCTCAAAATAATGTTAATACCACACATGTAATTCATAATAACCACATGTTTTATAAAACCAAAGATTTTTAAAACACCAGTATTTAATCTATTAGCATGTCTGCTATCATTGTAACAGGGTATATTTTGTGGATGATTGCAATAGACTTTTTCCTTCTCGTTTTTGTTTTTCTGTATACTCAATTATTTTTTTGTCTATTATTCTTAAGAGCTCTCTGATACTCTGTTTTATACTCTGTAGGTTACAGTGACTTCTTTACAGTATCACAGTTCTCCATAGCTTCATAAATAACCTCTCTGGAATTTGATGATTGCCAGAGAATAGCACAGAATCTTAGATAGGCATTAAAACATATATAAAATAAGATAAAATGAAAGATTGCTTTTTGAAAGGATGAGCTTATTAGGAGGAGCAGAAGTCTGTCTGCTGCCCCCACACAATTAATACCTAAGAAGAGTATATTTCTGGGCAGTTATTTGTGCAATCATGTGGACTTAATGGCAGATTAAAACAACTACCTGCTGGGCTGTTTCAAAAAACACCCCCCCCCCAATTAAGACAGATGCACGAGAATGTGAAATCCGACTGCCTTAGCAATGAGCACTTCCTTGGGGAAGGACATTCTCTTGTGACAGGAGGCGGGGGAGAAAAACTGGATGTCATCTTCATCCTGGAAAATGGTGCAGTCTAAAGCAGTGGTGCTGAGTGGGGACAAACTTGCCCCACCACAGAAGACATGTGACCATGTCTGGAGGAATTTTAATCGTCATAACTGGGGTTTGGGGAGGTGCTGACCTTTAGTAGGAAGAGGTCAGAGAAACTTCCAAACATCCCACAATGCATGGGACAGTCTTCATACCAGATAATTATCTGGCCCAAAATGTCATTTTGTTTGAGATTTCAAATCCTTCTCTAGAGAGAGGGACAATGCACATGTAGAAAGACTTTTGAGATTTCAAGGTGATCACATTCCACAGCAGAGCTTCACCTATTCATAAGAATTTAGAGGATTCTTACGGGTTATCTAGCAATGGGACGTGTAGCTCATCTGTACTTAAGAAGTATGATTTATCTGATGGATGATGAGAGAGGTTTGAGGGCTTTCCCAAAGGGAAATGCCAACATGAGAATGATGTTCATAATTCATAATGAGGAGTCTGGTGCATGCGCTGGCTCATCAGAATGGATACTGGAGTGGCCAGAACAGAAAGACATCATTACAAGCAGGAGCACCCTAGTTGTACATACAGGTTATATATCAGCCCTGGGAGAGTTGCCCATTTCTGAGGCTCAACCTGTAGTCCAGTCTTGTTAGAACCAGCTTTGGGGTAAGCCAGAGTAGATTTATTGCCTTGGAACCCTTGGACTAAAGCTAATTAGCAGAATTTGTTTCTGAAACCACCAAAGCCTTTTAAATTCACAAGTTTCTAAGAAAGTTTCTAAGAAAGCTCTCTACTTCACTTTGTTAGTGTATTTCTTAAAAGGGTGTTCACTATATAATTAAACCTTCCTGAAAAGATGTCCCATTGCAGTTGTGGGTCAAATCCCCATGACTATGGATTTTAACAAATGTATCTTCTAAATAAATTGTATATTTCTAATGTGAATCATTAGTGGGAGGCAGGGCAAAAGAAAACTGACAGTGAGGGCTACATGTTAGTGAAGTTAATTTTAGGGCAATATGGAGCATAATTTGGAATGAGAAGAAGCAAGAAAGGAAGCTGCTTTGGTGCAGGCAGCAGGAGCAGAAATGGAGACATATGCTAAAAATGTGATTATTAAAGAATCACTGCAGTATGATCTCCCTTATCTTCCATTAAGTGATTTGATTAAGTGATTAAATGTATAGACTAATAAAAATAGTTCACATAGAATACTTAACCCAGAAGAGTAGTTTTAAAGTTAAGAAATATATACTAAAGTTGTGGTTATTAAAGACTTGTTGAAATCTAATCTTTCTTATCTCCCATTAACTGACTTCATTAAAAAGTGATTCATATACAAGTTGAATGAAATAATTCACATAAAACACTTGGCTCAGTGGCAAATGGTTTTGAAGCCAATAGTTGGTACATTTTGGGTCTGCCAATAGTCAGTAGGTGCACATTTACCTATGAGTCCTTCATTACCATCAAGATGGTGATAAATTGCATTAGATTCCAGAAGTTCTGCTATAAAGATTACATGACATAATATATGGAAGCATTGCAAACATTGCCAAGAATCTTGTAAGTGCTCAATGGACAAACATGATAAATGTTACTTATGATGCTTATTCAATTTATGAATCCCAACAGAGAAATCGCAGTTAACCTTGACATGTTGAGTAGTTGTCTCTGGAATTATAAAGGTGCAGTAAGGAAGTCATAGAATAAATTTTAAGGTAAGAGATAGAGTTAAAGCAGTTTTGCATGCGCAGAGCTTGATATAAAGTACATGTCAAAGCAAAAGCCAAAGCAGGCATTTGGAGGATATGGCATCTGGGAGGGGTGTGCTGGTTTGGAAATTTTGTAGAATGAGAATTTGAAATGGAAAATGTGGTGGACGGCTGCTAATCAGCTTTTTTTTTTTGGTTTTTCTCCGGTATCGGGAACCAAACTCACGACCTTGCGCTTGCCAGGCAGGTGCTTTGCCGCTGAGCTAAATCCCCAGCCCCCGAATCAGCTTTTTAAGTATCTGTTGTTTATTGCTTGCTCTTCTAACTACTCTTGGGCATAAGTGTGGCCACAAGACATAGTTTCAGCCAACAAAATGTATCAGTCAGTTATTGTCACCATAATGTTGTGTAACAAACCATTCTAACATGTAATCACTCACATATTTTTCCTATCATGGATCTGTGAGTTAGCAGGCATAGTAGTGCAATGTGGCTAGTCATTCTGGATTGCAGACTCCAACCTGAAAGGCTAGTCCAAATCTTCCTATAGTGTCTCTCATCATCTTTAGACTGCTGACTTTGTGGGCTATGTTTCTCTTATGATGAATTACAGATGGATAAGATGGCAAAGCCAATGTGAAAGTGAAATTAAACTTCCAATCACAACAAGTTCCCTAACATCTCATTACTCAAAGCAGATCAAGTGTCAACATGGCCACAAAAGAAATACTTTACCATAGTGTGATTTTAATACTGCTAGAGGAGGGGAGTAGTCAAGACCAGTGATTCATTCATCCATGGAGACATAAAAGGCAAGGTGTTCAGTGGGAATGACTTTGGGGAAGGCTTGTATATTAACGAGCATGAGATAGAAAGAGCTGGTTGTGCTTCTTTGCCTTTCTCCATGCATCCTGTATGGACTTTTGGATGGGGATACGCAGCTACTTTGTCACAGTGAGTATCACGGAAGTGCAGTTTTGACAGGGTCCAGCTGCTGGAGCAAAGGCAGAAATTGTCTGCCTCTAGCTCTATTGATATTAAAACCCTGAAGTCACAGTAAGGAATGAAAAGAGGGGAAGCACAAACTGAAGCTGAACCTCGGGTTTCACCCACATGTGGAGTATGGGAGTGGCACGATGTCTCCTATATAATGTGCACTCTGTAAATTCTCGAACTGACTTGAAGGAGTCAGAGAGGCCATGTTCTCTGGACTTTTTATATGCATTATTCCACCGCCAGGCCATTCTCCTTTGCTCCCATCTAGAGAAACCTGAACTATCACTGGCATAAGTAATGACATTTTATTACCATGATCTGAAACCCTAATGTTGACATCCCACTGTTCTAAATAGAACAGGTTTCTGTTAAAGAGATTTCACTTAGTTCTAAGCATGATTGTGTTCAAACTACTGCCCCCTCTCTAGGCGGGGAGTCTTCATTTACCATTATCCTGGTTGCCAATCACTAGATAGGTACTAGTATAAGGTATGTACTCCTTATATTTCTTTCATCTCCTATTACAGTCTCAAAGAAAAAAGCTTGTGTTATTACAAGATGATCTGATATCAGTGAGGAAATTTTTCCTTCACTGGTTATTTTATAGTTAGATTCTTAGGTGAGTATTATTTCCATTTCATACAGGTTCATACTTCATGTGAGGTTAAATGGGAGGACTGTCTTTGAAATTTAAGGCAGTGAGAAAACCATAGCCTGAGTATTTTTAATGTGTGTGGTATTTTGACCCTCATTGTTTATAATATGATAAGGCAATAATTGCTGTGATTGTACTTATAGATGTTTATTTTTAATTTTTATGTGGCACAAAGTTTTGCTGGAGAGGAGCTTAACTATGGACCACTAACACTGCTGTTACATCAATCCTTCCAATCCTGTTTTAGCAGACAAATAATGAATACTTGTCTACTTTGCCCATCAGTGCCAAGGTCCTTTGAAAATTACTTCAGAACTTCTTGCAGTTTAGGATGACTAATGTTTGAGGTTCTAGCTGGTATACTGTGTGGTAAAATCTTCCGTGTTTTGGATTTTACTGCCCAGTACATTTCATAGATTAAAAACTAGGAAGGCTCACGTAGTCTTGCAAACTTTATATTTTTCCAGAGAAAGACTCTAGGACAAAAACGACCTATATATTGTTAGTTTGCAAAGCAAAATGAGTTTAGGCCATATAACATAGCAAGGATGTCATGACAGAGTAGTCTTTTGATTTATTTATGAATAGCAATTAGCTCAAGGGGTGGAGTGTAGTGAGCATTCTTTCTGTCTCTGTAACATCTGTTTTATTCCTCTGCTGATTCACAGCAGCCAGGTAATGTGAGTGCTGAGTTGAATTCAGTGGTAGCAACTCATTAATCAAAGTCAGTGGTCAGCAAAACTTTATCTGTAAACAGCTGGTTATTTTGTGGCCTATATAGTCAGTCTTCTAAGGACTGATTGCTTAATTAAAAAGTTTATTTAAAAAGGAAGCAGAGGGCTGGGTTTGGCCTTTGGGTCATTATTCTCCAACCCCTCACCTAACATGCCCGTGACAATCTCCACATAGGCTTTTGCTCTCCTAGGCTACAGACTCTCCTTGCCCACAAAGACTGGTTAAGAAATAGGAAGTTAATACAGTGTGAACAAATAAGACCTAAGTATCTCTTTTTAAAAATAGCTGATTAGAGTCATCTTACTCCTGAGAAGGCCACAGGAAGATGCTCCCTTGCATTGCATTATGCTATGTGTACATGGAAATGAGAACCACACCTGCCACAACCACCTTACCACCTGTCCGGAAATGAAGCCCTAGCAGGCAAGGAGAAGAACAGAGAAAAGATAATTAGATAATAATGAAAACAAAATCCAATGGGCTGTGTAAACACTGGTTTCCTTTTACATGAGCCAACGTTTTATTCCTGTTTAATTGAGTTTGAGATAGGCTTCTTGCTATCTGCATGTACACATATCTTAGCTGATTGTTGTAGTCAGGGTTTACAAAGGAAAGGATTTAATATGGGACACACACTTTATAGCATTATTTTATGATATTCACCCAACTGTCAAAAGCAAAAGAGTATGGGAGATCTGTCCACACACTAGAGATTCAAAGAATCCATCTCAGGGCCTGGATCCCATCGCAATATCCTGCATGAGTTCAGCTGGGCCTAGAGCCCATGGCAGTGTTCCCCCATGAGTCCATCTGGAGGCCTAGAACTCACAACAGTGTCTCATGCAAGCCTTTATCAAGGATCTGCATTCGGAAGGTCCAAAAGTCAGTGGTGGAAGCTAGAGAGTCTGCATCAGCAGGGTGAAGGATCTGTGCTAGCAAGCTGAGGGATCTGCACTGGAACCAGGAAATAATACTCAAGGTAAGGACCGGAGCTCCCCTGAGATGAACTGCAGGCATTCTCAGCAACAGCGAGGTCCCAAGTTCCTCCGATGATGAGAACAGCTGAGTTCTTATCAGAAAAACCAGCTCAATGAGCTTCTCCAGAAGAATTAACAGCACACCGTCTTCCTCTCCAGTTCTCTTTTTATGCTATTGGCAACAGTCCTCAGGTGGGCCTTCCACACCCAACACAATATTGATTCAGTCCAGCTGGGTGTTATAGGTTGCTCATTAGTTAATCCACCACACTCACAGAGGAGAAAACATAGCCTCCATGAGTAACATACTACTAGAAATTTAAAAAAGGGGATAGTAGGAAAGATGATAAGAGGAGATTGGAGAAAGAGGACTAGAGAGGTTTGATTCCCAGTGGTAGATGCAAGATTCTTTCCAAGAGCCATGGACATGGTGTGAGACATCTGATTCAGAGTAGAGTGACAGCCAAGATGAAAAACATCAGCAAAGCCTGATACTCCCACCAAATCTTTCTTGGTGTGGTCATGGATCAAACAAGGCAAAGATGCCCTCAGGACCCTGCCCCCTGCCCTTCCATTCTTGGCCTCCATCAGTGTTCTTCCATGTGCTTGGAATGTGTTCCCAGCTTGAACTGGGGTTTTCTAAAGCCCAGCTCAGCCATGTGCATTCTTGCTTCTGGCAGGGAGCAGAGCACAGTGGGATCTCTTAAAACCAAGGAAGCCTGGAACCTGTCTCCCCCAACCTATACTGTCACGTGCATTTGAACAAGTTAATTAGTCTCCCTAACATTGGCTGGTAACAAAGTGGGGGGCGGGATTAACATACCTTTCTCTATGGTATGACTAGGGAATAAATGAGACAACATCCTCAAGTACTCAGTGGTGTGTGTGTGTGTGTGTGTGTATGTGTGTGTGTGTATATGTGTGTGTGTCTACAGATTTAACCCAGAACCTTTGCACAGAGCTACATACCTATCCTCCCTCTTTTTAAATATTTTTTTAAACTTTGAGACAAGATTTCCTTAAATTGCCCAGGTTAGGCTTTAACTTGTGATCAACCTGAATCAGCCTCCCAGGGAGCTAGGATTATAGACATGTGCCATCATGCTCAGGTATGTTTATTTTTAAATGTCTTTTATTGACTATTGCCTCCTCTTCTAGTCTGGGAGCTTTTTATTTGTCTTTTTGAGACAGGGTTTCACTGTGTAGTACAGACTGGCCTTGAACTCACTTTGTAGCCCAGGCTGGCCTCTAACTTGCAGTAATCCTCCTGCCTCAGCCTCCCAAGTGCTGGAATTACAGGTGTGTGCCACAACACCTGGCGAAAGGGAGCTTCTTGATAATAGGGAAACTCCTTAATAACTAGTGTGTCTCCATCACTGATTGCCCAGGGTGGTGTCTGAAAGGTAATTTAACCTCTCTGCCTTTCTCCTCTCTCTCTCTTTCTCTCTGTTCCCCCTGCTCTCTATGCCCACTACATGTGGGGCTGGCAATGCTTGAATGAGAAAATGAATTTAATGAATTCTCTAACCCTTTCCTGCTGCTTTTGCCACCTTCTCATTTGTGTTGTCTTGTAAGACATTGTATCTACCTTGGAGCTACCTCACTGTGTGGCTGGTTTGGTGCCCAAGCTCATATTGTGCTGACCAGAGCTTCTTGTGGCATCCTTTTCCCATTAAAGACTGACTGACAGTGGGAGGATGTCCTGACTCAGCACCCGGGGCTCACTGGCTCTTCTTTCATAAAGGAAGGACAGAAACTCTATCTTTCAGTTAATGGGGAGAGAAAGCTGTGGCACCTTTGTCATTCATTCTGCAGGGTTGCAGAATGTGATCTATGTGTGTGCACATGTGTATGTGTATGCCTGTCTGAAAGTATCCTCTCTGCTTAAGGCACCAGAGCTATTGCCAATAAACTTTTAATGATGAAAATCATTAAAAATACCGTCATACTACAGTTTGAAAAATGAAGCTACTTTTTCCAAAACCCTAAAAAAAAATCTCATATTATTGGAAATACATAAGCAATTTCTGTTGTCTGTTAAAAACTATCTTTTCCCTAACTTAGGGAGACGCTTTGGAAACATTATGAAATTTTAGGAGGTTCCTCTAAACCTAAACATAGAATTAGCACAAGATTGCATTCCTAAATGTATTCCAAGCTGAAAGTGGAGGGTCAGGAAGATATTTGCATGCCAAGGATCATTGCAGCATTTCTTGCAGTAGCCAGTAGGTAGAAACAACCCAAACATCCATCCATGGATGAATGGAGAAAAATAATGTGATATATACATACAATGGAAAATTATTCAGCCATAAAATGGAATGGCATCCTGACACATGCAACAATAGGGAAGCACCTTGAAAACCTAAGTGAAAGAAGCCAGACATAAAAGGACACGTTTTGTATGATTCCACTTGCAGGAGGTGCTAGAATAGCCAAAGTCAGATGCAGAAAGTAGAACAGAAGATACAGGCCTGCGGTGAGAAGAATAGAGATTATTCTGAGTCCATAGAATTTCAGTTTAGAAAGATGATGACAGTCTGGCAAATGATGCTGGGGATGGTTGTGCAACATTATGAATGTACTGAATGCTACTGAATTGTACACCTAAAAATAGTTAAGAGATAAGTTAGATGTTTTCCCATAATAAAAGTTAAGAGTTTAAGATTAAACTGTTAAAAAATGTAAGAAGCAAGCCTGTGCTTATGCTTGGTCACAAAGGAGCATTTCTGCATGGGATGGCCACTGATTTCTAGCTGCCCTTGAGTTTGAACAGTTTGGGAGAGGATGACCAGCAGGGTGTGGCTGACCCACAGTGGTGCCTGATTGAGCCACGCAGTTCAAGCTTGTGTTTTTGGCCAACATTTTCATTTGAGACGCTTGGCGTCAAAATGGAAACTATTTCATTAATCTCTGGTATTGCTTTTTTAGTGCTTATTTTGTTTATTTCTGCTCTGATTTTTGTGACTTCTTATTTTAATTTCGGGTTTGATTTGCTGTTGATTTTCTAGGTCTTTGAGGTGCATCAATAGGTTGTTTATTTGTAATTTATTTTGTTTTGAAGTAGACATTCCCATTAGTACTTTCCTTTTTTACTGCTTAGTACCACTTACCTTCTAAGTTTTGGTATGTTGTATTTTCACTTTCATTTATTTCAATACATTTTTAATTTCCTTTTTCATGTCTTCAATGGCCCATTCCCTGTCCAGTAGATGTTGTTGGGTCTCCATAAATTTAAGATAGTTTCTGAAGTGTCTCTTATTATTAATTTCTAGTCTTATTCCTTTGTGGTCAGAGAAGAGTCATGATATGATTTCATTCTTTTTGAATGTGTTGAGACTTGCTTTATGACCAGATTCCTGTTTCTCTTAAAAATTGGTTGCTGTTCTTGCTGGACCACACTCTCAGAGCCTGAACTTCCCAGTTCTAGTGGGGGGGTCATCTGGGCCCTGGCCTACTTGGGGTACAGCCCCAAGTGGATGGTTTTGAGACTGTACCCCTCTGCTGTGGGCAACATTGTCCTTGTACTATGGTTTCAAAAAGGATGTGATTGCTATTCATATGATCCCAGGCTGCCTCTGGGGACTAGCCTCTTGGTTATTGGTTTCTGCACAACAGGCTGGAACAGAGTAGCTCAACCTATTCTTGTAAAATCAATTTTCTAACACATCTAGTTATGTTAAGAATAGCCCAAGCAAATAGATTCTTGGCTATTTAGAGCTGTCTGTCCGCATAACTTCCAAGAGCTCCCTGTGATTACCCACTGATGCCATAGGTCTTTGTAGGTAGAAAGTTCCAGGTGTCTCCAGCTCCTCCAAGCTCCCTTACCCAGAATCTTCCTGCTATCCTCTTCAGTGACATCACCCAGGCAGGTAGCCGTGTCTCCAATCAGTACAGCACTTCTGTCCCAGGAGTACCATGACTCATCATTCCCTACTGGATTCTGGTCTCTCCATGAAAACCTTTGGGTGGTGTCCTGCTGCCATAGATGTCTACTCCCAGGGCACCTTGTCCAATGCTACCCACTGAAGTTTGCTTGTAGTATTGCCTCTTATTGTCATAAGCTTTTTTCCTTGATTACTCCCACATTCTTCAAACTCTGTATGATTATGACACATTTTTTTCTTACCTGAACATAGAAATGTAATTTATTAGATGAAGAAGGACACAGAAGGAAGAGACAAGGTAGGTGTCATGAAGAAGCCTCTCATCTCCCCAGCTGAGATGAGCAAAACCATAAGACAAGCTTAGGAGATCCTGATGTTAACTAGAACCAAGAAAAGGTATACTGTTTAGCGTTTCTGGAGCATTTGCCTTTGGATACTTTACATGGGGCTGTAAACTGAGGGTAACACTGGAGTAGTTAAAACCTGTGGATGGCATGTGCCTGGAGGGTGCTTGTTACAGGTCAAGGATTAACTTCGGGGCAAAGCACGCACTCAGAGCAGGTTCTACCCCATGGTAGGTTTTGAATCCAAGGTAAGATTGTAGGAGCTGGGCCACAGCTTATAGAAATGCAGCCCCAACTTGGATTGATAGTTCTGGTTGATCAGGACTTGTGGGAAATAGAGTAATGCAATTACCATCCTCTGCTAGTTCTCTGTAGGATGTTCTCACAGATCAGTGGCAAAGGGTTGGTAGGTGATTTTCTTCCCCATTATATTGTGAGATGTACAAACCTTCCTACTGATAATGCTGCAGAGAGATTTTATAAAGGATTATGAGACTGCTATTTAAAAATGTGATTTGCAGTTGAATACCCTTTGGTTTAAGATGGCAAAGCTATAAGGAATGAGAGAAATTCTTCCATAGTAATTGCTTCCCAAAGAGCTTAGTTTGATTTTCTTGTAAACAATTTTAACTTCGTTCTTTTTTTTTTTTTTTTCTATGACAAATGAGAAAAGAATTCTGCAATTCATTGAACAGTCAGATCTCCAATATGGTGTTTACTTGCATTTTCTATTTCTACTTCAGCCAGGAAATCAAATCCAAGGGATTAAATGCCCCATTTGAAATGTAATGGAGAATTATTTTTTTTTAAAAAAAGGAAAGTTCACCAATCCATGAGAAAGACATCATTCAGAATTTCCAGATGATATCTGAGCATGCCAACACAATGTGCAAAGGGGACCTTTCGTGCCAAGGCCATTAGAGTTATGACACTCACCTTTCTTCTGGAACTGAGAGGCTAATTTTCTGACAATTCTCTTGGTTAATCATGGCCACGCATGGAACCTGATACCATGCCTCACACTTTTAATCCATTATCTTATTTAAACTTTACAGTTTCTTGAAGTAGATATTTAATAGTCTTGTTGTAGGAGGAAGAAAAGAAAAGGATTGTTAAATGATGTGCCCAAGATGACAGAGGCAAGAACTTGGTGACTTTGAGTTCTACACCATCTTCCTATTACCTCAGACCCATATCCAAGTCAGTACAGAGTCTGCTCCCAGGAAAAGTGCCACTGAGCCATATCTGCCCTTCCTCTTCTTATTAATAGGAGCAGGGGTCTGGCTTTTTACAGGTTTTTGCTGAGAAGGTTTTGTTATTGTTTTTTTTTTTTTTTTGTCAAAGATCTCCCCAACTCAAGAGCAGAGCATTTATGAAAGAGTAAAAATGTATAAGGGATAGTCAAAATGTCTGGTGAATGTTTAAATTAAACAATTATTACAGTGAAAGACATATTACCAGGAATCCCTCTCAAAATACTCCCCTTGGCTCTGAACACACTTATATTATTGTTGCTCTCACATTTTGTACAGGAGTTCTGGAAGTCCTCTTTTGTGAATATCTGTACGAGGTGTGATCACCAGTATGAATGCTGCTGACCAGCGCCATCCAGTGGAAAGTCAGGTTCAGAAAAAAAAAATGGGGAATCCTCATCCATCTTATTCACCTGATCTGGCACTTGTGACTTCTGGGTTTTCCTTAAAGTCAAAATGACTAGGAAGGGCAAATTTTCTTCCAGAACTGCTCAGAAAGAGGTGAGAATGATGGGATAAGTGTGTTCAAAGGGAGGGGAAGTATTTTGAGGGGGATTAATGGCAATAGTAGTGTATCTCCTATTGGAATAAGTTTTTACAATTTAAACATTCATTGTATTTTTCATTCATACCACACACATACAGGAAGGATCTTTCAGAGACCAGGTACTGGGCTTGGTAATGGGGAAATAAAAGGATACTAAAAATAACTTCCTTGTCCTCAAAGAACTTTTTTCTTAATGGAGAAGTAAATTGCAAAGTAGTAAACTCCTGGGAACCAGGTCATACCTTATGACACTAGGAAGTGTCTAGGAAGTACTAGGAAGGAGATCCAAATGGTCATGAGGTAGGAACCATTAAAGAGGGGCCCAGTGAGATAAGATGGTCAGGGAACACTTTCATCCAAGACTGTTCTTCTCATAAGACTTGAAGAGAGGGAAGGAGAAGCCATGCCAACAGTTATGGAAAGAGAATTCCAAGCAGAGGGAAGGGGAAATATAAAGGCGTGGGGCAGGAAAAGTTGGACTTGTGTAAGAAGCTGAAAGACAGTCAGTGTGGATGTTAATAGTTTGGTTTAAGTGGCCTAAATAGCATTCTGCACTTGAGATGATTTTTCTCTTTCTCCTTGTTAAGCAAGTTGGTTTTTTTTTTCCTTCTGCATGGCTTTTCTCCTATTCCATCTAACTCAAACACCTGCTCCACTTGCTATTCATTAAAATAATCACTCTCTGTTCATCTGGGCCTTTTCATTCTAGAGATTTTTGAGCCAAGCCCCGAGGTAGGCAAGGCTGGGATTCAGAAGCAGAACACTGATGTGTTTGTGGGCCTTAGGAACACGTAGCTTTGAATTTCAAAAGTGAAAATTAAGTTGACCTTGCAGAAATGAATGGCAAGTCAAGTAGTGGTAAGCCACTAAAGAAGATTCATGTGGGACCTTTTCAGATCATTCTGTTCTCCAGTCAATTTTAAACCACCCTGTATCCTAGCTAGGACAGTTTATGGCTTTGTTCACATCATAGATTTGGAAATCAAGACCTTAGAAAGGTCACACCATTAAATAAATGTTCAACACTCAGGGAGAGATGGGATGTTAATAACTAATTCTCAGTTGAGTGGCATTAACTTGTTACCTTTGTAGCAACTACTTTGGTTTGGAATGGTAAAACTTAAAAATATTCTGTATTTTTGATGAAACAGGGAAGTTTCCACCTGAGCATTTTCTACTTTAGAGAATTGAATGAGGGAAGCATACACTGATTAATTTTCTTGGACATGCTAGAAGCTTATTTGAAAACCCTTATACTCCAGTGTTTCTCAGATTTTAATATGCAGAAAGATACCCTAGACCTGTACTGACAAGTATGGTATCCTCTAGCCACGTGTGGCTTCTAAACACTTGAAATGCAGCTAGATGAATGGATGTGTGCCTTTTATGTAAAATATGCACATGTTTTTGAAGACTTAGTATAAAGAATACTATAAAATATCTTGTGTTTTATGCTGATGACACATAAAAACATACTCCATGGATATATGGGGTTAAATACAATGCATTATTAAATTACTTTCACTTACTAACTTTAACGTTTTAAAAAAAGTAGCTATTGGAGATTTTCAAATTAAATATGGCTTTCATTGTGTTTCTATTAGACTATTTTATTTGAAAGAGGCTTCTCTATCCAGCCATGTCACTGCAATTGAATCCAGGCCTGTTCTCCTATTGAGAGCAACTTAAAGCTGAATATAAGCACTAAGGGAGAGACTGTGCAGTTCCTTGATCCCTGGAAGAAGGGAAACACATGAGCGGAGCCTCATGAAAGCCCTGGCTTTCTGTCCAGTGGCCCACTTCTGCCACAGTGGGGATGAGTAGCGCCAAACAGCATGGCTCTCTCTCTGAGCTGAAGATTTAGAGATTGGAGCTCCATGCTTCTAAAGTGAAGCTTGTTGAGCAGGGTGTTAGGTAACATGTGCAGGAGACTACCTATGAATATGCATGGAATTTTCCTGCAGGTTCTTTACAGCACACGGACAGGGTAAGAGATGTCAGCAAATAGCAGAGGAATGAAAACACCAGCATTTGTTCAGTTCTGGGATCTAAATAAGCAAAAGTGGGAGAACCTTGTCGAGTACTTTGTGCAGTTTATTATCCCAGAATGGCCAGGTTGAGGAGTACGTTCTGATGCTAGTAAAATGAGGCTGTGCCACATGAGTCAGTCTGGGATGGAACTATTCTCTCCTGACAAAGATATGACCAAGCCCATCAGGACCAAAAGACAAGGAGAAGGGGACCCATAAACAAGGTATAATTTTCTAAATCATGATATGTTTATAAAATGCCCCACTTACTTGAAAATAAAACTGAAAACTTTTTTATAAGAAATAGGACAAAATTTCATAACAAAATAATAAGAGAATAGCAAAAGTCAATATACTGTGTATCATTATGTTCAAAGCAGTTATTCAGAGTGGAAGACATTGACAAAAAAGATTCTCTTTTATAAAGAAGAAATAGGATAGATGCATACCCATGTTCACAGGAGCACAACTTATAATAGCTATATCTTTGAAGTAGCATATATATCTGTCAGCAGATGAATGGATTAGGAAAACATGTTATTTGTACACAATGGAGTACTAGTCTGCCATAAAGAAAGATAAACTTGAGGAATAGGTACATAAATAAATGTAGACTTCAATAGTTTGAAGAAAGGGAATTTACAAGGAAAATTATAAAATATATCTTCAAGATTGATCCTGACAATTCAGCCTATTAAAATTTGTAAGATTTAGCCAAAATAGGCTAGGAATGAAATTTATATCATTATGGAAAAAATAGAACTTGAGAATTGCAAAAATTCTTTTAAAATTGTTCATATTTAAGGTATTACTTAGAAGAAGCCTTAAGAGAATATTTTTGGTAACCTTGGTGTAATCGGGGATTTCTTAGAGATAACACAAAAAAAGCTAATGAGAAAAGAAAAGATTGAATTTCTTTACTTGTGTCAAAGGTACGTATTATTAAGAACTCAAGAGGCAGGCTATGGACTGGAAGAATGTTCACAGTAGTCTTCTCTGACAAAGACCACTTCCTGAATATATAAGACAATCAAATAAACTTGGATAATGATACAAATGTACATGTCAAATTAAGTCCCTTGGGAATGGCCATGGGGCACATTTTAAAAATGTACTTCAGGTTGTAGTTGTTAGGAAAATGCAAATTAAAATCACAATAAGATACCAGTACATGTAGTAGGATAACTAAAACTAAAAAGAATACAATCATTAGTTGTTGGTGAGATTGTACAGTAGAAAGTCTCATATGCTGCTGTTGGGGCTATAAAATGGCACATGTACTTTAGAATCTATTTTATAGTGAAACATGTGTGTACAACTATTACCCAGCAATTTGACTCGTTAGTAATTACCTCAGCATAATAAAACCATATAATAATGAACACATAAAAATATAAAGTAACAAAGTTTATTAAAGCTTTAATTCTAATAGCCCAAACTGGAAAAAAGAAACAAATGTCCCTCAATAGAACTGATAAGCAAATACAGTGCCACTCAGACAGTGCAATGTGATTCAGGGGTCTGAGATTGGATTAGTGATTTCTGCACCGGGGCAGGGGAATCTCAAATGCGTTCTAAAGAGCACCAGAGGCCAAGTGTAGAAGCATCCATAATGCATGTGTTCATTTTATATGATGTTTAAGAGCAGACAAAAGGAATCAATGGTGAGAGAATTCGGAGCAGTCATTGCCTTTGAGATTAAGGGTCTAGCTGGGAGGAGACTTCAGAGGATTATCCAGGTTGAGGAAATGCTTTACCTTTGATTAGACTGTTAGTTCATACATAGGTATATATATTCATCCAAACTTGTTCATTCTTTATGAGTTTAAACTCTGCATTGCCCTGTATGTACATTCTATCTCAGTTAAAATGTATTGCCTTCAACAGAATATTCTAAAGCAAGGGCAGCAAACTGTGGTGCATGGACCCAATTTGGTATGCCACCTTTTTTCATTAATAAAATTTTGGTGGCACACAGCCCTAAGGGGTTTGTCTATGTATCCTCTGTGGCTGTTTTCACACTAGAATAAGAGTTGCAGAGTTGAGATGGAGTCTGTGCGGCAAAGGTCTACAACATTAATTATGTTACACTTGCTAGGAAAAGTTTGCTATGACTCAGTGTGTAAATGCAGCTCTGAGATGTACTCTCACAAATTCTGATGCAGAAGGCCGAATCTCTGTGTGATTCTAGTCCCAGGATGACTGTAAAGTACATGGAATGGGTTGGACAGAGGGTGAGAACTGTGACCTTCAAGGTCCACCATATCAATATGTAGCTGCTTGCTTTGGTCATGAAGGTATTTTACTAAACTCATCATGCCAGAGATATAAAAGCAGATTTTCTCCCCACTAGCTGTCTATGGAATGTAAGGAAAGTTCATTCTCATCAGAGTTATGTAATCATCTTTCCTGTATTTTGAGGGGTGCGCATGGGCTGGTGTCATTGACATATTCTGCTACCACTGCTTGGCTCTCTGTAGGCGGCTGTTTGAGAGGTTAAAGATATGATGGAGGGAAAATTCACAGAACATTTTCTGTGCACGTCTAGCAGATAATGACACCTAAGAAGCTTTGTTTAAAACTGATCTGGCTTCATGATGATTTGAGCTTGCTCTTTAATTAGTTTTTAGGAGCATATATTGTTTAGTATGATTATTTTATTTTGCCAAAAAGGAGCTTAACACGCTTTAGTTCACCATGGAGCCAGAGGTAATTTATGCCAGTTTTTAAGCACGGGAAGAAGTGGAAGAAGAAGAAAAATGTCATTTTGCCCTGTAAACTTTCTATCCAGAGTTCATTTGCAACTTTAAGACTGAAGAATGTGAGGGATACTTTTGGCAGAAACATTAATGTTCAGCAAGTATTCCATTTTCCCTTGCGTATTTCCAATACTCTCCAGATTCCGTGGGGCCATATGATTAGTTTTGTCGCATGAATTGTGTGGCATCTCCATTCTTTCCACCATTTTAACAACATCATTGAGATCAAGGTACTATGAGAATAAAATTGCTGAATTAATTTTTTTCCGAGTAGAAAATTAACATTTGTGTATGAACTCACTGAATTTTGGGATTGATGATGCAGCAAGGCCTCGTGTCTCCTGACTCTGATGGCACGCATTGGTACAGGTTCAGTTACTCACTAGAGAAAACAGACCCAGGAGTAACATAAATATAGCATAAATATGTTGCTTCAAGTAAGTGAAACTAGCTGGCATGGTGGTGCGCACCTGTAACCCCAGCATGCTGCAAGTCTAAGATAGGAAGACTGCAAATATGAGACCTATGTGGGCAATTTAGCAAGATCCTGTCTCAAAGTAAAAAATAAAAGGGTGAGGGATGTAGTTCTGTCCATAGGTCCTCGGTTCAATCCACAGTACTGCAGAAAAGAAACAAACAATCCAACAAACAAACCAACACACAAACAATGGGTGGTTAGTGAGCAGAGGAAAGACAAGTGAGTATATGTGAAAAAAAAACTTAGAAATTAGATCTTTTCCATCTTAAATAATCAAGCTTTATTTGCTTTAAAAAACTAACATATATATGAGTAGACATAAGACTATGAATACATGACATATGAAAAAAATTAGTATAATGACTGTGGAAGACCGCTGCTTTCCAGGGACTCTGGCGTGTCTATGGCAATGTGATTTGGGGGAGGGAAAGGGATCAGGGGTTGCAAGGGATGATTTAAAATGCCTTCTCTGCTGCTATTTAGTTGGAATAAAAACTTTTGGTGCCCTGGCTAACTTTTCCTGGGGCTTCCCTCTCCCACAAGCCAGCCCTTCCCATCAGCTGTTACATCGGCCATCTCTTGTGCTGACAAAGCCCTGATTGCTACCTGCCCTTCAGGGTTGGGTGCACCATCTTCTGCCACCTTTGTGTGTTGATTTGTCTTTCTAGAAAGTGAACTTCTGAGGCAGTGCCTGCTTTATTCAACTGTATCTCTCTCCTTGTCTCCATTGCCTACTAGACATGTGGCAGGTGCTGAATGTTGGTTTCTGACTTAATAAATAAAGGAAATCTTCTACCATTCCTGTTCCCAGCATCCTAGGATGATACCCTCTCCATTGCCACTACCTTGATCTAAACTGATGCCAATCAGTCCTGTCTGACTCCTGAGATTCTTCTTCATCTCCTCCTACCCCTTGCCTTTCATGGAATTTGGAAATATTTCTTTAAAATTCTAATGTTTCATTCTCTGCTGAGAAACATTTGTTGGTTTCCCCTTGCTCCTTGAGTCCGATCAGTGTCCAGGATAGTCTGCAAGAGCTGTTTCTGAATCCTCACCGTGCTCACACTCTACAGTCTGTACTCATTTGTATCTTACAGTTATTCAAGTCATGCTGGCTTATTCTAATGCAGGGCCTTAGTCCATGCTGTGCTTTGTGCCTCCCATCTGGACTGCATGGTTCTCACACACCTACATACTTGGTTACCTTGCCTACTTCCAATTTACATTCTAGACCTTAGCTCCAATTAGGAGGACTTTCTTGTTTATCAGTTTTTCCACTGTCAAATACCCTTTGTTTGTAGAACTTATTACAGTTGCAGCTTTACCTGCACCATTATGATTATTTGCTTCATGTCTGCAAGTATGAGACCAGGAGGGGTTGTCTGGTTTTAGTCCAGCCTTGCACCCCAGGAGTCTGGGACAGTTTCTGGCTGTCCTTGGCTCAGCAAGTAATCTCCCATGAATGATGCCTTGATAGCTTTCTACAAACCATGCAAGCGTGATAGTGCTCCTGGGTCCCATGAGCTCAGGGGACTCAGAGCAGACTGCAGAGGTGGTAAGTACCAAAGCCTTGACCTTAGCCCTACGCTCCTCAGAAGGGAGTCATTGCCATTCCCTGTGGCCCATAAATTCTTGTGGTACATCCTAGAGCATTTTTTTTAATATATGGAGGAGTCCATTCCCCAGTGCTCTATCTTAGGCGAATACCACAGGCATACAGAAGCTGTGCCCAAGTTCTGGCTGGCTGAGGGTTCAGAAACAGACTAATTCTACACAACATCCCAGTGTACCTACCAGTGAACAGGAGAGGTTCTCATCTGCAAGGGGGGTGTCACTCTGCATTACAGTACCTGGTGCTGTGAAGAAGAGTTAGGTGAAAAGTAGGACTTTCTGGGTTCTTTCTGATGGGACAGTGTGACGATGAACGGTCATGGAGTTTGGTTCAGGCTTCTGCTGTTATGTCTTTCATTTTGCTTGTTTTAAGGCAAGGAGTGCCGGAAGTACTTGAGGGTTTTTTCTCTTGTTCTCCTTACTGCCACTCTTTGTTGTTATTGTTTTTTGAGGCCAGTGGGAGAGATAATGAATCAACAGGTTTAGGAGCAAAGATCAAGATCTACAGGGCATTTGGATAAAAACATTAATTAGTGTCTTCAGAATATAAAAGTAGAAGGGAAAAATAAACCTTTTCATATAAATGTGGGTATGTTTGAAAGAAACGTGGAGACTTATGCTCATTGAATGCTCTCCTCATGGTGCTGGGAGTCACAGCCAGGGTGCTGTGCACACTAAGCAGGTGCTCTGCCACTGAGCCTCACCTTCAGTCTGCGGAGTATTTTCAAACAACGAAAACAGGAAGTGTGGCTGAAGGTAGCAGGGAGATTCGCGGTATTGGGTCTTATATTTACATTTTGGAGTTTCTTTAGGTACCATGTCGACTACGTGGTTTCTAATACACTGATGGTAAACTTGTTAAAGGGAAGAACAAAGGAAGCCGGACCTAGAGACATGGAGGTTATGTGTACAGGTTGAGAATCCTATGTACAAATGCTCTGGACCAGAAGTGTTATAGATTTTGGGATATCTGCATCTATATAATGAGATATCAGGAGGATGGGACCCCAGTCTTAACAAAAGTTCATATATATTTCATAGACTGAAGCAATTTTATGACTAGTTTTGGTGTGCCTGTGTTTGGCCTGGAACCCAGTGTAGGAGGTCAGATGTGGAATTTCCACTTCTGGTGTCACATAAGCATTCAAGATGTTTCAGATTTTGGAACATTTTAGATTTTACATATATGGACTACAGATGTTCAGCCTGTACTTGCTTCCCCAGCAATCAAAGGTGTGTGGGTGCCCTCACTGATAGGGTCCCCATCATACCTCATACTTGATGTTCTAGCATGGCTTTGCCTCATGAGGCATCCTTTCCCTGGGGTACCCAATAATCCTTGTGGAGCACCAAATGTCACTAGTACTAGTGGGCCAAGTGTCTCAAGGGTTCCAGGGTAGACAAAGATTGGGAACTGCTGATGTAATTAGAAAAGAAAAAAAAAACAAACCAGCACAGAGAATTGCACTGATGAGACCTTATGCCTCGTTTTGTTATGTCTATTTTATGACCATCTTTTAAATTCCTGAGAAACTACCCCCTATTAGGAATGCCTGAGTTCTGTGCATTTCTTCAGAGCTCCGGTCTAAACTAATTTGATGTAAATTATACATTTGCAAGTAGTATTCCGGAATAACCTGTACGAGGCCCACAAAGACAGAATGCACAAAAGGAAATGATGATGTGTTTTATTCATAAGGAGGCATTGCTTTTCAAAATTCTTATACTGTTCCCCAAAATACCTAATGCATCACAAGCCGACATTTGTACCACCAGCTTTCCATACGCAGAAAAGTACTGTTCCTTTTAATCAAGTAAGTTTATTTCGTGGCGAAACCTTTGTATAATGTTGAAAAATAGTTGTGTTCCCGGGAAGCTATTTCAGTTTTCTGAAATGATCATTTTTAATCATCTGCCTAGCAAAACAATTTACCAAGCAGTGGAGGATAACGAACCATAAAGTTTAATTTGCCTTTTTTAATTGAGTTGTTAATTAGCACCCCTCTGCCGGTGGAAACTCCCCACTTGCTTTTCTGTTTTGCTTCTGATCCGAGACATTTCAGAGAATCTAATCTATGATATATCCTCTATCCAGGTACTTTCCTGAATCACATCAATGGATGATTATTTTCTAAACCTACAGATGTTTCAACAGATGAATACAAATTTTGTTAGCAGCACATAATTAGAGAATATAGAGTGGTATTAAGTGGATAAGATTATGTCCTACTGTGTACTGGACATGTCTAAGTGCTTGATGTTATTTATCCGTCACAGCATTTTTGAGGCATAAGTAGGTATTGCCAACTTACGCATAGTTAAACTGAGGTTAAGTTTATGGCAAGTGCTTTTTCCAGTGTATTAGGAATACATTGCAGTTCCAGTCCCATGCAGACTGGCTGGGGGCTTCACAGGGCATCTTCTTTACCCTGTGCTGGATTTTCCAGATCCTTAAAGTGAAATCAAACTGACCTGTATTTCAGTTCTGGATCTCCTATGAGTACTGATGTTAAATGCACATCCAGCTAGTCAGGGCCTGTTTGAGAGGTGTGCACCCTGTCCAGCCAGACCCCAGACCCAGAAAGGCCCTGCTCTTGAATTTCTGTTCTGCTGTTATTGTCTTGAGATGTTAAACTGATCTGCACCAGGGATTCCATGTGTTTATTTTGCATTGCATTCTTCAGGTTATGTATCCAGACCTGGTGCTGTTATGGTTGTCTTAGCCATCTATTCTTTGTCTCTCTCTCCTTGTCATGATTTCTGTGGGTCACTATGATCTCTGTGCAGGGTGTTCCAAGGCTAAATTGTGGTGTCTCTAGATTTGCATTCTCACCTGGAGACTGGATGATGAAGGATCCTCTTCCTTGGTCAGGAAGCAGCATTCAGTTCCTCACAGCCATGAGATTCATGGGCTGTTTGTTTCTTCAGAACCATGAGGGGCAGAGGAGTAGGGCACGTCTGCTAGTATGGTGGAATCTTATATCGGGTAATAACAATAGAGTAGCATCCTATCACCTGTGCTGTATTTCATCAGTTAGAAGCAAGTTGTAGATCTTGAGACAATAACGCTAAGTAAAAGAAATCAAACACAGGAGGTTGAATATGACATGGTTTCTCTATATGGGAGACCCAAAATATGAATAATTTGGAAAGAAAAATAAAAAGGAGATGGTAGGAAACAGAGAGGTAGATCTTGTGAAGATGGAGAGGGGATCTGAAAGAGGAAAAGGAGGGGCAGAGAGGAAATGAAGTAAAGCTGATCAAGACATGATCTGTACGTGAACATTCCCCAAGAGGAATGCAATTATTATGTATTTCAGACATACTAAAACAAATATGAGGAGTAAATTATAGGCCACATTCAAGAGGAGGGAAAACACAAAAGTGTGAAGACCTAGAGACAGAGATGATGGGTGCACCCTTGGACTCTGTGTGCCACAGTTATCATGTATGAAGATTATTGAATTAATTGTTGTTAGCATTATCCTTGCTGTTACTAGCACTCTGCAGAGCTTGTGGAGTTCTGGGTTTGTCAAGAGTGCCTCACATGTTTAGCTCATGTTTATATGCATCTAGTGACCAGGGTGCTGAGGGCTGAATCCAATGCCACCCCTCTCTGCACCTTGGAATCAATGGTTAGTAGGGCAATTAAGCATGAGACAATTGTTCTTATTTCCTGGGTGATATTATTTCAAGAAGCAGGAAAGTATAGATGACCACAAACATGGAATTTAGTGTCACATAAACCCAGGTATCTTGGTTATTATTCTCTCTTTGCTGGGACAGAATATCTGACACCTAGAATTAAGGAAGGAAAGGTTTATTTAGCTCACAGTTTGTAGAGCTTGGATTCTTAATCAGCTGGCTCCAAGGCAGAGTGGCATGGCAGAGGACAACAGTTCATGGCAGTGGAAGACAGCAAGAGCAACAAGAGCAAGAGGGGCAAAAGGGAGGAGCAAGCCTCTTTCCCTCATATTGTATGCGGGTTACTCGCCCAAGGGCTGGTGTAGCACTCACACCCACAATTCCAGCATTGGCCTATGAATGAATCACAAACTAGAAGCTTGCCCCATGACTGCATGAGGCTTTGGGGGACATCTAGACAAAAACCATAACACAGGCAAGAGCTCAATTCTTCTGATTTTTACTCTATTCCAGGCCCCATGTTTATTTTATTTATTTATTTTTTTGGTAGCCTGTGAGGGTGAAGGCTCCTCCTGACATGCCAAGGTAATGCAGGTCAGTCAGAGAAGGGTCTTGTTTCTGTCTTCAAGATACTGTCCCCTTACAAATTCCCAAGAGCTTACTTGTCTCAGGGTTTGGGTGGAATTTTCTTTTTAGTAAATGTCTTCAGTACATAATGATTACAATTATTGTGGAGAATTGGTACATATGCACAATGCATCTTGTATCAGTCAGTATGCACTAGAGAATCAGATTTAATGCAAGATATACGTGTGTGTATATATATATATATATATATATATATATAATTTACAAGATTGGCTTACAATGGCTCCCCACTGAGTCAGGTGCAGAAGAGTGCAAAAGGTCCTGGAGGCCACAAGATGATGTCCAAAGTGAGAGTGAAGCTTGGAGCTCCTCCAAAGAAACAGAAGCCAGCTTTCTTTCTTTTCTTTTTTTTTGATTTTAAAGATAAAAAAAACTACAATGAAGTTATATAGTTGTATAGTTATAAAAAAAGAACAATGAAGAGCAAATCAAAACAACAAAAACAATACATGACCCCAAAAGAAAATGGTAGCTATTAACAATGGTTGTTACATTACATACTTTTATCTTCAATGAAGTTGCTCAGTCCACCAGATACAAGAATGTAAGATTGATCAAACAATCAAGGACAGTAACAAGTTATTAATAACAATAATAATGAAAAACATTGGGAATTATGCAGAGCTTCACCATACAAGATGGTAGGAGTTCAACAATGGTTCTTTCGAAATTGATGGAGAAATAAGACACTTCCATGACAGGCTTCTTTCTCTGTTTCCCTTTTAGCATTCTGGCAACAACGCTTCCTGGGTACATCTTCCACATCCAGAAGTGGAATACAATTTAGTGCTGGTCCAATTTAGTTGGATGTTTCTTACTCAGCTTGACACAATCAGTTAACCATCACACATCTTAATTCCTCTCTTTCTCCTCCCCATTCTCTCTCTCTCTTCATCCCTTGCTCTTCTTCTTCTCCCTCCTTGCTCCTTGCAGCTCTTGGTCCTTTCTTCAATCAGGAAAGATTAATTTCATCAGAAAGGAGAATTGCTGGCATGCTAGTTGGTCAGAAAAAGGTGGACAGCATGGCAAAAGAAGGATAAATGATATGTCTGGAGAAACAGCAAAAAAGAGTGAAGAAGAGACATAAAGGATGAGTGGAGAAAAGGTGGAGTGGTCAAGGCGGTGTATATCATGAAATACTAGAGAGGAGAGAAGAAAGTTGTTAGCATGCCAGCAATTCTCCTTTCTCATGCAGGAGAAAGCAGGGCAGGAAGGACAAAGGAGACAATTGAATAGGGTCAGGTGCTTCCCCTCTCCTCACAGGTGTGTCTGGGAGACAACGTTGATGAGCGTCAAGAACACCGTGCGCCTTTCAAGCTTCAGTTGGAAAAAATACAGGCACTATATTGTGCTAACTTGTCTTCCAAAATGGCGACTTCCTCCTCCTTCTCCACTCCTTTTTCTCCTCCTCTTTCTCCTCCAACCCCTCTTCCTTCTCTTCTTCCTCCTCCTTTGCCTCTTTTACTTCCTCCTCTTTCCTCTTCCTCCTCCCTCCCCCTCTTCTTTTTCCATCCAGCCCCTCCTCTTCCCACACCTCCTCCTCTTCCTCCCATTTTTCTTTGCTTTTCCTCAATGGTTGTCAGGCATGCTGTTGAATGGTCCTGTGCTTTGCTACAGAAGACAGCCAGGTCTTACCCTGCTTTCATTAAAGTATTGCTGTCTGATAATTTGCAAATTTCTGAGCCCCTGTCAACAAAATTGCTTCTACTTTCTCTTTCCACACAGCCTGTGGAAAGGACATTCATGTCTGTTCCCAAGGACCCTCTGTCCATTTGATTGGGTAGGTGCTCCTCTGATGTGGGGAATATGAATTTAGGAAAAGAGAGAGATTACCCACCCCTTCTCTGTCTTGATCCCAGTTCCTTACAACCTGTCTATGAATCCTCTCTCTCAGCTGTCCCCTTTCTCACAGACATAGTTCCTTTCATTTCTGTGGCTAAGGGACACTTCATCCCATACATGAGAATCTTTAGAATTCTTAGAATCTTTCTGCTCTTCAAACTATAATTCCTTCTTGTCTCTAGCACAGGGGAGCCCTGAGTTGAGTGCTGAGTCCTGGTCTCCCCTTTCCTCCTGTCAGGCTCTTCTGACAAGGCTCTGCACTACTCTGCAGAAATCCTGAGCTCCAGGTCACCAAGCTCCCCTCCACGGTCAGTGTCTTCTGCAGCTCGCTTTCCTTAGTCTCTCTGCAGTGCCATTGACCTCCCCAACACCCGAGTCTCTGTCCTTTTATGGCTTTCATGGGACTGAGGTTCTGCGTCATTTCTGAGCTTCTCCTAATTTGGTATCCTTACTTGTCTCAGACATGGGCTAGGTGCAGGTGCTCCTCTAGACCCCTTTAGACTTCCACACTCCCATTACCCTTCTGTGATTTTACTCAGCAGCTCGATGGGTCACCACAGAAGCTCCTTTGGGAATATGAAGTCCACAGCAGCCCCCATTCCCAGTCCTCTTCCTCTAGAAACCCCTGCAGCCCTCTAAACATTTTTGGAGACAAAAATGATTGTTACTATTTTACCAGCAAACAACTGAAGAGTCAAGGTGTTTGCTTACTTTCAAGTCTTTGGACGTGACCCTGATCGCTCTCATAGTTTGTCTTTGATTTCCACGTGTCAGCTCCCCTGTATCACCTGCTGGGACCTCACACTCAGGACAATCTCACCTGCACTTCTTGTCTATCTTTGTCACTCCGGCAGTTCCCCTGCTGCCCTAGCTTTCACGCCTCACTTCCTATGTCATTGTGGAGGACCTCCTGTCTTTTCCTTCCTGTCCTTTCAGTTATGAAGCCTGTTCTTTTCATCCCAAAACCTCTTCTCCCTCTTCTAAAACCTTTTAAAGTCTATGATTTTCTTTTGACCCCATTTCTTTTACTGCAGTATAGAATAATTTATAAAAACAAATTTTATTTCTTTTCCTCCATCATATAATTGTATGCTGATTTTTTTTCCCAAAAAGAAGAAGGTAAATTTTTAAAAAATCCATCTTGTGATCACTCAAGATACAAAGGCTCTTTTTCCTGGTCTCTCTTTCTCTCTCTCTCTCTCTCTCTCTCTCTCTCTCTCTGTCTCTCTCTGTCTCTGTCTCTGTCTCTCTCTCTCTCTCTCTCTCTCTCTCTCTCTCTCTCTCTCTCTCTTTTTCTCCCTGTATCTCTGTCTCTTTCTGTCTCTGTCTCTCTCTCTCTCCTCCATCTCTGATTAATTTCTCTAAAAAAAAAAAAAAAAAAAAACTAACAGCTTTTTCTCTGTAACTCTTTTTATGGATCATTTTGCTGCTACAAAATAACTCAGCTCTTAAAATAGAATTTCAAAACATTCCCCAAGGTTCTCCAGAAGATAAGTGTCAGTAGGACAATGAGTTTGCCTTCTTTCTCAGGATACCCTTACCCAATGGAGGGGTGCCAGCAGCAGAGTTATTTGCATTTCTTGAAGGAGTTAGAAAGTGGATGAGTGAGTGAATGAATGAATCTATGAATGAATGACAAATTTATTTCTATACAGCAAATCAACGCCTTTTCCTCAATTTCTCTGATTTTTTCTGGCTCTTCTCCCTTCTTATTAGCAACTGGTATCTACATATGCCAATGCCTGTTTTGTTTGTAGATTATTTCTGTCATTCAAGCCTCAGCTTATTTTTCTGTGTTTCTTCAGATTTTCTCCTGTATTTTCTGGCTGAAAGAGTTTCTTTTGCTTTTCTCTTCCTTTTTTACTTTTAATTATAAAAGTCAGGTTCCGACCCCAGTGACACTAGTTTTACAGTATAGCCAATGCAAGGTACTTAATAAATACAGAATAAGCATCTCTCATTGGAAAGTCTGAAATCCAAGATGCTTCAGGGCTGGGGATATAACTCAGTGATAGACCACTTGCCTAGAATGCACAAGGTCCTAGGTTCAATCCCCAGCATTACTGGAAAAATACATGCACACATACAAACTCCAAAATCTGAAACTTGTTGAATGCAATATGATGCCACCAGTAAAAAATTCTGCACCATTGAACTTGGTTTTATGCATCAAATTATTACATATGCTTTATGAAATTACCTTCAAATTACATATACAAGCTATATATGAGACATAACTTCATTTTGTGTTTAGATGAGTTCTGGCCTCAAGATGTCTCATTATGCATATGCAAACGTCTTAAAAACTGAACAAAATCCCAAACCCAAAACTTCAAGCCCCAAGTATTTTGGATAAAAGATACTCATCCTCTGATTGAAAAATTCATAAATTACTTACACAAACACTTAGGGTAATAGAACCAATAATCTCCACCTAATTCTGCATCTAGGCCACATTTTGCCCATAGATTTTCATCTTAAATATTTTATTTACAAATACTCTTCTGGAATAACCTGTAAGAGGAAAGAGCTGTCACCAAGTGCATTGAAAAGTTGAGTTGCACGTTTCCATGGCAACAGAGTTGAGACTTGAGTTTTCTATCCACACGTTTTAATGAAAACGTTTTCTTAGCCGTTATGGATGGGTTTGTGTACCAGACAAGAAGTGCTTTATCTTAACATACCATTATGATCATAAGTTAGATTGATGGTCTGAAGTACGATTTCATCAGGTCATTATACATTCCTGCAGTTTCCTTGCAGGAAGTGATTCTAGTGCTAACACAACAAACACTGGCCTTGTTTGTGGAGGAAAATGCCTCTGTAGATTCCCTTTTCTTCCTTTTTGCTGTTGAGAAGTGGCCTCTTTATTTTTAAGCAAAGGACACTTACATAGGCATCCAGATAGCTCATTATGATCTTATTTTGTGGGAAATAATTTTCCCAAATCATTCATGCAACCTACATTCTGTTCATAAGTATTAAATACTGATGTGGCGGCAATAGTGGTGCTAGGTAAATGGATGAGACTAGAGACCATACTCGTAAGTGAGATAAACCAGACTTGCCTGTGTAAACATCATATTGGCTCCATAGTGTAAGAAACTGAAAGAGTAAGTAAGATCCAAAAGGTACAATAGATATAGTGAAAGGGAAAGAAACTGCTCAGAAGGAAAGAACAACTGGATGGGGGAAAAGAGAAAAGAAGAAAGGGGGAAAAAGATATGTATATCTACACAGATAGCTAAAATAGTTGTATTACTAATTTCTGTTAGTTTTTTTGAAAGGAACAGTTAGTGCTTATATTGTTTGATCAATTTTGCATGCTTGTACCTGACTATCTGAGCAACTACTTTGAAGATAATAATATGCAATATAATAACCATGGTTAATTTCCTATCATCTTGTTTTGAAATTCTGTATCATTTTTATTGCTCTTCTTTTTGTTTCTTTAAAATAAATAAAACAGAATAATGGTGCTACTGACGTGAATGAGCTGAGTTTGCTTCCAAACCCTCAGTACATAGAGAAGTGCCTGTTCACATGATACTTTTGGCTTGTTTGTTCCATCTGGAAGGCATGTCTCCTTGTGGTGTGGGTGGATGGATTAGCCTCCACAGATGACAGCCACTAGGATGCCTGGCATTGGGTGCTCTGGGGTCACAATCAAATAATTATTGGTTCTGCCTAAAATCTTCTGTATAAGATAGTATGTTAAGAATTTTTTCCCTACCTAGACATGGGCATTCTACTTATAGTTGGTAGAACTTCTGGGGTACCAGTTTGATTCCCTCCTGAAAATTTCCTTGAATTCAGAGATCCAACTCATCAAAAGAACCTTTTAATAGGAAATCTCCCAATAAACCTATTAAAAGCATAATGAAAACCTCATTCTGTCTTCTGTCAGGTTTTGGAGCTGTAAGTGGCTTCTAATTTGCACAAGATTGGAATAGCATTGAAGAATTACAGTAACTAAGTGAAACACTCCTTGGATTTTCAATTTTCTGATAGCATCCCATGTAATTTCTTGTAATGCGTCTGTAGGCCAGGGAGGTGACACATGTCAAGGCTCACTCGGCATCTGCCCACATCAGCATTATGAGGAGAAGCATGCCACTGTCAGCTTTCTTCTTGGGGAGGGAGCAGCTAGGTGCCTTTGTTTGGCCTTGATGGATATTCCATTATACACAGTCCTCTGCACAAGAGCCATATAATTTCTAACAGCTCAGATAGGTGTTTTTGTTGCTTGACATTTGACTTCACATATTTATTGGAACAAATTGTGAATTGTTCCTTCCGTGTGAGTGCTTGGCAGAATATACAGTTTGTCCTCCTGTGATCTGTAGTACCTTTTGAGTTTATTTGTCTCATTGGAACGAAGGGTTCATGCTTTCTAACCTGATAAGTGAATTCCATTTGGGGGGACCCATGGGAAACTTAGGGCACTGAGGCTGTGACCCAGTCAGATGAGGCCCTATGTTTTCCTTAGAATATTTTTTTATTATCCATCGTTCTTGTTTGAAATGGTCCATTTTCCTTCTCTGAGAACCTATATGTTTTCTTGCAACCTAAAAAGCAGAGTCTCCTGTGTCTTACCCATATTTTTCAGGCTTTCTGACATTTGCCTACTGTTTAAAGCCTCAAGGGGAAAATGCCAGTAACAAAATTACAGATAGATTAATAATAGCACTTTTCAGAGGAAAAACAGAAGTCAACCAGGGTTCATAATCTTTAAAATAATTACTGGTATTACTGCTTTGGAATGTTGCTCAGACTCCCACTCCTGCGGCAAATGTTTTGAGTTATTTTTCACCCAAGTGAGGATGAACTTGGATTCATCTGGTTATATCCTCTTCTAAAATCTCCTATTGACCAGTCACATTTATTTGTGTTGTAGCAGAGTTAAGGGTAAAAGGACAGTCTAAGGCCACATGACAGTTCTCCTACTTGGCTTTACATGGGACCCAAGCTGTGTTCTAGCTATGGTGCTTATGAGGCTCACAGCAACTTTTCCTACCTTCTCTTCACCTGTACGAAAAAACAACCATTGTTGAGTTCTTCTTGGATGCAAAACCCTCATCCTGTGCTTTGTGTGGGGAAGTAGGGACAGCCAGAGTATACTTTTGGTGTCTCATAAGTATAGACCTATGCTTGCTTCTTTCTGACCTATCACAAACCATTTCCATACAGAGATCTGGCTCCAAACCCAAGCCAGGCTAGAATTCCAGGATCCCTGGGTCCAGTTCTATAAACATCTGTCTAACGAGCATGCTAGAACTATAATACACCGATGGGTCAGAGCCAGTGCATCTCTTTATGTGTTTCTCCCTGTACACCCATGTTCACATTGAATGTAAAGGCCTCCAACTCTAAAAACCTCACAACACCTAATAGTTAAAGACTACAGGAGATGTGGACAAGAAATGGGGAAATGAAGTGATTTTCAAGACAGAGTTAGAATGGGAAAATAAATAGCCATGGACAGAGTTTCTGTTGTTCAACCTAGAAGCTTCCTGCCCACCCCAAATCTTCTCCATGGCATCCCCAACCCCTCAGGCACTGTAAATACAACCTGGGCATTAAGATTGATTCCTTTTACTCCTCAATCTCTCATAATATCTTGTTGCCACCTTTAAAGGAAGACTCTCAAATCTGCTCCTGGTCACATTGTCCATAGCTCCCAACCTTGCCCAGCTATTATCACCCAGTGTCTTCCACAACTTTTTCTCAAGGTGATCTTCCTGCACTGATGCTGTCACTGTCAGACCCTCCCTGTGGCTGGCCAAGGGTCTAATTTCCAAATTGCTTGTCCCTTTGCCCAGCTCTATCTGTTCTTCAAACTCTTTTTTTGTTTTGTTTTGTTTCTGGTACCGGGAACTGAACTCATGACCTTGCACTTGTCAGGCAGGTGCTGTGCCACTGAGCTAAATCCCCAGCCTCCTGTTTTTCAAACTCTTGAAGCTTGTTCTTGCCTCAGAATTTTTTGCCTTCAACCCCTCTGAACTCTTCTTCCTCCAGCTTCCTGCATGGATGGTTCATTATTCTTTGGACCTCAGCTCAAATTTTACCTCCTTGGTGGCAACAACACCCTATCAAATTAGCACAATAAGAGCCAAAAGTCTGGCCCAGAAGTGGTGCATGAATGCTTTCTGCATAAATTCCTCCTAAGTGACCCTGTTCTGAGAAGCGCTGATAAAAGAATCAGAACTCGGCTGTGATGGAATGGAAGACACAGTTAGAGAAAGCTGGAGCTACCCAAAGTAAAGCTCATTTGCTGTGCTTCGGTTTGTCTAATAGAGAGAAAGATTGCCTATCAATTAAAACTACAAGGGTTGAGTTGGGATGTCATCCCTGGGGATTTGAAGCAGTTTCATCTAATCTGGAGCAATTTCAGAATTCAATAATGCAATCAGGTTTTAGTATCTCCCCCCACAACATAATGATTCATGTGCCATGAAATTTTTCATTAAAATTTCCAAGGCTCACAAAGTAGAAAGAAAGAAAGGAGGCCTCATACCTCTCATCTGTTCAACCAGTTCGCTGATGCTCAAATGTTGATCACTGAAAGGGAGACTTGGAATTTCAAATCAAGTTTTACTTTGAAAATTTAATGAAATGCAAACAAATACTTAGCAGTTCTAAAGGGCATGAAGTCATTAAGGCTTCTCATTTTGTTAGGTGCTTTGGGAGCCTCTGTAATTTGGGGAATAAAATCAATTAAGTTCTGTGTGTGTGTGTGTGTGTGTGTGTGTGTGTGTGTATGTGTGTGGTGTTTCTCCTTATATAGTTGGATAGATCAGGTAAAATCTGGCATGAAAGTCTGCTGTGGCCATTATTTGTTGTGTGTCCTTGTGTGAAATACTAAACCTTGCTCATCTGTGGAGCAGGGAAGATATGCATTGTGCTGGAAGCATTCATTGCAACTACAGCAGCTCCCTGTCTTTAGAAGAGGCCTCGACATGGTTTAATGTTTTGCTGTCACCATCTTGAAGTCCTTAATAAGTTTCCAATAATGGGATCTGCATGTGCAATATGTGTCGGCCGCAGTAACTATGTATCCTGTCCTGATTTGATGAGATTATGTAAGGTACCTGCTAAAGCGGTTTCAACGAAATAGATGCTAAATATTCATGTCTTCCCTTCCTTCTATGCTTTGTTAGCTGTGTGTTGCTTCTCCTCTACATTAGGCAAAATCGAGAAAGCAGATGCTTTTTTTATTCTCTTTCTCTTCATTCTGCACAGCCACGCCCTTAAGAGAGTAACAGGTTACCTGTTGCTTGCCTTTAAGACTGTAGTACTCAGTTCTCATCCTTTGAAATCTCATCCTCAGTTCATCATCTTTTGACATTGTCATAGAGAAAGTATTTGGAAAAGGGTTATGGCCTAATAACTTGGTAAAATGAAAATCTTCATTTAAAAAATTTGCCAGTTAAACAAAATTTATGTGTATATATAAGGATAGCTGGAATAGGTTTATTGCTGATATCTGTGGTTTATCTAGAGGAACAGTCCATACTTAAAATTTTCTTTTTTCTTGACCAGTTTTGCACGTTTGAATTCAGTAATCACAATGACTGATCTGAAAACAGTGTAAGAACCATTGTTGAATTCCTACCATGTTGTATGGTGAAGCTCTGCAGCACATCCAATGTTTTATTTATTTATTTATTTTTTACTTGTTACTGTCTCTGAGTGTTTGATCAATCTTACATTCTTATGTCTAGTGGACTGAGCAACTTTGTTGAAAATAACAGTAATATAGCAACCACTGTAAATTTCTATCATTTTGTTTTGAGGTCATGTATCATTTTTGTTGTTTTTGTGTTGTTTTGATATTGTCTTCATGGTTGTTTTGTCAGTTTTTTAATTTTTAAAATAAAAAGACCAAAAAAATGAACTTGGTTAATGAAAAAAAAAATTTGCCAGTTGATCATTGCTATATAGATATGTCCTGATTATGTGTGCCTTGGATACAAGGATTAGTGAACAGTTACGGTGGCACAGGTAGAGGTAAAGAATTATGGCAAAGTCTTGTGAGATTGCTCTCATTTAAATCCATGGCTCCAAGGGCTCTCTCTGTCAAGTCAGTGGACATAGGACTCTGTCCTGTGCACTTTGGCGACAGCTATTGGGATGGTTAATTACAAAAAGCCCTGGCTCTGGTGCATAGAGGATGAAAGAGTGTTAATAGTCTGCAGATCTGGGTAAGGTTGATGGAGGAGACGCGGAAAGGAAGTCCATGGTGTGACCAGAGATTTCTGGAGAAGAGGAGTTGTATGCATTTCAAGTTCTCTACTTTTTCTAACATGGAGTCCCCAGGAGGGTGACCCAGAGGGTGTGATGTGCCCACAGGGTAAGAACTACCGTTGCTGCACCCTCGAAGGCTGGTGGAGAGCCAGAGTGAAGTTGGAGTGGTGAGAGCATCGTCAAGACATGCATAAGCAGTGGTGGGCATCCGCCAAAGGCACCTCTGCCTCTGGAAGTTCCTTTCTCTCTGAATTTTCCCTTAAAAATAAATATCAGTGCCTCTGTTGACAGCTGTGTTCTCAATGTTCTCTCTGATTGACCCAGATGGCTCTTAGCTTCTTTCAGGCCCCTTTTCAGGAAAGCATGACTGCTCCCCTTACTTTCTTTCCATGTTCTGCTTTCTTCACAGCACAGTGCACTCTCTGGAATTGTCTTCTTGATCGTATTTATTGTCTTTTACTTCCTGCTGTCCACTGCTAGTCAATAAGGTCCATGAGGGCAGGGATTGCTGCTCCTGTTTATTTCTCTGCCTGGAAGAGTTCGACCTGTGGGCTGCTTCTTGGATGAATGAAGGGTCATCTTTCCTCATTTGTAATGATCCACCACCATGGACTTTACGTTGTCTTGACATGCAGCTGAATTATTTGTATTTTCCTACAACTTACTGACTTCTGCCTCAGCATTCTGCATTCCTGCTGCCTTGCCCCAATCCCACCCAACAAGTGAGCTCCCCGGGGGCAGGGCTGTGACTGGCTTTTTACTTATGAGCAGCCCATGGATAAACATCCACCTGTTGAATCCCTGTCATTCTGTATTCTTCGGTATGTAGTAGCTGAGAAGAATATTTCTTTGGGATGTTCTCTGAGTTGAGGGCCAGGCTTAAAGAATGGAGGAAGCATTTCTTTTCTGGAATTTTCTGTAGTGCGCTGTCCCTGTATACTTGGTAGATACAGCCAAGCATCATCCCCAGTAGAAATAGACTTGTTAGAAGAGGGGAGAGGAGCTGGGGATTTAGCTCAGCTGCACAGTGCCTGCCTGGCAAGCATGACGTCGTGAGTTCAATTCCTGGTACCGGAAAAAAAAAACAAAACAAAACAAAAAAACAAAAACAGAAGAGGGGAGAGACTAAGGAGGGTTTGCCTGTGCCACTCCAAGCCAGGGAAACACAGGGTGGGTGGAAGATGGCCTAGCTTTTTTCTCTGACTGTATTGAAGCATAAGTTAGCAGGAATTGATGAGACATGTTTGTGCTTTATGGTTCTGCTGCAGCTTTGTGAATGGAATCTCAAAGCCCTTGAAGGGCCATGGTGTATAAATTGCTAGTTTAAAAAGAGGGAGGGGAAGGTTTAGGTTAGAGAACTGAGTTCTGTGTGGTGCTGAACTACGATTGCAAGCTGAATAACCAATTCCTTCCATTTCTAAATAATTTTCACACATTTACCTTTATTTAAATTTGCAACGTCTGTTATGGTTTGCCTTTATTGGGCAGGAGAAAAACTGAAAATTTAGGTTTCTAGCAAAGCTGATAGAATACTCTAATAAAATCATGTTTTATATTGAAATGTAAAATATATGCTGCTGCAAAATGGTCTTAGCCAATCCAGTGGAATAAAATGATTAATAGGGACTTTTATGATTAATTTAGGGTAGCAAGAAGCTCAGGGCAGCATTGCTTTCTCTTTCTTTTTCTGTGTTCTTCTCATCTTCTCTTTTGCACATACTTTCTCTCTTTTTGCACTAGCTGCTGTTTTCCTTATCCAAATATGCATAGAAAAGTCTTAAGTGGCTGTTGAAACTCCCAGAGGCCTGTTTACTTCAAGGTAGAAGCAGGAAAGATGCCATAACTCAGAAAGCAGCCTCTGGCATGAGATGAAAGTCAGATCAGCTCAAGTTTGGGTCAGAATTTAGAGGCCCCACTGGAGTGTTTATGCTTGTATCTGTAGTCCAGATAAGTTAGGAGAAAAGATTGTTCCCTGTGGCAGGTCATGAATCTAATTACCCTCGAAACATGACTACAAGTGCTTGATTGAAAATTGCTGGGCAATGTCTGCAGTCTCTGCCTTCTGAACCCTCAAACCACAGAGGAAATGCACCAGGCCTGGTCTGCATGGCCAGCAGCCCCGTGATTCCTGAGGCAGGCCATGTATCCCCAGCAAGGCACAGGCCCTGGAGTCTGTTCCCAAGCACCTGTACAGACACATGTGCCCTCTTAGAGATGAATTCAGAGAAAGCTGAACAAGGAGAATGAGAGGGACATTGGAGGCCAGGAGCAGGTGAGGAAATGCAGAGAGGAAGTAAACTGCTGCTTTTACAGACCAGTGCAGTGTCTCACTCATTGTGGTTTGGGTCCTGATTCTTGTTTGTTGGGGTTTATCAAACTTTTTCTTAAGAGGGGCACAGCTACATCTTGTTTGAAAAGATAAGGTTATGGATTCAAAATCAGGATAAGTCCTGGCCTCCTGGGAATGCATGGAAAAGTCTGGTGACTAAATGCACGAATTCTTTTTTTCTTTTCTTTTTTTTTTAAACTCTGTAGATTCTAAGATCAGATGCTTTGGGTCAGTTTCTGAATCTGACCTTTATCTACTGTGCAACATCCTGCAAGCTACTTTGATCTCAGCCTCAACTTAGTGATCTGCACAGTGGGGCCGATGGTACATGTCAAAGTGTCTGTAGTGATAATGCTATCAACAAAGTCATTCATAATTGATTTTAACTAGGCGTGGTGGAACACACCTGTAATCCCAGCACCCTCAGAAGCTGAGGCAGGTAAATTTGAGCCCAGCTTGGGCAACTTAGTGATATAGCAAGATCTTGTCTCACAATTTAGAATAAAAAAAGGACTAGGGATGAAGCTGGGTGTGAAGGCCCTGAGTTCACCTGCAGCAGCCCCCACATACAAAATACAAATATTCCTGGGGTGATAATTGCAGCTCAAAGAATTACATGTCAAATTAGAGACTGTAGGGTAATGAAAAATAGGCAGAGCATTGCATCTGAATAAATTAGTACTGCATCTGTTATAACATGGACTGGTGTATTTTTTCAATGCTGAACCTCACATGTGCCAGCCGAGTGCTCTGCTATTGAGCCATACTCCCAGTCCTGATAATTTTTCTTCTGTGAGATCTTTGATGGCAAATACAGAGAAGCAAGTGAGAGCTATGCTGGTAACATCGAGAATCCTCCCTGAGTTTGCTAGATTTTGAGGTAATGTTACTGTTGTTACATTAGGGAGGGAGTCAACTACTGATGTTGGAATCAGAAAGAGGGGGACAAGAGGCATGGTTGTAAATGTCAAAGACAAGGTGTGAGTGCTGCAGGGACTGGCAAAGAAAATATGAATCAGGGCCTGGGGATTTAGCTCAGTGGCACAGCGCCTGCCTGGCAAGTGCAAGGTCATGAGTTTGATTCCCAGTATCAGAAAAAAACCAAACCAAAAAAACCCAAGAAAATATTAATCAATCTTTTAGAAATTGGAATGTTTGGAAAATAAGCTTATTTCTCATCATTTACATGTCTATGGTCCTAACTGGCATTGTACAGTAGCCTCTTCCTTTGCAAGTGAGTAGGCTGAGGAATCCTGCCCAGTGGCTGCTTTGGACGTTAGGATCTGCCCCATGTTCCTCTGGGGCATTTGAGAAAGAAGCCGTATAAAACTAAGACATGGAATGGTGATTTCATAATACAACAGAAGACAATGGTGCAATTCGGGGTTGATGTTTGGGAGTTGTGGGCTGCTTAGGAAGTAATCATGGCAGCCTAGCCCACAAATTCAGATAGGCAGCAGGAGCAAGGGCCATCTGCCGAGGAAGTGGGGACCTGGGAATATCCAGCATGCATTTTATGAGCCAGACACTAGATTTTCCCCTTGTTCATGTAAATCCCTTCACTACTTGGTCACAGGAGAAGAACCTTTTAACCTCCAGGTTACTGATTAAGGGGAGTCCCAAGTCGGTAGTGACCAGAAGGCACTGCCATCTGCCAGCTGCTCTGTGGCTTCAGTGAAACGACACAGAGGTCTCACAGCAGACTATAATGGGAAGTGTCTGGAACCTGCCCACTCTTAACTCTGCATGATGACCCAGACTCAGACTCTTTGAGGGGCCCCTCCTGAGTCTGACCGGATGATGGCAAGTGGCTGGCAGTGGAGACATCCATGTGGAAATCAACGTTGCAACTTCCTTGGGCACTTACTGGTGTTTAACATTTAAAAGAATCCATTTTATTATTCACTTGGAGGAACTTTTTAATTACTTCTCATGCTAAGCATTTCAAGATGATGGTAGCAGCCGACATTCTATGTCTGGGACTCTGGTAGGTGCTTCATCAGCATGAGGTCAGTTCATCCTCCCCTACAAATTAGAGGTTCTGTTCCTTGTTTTGCAGAGTAGGGGACATGGGAAGCAAAATGAGGTCACAGACGCAGAGTAGGATTCAAGTCCGGGCCTCTGTAGCTAGGATTCCGGCTCATTTCATTGTCCCATCTGTAATTTCCTACAATACCTTAAACCATTGACATCCTCTTGTGTTTTTTTTTTTTTGTCTAATAGGAGTTTCTGTTGCCTCTTAGGACAAAAGAAAAGATGCAGGTGTGTTCACAAACTGTAGTGAGCTGACTCACAGTCACCTATCCGCAGACACAATTCCGGCTAGCTGAATACTGTGTTTCACAGAGGCCTTTTCTAGTCCCATCAGATGAATTATGGGAATTTTACCAATAGTGGAGCATTCTTGACCAATTATAAGATGTTTCTTCACCCATGATTTTTCTAAGATGGACATGTCACCTTGTCCTTGCCTGCAGAAGTTAGAAGCTCTCCTGAGGTGAACTGTCCACAATTTCTTCATCTTAAGAGAAGCATGGAGAAGTAAAGACTGGTTTTCTCCCTCTTGGCCCGGCTGTGTGGGAAGCGGCCAAGTCCATCAGGTGATGGTGGGAAGAGGCAGCCATGCCACCAAGAAACTTGCCAAGAGTGGCAGAGAAGTGGTAGGAAATTGCCTTGTGTTCTGCCCCTGCCACTGGTCTGCCTCTTCTGAGTTGCCAACCTCCTTCCAGCATCAGATAATTTTTGCACTTATAAGGTCAAGCATGGTGGTGCAGCCCTATAATTCCAGCACTTTGGGAGACTGAGGCAGGAGGATTGCAAGTTTGAGCTCACCCAGTCTCAAAATTCAAATTTACCTAGATATTCTGTAATTTTATTGACTCTGGCAGTTGTTCTTAGCCAGCAGTATATGCATTTTATCATTTGTTTTTTTTCTTTGTGAACTCTTAGTTTTAAATACCAGCTACCCAACTCCAACTGATTTAAACTAGAGGCTTACTTAATTTATAGGTTTAGGTATATTTCTATATAATATACTATATATATATAATTAAGTTACATGATTTATAAGTTTAATTTAAATATTTAGTTTACTTGTATAATATGTACATAATATATACTTTATATAATTATATAATGTATGATTTAATTTAAAGATTTGATTAATTTATGGGTTCGTGTACCTCATTCCCTTATGTTTATCACTGGGTTTTGCTAAAATGAATATCAACAACTTCAGACTTCAATCTTGTCCTCTTTATGTACCTCAGTGAAAAGAAAGCTACTTTTTTCCAATAGTCCATGTGCAAGCACCAAGTTTGATCATATTGGATGGATTTAAATCTTATATCCCTAAGCTAATTGCTAAGAATAGAAAGATAGACTATGCCTATTGGCCAGAGCAGGTCAAGTGACCACCTTTAAAGATGGAAGTAATCATATATCCAAACCATGTGGTGAGCAGAGAGGGGGCGGAGCCCCAAAATGAAATTGGACACTTTTACAAAGGCAAGGTGAGATGGATGTTCTGCGGCCAATCACAGCATCCTTCCTAGTCAGTAGCCCTGGGAAAGATGCCGGTCTAAAGGAGCAGGGTGCTTGAACTGCAGCACGGATCCCTGGGCCCATCTGACTCAGCACTTGACTGCAGGCTGTGAATCATAAGTGATACAACCTAAAGCAATGAGATGCTTGTGAATAAGGCTGCTTTGTTCTGGCTCAGAAGTCAATAAGTTCAGCTTATGAGTCAATAGTGACATAAATTATGGCACTTGTACCAGTCGCCACTTGCTGTGAGGCTTCTTGGGTTTTCAGTCATAAAGAATCTCATTTGATTTTTGTATAAAATTCAAATTTGAATTTTACTGGAGTACTTCTATATGATTATCCTTCGGTGAAACTTATTGTCATTTTGGCTGAAATGTTCTAGGAAATAGAGAGCTGTTTTTTACTTTCTTTCAAATTGTTAGTTTCATTAAGCAAATGTTCATTGAACATCTTCTATGAGTTAGGTGTTAGAAATATGACAAGGAAAACTCAAAGTCTCTGTCTTAAGGAACTTACTTGAAAAGAGTTTTCTGTGTGTTACAGAAATAAATGGTCCAAGTTTCTGCATTTAAATGGTATATTTTCTGCAGTTATATAGGCATCAGAAAATAAGAGGAGGAAACTTCGGAGCATGAATTTTAAGACTGATTTAGGCATCTGCTGAAAGTGAAGTTCATTATTTACCCTTTTCTGACTAGGTCTAGTTTCTCTATGCTATACTTCTAAGGGGACAAGACCATCTCCTTTTAGTACTTGGGATAGTTAAAACTTAAACTGTGGGCTTGGTCCCTCCCTCCCTCTTTTCTTCCCTCCCTCTCTTCCTTCCTTCCTTCTTCCTTTCTTTTTTCCTTCTTTCTTTCATTTGTTTTCTTTTTGTGGTACTAGGATTCGATCCAAGGCTTTCAAACTGAGCTGTATCCATTTTGGTTTTAATTTTTAAATTTTGAGACAGGGTCTTGTTAAATTGCTAAGTTGCCCAGCCTGAACTTGAACTTTAATCCTCCTCCTGCAGCCTTACCAGAGTGCTAGAATTACAGGTGTGCTCTACATGCCAAGTTCAACTGTGGAGATTCTTTGAGGCTGCTTGTGTCTATCAGAGAACTGCTGGCTCAAGAAGGGTTAGATCATTCTGTTCCAACACCAGCCCTACTAGGGGTTCAATAAAGAAAGACCTGTTGAATAATGAAAAGGTTGCCTTCTCCTCCTGCTTTTCTGCCTCAGTCCGTTTACTTTCTTGGATCTCCTACAGATGATGAAATGTCATATTAATATCAAGAAATACATATAATGAATGTGTTCTTAACCTCGATTTCCAGCAGCTCTCAAGAGCTCCCTTGTTAGGGCTCCATCCTATATTTCCTTATAAATTTGGCAGGGATGTGATTTGATTCCACCTGTTGCCCACACATACAAAAAAGACAAATAGAAGCCCGGCATGATATGGTCATAGAAAGTAAAACTGCTCCTTCAAAGTGCCAAGAAAAGGATATTAAGCATTGAATCAATATCTCTTGAGTTTTGAGCTGCTCTTTTATCCTGTCTGTCTGAAGGAGCTATAACAGCTGTGCAGAGGCGTGTTGGCCTGGGTGCTTCATCGCAGAACCTGTGGCTTGCTTTAGCTTTTTCCTATCACCAGTGACCAGAATTCCCTGTCACTGATCTTGCCTCCTCGGAACATGCTTTTGCTTCACTGCTGTCCAAAAGGGTGGAGCTGGACTCAGCTCCTGACTTCCTTAACTCAGCATATTTGATTCTTAGCAGACCCTGGGAGCTCTTTCTTTCTGTTATATGCTAGGCTCACACTTCAGGTTCTTCATGGCCACCACACCAGAGATGATGTCCCATCATCCTGGGGCATTACTAGAGCATCTCATAACTGGCTCCCGCGTGTGAATTGCTCCACATCCACCCACAGTGACGTTTACGCACACAGATCATGGCATATCTCTTACCACTGACTTTATGGCACAGTGGAAATAAAACCCAAAGTCCTCGCCCTTGTTTGCAGTGTTCTCCATAATCTGGCTTTGACATCACTCTGATCTTGCAGCCCAACATTCTAGCCCTCCCTTTATTAGCCAAGCTTTTTCTCATCCTGGACCTTTGTACTTCTTCTATCCCACAGATACTTGTCCAGATCTCAATATGAACTCTACCATACCCTAAATGCCTCAATCTTAAGAGTTATTTCCCTGGAAAGCCTGTTCTGACTACTTAATATATGTGAGATAGCTTATCTCACTCGCCATGACTAGACAAATTAGCCTTTTATTTGTCTGTATTTTTCCTTTCTCCCTTCTTTCCTCTTGGCACTGGAACATAAACTTTAAGAGAAGAGCACAAGATCATTGTACAAATGTGTTCTGCAACTTTGTCCCTGGATCAGGCTTTAATAAATAATTATTAAATAAATGTGCTATGGTTTGATGTATTCCCCAACCACTCATGTGCTGGAAACTTAATCCCCAGATTCACACATTGATGGTATTTTGAAATGAGGCCTTTTCAGGATGATTGGGATTTAATGGGGTCATGTGAGTTGGACCCCCAGGATAGCATTAGTGCTTTATAAGATGAAAAACAGACCTGACATGACATGCTGAACTCTTTTTTGCCATGAAGTGTCCTCTGCCATACTATAATTCAGTAAGGTAGCCCTCACCAGATGCTAAACAGATGCCAGCATGTGCTCTGGGACTTCTCAGTCTCCAGAACTGTGAGTCAGATAAGCCTGTATTCTTTATAAATTTCCTGGTCTCAAGTATTTTGTTATAGCAACAGAAGATGATTGAAGACAAAATGAATGAAGTAGTAATAACTCTATCAATAAATCAACTCATTCTTTATATAACTCATTAGCTGGGGTATCCAATTAATGGAATATTCCATACAAGTTGAAGAGGGATTGTGTGCTGCAGAGAAAAACCTTATAAATGTTAATGTCCAAGGCAAAGCATAAACACTCATAAAAAATATGTCTAGAATGGAATTGAATGTCATCTGCTTTACTCCACAGTGACTTTCAAATGACAAATGTCTGACATAATTTAGGATCGTGGAATGCCTTTGAAAATGTTGGAGCCAATTGCTTCTATCATGCCCAGAAAAAGCTATTGTTTGCTATGAGTGCCTAGCTTATATTTGGAGAAGCCAAGCTTCTGGATTGTCTTGTCGCATGATTGAAATTGCCATGCTTTGTGTCACTATTACCAATGGATATTTTTCCTTTGTGAATCATCCAGCCTGCTCCCTAATCACTAGGAACAAACTTTGAGTAGGCTGAACCAAATTAGGTGTCAGAATACACGCTTTCCAGCCAAATAAGTTTTCAGGAGCTGGGGGAGATGGGATACAATCTCCATCCTTCACAGCCCCCTAATTGTGCTCCTCTTTGAAAGTCTGACTTATTTTTCTTAGCTATTAGCTGGCATTAGCTGCAAAAGCATTACACAGAAACTCTTTCAATAAGAGTGTCAGGATCAAACAATACAGATTTCAAAAAAACAAAACAAAACAAAAAACCACCAGAATTTGTGTTTTAGGCAGGAAGTACTGGGTGTGCTCCTGGTATCAAGTTTGAGTGCGTGGTGTATCTTTATAACAAGCAACAACCACCATCTGCTTAAGGAAGGGAATGAAGGCTAGAGGAATGTAGATCCTTCCCAGTGGTCTCTTGTATGAGGGATAAGGTCCCATGAGGTTACTCTTCTTCCAGCATCTTTGTTGTTCCAAGAACAATGTTACTAGTGTTTCTAAGAACATGCAAAGTCCAGGGAGAAATGCAGCTCCCAGAGAAAGTGCACAGGGTCTGTGTTACAAGATGTTTGGAATCCATAAACACTGGAGAAATTGTGCATGGTGAGCTTTCAAGTTTTGACAACAATTTTGGGTAGAGTGAGGGCCAGAGATGATAAATTACCAATTACCCTTGAACTCATGAATGAAGGGAAGATTGCTATGTAAATAGATCCCTAGAATGGGAGGCCTCCTGCCTAAAAGGAGAATTTCTGGAAGAGATGAAGCTGTGGAAGCAGGCCAAAGGGACTTACTCGGCCAAAAGACCAGTTGAGTGTTTTGTAAATTGCTTTGGTAATTTACAAAAAGGTAAAGATCATTCACCAGGGAATATATGTCAAGGCAATTTTTTTTTTTTTTTTTTTTGAGAAATGTTCCAAACCAAACAGCTTTTGGTGGCACATGAAAATATCCATTCGGGCACTTCATTTGGTGTGAAGGAATCCTATTTGAGCATAAACGATGGGTAAGTTCACTATAGTCATAGCTTTTGATTGTATTAAATACCAGAGCAGCAGAAAGGTCCCAGGTGTAACAAATAAAAAAAACCACAGAGTTTTTCTTTTTTTAAACAGCTGTTTTTTGTTTTTTGTTTTTTTTTCTGGTACTAGGAATCGAACTCACGACCTCATGCTTGCCAGGCAGGCAATGTGCCGCTGAGTTAAATCCCCAGCCCCTTCTTTCTTTTCTTAGTTGACTTTGTGTATCAATTTGCTGTTATTTCTCAGTGGAATATTTAGATAAAAAATGGGTGTTCTCTAAACTTGGGGAGACCGTTGGTGCCTTAGTCTCAAGATGGCAGAGATTTTGTTGGTTATTATTTTTCTTCCCCAAGCTTTCACTAGAACGTATTTTCTAATAAATTCAAAACCACTGATAATATGTAAATGTGTCAGGACTGTTGGACATTTTAGCCTAAATCTGCTGGGTTTTTGAGGTGATGTGCATGAAAAGGAACATTTTCCCTTAAATTTTAGTTGAATGCAAGGGAGGCAATTATAAAAGTACCAAATCAGAGAGGAAACGAGAAGTACAAATCCTGGTATCAAGTGTTGCCTCCTTACTGTGTTTTAAATTTTATGACTAAAGATTTTGTGATGTTAATCATCATTCAAAGACTCTGAACTCCAGAGCGCATTTTTTTTATTATGACAGTCTGTCTTAAATTCAAAGTTAGCTATACAGTTTTCTGTATCTTTGGATTGTGTTTAATGGCAAGTGCTAGATTATTTTTTCATATCATAAGCTTGGCAATACCGTAACTATAAATTAAGCTAGAATTCTAAAAATTCTCTCTTCAGGTAGTAGCATTGTTCTTTGCATATTTATTTCTATCCTGATGAATATTACATTTCTAAAATTTCTACATTATTTAAAAGTGACATTAAGTTCCTTTTTGCATTTTCATATTAAAACATTTTAGTTGAGTAGAACACTCAGTGGTACTTATCCCAAGATGACTGTCAATATGTTTGAAATATTTACTGTCATATAATATTAAACACCATGTTAAAATCATGGAGTCCTATAGAGTTGCTTTTTTGTAACCAAAGGGAGGGCCATAAGTAAAGTTTGAAGGAAAATGTATGCTAGTAAATAAATAGCTCTAAATATAAAAGGCTTATTATTATTTATATGCATGCTTGGTAATATTGCATATAGCTTTTTTGCAGTAAATTAAGAATCTAGATTCTGTCTCACTGAGCTACAAACAGGACATTGTCATTCACATATTAGCTATTTTATTGTAGAGAAATTAATGAGATGTTTAAGTCTCCTTTTCTTTAGTTGTTACACGGAGACAGTAGCCACCTTTGTACCCATCTGATGAGGTTATTGTGAAGTTGAATCAGGTCGTGAATGTAAAGTGTCTGACCTATAGAACGTGCTTAATGGATGACACCTCTTTATTGTTATCATTTTAATATGGACTGAGTTTTTGCTTTGACGTTTTAAACTTCTGAACCACCTTTACAGTTGCCAAGACAATAGCAAGGAATCAGTCATGCCGGGCTATTGTGCAGGTAGCACGGTTTATAACGCTTGTCGTATCAAGGACGTTACAAGCCAGGAAGGAAACAGCACGCAGGAAGCTGCTCTTCACAGAAGAGACTCAACTCCGAGTTCAAGTTTGAGCATTCCAAACCCAATCGAGATAACAAGTCTGCCCTCTGGTGGCTATCCATTTCAACACGTTAGAATTTTGTCTGTATAAATTATATTGGTTTGCAGCCTCTCTGGAAAAGCCGGGGTTGTGTAGCTGGATTGGCATTTCTGCCTGCTATTTTGGAATTTGTCTGGTAAATACGCAGGTGAACATCTGAACTCACAACATGTGTGAGGAAACAAAATGTTTTATGGCTACAGTGAAACGCTTGCTGCCCTCCTCTGTGTTCAGCCCCTACAGGACTCAGAGATCACTGTGGGTTATTTACAAAACTCTGAGCTGTCTGACTACTCAACCGTGGAAAGTAAATGAGATTTTTTTTAGGTGTAGGGAAAGGAGAGACCAGTGGTGAAATGGACTGATGCCTGAGAAAAAGACACATGTCAAACTCATGTCCTGGAATTGCAAGGATATTGTCATCAGTGACTTGATTTGATGGGAAAGTGATGTTTAATGTTTCTTGTGTGAAGCATGTGTATATCACACACACACACACACACACACACATATGGTGGAGTAGAAGTTATTTCTGCAAAGTGCTGCAGTTCTTACACAGTCTGTTATCTTGTTATTCTTAATGGTGGTAACAATAACAATAACAACAACAGTAATAATAATGATAATAATAATAATAGAGACTCTTGCAGTGGCTTCCAGTTCTCAGATTAGGAAACACCTGTATTAGTCCTTTTCTGGTGCTGGGACAAAATACCTGACACCCACAACCTGAAAGAGGAGAGGTTTACTCTGGCTTACAGTTTCAGAGGTATCTATCAGTCTGTGGTCAGCTGGCCCCAAGGCAGGAGCATCAGGGCAGAAAGGCGTGATGGAGGACAGCTGCTCAACTCATGTTACCTGGGAAGGAAAAAGCAGGGAAAAGCCAGAGAAGTCAAGGACCAGATATAGTCTTTAAGGTCGGACCTCCATCACCCACTTCCTGCAAGGAAGCCCCACTTCCTGATAGAACATTCAGCTATGAAATAGTCAATGGATTAATTCATTGATAAGGTTCATTTCCTCACAACCCAATCACCTTTCCAGGAGTCTCTTAATCCAGTCAACTGGACCATGAAGATTAACTATCTCTACATCCTAGTGGGAAATCTCTGATTTTTTTTTCCACTGTTGGTTTTAATTCCAGGTAGGCTGTCTCTGCAGGGTGACAAGGATGACTCCAAGATTCCTCTTTATTATTGTTTTTGTTTTTCAGAAAAGGAGAGATCCTCCTTCTTTCCATGAATAGAAAGGGCATCTTTCTGGCTGTATCACAGGTCCACCCTCAGACCTGTGCCCACTCTGGGCAGTGTGGGCTTCTGCAAACAGCCTCAGCCTAATGCCTAGTGACTGTTTAGGGAAGCATAGACATAGGATAAGAGGCCGGGGGTTAGTGCAAAGACTAGTCAGATTCTCTCACTAAAAAGACCAAAAGGATGTTTCATAGGGAGGGCCCAAGTACATGTTCTTAACTTTTGGTGTTCCTAGGGCTCTTGTCTCTGTGTATTGGTGTGAAATTTGTCTTTGATGACCTTTTAGACCTTTCCAAATTGTACCCACTCTCCAAGGTGTAGGGTAAATTGTTCTTATTCATAGGCTAGCCTTATTTCTACCAGCCTGATTTCTGCTTCCCTCCTTTCCAAGCCTGAGGCACACACAAGCACTCCTCACTTCGCTGTTTTGAAGTGTGATGGTAGCTGCTGCTGTTGACGTTGTTATCTCCCTGATGATTCCAGCCTTCTGGCATTTCGTCTGCCATTCCTTTCTGTTTCACATTTAAATGCAGTATCACTCCTAGTTTGAGGTCTGACAAAGTTTTGGACACCTGTCTTCCCTAACTAGGGCAGTACTGACTCTTTTGATCATAAAGAGATGGGAATTTCAGGCTGCCCCAAGACAGAGCCCTTTCAAAGCTTCCCACTTGCCCCATTTTAAGTACAGCACCCCAGCAACTTTTAGCTTTGAGTGGATCTATTGTGAGCAATCTCCCTAAGATAGCCCTCACCAGCCATATAGTCCTTGAGTGTCAGGGTGGGACCTGCTCCCTTGGGGTGCAGAAGTTGTAGGGGTGCCTCATAGCTTGGGTACTCACTGAAACCACTGCTCCAGCATGATGTTGAAAAGATTTTTTGTCCAATTTATTTTTCCCCATGTGGCAAAGATTATGGGGCCAGGTGAAGGTCGATTATGAACTCCACCCTTGGCAAAATTCAATTATAAACTTTACCCTCAGTGAAATGCCATTAGAGCTTGGTTTTTCCCTATTTGGGATGCAAACTGACAGTTTTGTCGGTGATATATTCAGGGAGACATATCTATTAAAGATAGCCTCGCAGTGGGGGCACACTCAGATTTGCATTTTAATTCATTTTCCCTCAGTGCTGATATGCAGCTTATCTTTCAAGAACAGGCTCACATCAACCCTGATATACGTTGCTTAAGAATAATGCTCATAATCTATTAGTTTAATCTGTTCAACGAGAAGGAAAAGAAGAAAATCATTGCATAATATGGACAGTTTCAGGCCCCACTGGGGCATTTTTCTGAGGATTTCCCATATCAATTGTTTTCAACGTATGCTTATTTTACTTGTCCTGACTAAAGAGTTAGGAAGAGGTCATGACTATACTAAGGGCCAGCAAGGTTTGAGTTCATGCTGGCTCCCATAGAAGTTGGTTACACAAAAATTACTGAACTTGAGCCCCAGTTCCATGATCTATAATAATCATGTAGCAATGAAACCTACAAATGAGTTTTGATCATTACAGGTGATGAAAAATATTTGACCTTTAAAAGTGGTGTGTGGAAAGTAGTCCCAGCACCCTGAAAGCCTGAGGAAGACAATGCTAAATTTGGGCTCAGCCTGGGAAACTTGGCAATTTAGCAAAACCCAGTCCCAAAATAAAATGGGTTGGGCATACAGCTCAGTGTGAAAGCTCTGGATTCAATCCCTAGTATCACACACACACACACACACACACACACACACGCACACACACACACACACACTATGTCCTTCAAAGAACCTGACACATAATAGGAAATAATCAATATTTTTATTTTTCTGGAACTAAGATAGATGCTAAAGCCTTTACAACATGGAGAATATATCCTAAAGACTCCCAGTGTATGCTTGAAACCATATTACTGAACCTTAAATCTATTATGATTTTCTCTCTACAAACATGCCTAGGATAAATTTATAAATGAGGTACTAGAGGAAATCAACAGTAACTTTTCATGAATCTCAGCAACCTCAGCAGAGAATACTTTTTTCCTTATTAAGTCATGAGTTTCCACCATTTCACTCAAAGGAAGCACGTTATGGCTTGTCTTTGGCATATCTGAATTGCCTATATCCCTACTCTTGTCTTTGGAGCCATTGTTAAGTAAGCAGGGGTTAGCTGAAAAGTACTGCTGTTCAATGTCAGTCAGTGTGATAGCCAAGACGGCTGTGAAGTGATTAGTGGGCAAGTGGTGTATAACTATCATCGTCAGACGTGTACAGTGTGGACATGGCAAGCAAAGGGATGGTTCACATCCTGGGCTGGATGCAACAGGACTACCTGAGACTACCTTGCTACTCAAAATGGCACTTGCTTTAGAACTTAGGGATTCTTCATTTCTGGAATTTTGCATTCAATAGTTTAGACCACATTTGACTGCAGAGAAGTGAAAACTTGGAGCGTGAAACTAGGGATAAGGGGGTCATGCTGTCTTTCTGTTGGTCAATATGCCTTCTGGGCTCAGAGGTCCTCTGTTTACAGTTGATCCCTGTGGTGGGAGCGGGACTTCCCTGGAGAGCTCTGTCTACCTTTGGTGTTTTGCATTATAACAGGCTGTTCTACTTCTCTGCATTTTTCACCGGTCTTTTCTGTGGCCCACTGACCTTGATGTTTTTAGTGAAGAGAAGATGGAGAGAGCATCTGAGCAGAAAGAGAAGAGCAGGATTCAGGTCATGATTACAGACAAGCTTTGCAATGGCTGCAGGATGCTGCACTGCAGAACTAGAGTTGGGAAAATGCCTGAGCAGTGGGGAGGCTCGCAACTTCCTAATGGCCTCATGTGCGCTGCATTCAGAGCTTCCTTCAGCCGCACTTGTACGTGCAGGAAGATGGGTAGAAGGGACTACAGATTACAATACCCAAGGGACCTTTGAGCTTCTGGTCATAGATTACAGGAAAATGTGATAACTGACTCTGGCTTCTCTCTCTAGGGGAGTTAAGTGGATAGATGCTACTTGAATGTAAGAGTTGAATTTGGCAAGTGTGATACCAAGTAGACCTGAGCATTCCACTAAGGACAAATAATTTCAGTATCCTTGTAGTGAAAGATGAGAAGATGCAGAGATGACAGTTTCAGAATTTGAGTTCTTACAAATGGAAGGGTTAAGAGGGGAATGTCAGTGAGTGACTGAAATAGAGCAGTAATGAAATGAAAGGAAGGGAGGAAGAAAGAAAGAATGAAAGAGTAAATGCAGGGAGCTGGGGATTTAGCTCAGCGGCACAGCATCTGCCTGGCAAGCGTGAGGTCGTGAGTTTGATTCCTGGTACCGGGCAAAAACCAAGGAACAACAACAACAAAAAAAACCAACAAAAAAAGTAAATGCAAACAAAAGTGGGTATTACAGTTGTCCCTTGCTATATTGTGGTTCACTTATTGCAGCTTCGCGGTATCATGGATTGTTATAAAAAATATCTAATTCTGTATTGTGGGTTTTTTGCTATATCGTGAGATTTTGCAGTATATAGGTATTTATATAATATTTATGATTTTAATTATTTTTGCCTAAAAATTTTATAACAATATAAAAATGTTAATTCAATCATATTAAAAGAATATTAAATTGAAATAAAATACAGTATGCATTTCATCAGTGGATGAATACCGTTCTGTACACAATGGAAATTCAGTATGCCACTACCGCTTGTACAAGTTTGCCAAGGTGAGATTGTGCATGGTACACTATTGGCTGATGGAATGGAAGGTGACCAAGCACAGCAGTGTGTTCTGTATCCTGGGCACTGATTGGCTGAGTGACCATAGCATCGGTCTGCTTGCTCTCCTGCACTGTGCCCATACATTCAGCATCTCTCCTGGTCCACTTCACATCGAGTACCCATACAGAATTTTATGTTGTTAAATTACATAGGCTTAAGAGGTAGGAAATGTTCAAGAGCATACGAAGTGTTCATAAGAGTGTGGGAAAGGTGAATAAGAGAGTGGGAAATGTTTCTAGGAGTGTAGAAAGGGTTTGTAAAGTCTTAAAACATATATAAATAATAAAATATGTATAACGCTGTTACTTCATGGATTTTCACCTATCAAGGCAGTCTCTGGAACATAACTCCCATGATAGGTGAGGGATCACTGTATTCTTTATATTTTCTGACAGTTATGGTGACACCTAATCATGGGCATTTTCCACGCCAACACATCAGTGTGTAATGTCTGTTTCAAGGCTTGTTTTGGTCCAGCTGTACCAGAATGTATTTAAAGCATCCCCTGTTGCTGAGCACCAAGGTTGCTTCCAATTCTTTGCTACATTAAATGATTTACTACTTTATTTAGAGAAGTGTCTCAATTACAACTTTAGCCAGGTGTAGAACTGTGACTTGACAATGTAGAAGTCTAGTGTGTAAAACTTTGAAAAATTACTTGGTTTCGGTATTCTAGTGTGAGAGTAGGGCACTGGGAAGGGTCTCATTATGGTCTGAGATTCATGGAGTAGGAGAGAGGCTTTGCAGCCTGTGCTAAACCCTGTGTTGGCTGTTAGCTTGCATGTGTTTTCTCCTTGACTTCCATGGTAGTGTAAACCCAAGAAGGCCAAAGCAAATCTGTCTTGCTGCTTGCTATTCCTTTAGAGCCTATCAGAGTGCTCAGCATGCAACCAGTCTACAATATACAGCCACTGATTGAAGGAGTTAATGAAATGACAAAGGAATTCTGGGCTTCTCTTCCCCTCTGAGCCCCTTGCCTGCAACCTTATGCACAGTAGGTGTCAGCTACTTCGTTGTTCCTTTGGTACAGTTCAGCTGTACCACAGTGTATTTAAAGCAGTCCTTATTTCTGCACACTTATGTTGCCTCTAATTCTTTGCTACATTATTTCACAACTTTATTTAGAAAAGTACATCATTCTTTTCTCTTTTCCCATATATATACACATACACACACAGTAGGTAAGATAATTGTATTACTAATTTCTATTGATTTATTGAAAGGAACAGTTAATGTTTAATTGTTTGATCAGTCTTACATGCCTATATCTGGTCATCTGAGTAACCAATTTGAAGATAACAATATGTAATACAACAACCATTGCTAATTTCCTATCACCTTGTTTGAAATTCTGTATCATTTTTATTGTTTTTTGTTTATGCCTTTGTGTTTGTTAATTTATTTTGTTCTTTTCAAAATTAAAAAAAAAGAAAATGCATCAATTACCTTCTTAGGCCAGTCTAGAACTATGATTTGACCATGTGGGAGTCTCATAGATGAAATTCAGAGATATTACTGGCTTTTGGTATTCTAGTTGGTTCATATGAGCAACAGTTACATTTATAAGTATTTCTGGAAATGTCTTGCCATAAAACCTACAGTACATTGCTTGAGTCCAGGAGCAAGGGCCAAAAGGATACTTGGATTTTACATCTTGAGGTGGTCTGACCACCTAGTGGAACATAAATAACTTGTGGAATTTCTTGAAGGAAATCCAATCTTTGGAAGCAAAGATGCTCTGTGTAAGGTAAAGGTAAAGCTGACTCTAAACTAAAGTAGATGGGTAGTTTCATTGCTTTTGGTCAAGGATGCCATATTTCACTGGGGACAAACCAGGGATGACCTGAAGGTTTTTCAGTCAGTGGTCACTTTGGGCCAAGAGGCTAGAAGAAGACATGTATAGGGACAGTGACCCTGATCAACAGAGAGATGTGATCTCCTCATCTTCTCCCAAGTGTTCCAGTGTGAAAGGAAAAGGAAGAAGGGTAAGAGGCACTAAGAGGAAGGTGAGCACTGAGGGTAAACCTCTGCTCTGTCTCCCAGCTCAGCCCATTCTGGTGAGCAAAACTTCAGGTGAATGGAGAGCAAAGCCATACATCCACACTTTCCCTGACTTCATTTACTGTGATACTGAGGTCCCTGAAAGGTGCTCATGGATACATGATCTAGAATAATTGTTGAAATATGAGCTTAGAGTTAGACTTCCTGAGTTTAAGTCCTACTTTTCTTGATGTTTAACTGTATAGACTTAGTTGAGCTATTTAACTGAAACCTAGATGGGTTTGGTGTTCTTCAAATCAGGTAATGATAGTCATAGGATGCTTCCTTGAATGTCAGCCACACAATGGTGAGGTTTCTTTTCTCAGTGTTGTGTTCAGTTTTATTGCTGCTGTAACAAACTACTGAAAACCTGGTGGCTAGAACAGTATCTCCTTTCTGGGGGTTCCACAGGAGAATCCATTCTCTGGCCTTACCCTGCTATGAGAGGTTTCCTTTATTCCTTGGCTTGTGGTCCCTTCTTCCATCTTCAAAGCCAAGAGGGGACATCTTTCCATGCCTTCTTGAGTGGCTATGGCTCCCTCTGACCTCAGTGGTAAGGGCTCTGCAGTCCTAGAGATCCATGTGAAGACATTATAGTCAGCTAGATAACCAGGGATTGTCTCTCTATTTCAAGTTCCTCAATTTAATCATATATATGAAAAGTCATTTACCATTTAAAAGCTTCTCATAGATTCTGGGGATGTGGATGTGGACATACACAGTGCGATCAAAACACACAGTGAATATGTAAATAAAAATTTTAAATGTGTAGTATTATGGTAAAAGACACACTGTCATTAATCCTCCTCAAAGTATTCCCCCTCTATTCAAAAACGCTTATCCCATTCTTCTTGACTCTTTCCAAAACAGTTCTGGAAGTCCTCCTTCATAAGTGTCTTTCTGTGGCTACCTTAATGTCAGGTCATGTGTACAATAATTTCTGTCATTCCATCAAATAAAAACAGGATGTGTTTGCATCCACCACTGGATCTGGCACTGTGTAACTCCTGGCTCTTCTCCAAGGTCAAAATGACCATGAAAAGTAAACATTTTAAATCAGTTCAGGATATGGAGGTAGCCATGACAACGCAACTAAATATACTTAGCAAAGAGGGCTTCCAGAACTCTTCACTGATTTCTTGCCTATTTCAGAAAGCAGCAAGAGCCATGGATTAAGTATGTTCAAAGGAAAGGTCATTGTTTTGACTGGGGTTGATGAGAATATGTATTTTATTGTAATTTTAAAAGCACTATATTTTTAACAATTGCATCTATTTTTGAGGTGATTACAGGTGGGCATCATCCTATGTACTCTAATTTCTAACACCCAGAATAGAGCTTGACCCAACATAGTTCTTAAATATTTCTCTAAGGAATGAATTATATGTCAAGATCTAAAGTGTCCAGCATGGAACCTGGTACATGGAGGAGACCTTGGATTGTGTTTGGCATTATTTGTAGTCAGTCTCTTCCCACTCAAGGGGAAGTGAAAGAAAAAAAATACAAGAGGAAACTCCCTACCAGTGAATAGCCTTTCTGGACATGCATTCCTTGGCTGCCCTAGTCTGCGGTCCTGGAAGGGGAAAAGAGGCATAGCTACAGAGTGGGCCCTTCCTACCTTCTCTGTCAAGGCCTCTTGCTAAAATGGTGTGCCTGAGGAAAGGTCCAGCATGCTGTGGGTCACTAGCTTTCTTCTGAGGACTTCACACTGGTCTTTAAACCTCAGGGAGCTTTAAACACCTTGGCTGTGCAGGAGAGGGCTCCCAAGATGCCATATGCCCCTCTTTTTCTCATTTACTTCCATCTGCCTATCACTGAGGGCCAGCATGACAAGTTTCTGGAATTTTCTGATTTGGTGTGCACATCTGATTTGGGAGGCAGCATATTGTTGACACTTTGCCTTTTTCCCCTGGGTTGGCTGATGTTTTGCTTCAGGGTGCATGGTGGAGAGGGGCAGTGGTCCGCAGTGCAGTGCCCCATACGGAGGCAAAGTGTGCCACTGCTGTGACTATCAACGTGAGGAGGTCAGCGTTGATTCCCGAGAAAGTATTTGGGTTTTCAGCCCTCCAGTCTGATTGATGACTGAGGAACTTGATGCTTAAGCTAAGATTTGTGCTTCTTGTGCATTGCTTGGTTAAAAAATTCTGTCAGTCTGGCTCCAAACCATCTGCTCTAAGGATGTCTTTGAGATAGCTGGGAGTTTGCTTGGTACCTTACCTAGTAGTTTACTGCTTAAGAGGCTTTGGAGCCAGAATTAAACACTTCTAGCCACCATTTACAAACAGTGTGACCTTGGGTAAGGTACTTATGTCATCTGATCCTGGACTTCCATCACCATAAAGTGGTAACACAAACCATTTCTATCTAATGTGGTTGTTAGGAAGATAAAATGAGTCAACATAATGTAAGCACTTTAAACTATGCCTGATATACATAGTGAGTGCTTGATAAAGATTTCCTATAATTCCACCCTGACTGCTAATGTGGCTGTTCATAAGCAAATTGCCTGAACCTAACCAGGAAAAGGTGTATGTGGCAGCCATTGAGATAAGAAAAAAAGAAAGTCTCTTTTGGTTAAATATTTTCCATAATATGTCCCTGGGAACACATTGTCTACAAAAGATGTTAATAGGAGTTCTGAGTTACAGGGTACCATGGTCATAAATATTGGGGAAACTTCTCCTGTTGGAGATTTATGGAGCACATTAGTATTTTAACATTATGGGTTTTGCTAGAGCCTGGAGTAGAGAAAGTAATTTGACTTTGTTTAATCCTGTTGGACCAAATGTGTTTGACCACAGGACAAGGTGGGGTGGTTTTTTTTTTTTTTTGGTTGAAAGAGGGGGAAGATATGGGGAGATACTGCATGGTACAAATGGTGGTTACATTTGTGCTTTTGTTGTTCATGGCATTTCTTAATAGCTCCAGGAATGAGTGCATGCTCTCTAGGGCCCACTTTTAGGGTAGAACTTGAATTTAACGTGCATATGGGGATCTGAATAGAATACAGATTTTGATTCAGTGGCTTGTGCATGAGGCTAAGTCTGCATTTCTGGCAAACTGCTGACCTGAAGACTGTGTACTGTGTAGCCAGGGTTCCAGAAGCACACTGTTGTGCTGGTGAAGGGTTCAGGGGGAGACTAGTAGAAATTTTACCAGTTCTACACTAGGGAGAGAGGACAGCCTAATGCCTGGTGTTGCAACCTTGACTGCACATTAAGAATATGTGTAATAGCTGGGAAATCTCCTGTTTGGATTCCATGCCTAGAAAGGCTGACTACACACATTTGGAGGTGGATAGAGTTTCGCAGGATTCCCAGGGGAGGATAAGGATCATCCATAGTGGCTACTGGTGTCCTGATAACAGGATTAATTTTCAAAATCAACCTGATACTAATCATACCTCCACTGACTCAGTATGACTGAGTTATTTGGTTAAACTCTTTACCTCCAGCTCCCCACTTGTAAAAGGGGGTGTTCATTGTACCTAAATTCAGAGCGTCTTCCTAGAGATTAAATGATATAATGTTTGTAAACTAATAGCCTGGTGTCTATGGTGAGAGCTCAGTGCATATTAGGTACCATAACAAGTATAAGAGTTATTAATGTTAGTATTTGTGAACCAAAATTCTTAGAGCAATTTCTTTATTTTTTCAATCTTCCCAAGATATTGCATTGAGTACAAGCTAAAAATAGATTCAAATATTTCTTAATATTTGAGAGAGAACAGTATTATTTGTATATGGGCACAAATATTCTTTTTTTTTTTTGGTTTTTCTCTGGTACGGGGAACCGAACTCACGACCTTGCGCTTGCCAGGCAGGCGCTTTTGCCGCTGAGCTAAATCCCCAGCCCCAGGCACAAATATTCTTATAGGGGAAGCCTGTTTTTAGCCTTGCAGCCCCCAGCAAGCGCTTATATGGGCTACAATCACCACAAGGATAGACAGGAAACTGCTTGTCTCTACTATGCCCGTGCCTGGGCATGTGTTCACCTTGTCTTTTGGAGTTTGCTTTGAATAAACAGTGGTAACTATCAAAAGCAGGTATGGCAACTTCTGTCTGCACACATCTGTTCATTTCAGTACCTGAAAATAATACAGTGGCCATAGTGAACTGAGAAATAGCATATTTTGGATTATTTAGTGATCTTATTAAGTATGGATTTCTTTTTGTAATTATAAAAGGAAACAACTGAATCTTGTTTTCTGTAAAATCAGCTGTGTCTCCTGCCCTCTTCCATCCATAAACTATCTAAAATGAACTAGCTTTTTATCTTTCTGCCCTGTTTGGGTTTGTTCTTTCTTTTCTTATAACCCAGCTTCTTACTACTGATGTCTGTAATCGTTACCAGTTCACTTATGTGATTCCCATGGTCTTTTTCATATTGGACTGTCTTAGTTTATGATTTTGGATGTAGACAGTGTGGTCTGTATGTATTTATCTTTCTAAAACACGTGAATAGAACTACTTAATAACTTTCATATTGATTCATAGCAAATATACATCTTATTCAAGTTCAAATCCATCTTGTAAAATAAGATAGGAAAGTGGATGCCAATCCTGTTTCTCCTTCTGCTGAAAGAGGAAAATAAGACCTGCCCCTGTGTCTGTCATCCCAATAAGATATAAAGATGCGCAAGAGAACATTTGTGAAAGAACTTGACAGATGTCCTTGGAGAGAAACCATTATTTTACTCGCTGATTCTTTGAATACCATCAGTGTGTGAATTACGAACGAGTACACTGGGGCACGTAATCGGTTCTGGAGACTTTCAGAAGCACCGTGGACACTGCACAGGCACAATTCATCGTGCAGCTCTGATTGCCGGAGATGTGGGGATTGGAGACCAAGCTACATCCATCTAATTCGAGCAGGTCTTGAACGAGCTCCTGCAGTCTCAGGACTCGAAAGAGAGGGGGAGAGAGAGAGAGAGAGAGAGAGAGAGAGAGAGAGAGAGAGAGAGAGAGAG
>NW_004955442.1:11555406-11625777 GCF_000276665.1 Chinchilla lanigera | reverse complement strand
GAGAGAGAGAGAGAGAGGAGCTTTTTCAGCATTTATCCTGAAGATGGAGCCATTTAGCATTTGGGAATACTTCATGATTTGAAAATTTATAACTTTAAATTTACTTTTCTTTTGAGATATTTTAACACATTAGGATCTTTTTCTCCTCTCAAAATACTCTCTCACTAAAAGAAAGAAAAATATTAGGAACGTTTGGTTATGGTTGTGGGAATCTGGACTTGAGCCTGACTGTGACCTCGTCCATATCTACAGAGGTCACTCTTTCTTGTTTGCCATTTGACTGAGAATTATTTATTGTTTTTCAAGCCTGTTTAGAATTTCCATCCTTTATGGCTTGGTGAACAAAAGGATTTGTTTGTTTCTGTGTTTTACTCTGTACTTTTGGTGATTAAACCAAGGGGTTCTTGCAAACCAGACCAGTGCTTTCTCCTTAGCTATACCTGCAGACTCCCAGATTGTATCTTAAAAACCATGCGAAAGAAGGAATGCATTTATTTTAGTTACCCTTGTACTGACTCCATAGTTGTCACTGAGTCTAGAAGTTGCGGGGCCAGATGGTGTGCCTGAGAGGATGGGTAGTCTCCTTTGTCATCTGATTCCTTAATATTTGTATTTATGCACTTTTATTAGTTACCATAGCTGGATTCAAATATCTATTTTGACTTATATAACTCCCAAACCTAACCTTCATTGATCACTTAAGCAATGACTTGCCTGTTTTTCCTTGTGAATGAAGATGAAATAGATACACCCTGGCATTTCTGTCTTAAGCACCCTTGGCCCATTCCATAGTGTCATAGGACAAACCCATGACACATGAGGCCCTCAAACCTCTCACTCACAGCATGTGGTGCCCATATAGGGAAGGACAGCAAAGACATGTGTGTTTTACCCAGGGGCCATCTGGAAGCTTCAAGGTCCAGCACAGGTGAGCCATGAAGACTGTGTGTGCAGAAGAGCCGCAGGAGCCGCTGGCTGTGCACAGGGAGGGGACATGAGGGTGAGCACCAAGTGTAATGACATTTCCTTGAGGCAGTTGCCAAGAAAAATGGGGACTACACGTGGTGATCAAACTATACTGTGAATATTTAAATTTGTCACGGTGAGGTACACATTACCATTAATCTTGTTCAAAATACTCCCCTTCACTTCAAACACACTTACTCTATCATTCTTGCCACTTTCTGAAGCAGTTCTTGAGGTCCTCTTTCCTGAGTATCTTTTTGAGGCATGATCAAAAATACAGTGAGTTCCGCTGCTGAGTGCCATCCAACAGAACGGCAGGCTTGTGAAAACATTATACCTTATTCACTGAATCTGTCACCTTGAGCCTTCACGGAATCTTTCACCTTGAGCGACTTTTGGCTTTCCTCTAACGTCCAAATGACCATGAAAAGTCAATGCTTTGAATGAATTCGGGACGTTGAGGCTGCCATGACAACATAGCTTAAGATACTTGTGAAAGAGAACTTCCAGAACTGCTTCAGAAAGTGGCAAGAACAATGGGGCAAATGTGTTCAAAGCGAGGGGAGTATGTTGAAGGGGATTAATAGCAATATGTCTTTTACTTTAATAAATACACTTTTAAAATTATACTGTATTTTTGATCACCCTTGTATATACAGGGTGATCTCTTTCCTTCAGCTGCTCAAGGATGAGTCTTCCAGCTCCGCAGTGATGAGGCAGTGTTTTCTTTGGTGACTGTTCCTTCTGGTGACTCTTGCCCTTCACTTTTTGGAGTGCTGTATTCCTGTCCCTCTCCCTTCTTAGCTATGCCCATAGCTGGGGCTATCTGAGTTTTGAGGTAGCTTAGCCCTATAAAGGGTCAATGCTGACCTTTGAAGGTATATACCTGCTACAGGCCTCACCTCATATCAGAATACTCTGATGCCTTGGACAGAGGACCTCTTCAGGGGCTGAGCTCCAGCATACAGCTCATCTTGCAGGCTGGAGGCCTGGTTTGGAGACCTGCTGGCTTGGAGATTGTGGTCTGCTGCAGTGCAGTAATCCAGCCTGGATGCCAGCAACAACCACCTGCTTCTACGCCTCCTTTTCCTTGATCTTTCATGTTATTGTTGTTGAGTATTACCACGTATGTACACCTAGGAAGGAAATTCGATCTTCATGTACTAAGTTGGAAACATGTATTGTTTTTTCTAGTTTTCTGTCAGTTAGAACTGCTCTGGGAGCAGGTTAGTTGGGTTTTGCCATTTCATGTGATCCTAGGTAGAGTGTTTCATAGGTGCACTTGACTAAGTTGACAGCTTTAGCATCTATTCTGAGAATTTTTTTGCCATGAAAGGGTCTTAGCTCTTGTCAGAATCTTTTTTTCTGCATTTTTTGAGGTGATCATGTGGCTGTATCTTTTATTTTATCATCATTTATTAAAATCAATTGATTTTTTCACTTTTTTTAGAGAGAGAGAAAAATACAATAAAAATGATATAGAATTTCCAAACAAGATAATAGGAATTTAACAATGGTTATTATATTGCATATTGTTATCTTCAAAGTAGTTGCTCAGATTACAAAATGTAGGCATGCAAAATTGATCAAACAATATAAGCACTAACTGTTCCTTTCAATGAACTACTAGAAATTAGTGGTACATTTATCTTGGCTATTTTGTGTGTGTGTGTGCGCATGTGCGTGTGTATGTGTGTATATATATATATATATATATATATATATGTATATACTTTTCCCTTCTTTCTTTTCTCCTTTCCCCATCCCAGTTGTTCTTTCCTTTTGAGCAGTTTTTCTCTTTCGCAATATCTATTGTACCTTTTGGATCTTATTTACTATTTCAGTTTCTTTTTTTTTATTTTAAAGATAAAAGAACAAAAATATATTAACATTTACAAAATAACACAAAGATAGTGCAAGCAATACAGAATTTCAGACAAGGTGATAGGAAATTAACAATGGTTGCTGTATTACATATTGATATCTTCATATTGGTTACTCAGAAACAAATATAGGCATGTAAGATTGATCAAACAATTAAACATTAACTGTTCCTTTCAATAAAGGAATAGAAGTTACTAGTACAACTCTCTTAGCTATCCTGTGTATACATATATACATATTTTCCCTTGTTTCTTTCTTTTCTCTCTTCCCTCATTCCAGTTGTTCTTTCCTTCCCTTTTACAGTATCTATTATACCTCCTAGATTTTATTCACTCTTTCAGGTTCTTACACTAATGAGACAATACAGTGTGTTCACATGCGGGTCTGATTTATTTCACTTATGAGTATCATCTCTAGTTGAATCCATTTACCAATAAAATCCTTGACTTTATCTTGCTTTATAGCTGAGTAGTACTCCATTGTATAAAAATACCACATCTTTTTTTATCCATAGTTTAAAATTCCTTTTAGGTGTTGCTGATTTGGTTTGCTGATATCTTCATCTACATTCATAAGGAATGTTAGTCAGTGTTACACTTCCTTATAGTAGTTTATCTTCTATTGATGTGAGGGTAATTCTAGCCTCATCAAGTGAGTTGGGATGCCTTGTCTTTCATGTTCCTAAGAGATTTAAAAGTGCTAATTCTTCTTTAAAATTTTGGTGAATTTCACCAATTGGAGTCAGCAGGGTCTTGTTTTTACTTTAAAAGCAGGTTATTTTTCCCATTAATTGCTTCACTTTATATAGCTCTATTTAGATTTTCTATTTCTTCTTGAGTTTTGGTAGTTTGTGTACTTCTCATTTTACCTCAGTTATTTAATTTTTATGGCATACAGTTTTCCATAATATTCACATATTCCTTTTTATTTCTTTTGGTAGTAATTCTCCTTCTTTTTATATATAACTTATTCTCCCCTCCTTTATTGGCCATTCTAGTTGAAAAGTGTGTCGATTTGTATTGATCTTTCCAGGGAATCAACTTTGGGTTTTGTTTTCTCCATTGTTTTTCTATTTTCAGTTTTATTTATTCCTGGTCTACTGTTTGTTCTTCCTTCTCTCTACTTGCTTTGGATTTAGTTTGCTTTTTATTTCCTAGTTTCTTAATTGGGAACAGTAGATCACTGACTCTACTGTAGATCTTTCCCTTTGTTTCTTTTTCTTTTTACACATAAGGGTTTACATATATAACTTTGCCTTTAAGCCCTGCTTTGGCTGCATTCTCTGCTTTTTAGTACTCATATTTTATTTTCTTTCATATAAAACTATTTTCTAATTTCCTTCGATTTCTCCTTGGAGTTTTTGCTCATTTAAGAGTGTGTTTGTTAATTTTCACATTACTGTCAATCTCTTAATTTTTAAAAAATAATTTTTAGTATCGCTCCATTGTAGTTGTGGAATACGTCTTGTACAATTCTAATCATTCTATAAGTGTGGCACTACTTATTTTAGGCCTGATACATGGTCTGTTTTGGAGGATGGTCTATGTGCAGTTGGGAAGATTATGGATTGTACTGCTGTTTGGTAAAGGCTCCTATAAACACATGTTTATAGGTTCAGGTAGTCTATAGTGTTATTCAAGGCTCCTATTTCCTTGTCAATGCACTTTCTAGCTGTTTATACATTATTGAAATCAAGGTACCAAAGTCTTCAACTATTTTTTTTTGAAATGCTTATTTCTCCCTTCAGTTTTGCCAGGTTTTGCCTTAGCACTTTGGGACTCTGTTGGTAGGTGCATGTGCATTCAGAATCACTATGCTTTCTTATTGAACTGACCCTTTTATCATTATATAATGTTCTTTATTTCTAGAAATGACTATTTTTAATTTAAAATCTAGTTTTCCTTCATGTAGATGTTCTAGCTCTTTTTCGGGCTACTTTTAGTATGATAGGCCTTTCGTCTTTGCTTTACTTCTAATTTGTTTACATCTTTGAATGTAAGTTGTGTCTTGTAGGGAGAATGCAGTAAGATCATAATTTTTGCACATTTCCAATCTGGTCTGGATTAATACCATGTTAACTTCAATGGCATACACCAATTTTTCTCCTATATGCTGTTCCCTTGTTTGGCTATTAATTGCTATCCAGATTATGTCTTTATAGATTATAAATCCTGAAATAAAATTTTACAATTATTGCTTTATGCAGTTGTCTTTAAAGCAGCCAGGAGAAAAAGATCTTATAATCCAAAAGTATATTTATACTGCCTTCTGTATTTACATGTACTGTTGCTTTTATAATGACCTTTATTACTTCACACAGATTTGACTTACTGGTATAAAGCCTATCAGTTCATCCTCTAGAACTTCCATATTTCTTTATAAAGCAGACCTGGTAGTGGTTAAGCTTCCCAGTTTCTCATTTTATGGGATAGTATAGTTTGTTTGCTCTGAATTACTTGGCTGGACATTTACTTTTAGCATTTTGAATATGGATGCCATCTTCCATCTTCTAAGATCCATGGATTGTAAAACTAAGTTGCCTGTTAGCCCTGGAACAAATCTTTTGTCCCTGATGAAATCATTCCTTCTTGATGCTTCTGAGAGGCTCCCCTTGTCTCTTGACCCCTTTTTTCAAGTGTTGGTCAGAGTTCCTTTCCCTTCCTTCCTTCCTTCCTTCCTTCCTTCCTTCCTTCCTTCCTTCTTTCCTCCCTCCCTCCCTCCCTTTTTTCGTCTATCTCATAATTTCTTGTTAAAAAGTAGGCTAGTTACCTGCTGGTAGCTGTAGATTCTGACTTTCCCTACATTGTTATTTTTCTTGCTGCATTTGCAGTGTATTTATTTCTTTATAAACTTGCTTGGGCTAACGTTACAGAATCTGTTCCTGCCATGGTGTCTTGCTTAGCTTTTGCTATTCTTCTGCTTCTTGTTTGTAATTTTGGTTTCCAAAGACTTTTACACTGTCTTTGTGACTCAGTGATTCCCCCCAAAAGTGGGCTCGGGCTGCCTTCGAACAGTCTGAGTACCAAGAGGCTCCTGTCCTCAGAAGACAGGTCTACATGTATGCAGGGAAGTGTATTCAAAGTGCATACTGTTTGTGAGTCCTCCCTTCTATTTCAATTCTGTTGGTCATTTTGCCTCGCCTCTGCCTTGGCACACTTTCTCGAGGTCATGGGGGTCTCTGATCTCCACGGAACTTGTACACAGTGTCGGTTAGGTAAGTGCTTATCTCATGAGAAACCTCTGTCTAGCGAGGCATTCATCACTCAGTTTTCTACCGCCAAGCATCTCTTTTCTGCCAGTGATCCTGCAAAAATCTTCATTGTTTTCCATGCTACATCATCTCAGCCACTTTGTCCATAGGAACAGAAGAGCTACTACTCAGTCTGCCCCATCCAAGCAGAGCCTTCATGGTAACCAAGTTTGGGGTACTCCTACCTGGAACAACAAATGTTCCTCCTTTTCTGTCCTGAAGCCCAGTAGTGTTTCAGGTGAATGCTTCTCAGATTAGTGGAGTCTTGTGTTTTGTCTTTAGCCTTCACGTTTTTTAAAAGTTAATTTTGTCTAGATTCACCATTGCTTTTTAAAGAGATTCACTGACCTACTTACTCAGCCATAACTCATAGTTCCCACCATGTTTAATGTACACAGCCATCCTGTTCCTGGATGTCTGTAGGAGATTGATTCTAGGACCCCAGTCCTCCAGAACAACAAATTTCTGTGGGTGCACCAGTGCCTCACACAAAATTGTGCACATCACCTACACACATCATCCTATAGACTTAAAATCATCTCTAGTTCACTTACAATACCTAGTGCAATATAAATGCTATGAGACTAGTTGTTACACCACATTGGTTAGGGAACAGTGGTAAAGAAAAGTCTGTGCACATTCAGTATAGATGCAACATTTTTATGTAGGACTGAGGTTATGTGAGGTAAGATAATTTCATTCTACTCATTAGGAAAGGGAACACTAGCTGTGTGCAGTTAACCCACACAATCTTTGTGTCTCAGTGATATCACATAATTAAGATATATTTCAAACTATCTTCAGGGTGTGTTGAGAGTTGGATTTTTCTCTGGGTGTAGATTTCTTCTAGCTGTGTAATTCTTGCTGTGTCTGGGTTCAAGTTTCACGGATGGGGCAAAGATCATTGGCAGTTATCTGGGCTACTTTATGAGATGTTTTATATCACTTCTGATCCTTCTGATCGTGGTGTTGTGGTTAGTACTCAGTGACCACGTAGCCTCACAGTAGTGGCAGGGAGACCAGGGAAATGTGGGATTCCTCTGCACCCAAATATGTGATGAATACAGAATGTCTTTGCTACTCTTGTTCTTTGAAGATCCCATTGAAATATCAACCTTACTCTGCTAAAACAAGACTGGGACACAGAGATGGGGAATAATTTCTCCAGATGTGTTCTTTGAAGTTATTAGAAGATTAGAAACTGGAAATCTTCATAAGCTTCTAATTTAGTGGTTTTCCCACAACTTTATTGAGTTGTCTTTCACTTTCACAAAGTATCCTTTCTTGATTGGTTTCAAAATCACTTTAGAGAGGAAAATCACTCGTAATTTCACCAATTTAATAGGATTATTGTTAGCATATATTATATTTTTATGGATGCGTATTTCTGTAATCAAATGGATAATTTATGTAATTTTAAAATTTTGTTTCCCAACACATATTCTTTATATTTCAATACCAATTACTATTTTGATTGACATATAACAAAATAATTCAGAAACAAATTGAATTAATCATGTTTCCTTAGTTAAAAATTAGAGTGAATTCTAAAGATTTGAATGAACCTGTTAACATACTTCAACTAGCCAGTGAGTGAAATACTTGATTGAAATTTTTATGCTAATTTATTAATATGGGATAAAAGAAAAACAGAAATGTCAGAAAAATATATATATTTTTAGGACTTACTATGCTAAGAAATCACTTACAAACTAAAGACATATTATGAAGAAAATTGAAGTTGTTTCTTATGAGAAACTGTGTTCCAATGAATTTGGAGTCGAGTGGGAAGACACAGACGATACACAAAAAGCTCCATAAAAATGCAAATGGTGCATGATGTTTAGATAGTAATAATTGCCATGAGGAAAAATAATGCAAGGTAAGGAGAATAGGTTGTGATGGATTGGGTGGGGGTGCTTTTTCATATCAGCAAGACGTCTGGAAATACTCCATTATGTGACACGTGAGCAGAACATGGCAGTGATGATTCATGGGGGTGGGGTGGCCTGGGAGTATCCAAGGCAGAGACTCTTGGCTGTAGATTGCTGGTCACAGTCACAGCAACATTTGCGTGGCTGGAGAAGGGGATGACAGACAAGAGTGTTTCTTCATGACCTAAGTGTAGCAAGGAGATGAGGGCTAGATCACAAAGGGCTCTCGAAGATCTTGTTGCCCCTGGTATTTTGCCATAAGCAGGGCAGGAAGCAACTGGAGGATGCTGGGTAGAAGAGCAAAATGACTTCAGGCCTGTTTTCAAAGGAACGTCATAGCTGTTGGGTGGAGAATAAGGAGCAGGTGTACGGAAGCAGGGAATCCAGTCTGGATGGGCAGGTGAGAGATGGTGGTGGACAAGACAGAACATGCAGGTGTGAGAGACAGTCCAAGTTTGGGTTCACAGTATTTCAAAAGAAGAGACAATACTTAGTATAAAAAGCACAAAAGAGAGAGGAGCCAGTGGTTCCTACAAGAATTTTAGCTAAGCATTTGGAAAATCCATTTCTAAGGTATTTGCAAGAAGAGCAGGTTTTCAGGAATAGAGCGAAAGGTGCATGAAAAAGAATTGGGAGCTTGTCTTTGACCATATTCAGCATAAAGTGCCCATGGGGCTGCCATGTAGAGATGTCCAGCTGGCAACAGGCTCTGGACTCTACAGGATGAGCAGGAAGTTTGGGATGGAGGTGATAACTGAGGACGCTACATCTGATAGATGGTATTTGACACCTCTAGACAGGACATGCTCACACCCATTGCCATGTGCACATGCTATAATATATTCAACATTAAAAACAGGCTCCTGGGATTCTACTTCCTCTCCATCTGCTGCTCTGCTGCTCTGATCTCCTTTACACAAATCTCTGAAATAAGACTCATCTATATTTGCTATCACTTTTCCTCTTTCCCTTCCCTCTTGAATTCATTCCAATGAAGAAGCTTCCCTCCTGCCCAACCTCCAGGTGATCTTATCCTTTCATGAGCCGTTCAGTACTGACAATAAGCTGATTATCTCTGTTTTACATTGAAGAAACTGAAGTTCAGAGAGGTGAAGGCCACTGAGTATTCAGTAGCAGAACTCAAACTGGAGCCTCGTTTTCCTGTCCCCCGCCTGTCTCTTTCTACCATGCTCTTGCTCACAATAAAATAGCGTTTGCAGACAAGAGCTGCGAAGAAGATCAGCATGGGCTTGAGTACCAATTTACCCCGAGAATTTAAAAGAATTCTGCATAATTATGCACATAGAATATAATATTTTACCTTTAAACATTTGTGCCGCTAAATTCTTCATGTATGTTTTCTTATAAGAAATGGAACTCAGGCAAAGACTGTGTACTTTTATTTAAAAAAGAACATTATAATTTTTATGTAAATTATTCATTCTTTTAAAATGTATGATAATGGCGTGGTTGGTGAGCATGAGGGCAGGAGGAGACAGGTGCAGATTTGGGGTTTCTTTCCTTGATATCCTCAAGAACAGGCATGACAGGTGCCTTTCACAGCAGGGTGACAGGATGCATTATCCTCCTTAGAGCTAGTGACAGGCAAACCCACATCTTCTTTCTGGCCTAAAAATCCTGTGACTTAAAGTCGATCTTGTATTGTGGTAGCATTATTATTTCTGTCTTTTACGGATGTTTGTTCATGACCATGGAAGGAGGAGGGTCTCCCAGAGGACTTGAAAAATATTTGTTCTGACACGATTTTGACTCTATATGCACTCATTTTTGCTGAGATCTTGTAGCCAGAACAAAGCTATGCCAGAGAAATCAAATGTGGTGAAATGCTTTTTATAGTTCATCAGTTCATCGTTGCTGTGTTTAAAATTCATTCATTTATAGACTAATTCATTCAAAGAATACATCAAGTAATGGCTCTGGGGTAGCATGTGGTGCTAGGAGAGTAGTTTTTATCCACAAGGGAAGAAAGAAAGGATATGAACTACCACAGAGAAATGTGGAAGTCTGCACTGGGGACTGTCCCATGCAGAGTCGTGGATACAGGAACAAAGATGCTGTCTCTAACAGTATGTGCTTGGCTGAGGAAGACACTACAGGATGCCACTCAGAGCAGAGATGGCTGTGGTGACAAGAGGATTGTGAGGGTCAGGAACAGAGTGGGAGATTTGCTCTAGCTTCATGGGACAAACAGAGCTGTGGAGAGTAAGGATTGGTGTGGCCCCTGCTGTTGGCTGTATGTAAATTAGTTGAGGGAGGATTGAGGCCAGGAAACAAGATGGAGGCTGCCATCTCATGTGTCCAGGCTGATCCTGACCCAAGACAAGAACAGTGTCTGTGGCATCCTTAATGCTAATAAGATGTAGGAGGAAGGTGGAAGAAGGGAAGGCATCAGTCTCCCATGTGCTCAGGGTTGGCTACAGCAGAACATCCAGTGCCTGCAAGGTTGAGATAATGTGCAAAGGACCTGAGTTGGGGGAATCTAGTCTTTACCCTCATATGGCCATGATGCCAAGTGACTGGGTGCTTTGGATGCTCCATTAATCTATTTAAATAGGAATATGTGTCTGTGTGTATTTAGAAGTACAATTGAGCTGTGCAGGTTTGGCGTTTCTGAGGCATGACTTTGAGTACCAATTACTGTGGAACAGGAAGGACAGATGGAGCCCGTGATACAGTACAGAGACACGTTTATGACAGGTTCAAAATTAGAGAACCATCATCACGTGTTGCTCCATCACACAGAGCCCTGATGCTTTAATGAGGGAAATGCAGGATGCCAGGGCTACCTGCTTGTAGGAGGTCACGGGCAGCAAATGCATTGTTGAGGAGGTGTCTTGGGATGAAGGTAGGTTTTTCAGTAGAGATGTGGTTGGTTTGAGCAATGAGATAAGGAAGGAAAGAAGGATGATGTTCTGGAGCAAGGTGATGACATGCACAATATCTCAGCTGTGACCTGTGAATAAACAAGAGAGGGCTGGGGATATAGCTCAGTGGCATAAGCGCCTGCCTGGTAAGTGCAAGGTCATGAGTTCAATCCCTGGTACTGCAAAAAAACAAAAACAAAAACAAAAACAAAAACAGAAAAGGCCCGTGTGGACAAGAAGGGGGTTAGGGAGAGGATGGAAGGCAGGCATGTCTAGCAAGTTGGGGCTTGCAATAGTGAGAACTTTAAGAATGGCTGTAAAGCAGGGACAGTTTGATCCTATGGGCATTGTAGATGATCCCACTGGAAGCAGTTTGGAAGCGACAAAACTGTAACCAAGGCCATGGGTAAGAGTCTCATATGAATCTAGGCTAGAGCTCTGGATATGTGGTGCCAGAAGAAACAGGGAGAAAAGATGGGTTTAGTCAATATTTAGGAGGTAAAAGGTCCTGTACCTTGCTTGGTGAGTGCTAGGACAAGACGAACGAATGAGGAGAGGGTGAGTTAGGGGTAGGCTAGCAAACACTCAGCCTCCACAGGGAAGAAGCCCACCCTCCTGCAGGGATCGTGTGCTTCCTAGACGTCACCTCTGTTAATGGCTTTGTGTGTGTGAGCAGTGAGTGTACATGTGTGCATGTGTGTATGCTTGTGTGTGTGTTTAATCAGAACTAGACTCATTTTTCCATAAACATTTTCCACACATATGTATGTGTATACACATATTTTCCCCAAAACTAACTAGTGCTGATCTCAAGAAACCAAACTATTATTTATTGTTTGACGTTTCTAATTTTCTACCATGGAACAAAAAAGTTTTTCCTCCAAAAGACCAAGGAACAATTAAAGATTTGAGAAGAAATTTATCTGCTGTTATTGATTTTGTTTTAGCAGAAAAGGATGGCTAAACACAAAATATAGTCTTTATAAACCTAGCTGGCATTTCCTTCCCTGATGTTATTGTCTCTTTCAGACAAAGCAAAAAGGCGTATGATCCCAGAAACCTTGAGCTGTGAAGAAAACAAAATAAAGATCAATATATATTGTTCCTGCTTATATTTTCTGCTAGCTACTCATTTCCTGGCTACCAGAATGCTATCAGCTTCAGGAATTAAATTAAAAACTATAAACCTGAATGAAGAAATCTTGGAAGTAATGAGAACGCAGCATATAAAATGGAGAAAGTATTACGGGCACCCTTCTCTTTAAATGCAAATCAGAATGCGGCCAACTTTCCTGATGATGACACCTGAAGCTCATGTACTTTGTTTCTAGCCAAGTCTATGAATTTGTATTGCAAACAACATTATTGTACTACAAAGCAAGTAGATTTTTTAAAATAAATAAAAGATATGTAATAAGAGAGGTGAAGAGGAAATCTGGAGAGGCAAAGGAGACCCTAGTCATGATGCAAAGCTAAGACAGGCAATTCTGCAAAACTTGAACACATTTGTTTATCTAATGCACTTAGCCCTTGGCACAGATGCTGAGAGTCTCCACTGGTCTGTGTGGTTTTAGATGACCTCTGGAAACTGCCTGTGACATCCTAAACCACAGAATGGCCCCATTTTCCATCTGTTGCCACGCAATTGTTTTGTTTACCAACAGCTGTCAGATGGGTATCACATTGAATACTTTCATAGGGGATGTTATAAAAGAAAATATAACCAGCACTTGGGATGAAGCTGAGGGCATAGGTGATTGTGCTGCGCTTGTGAATGTGACTGAAACAGGGCTCTCTAGTCTGCATCAGGGAAGTGTGGGCCTTTCTTTCCCAGAGTGCATGGAAAGTCCCTGGTACACTGGTTCACAAGTGCCCATTTTGGCCAACTCAGAATAAATATCTCAGTCTGTAATGCAGAGTTGGCTTCTGCAGCAGTTACGGACTAGCATGTGGTTGCTCAGAGGAATTGTGATTTAGCCCTCTCAGAAGGGCTTTGAGCATCTCTTAGCCAGTTATGTACACTTTTTCATGTAGAAAGTGATCACATTTTGCACGTGCTAAAATGCATATTCTCAGCCCACTCTCCTCCCAGTCACACTGTTTTGGGATGTAAGTCTACTGCGGAGCTTAGGCATGTGAGAGTTTAATCATTGCCTCCTTAGGGCATTTGGGGATGCCTGTATCTAAGGACCATGCTTGCAAGAATTCTTACCTTATCCTGAACCAGTGCATATGCTCTATTTTCCTTCTTTCCCTTCATTCTATCATCTATTTATTTTTGAGCTGCCCTCAGGGAAAAGAGCACTTGTCATGGTAGATTCTCACATAGTCCATGTTTTTCCAAATAGTCCATGTTTTCCTCACCAAATAATTAAGGTGGGGAGGGGTGAGAAACTCTAAAGCAGCATGACCTGATAGGTCCCTGGCCTACCTACATCCAAGACTATGGCACCAGTAATCTGCCTGCATGTGGCATCCTTGTTGAAAGCTGGGGGGAGCACTCTCTACACCCAGGGAAATGACTGTCCTACCTGCTCCAGTGACTGGGGGACAGTAGTAATAGCAGCTGCTAGAAGAGCAAGATTGCTGTTGCATGGCTCAGGGGTTTAATTCACCTGTGCCACACACAACTGAGTTCTCCTGTTGTGGAGAAGGGTGAGGAAATCTTCTTCCTGGAGTTCAAATATTCCCCCAGCAATGGATGCATGGTACTTTTCCCCCTATGAAATGAAAGTATAATTTTTTCTGTACATTGATATATGTAAGTGTATGTGTGTGTGTATTTTTATTAATTTGCTAAAAATAGAAAGAGAAGTATAGAAGATATAACAGGAAAAATAGAGAATGGATTTGCTTTTGTATCTTTATACCTCAGAAATGCACTTTTGTGAATATTCAGTGCATATTTCTATGCATCAAGCCCTACATATGTTCAACGGATGTTTGAATAAATGAATGGATAGAGTACAGTTATTTAAGTGTCTTATTCAGTGACCTTGAGTTCTAGGCCGGCTTATTCAAGCCAGCACTAAGGAGTCCTGGTCAGCATACATCATGTACACTAGACCCATTGTGTACACTAGACCATAGGGTAGATATCCTATTGTTATTTTTCACTGGGTAGCAGTGCATGGCTGCTTGGTGTGTAGGCTCTGGAGTCCAGCACTGATGTTTGAATTTTGGCTTCATGGCACAGAACTAGTGACCTGGAGCAAATTACTTAATTTTCTAAACCTTTCCTACTTTCAGAAAATGAAGCAAGTAAAAGGACCTATCCCATAGAGTTGCTACAAAGTTGGGATGAGAAAATCCACTTGAAGCTGTCAACCCTGTGACTGTAGCCTTTGATTAATGGTGCATGATACTATAATTACCCTTTACCTCACATTTTCCCTTTGGAAGGCACACACCTACTTCTTTTGCCTCTCAGGGATGAAGCTCGACTTAGTTGGTGTTGGTCCCACCTTCAAAATTATTGAATCACGTGCCTCAAGGCGTATTGCAGCAAAATATCGTGCTCAGAATATCATGGCTTATGTATTTTATCTTGCTGGCAAAGGATCCTAAAAGGTTTAAAGCTTAAATTAGAGCCCACATTTACACCAAGTCGGGAGAAAGCCACCATATGCCTCTCCATCTTGTGTGTGGTGTGACTAGAAGTGAGAGTGAATGACAACACACCGGTGACTGCAGCCAAGATGCGAGGCCGGCAGGCTAAATCCAGAGTGGGCATCCTCCCAGGCTCTCCGGCTCTGTCTGTTTGTGCATTTGACCTTGACAGCTAAGGTCTGTGTGGTTCCTCTTTGCTCGCTGTCATTAATCAGTCCTGAAACATCTTCTAAACAGACAGCTTGGCTGGATTGAATAATGTGTCTGTATTTTCGCATCTGATACAAGAACTAGTTAAACTGGAGTCACCTCCAGTGATGAGCTTGGTGAGCAGGCTGGCCTGCATCTTTAAGTGAAACTTTTCCTGCAAATATTCCATCCACTGGCTTGTAATATTGTCCTCCCATTCCTATGGGACCTTCAGTTATGATAACCTAGAGTTTCTAGTTTTCTCCTGTGGTAAGAATTGTTGCCAGAGGAAGGGGAGGGATGACATTTACTTTCACTGGCAAATGAGGCCAGATTTTGATTTTGAGTCACTTGAGAATTGAGGGGTGGCACATGGCACTGTGCGACAGGAAGTGATGCTTATCATGGCAGATGATGCTCTCATGCCCCACTTTGTGACTGCATGCATTTCAAAAGTTCTGAGAATACCACTTAATGCATACTTTATTGGATATGGAAAAGTTGACATTGTGCAGAAAAAGGTACAATTCCAGAAATGAGGGTAAGAGAACAAGAATCATCTATAATAGTTTGCACGTTTGAAGATGCTTCTATGTAGATGTTGAGGTAGTAAAATATTTTTATTTATTTAGCAAGCTGGAAATTCACACCAGAGAGCTTTCCTTGATTTAATAAAACTTGTAATTCATGACAGAGGTTTACCTGGAAATCAGATGTCATGACTCTGGATTTGGAGAATTTTCCACTAGACCTTATAAAAGAAATCTTATGATCCAGACAGGGGAGAATCATCTTTTGCAATTATACCATTTATAAGATGACATAGCACCAAAGGAGTTAGTCTGAGATTTGGAATTCTGTATATTATCTTGAGAAAAAATGGCTGGGAAATGTATCCAGTGCATTGGGAAAGGAGGTCAGGGGCTTGGAACATTTCTTTCACTTCTGTGCATATTTTTCAGCACTATGGAATTCAGTACTGGCTGAGTCTGCCTCCTGCTTCCTCTTCTGCTCTCTCCCTTGTAGCAGTCTTGATTAATCCCCTATGTTTTCCTCCCCATTGAAATTTAGTTTGTAGGATGTCAGTGCTATTTAACAGTGAAATTTTCCCACACCACTGCTGGAGATCTGTCCTTGGGTGTTGAGAGGACATTCTACCCTGTTAGCTGTGGGGTGCCTATACTTTAGCCATGTCACATCAAATTGCTGTCAGTAGCTGACTAATGAGAAGGTGGAGATGGGATGGCATTTTGTCTTCCAAAGGAACAAGTGATAAGATGAGTAATGCCATTCTACTGGTTTTCTCTCTTTATCTTATCTTTATTTCAGCTTTTCATCCCCCTCATTTATTCTTCCTTCCTTTGCTCTCTGTCTCTTCTTCCCTCTTCCAGCCTTTGTCTTTCACACATACATCCGTGCTCACACACACTTTTGCCTATCCATGAACTGGTATTTTAAATGTGGACTGTCACTAAATATCTTCTTATAGTAGTAGAAACTATCTGGTGTTCAGATCAAAGGCACAAGATGGTGGAGACCCAAGTGCATATTTTGACTCTACCATGAAATGAGTGGGTGATTTGGCATTTGTTCTACATTCTCGGTGTCTTTTGTTCACCTTAATCTTTAATCCCTTTAATTTGTTTGTTCATCTTTTAATAATCCCTATCTCATGAGTTTCTTGGGATGATTAAATGAGATTATATATAGGAAACACAGCACTGGTTCTGCTGTATGGAAGACTTTTTCAGTGAACATTGTTTATTTTTATTAATAAAAACATCTCCCTTGGGCTCCTTCTTAAAGATGCAGTACTGTGGCTAATATTTCATAAGAGACAACCAATCTTTAAGTGATATATTCTTCCAAAATCCAATTAAAGATTTCACCTCACTGACTTGGGACTGGTAGCCAAGAAAAGTCCATTCATCTTATGGCTGGGAAATACTTTGTATTTGTTTCATGAGGAATATTTGCCTTTGTTTCATGAAGAAATGTATAATGAAAGTAGTTTATGCTGTACCTCCTTAAAATTTGTCTCTAATATGTTGATTTAATTATTTTAAGGTTGATTTAATTATTTTAAGGTATTTAATTATTTTAAAATCCTTTTGTTGAGGTACTGTATTTATCTCATCTACTCACCCAAGTTTGGAAAATTTCACTGAAGGCTTTGATGCGTCTCCCAATAGGTTGAAGATCTCTTCCCAGTAGATTGGGGAGCTCCTAAGATGGTTTAAATATGAAGCAGCCTCCAAGGACACATGTGGATGTTGATGGGTTGGCTGATCTCCAGGGCAGCAGGGTTCAGAGCTGGGGCCTAGACAGGTGGCTGGACCGTGACAGCACAGACCTCAGCAATGGACTAAGCCAGGAAGGGGTTCATAGCTTAGCCCATAGAATGGGCTATGAGAGGTAGGGCCCAGGTGGAGGAAGTAGGTCACTGGGGGTGCACCTTTGACTGGTATATACTCTCTCTAACCCCTTCCTCCACCCTGCAGGCTGCCATGAGGTGAGCAGGGTTGCTCCTCCACACCACCCCTATTATGACTTCTGCCTCACCACAGGTCCAGGAAGAAGGTAGCCAAACATTCATGGGCTGAAACCTCCTTCAAGTTACCTTTCTTCTTTGTTTTTGTTTTGTTTGTTTTTTTCCAGTACTGGGAAATGAACTCACAACCTTGCACTTGCCAGGCAGGTGCTGTGCCGCTGAGCTAAATCCCCAGTCCCCACCTTTCTTCTTTTACATTGTCTTTCTCAGGTATTTTGCTACAGTCATGGAAAGCTGATTCACACATCTGCCTACTGGTGACAGATCTGAGGAGATACATGTATGGTGCTGGTCAATCAGAAGTTTACCTCTTGGAAGTTCGGAATTTTGACACAGCCCAGTGTTCATACTCTTAAACATTTCAATGGGAGTGGGAGGAGGAAACCGACTGTAGGAAGAGGGGCTACATTTAGTTTAGGAGGATGGATAGACATGCCCATTTACTGTCTGAAGGACCTAGAGAAAATCACTTCATCCTGAGAACCTTGGTGTCATCATTTGCAAAGCAAAGGAATGTGGTAGGGGTAACCTAAGAAAATCAAGAATGTACACATTAAGGCATGGGAATCCTTTGGCAGGTCTGGGGCACACAATAAATGTTAAGCATTTTATATTCTACTTGTCCCTCAATCACTTATCATACAAGATTGACCTCAGCTTTTATATTGGAGCTGTGCATCCCTTTGAGTATTTCAAGTCTTTTACTTTTTTACTTTCCCAACTGACTTTGATATTACAGGTCCTTCCATCCTTCCCAAAGCTCTGCCTTCCCTCATTTCCCTGGTAGACTTCCCCTTTATCTCCCTAGTTATTTCTTGGCCTTTTCCATTTTTCTAGTTGCCTGCGGCATAGATGAGTTAGGTTGCTTTCCAAGGTTCTGACCTATGGCTCCCGTTCTACCTGTTTTCCCGTGGGTCATCTGTTTCACCTGTCACACTGCTAAACTGACGAAGCCTAATGCATCATTCTTATAGTGTACCTGGCCAGTGGGTATCTCCACCCAGAATTTCATTTTCTCTAATTGAAATTACAACTCTGGTCATTGTTCAAAGTCATTCTTTCCCTTACTGTCTCTCAGGTACCCATTTTAGAAGGTTGCTTGTCTGACACCCTGTCCATAGCTCCCTGCCCTGCATGGCTTGCTGAATAGCCTCAGAAGCTCACATGCTGCTATTGACCCTGCTCTTTGTGACCAGGTCATCTTGTGCTCAGGCTGTGCAGCAACCCCTGATTAATCTCTCTGCTGCCTCTCTCCCCTCTTGAACAAATTTTCCATGAAAATAAACATTTGGCCATATCCTTACTCTATTTACATGTCTCCAGGATTGTGACCAAGCCTCGTACCATGATTTTTCCTCTTTGGCTGAATACTTCTTGTCTGCTGTTTTCAACATCAAGTGTTTAGACTTTATTGTGTGCACTGAGTCACTTCTCTCTTCTCTGTCTTTGTGTATGGCATGCTGTCACTATCACACCCCATTCCCTTCTACCATTTTTTGCCTGGAAATTCTTACTTATTTCTAACCCTCAGTCCAGATGCAGCATTTTTCCAGGCCTTCTTTCTCTGGAGATTACTAACTCTCTGTATCTCCTTTTTTGGGTTAGGATCTCTTCTATGGATACCTTAATCCATATATAGCTCTATTTCTGAATATCCCATTTGGTGCATAAAGTCTTTATCTGTTTCCAACTTTAGACTGTGTATTTCTTATATTCCTTACCTTGGGAATTAAAGCTCCATTTATTCTTATTTATATTCTCAGTGTTTAGCCTGATGTGTAATATACAGTAGATATTTAATACCTTAAGAACTACTTTACTGAATAAGTAAATGAGGTCACTATTCCTATTGTTTGTCAGATTTAATTGATTCTGTGAAGATTCAATATTTTTAAAGAAGTTTATAAAGTCCATATTAGCCCAAGCCAGTTTCCTCTTTCCCCTTAATCTTTCAGTTATGAAATCAGAAAAAAATATGATGTTATGGCAGCACAGTTTTAAAATACACTAAAGTAAAACATCCAGGCTGCACAGATTGCTTGAGAAAGTTGTTAATCCTATAGTATACTTTCCTTTAGGAAACACCTCCTTGCATAGCCCCTTTCCTTTTTTGTGATGGATTTTATTTCACCAGGAAGTGCTCAGAACTGGGCATCTCACACTGTAGGTCAGTGGACTATAGATTCTGACTCTGGGTCTGGATTTTAATTCTTGAGTTCTGTTGCTTTCGCAAGTTCCTTAGAAGTCAAAAGAGAGCTTATATGTCCTTATCTTCTGGAATAGAACAAATTTTGACTCTTAGTAAGTGCTCCTGAACTTGTATACCAGAGTCTAGTCTTTTTGGGTTGGACAGTGGACAGGGAAGTGAATATGCTTGTTAGTTGAGTCATGAATTCAGTGGCTCCCTGAAGAGCTTTCAAAGGGCCAGAAGGAGGTCATGTGATATAGGAGTCACAGTCCTGATGATGCCTCTGCAGCCCAAATGGATGAGTTTGTGAAGTTATGGGGCCAAGCTGGACCATAAAGTGGACGAGGAGGGATTAGAAAGAACTCTGGGTTAGGAGTCAGAATCATGAAGGCTGGAACTAATTATAATATTCCAATTAAAGTAGTCCATCTTTTAGTGACCTGTTATATTTTGTTCTGTGCTTCCTCACTGTGTTGTGTGTTTTGCATATGTGAATTCATCAGACAGTTCTATCATGTAGGCATCATTTTCCTCCTTTTGCAGATGAGGCTCAAAAGAGTTGATTTGACCATTCAAGTTAGCAAAGTGATATGGGATTTGAACCCAGGATAGCAAATCTCATACTTCATTCCCACCACACTAGAGGAAACTCCGTTAAATTTCTGCATCTGCCAAGTTTGCAGCTACGCTATTTTGAGTAAGTGACTTAATAGGATCTTGGTTCCATCATATGTAAAATTAGTAAGATAACTCTTATCTTTCAAATTTCTGTGCATTATTTAAATAACTTATGTGAAGACTTTAAGACATTATAGGGAATATAATAGACAATAAATCAAGGGACTGTTACCAATAATAAATAATGGGCTTCCTACCTTATAAGATTTCAGTTTGAATTTCAAGTTGAATATTCAACCTTAGAAACTGAACCAACCCCCCATATTTGAGTTATTCCTGCACTAGATACATGAAACAGGAAAGAGAGAAATAACACACAGTTCCAGCAACAACAACATTATTATTTTCATTTTTTCCTGATGCTGTCAGCTTGTTATTTGTGCTATTTCTTAGAATAATAGAATTTATTCAGGCAATTTATCCTTAATACAAGTGATATAAATTGGGCTATGCAGTGCTTATATATCATGCTAATAATGTCTGGTTCATCCTTTTTTTCCTTCCTCTTTACAAATGGAGACATTGATTTCCTACTTGGTGCTGTCTTTTATTACATTTTCTGCATCGAGGTCATCTCCGTTCACTGCTTGTACTGGCTTCCCAAAGATGTAATGGTGTTTAACACCATCTAGCAACATTTTTAAAGCCTCTACCATATGCTTTTCTTGACACTCTATATATTGGAGTGGAGTAAAAGAGAAGAAAACAATGTATGCACTCTCTCTGGGTATATCTTAAACTCATTAGTCAAAATATGTACCTAGTTTATGATTTATGGATAAAACTAGAGCTTTATATGGGAGCTCCTGAATACATTAAGTGCTAACGTCCAGAATGTAGGATCTGTACAGGGTCTTATTTCTGCTTACTCCATGTTCTCTCTGAGTGACCTGCATGAATGTTTTTCACCTCAAAGCAGCTCTTGATGACTCTTCAGACTATTATTTCTAACCCAATGTTTCTTCTGAACTTGAGATTTGTATTTCTTCATACATATTTTCTGTTGTTCCTGGACATAGATATCCCATGGATACTTTTCAGTCATTGTGCTGAAGCTGAGATTTACAAACCGGTTCTCTGCAATTTTTCCTCCATCTTTGAATCACATGTGCTTAGGAATGTGGGAAACATAAAACGTGAATTACTTAGTTATTTTTGACTTACCTGTGCCCAATTAGTAGTCATTTCCTATCCATGGACTTTTCTAATATCTCTTGAGCTCCATCTTGTCTCTCTATTTACTACAAAGATAAGAATATATAATCACAGCAATAGAAAACAAAAATCAACCTATTTTGGTACAGGATAATTTGTGGAACTGATTTTATTTGTGCTTCAAACAGACATTCAAAGATTTAGACCAGACAAAGGAATCACATGTATAGAAAAGGGGGAAAGATCTGAAAGCAATGTAGGTAGATGGAACCAGAAACATTGAGGACAAAATAGATTCATGGGAAGAAGGCATAGTGGGTAGGAATGATCTCTGGACATTTCAGGATGTTACATATTTTGTCTCTGCCTTTATGACTGAAGCTCAAGGGAGACCTTGTTTTAAAAAAAGGGAGGGGGACTTTTCTCAAGCGACTAAAATAGAAGACAATGAATGCATTTGTGATGGGTTGTCTTTGTGAAACTGTATGACCTTGGGCATCTCACTTAACTGTCTGACCTTGAGCATGTCAGTGCCACCATGGGACTTAATTCATCATCTGAAAATGAGAGATTTGGATCAGATCATCTCTAAAATTCTATGCTTTTAAACAGCCAGAGTTTTATGCTGAGTAGCTTTGGGGAAAAGCATAGTAGTTAAAAGCTGGTAATCAAGTCAAGTTGGAACTGGGTTGAATTATATCTGGAACTACAGTGTACTCTTGCTGAAATATAGAATAATAATGAGTCTAGTATTAATATAGTCTGGCTTAAGTATAATACTAATATAAACAAAATTATATTGAGAGAAAATGATGTTTATAGAGTACACCATCAAGATGATCTCTAGAAAAGGAAAACTAAACCTTATCTAAATAGTTTTTTTTCCTCTATTGTCACCTTCATTTTACATTATCATTATGTTTTCCAGCCTAGCAGATGAATCTGAAAATCTGCTTCTGATTGAGGTTTTTAAGTTTTTTTCTCCTTGATAGAGTGTATACTTTTTCATTTACAAAAAGCAAATAGATCACGTGTTTTCTCTTCTGTGGCAGAGAAATAAATATAAGTTTCTATGCTCAATTCCAGTTTCTTATTGAAAAAATATTTAATATAAATGAAAAATATTCATTTAGTTTTTGAACAAAGTTTTATCTTGGATCTCTTACTTGGGAGTAAATACTCCTTAAAACAAGCTAAATGCACATCCTTAATAATTTAAAGTCAGGGAAGCAACCATGTGTAAAATAGGTGTATGTTCACATAATTGACTACAGTATTTTGCTACATGGTTAAATGCATGATTTCCCCTAATAGAATGCCATTGTGGTCTACATCACATTTTCTAGTTCATAAAAGTCAAATGAGCTGTGACCATAGTCTCCCAAACTTAATGGAAAGTTCATTTTGTGACTTCTGAGTTTAAATTGTGTCTTTCTAGGATAAATCAATAGATTTAAAGCACATTAATGGATCGCATCACCAAAAGGTCTAATCCTGAGTGACTAAAATGGTAGATCTAATTCAGATTTATTGCTTTTCTAGCACGTTGGACCAAAAGGTCTTTAATCTCTGTAATAAAATAATGGATTTGAATTAACTGAATAATACTCACCTGATGTAGATCATTTACATTGTCTACATGGTCACCCAGTACTGTGCACTTCAAACATGTTTTTGGGCAGGGGGAGATGAGTTTAATATGTGGGAATCAGTAAAGAAGTAAAACCGCATATCAATAGAGACTCTTGGGGGAATATATATATATATATTTCCTCCCCATGTGTGGGATGCTTACTAGCACAAAAAATTTATATGCCACTGTGCCGACACTCTCAGCTACAGCTACTTATCAGAAAGTTATCAGAGCTAGAAAGAAAACACATAAGTTATGTCCTGGACTGTGCAAACACTCTTGAGCACAGCCATAAACTATAGCTGGAATGTTCAACGACAGCCAGCAGCCAGGGCTTTTGACCTTACTGGAGCAGCATAGGTCAGTGGAAACACCCAGACCAGGGGCGGCTCCAATTGTACGATGCAAATAAAGATTGGCAAGGAAGCTTCATGAGGACACTTGTGGAAAGGTCACTGAATGGTTTCTGTCATCTCAGGGAACACCTTGATGCTTAAAGACTGAGAGAGCATAAGGCCACCTGAGGTGTCTGAAAAGATGACTAAAACATTAATATTGCAACTGCCACCCAAAGAAAAGTGAGAATACATACTTATTAGTGATGAGAGGTGAGGAGTCTTTCTGAATCCTTTAGCTCAAGCCCTTGCTCACTCACTTCACTGTATGCCCCAAAGAGCAATGTTAGGAATCTGAGATATAGTGGAGTCTCCTGATATCAGAGAGAAAAAGAAATAAAATCAAACAATATGGGTAAATCTCCCTGCCTTTCCTCCTGGGTGAATGTTTACCCTCTGCATTGATATAACAAGATAAATGGGTTCTGAAAGATCACTGCCCTCTGTAAAATTACACAAAAATCCTTGGGCTTATGTGGAAGATAGGACTGGGGCACTGGGCTCAAGAACTTCTTCAGTAACACATTCAAAAAGAGGACTTTTATAAAAAAGGGTAGCACAACACTGTATCTGTTAGATGATTAGTAAGGCATAAATGCTACAGTAACAATAGCTCTTCACTTTGAAGAAGGCCAGAAGTTCCCTTGAGGAGGTGGATGGCCAAAGAGTGGTGGTGGTATGCCAATTCCTGGGCATTGATGAAGGGGATAGGTGATGTTGGGTCAGGGAGTTGTAACACCAGATGTGGATGTGTGGGCCAGGCTGTGACCTGAGTGGGCCATTGAATCATGAGCTGTGCGCTTCTCTCTACGTTTGCATATTTCTGTGATGCACTTTAGCTGTGGTGTTTCCTAATTGTTTTCTTTGCAGATAAAAATCTAGCACGAAGAACTGTAAAATGCTAGGATGTGCTGAGAGGACAATTGTGTACCACCATGCCTTGCCTTATATTTTACTTTTATGAATTTTCCTCTGTGATAAAACCACTCAGCATAAGACCTACCATCTTAGCAACTTTTAAACCTAGTATTTTTATTTATAGGCCCTGTGCTGTATAGAATTTCCAGGACTAGTTGGATTGCCAAATGTTTGTACGCTTCTACTGACTTTTTCCCGCTTTCCCCCTTGCTACACCCTAGTGACCACATTTCTACCCTCTGTTTTCTTGAGTTTGACTGTTTTAGATTACCCTGTAGAGGTAGGATCATGCAGTATTTATCCTTCTGGGGCTGGTGTATTTTGCTTAGCATAATATCCTTCAGACCCATTTACATTGTTGCAAATGGCAGGATTTCCTTATTTGTAAAGGTTGAGTAATAGTCCACTGTGTTATATACTATTTTAAAAAATTTGTTCATCCGTTGATGGATGTTTTGGTTGTTTCCAGATCTTAGGTCTTGTGATTGGTGCTTCCATGAACAGGGAGTGCTGATGTCTTATCTATCAAGGAAATGCCAAGCCAATCCACCATGGACTATTAACTCATACATCCTGGGATGCCTTTTTATAAAAAACAAACAAAAGATAAATTCTGACAAAAAAGCAAAGAAAAGGGAACCTTCAGTGGGAATGTAAGTCAATGGAGCCACTTTGGAAATCAGTTTAGAGATGCCTCAAAGAATTAAATGTAGGTTAGTGTTTAATGCAACAAGTCCACATCTGGGTCATTTTCTTTTCTCTGTTGTGTTCATTCCAGACCAAGCTGTCTGCTTGTGACTGGTCCATGAGGCACAAACACAGAAGAATCACAATAACTCTCAACAGGGGGGCAGATGCATTCGGTTTTGTTTGTTGTGGTAAATGCCTGGCAAACCACTGTCCAAACTGGCGTGAATAACTTTTTCTCTTTCTCAGGAGTTTCTCTCTTATAGCCTCTGCTGATATCTTAGTGGTTATGGTGAGAAGGGAATCCAGTGCTTCCAGCTTCTCCTGATGTTGTTGATAATTAACTATGGGGTCTCCTCTCCTCTCCACTACACACAGTTCCTGTATTTTTCCATCAAATGCCTAAAAAAGGAGAGTTTTAAAAAACTTTGATTTGGTCTTCAATCAAGTAAGTCATTTTGTGAGTCACAGCAACATGATCATCCACCCAAATATGCTACTGATTACATAGGGAGCTGTGTCATGGGGAATTCATATTTTTACCATTTTTTCCTAGAAGTTTTTAGAGGCCTCGGAACCTCCTAAGCACTTGGAAAAATATAAGTTAGATAAAAATAACCAAATCCATTTAACCAACAAAAGTAGACAAAATCATTGTTTCATTGAATTTGGAACTAATATTCTATGGACGTGTTTGAATCTAAGCCTGGAAAGGCTGAGAATCAGCATGAGAGAGGGAGGAGATGTGAGATTTTAGGCAAATCTGCAAGCATATGTACAATGCCCTCAAAATGAGCCATTTGTGGGGGAATAGAGGTGATCAAGTTGAGATATTGTACAATGTGTGTAACACTGAGGTTTGATTTCTCTGTGATGTTGTTAATTGAGTCGCCTGGCCTTGTTGATGATGGCTGCTATTGTCAGTGTATTTTGTATGTGTGGGTGCATTTGTGTGCGGTTCTCCTAAACCCTTGGCTTTCCACAAAGAGGGCATTCTAAAAGAAAGAGATGAAAGAAAAATGCACAAATGCATGATAGTGCATGATTAAGTTTTGACCCCACAGATTGTTAACCTTCAAAGCTAACTCTGCAGTAGCACAATATTATTAGCAATAAAAGGAATTTGCTTTGCCCTTTTTTAAATTACCATAAACCGATTGACTGAGACAGAATGATGTTAATATTTAAGAAGTAGGACACTAGATTCTATTATCTCAGAAGCTCTGTCACCAGGCCCTCTCTGTAGTCCTGTTATCTAATTATTTGGCTTAAATTGCATTAGTGTGCTAGCAATTTGTCTACCCCTGAAAAAGTAATTGACATTTGGGTTACTGCTTCATATTTGGGAGACTTGGTAGCTAGTTCCGAAGAATCCTCCTCTGTCAGGGCAGATTAGCTTAATGTTGCCTGGGAAAAAGGGAAGCTCTCTGTTTTAAGGTGCACTGCCTCCGTAGCCGGTTCCAATTTGGTATTAAAATTGCGGTTCTGTATCAAAGCTGATAAGTCACCTGAGATGAAATTGAACAAGGTTGTCGTGACAAAGTAATTAATGGCATTTTTTGACTTTCAGATGACTTTAGGGGAAGAGCACTTATTCTGTTCCTCTGATTCTGCTACCATGTTTATAAATATGTATGCACATTTACAAAGCATCTTTAACTCTTGTCAGATGTTTTTGTGGGCCCTGAATTTATGGTTCTTCTGAATTAAATAGCACCAGGCACCCTTGGTACACAGTACTGATGGGGCATTGACAGCAAAGCCGGTGAGTTTCCATAATATTTCAATCATATCGCTTCTCCTGACACCACACACAACTGACAGGCACTTTTCTTTCTTCTTTTGTATTTCTCTGACTAAAAATGGAAAGCAGTCTGTGTTGGTCATCCTGTATATAGAATTTTTTTTCTGTCTACTGGTTTTGGTTTAAGAGGAAAATTATAGGTATTGGAAATACTCTGCATTTCTCTTTGAGGAAGAGTCTACAAGCTCAGACTACTCTTTAACAATGCAGATAGCATGCTTGAAAGGAGTAGGTGAGTTGGCCCCTTAGCCTATGGATGCACCTGAGCATAACAGACTTCTTTTACACAGATCAAAGTGATAAATGGAGGTTATCTAAGTTATAGATCGTAGGAATGGGCAGCTACCATTGTCCTCAAGTTGAACCCTGAACTATGCAGACATTGGGAAAACATTGGCGTTTATATGTTCCAAGGTACAGATCAAAGCTAAGGACACAACCTCTTACCTATCTCATTACATCAATCTCCGCTCTCCCTGGGTTCCCTTAGCTTTGCTGGCTTCCTTTCAGTTCCCCAAGTAAGCCGACCTCCTTCCTGTTGCCAGGACACTCTGCGCTGTTCCTGTTACCTGGAATGATCTTCCCCTGCACTCTTTGCCAAGCCAATCCCTGCCATCCCTGAGGAATCCACTGAAATGTTACCTCTGCAGAAATCCCTTCCTGTACCTCCTGCGCTGCCCTAGTTACCCTGAATCTCAGCTTGGTGGCTTCTCCTTCAACTCTTACTCTAATAAACTAGCTTACATTCTCATTTCTATTTTTCTTTTTTTTGCTACCTAATTTCTCCCCTCAAAGATGACCTCTGTGGAGGCAGAGATATCACCTGTCTTCCTCACTGCCATGTATCCACAAGCTGACCATATAAGATGTTCAAGATGTTTTGATGGTATTAAGCTTTCCCCAAATTTTAGCCATGACAGTTTAACTTGTTATTTTTGAGTAATTATGTACTCCCAAGGAGCTGAAAAGATGTGAAGGGTCCTTGTATTCTCAACACCCAGCTTCCTACAAAGGAAATGTTTGTCATGAGGGTAGTATCCTATCAATACTAGGAAGGAATTTGGACTTCTCACACTCCTGCTAACAGTGTCTACCATAGGCAGCTCATTTTTTGGATTTAATTCCTTACCAATTTATATTTTCTATTGAGACAGTTTCCCTCCCTTGCCCTCATATTTCCCCCAAGGACACTGAGTTTTTAAGCACACGAAGCAAGATAATTTTTGTATCTTTAGTGCACGTAAGCACATTGTAATATACTTCATTGTTTTCAAGAGACTGAGTTGAAATGTCATCAGAGAGCTACCTTTTATTTTCAAGTGGGTAAATTTACTTTTTAAGAAAATTAAAGGGTAAAGAGTTCCTGGCTCAAGTTCTTTTCAGAGTTGCTTAGAAGTTTTCTCAGCACATATTTTAGCTACAGCTTAACATACACCTGCCCAGCAGGTTTCTGGCATGAGTTGCCCATGACAGTGATCAAAATTAACCCTGCTGCTGATGGATTATTCTGTACTTTCTCCTTTCCCCTTCAGCCTTGTAATGCTATTAGTTGCTTCTGAGTCTCACAGTGTTCAGTGGGATATTTTGCATAAGGCACACTTTATCTTTTATCTCCCAAGATATGGCAGTTAATGCAATCTATAGAAAGCCATAAATGAGGTTGATAAAATTATCCAGCAGCCAAAAGGTTGCTGCACTCATTTATCTTGGCATAATTTGGAAGCTAAATGACAAGATTAGGGAGAGGTAATCATTTGACAAAGGTGTTACCTGGAATAATGAAAATCAAGACTTTCCCCCCCCCCCACTTGCATGGGGGAGGTTGCTGGGAGAAGGCTGAGTAAGGGGACAAGATTCAAGGAGAAATCAGTTCCCAAAATTGTCATCCCGGGGCCAAATCACCCCTGTGAAATAGATTGCCACATGCTGGTTTAATTGTTTGCCTTATTGAATGATGGTACTGCTCCTATGTGGTAGACTGCAGAAAGGTGACATGTGGTAGATTGCAGAAAGTGACAGGAGAGATGAAGTTTTAGAAAATGAATCCAAATTCTCAGTACACTATATACATTTTTCTCTTAACATTGGAACAGTAGTTATTCATCTCTTTTTCAACTGAAATATACATAAAGCCTACAGTTTTTGGTTTTGCCTTCAAGCACCTAAATAACAATGTCTACTAAAATTTATTAATTATAATATGCAATATAAAATATGTTGTTTCATGTAATAACAGCACAGAGAATATAATCTCATTTTTTGGAAATTATTATTGTTAAAAGATTTATAATCACTGAAAGCAATGTATAACTCTGGGGATGGTGGGATATTGTTATAGGCAGCTGAGTTAGATAAAATATTCTAGGCAGTTAGGTAGGGCTAGGCCCTCAAAGGAGTCAGTGCAGAAGATGAGATACCTTGCAACTGTGGGGGAGACAGGCACTTCTGCTGTGGGCCAGACCTCAAGACAAAAGATAAACCAAATGCACCCACATACTTCCTAAGGACAAACCTCAGGGATTGATATTCTAAATAGGTATCTATCACCTTGAGAAAGCTAGAAAGAGCCACTAACCCAACCCCTACAGGAAAAGCCCCTGTTTAGTATTTATGCCCGCTTGTATGTGACTTGCTTCCTCACTTGATCCTGATTTAATCAATTTTACCTGAGCAATTATACCCATAATCTTATTGATTGACCATAGTTTTGTCCCACCTCATGCCCACCTTGTGATTTCCCATTTTTCCAGCCTTAACTCTGCCTCAAGTCATGGGTTTGCTTCATAAAAATCCCTAGAAAAGGCAGGGTCCTTGACAACCCATTAGGCACTCCTGTGTCTCTCTCTTGGACAGAAGCTTTCTTTTTCACAGTAAATATATTTTCTTTTAACCTTGGTCCTTCCTAAAATTCATTCTTTGATTTTAGAGAACATGAACTTGTACTGGACATCTAGCAGGTTGGGAGTTTCTTTCCCCTATATCATTATGGGTATTTTGTAATCATGTGTGTGTGTGTGTGTGTGTGTGTGTAACTGTTAAGAAGTGCAAGACCTTGGGACTGAGATATATCCACAGCTCTTATTCATACATTCATTCATTTAGAGGCTGGAAAACCCTTGGGGACATAAGTCTTTCTCCTTCATGTCAAGGCACATGGTCTAAATCAGTTAACTGACATCCCCTAACTGTGTCCTGAAGTGATGTACATTGGTGAGTAGGGGACATTTTTTTTTTTTTTTTACAATTTAAAGCAATCCAAATTAATTATTCCTGCTTTATGAATGAGGACTTTGCACATAAAAGAGTCTGCATCTCTGGGTCTTCTTGGAAAATTTCCTGTCTCTGGCCATGCTGGTCCCCATCACATCAAATAAATGATTGATATAGAGTGGCCACTGCCACATATTCTTGGAGGAAGTCCCGTTCAGTTTCCCCTTGTCCCCAGCACTCCTACAGTGTCCCTCTGATTAGGATTAGGGTCTCTTTACCACTAAATCATTTATTATCTCACATTTGCCTTTTTCCCTCATGTTCTCATGTTTGTCAGCTGACAGGTACACTTAGCCATTAAGGTTTTTGTCTTTTATCTTACAACCTGGAAGAGAAAATTTGAAATTTGAAAACATTTATAGTATAAAAATAGAAATCTTTGCAAAATTTTTGCAAAGGGCGAAGATGGCTTAGGTGTTCCTTCTCTCCGTATATGAATACACTGGGGAGGGGCAAACTAAAAATAAAAACCAAAAGCAAACAAACAAACTGAAAGGTCACAAGGAGACTTTCCTCTGCTCAAAGGGGCTTTTCTGATGAGAACCTACTGGAGAAGGTGCAAACATCTTCACTCACAAGCAAAGCGTCTGTGAGAACGGCCATTTTGTGTGGACTTGGTGAACCACTGAGGCATATTTAGCCCTGGGTGGACACTGGGCACCTGTGACCCCTAAGGACTACATCTGCATCAGCACAGAAACTTACCAATAAGATAAAAATGAAAATATTTCCCATACTTCTCTGTCAGCAAGTCTATTTCCTTCATCTGAGCTGAAGTCTATTTTCTTCAACTTAATTCCCTCTCATCTAGTGTATTGTAGACTTTGAGGGGCCAGGTAAAGCAAGTGATTTGCGGGTGAAGGTAGACATAATTAAGCATTAAATACTCTGACCAGGTAGATGTTTCTGACACATCTATCTCTGTGGGTGTTCTCACCTTCCTCCTATCTAAAACTGTACCCACTTTCCTGGTGAAAGCTTTCCAGATGTGGAGGAAGCCAAGTGTGGGCTCCACCTCCAGGAGGGAGGGACAAACCATTGTCACTGGACCACTGAATTGTTCTCCTGCCCAGAAGCAAGGTGTGAACCATATAATGTCTTAGGTCATTCCTACTTGAGACAGTATTTCAACTGATCAACCTGCGGTGGAGCAGAGAAGCACCAAAGACACATGGGATGAAAGTCTGCGTGACCCCTTATTGACTCCGCTGCCTTCCCCTTACATAAGCATCTGCTGCTATCAATGGCCACAGAATGTATTTCTGGTCCTTGAGAATTTTTTTTAAAGTTTAAATGATTATATTTTCTTTTTCCAGATAGGGACACTACAAAGTTAGCAATTTTACAAAGGTCTAATAATATTCCTTTATTCTTCAAAGACAGGAGCACAGACTTTTCAACTGCAGAGAGTTCTCAAGATGAGTATGCAAAAGTCTTGCAGGGATTGGGTGAGCTCATCCCTCCCATCTTTTCTCAGGGAAGTACAAGGTTTGTTCTGGGTTTTGTTTTCTTTCAAAGGGCCTGATGTTCTAGTCTCACAGTGGAGGAACATGGAATCAGGTAAGCCATGTGGAGGGAAGCCTGTCCTTTCAGTTTTGACACTGAAAAGCTTATCCTGACACTCAGGTACCTGCTCCTACTGAAAGCCAGAGAGGACCTGATTCTGTGACAGGGCACAGGGTCTTCCTTTTGCTAGTATCTCAGCTCCAGCAGCTGGGGAGTTTTACACCTGCTAGGAATATTTTTACCTTCCAGTGACAGTAAAAATGAGTAACAGTGACTTTAGTAATATGAACTCCTCTCTATCCCAAACAAATTGGTGTGAATTCCTATCTAGGTATAGCCTTTCCTGTATTTCAGATTAGGATAACTGTTAAAAATAGAAGCTTTGTGCAATGTTTATTCTTGAATGTTGCTTGTGGGAATTCATATTATATGTAAAGAAGGACCTGATCAAATTAATCATGTTCTATTCACTCGGAGGAATGCAATACAGCTATTAACTATGAAAAAACCACGAGCAGGTATCGACACAGACAAACATACAAGATACAGTGTGAACTTAGAAAAAAGGCATTGAATAATAGCATGTGAACATATATTATTTATATTCATTCACAATTACTTAACAATTATACAGAGATGCATATATAGAGATAATATACTAATACTTAATATGTAAGATATATAATATGTATTATTTGTAATTATGCCTACAAATGTAAAGATGTGTATATGTGTATGTCTGCTCTTATAAAATAAATATTCATCAAGTGGTAATGCAGCAAGCTGCTAGGTTTTATAATTGAAGATTTCTACATATAAAACATAATTCCCCCAAATATGTATATTTTTAGTCTAAAACCATATATTTAAAAAGAGACAGTCATAAAGAATTCCTCTTTTATTAATGGAGAACTGAAGAACCACCTACTTAGAATAATCATTTTACATAATGAAGCAGACCAGAAAGACTCTTCTCTTAATAGAGAAATATGCTAATTTCATATTGACTGCTCTGGTCATCTAGACAGCTCTGCTTGCGACCTTCCTGCCTTTTAAAAGGCCAGAGACATCTTTTGAGTCCAAAATTCCCTCTGTTTGGACTATAAACCTGCAAATATAAGTCTTGTCACTGGCTTTAATTTATATTTATCACTATATACTTGCATTTAAGCTCAACAACTTTACATATTGGTCTTTTTGTTTTAATTATTCAGTGTGTCTTTTGAGGTGGCACAGAAGGAAAACTGAACCAGCCCTGTTTGGAACCTTTGCTTATCCCATGTGAAGTGGCCTCCCACAGTGGTTCACTTCATCAACTTAGTGGCTTTGGTGGTAATGTGAGTTTTGAGAGCTATTCCTAGCCCTGTCCTGACAGCCCTGGCCTGACTTGGAGTTGTCTTGTCAGAACCTCCAAGGTACTGTCCTCTGCTGCCAACTAGAACAGCTGAGACTCTTGCAGCTTTGACCCATAATCATAGATAATGGGGACTAGCCTCCTGCTCTGGGAGCTTCTAACTTGTCTGTCACTGCTGGAGAATTACATAAATTGTCCTGATGGCTTATGTCACATATTTAAAACAAGTACAAACCTTAGAGTTGTTGGTCTGTGCTCTTATTTCAACTTGATAATGAGAAGAAATAATACTGGAGGGTCTGAATGATTCTATGTGAAGATCAAAGATGAGACTGCAGAAGGTTCTTCCCTGTCTAGGTGGCTGTCTTATCCACCTACTTTCCTCCTCCCTGTGTCTTCTGAGTGAAGGTCACTTCACCACACCCAGCCTTTTGATCTAAGCCAGAGTTTCTCAGTCCCATCCTTATTCACATTTGGGATGAGCAGTTCTTTGTCATGGCAGGGAAAAGGCTGGGATCTGCCAGGTACATTAGAAGAGGCTTAGCAGCCTTCCTGGTGTCTACTCAGTAGATGCCTATAGGACCTCTCCCTTCATTGAAGATAACCAAGATATCAGGAAATGTCTCTTGGGAAGCCGAGGCCCCCTGGTTGAGAATCGCTGCTGCAAGCAGGTATCTCTTTCATTTTCCAACCTCTAGCCAGCCACACTCAGAATTTGTCCTTGTGCTCCAGCAACACATGAAAAGTCTCTCTTTCTGAAGATAAGCTAATCTCCTTGTTACTGGGACCACCCGTGTACCCCTCTGTCTCTCACCAGCTCCCTTACCCCTTACCCACCACCCAAGAGCTTATTCTTCAGAATCTCTAATATGCTCACGTGCATTGGGAATCTCTGAGGGTGAAAAAAAACCAGAGAGGGGTAGAACTGATCCTTTCCTGAATTAATGTGCTCAGAAATTCTTCCTCTAGCTGGGCGTGGTGGTGCACGCCTATAATCCCAGCACTTGGGAAGCTGAGGCAGGAGGATCATTGTGAGTTCAAGACTAGCCTGGGCTGCAAAGGGAGCTCAAGGCCAACCTGAACTGCATAGTGAGACCCTGTCTTAAAAAGACAAAACAAAACAACACAACAGAAACTCTTCCCCAACCCCCATGCATGAAACATCTCTTAGGAGAAGCACCTGTTACCCTGCTGCTAAAATTCCATTCCTCTGTTTTCTTAATGATACTGCTTCCCTTCTAAAGTCTTGTTCTTTTACTTATGCTGGAAGGGACTTGGTTTTCCTCCTGTAGATTTGTTTTAACAACTTCTGTCACTTTCTCCCACATGGACTATTTATCCTGGGTGAGGACTGTGTAAGCACATCTCAATTCCAAGGTGAACACATGTCTTTAAAAGCAAGTTTTTGGTCTCATTCAAGCCAGCTTGGATTCTTGCACATAGAAAACGCCATATATTTTGTAAACGGATGTCTGTCTGTTAATATGTTTTCCTTTCTTTATTTTTTAAAATAAAAAAATAAAATTCTATATAAATATCCCAATGGATAGACTGTATTTATAAGTCAGGAGAAGTGAACTTGCCATTGTTTTCCAGTGGCATCCACAAGATGATCATCGTGGAGAAAGATGCAGGGACAGTTCTCAAACTTTAAAGACCAAAACCATAAAGACGTTAACCATCTAGAACGTAGAAATTACTTCTTTTATATGTTTGTTTCTCCTCTGTGGATCCTGGAAGGAAAGTAAGGACAAGACAATCACAGTTATTGAAGAAGTATGTCCTGGTTTAATAGTTTCTACTTTCTCCAATCCCTTTAATTCCATCTCTTCATCCAAGCAATTGTCTCAGTTAAGAAAGCTCCCTTCATTTTAACTGAATTTCCTTATTAGCCTCTGTTAGGCATATGCATAAGCTCCTTTCAGATACTAGACTGAGCAAGAGTAAACTATGCAGCAAGCCAAAATGGTAACATCCTACAGTGCTGTGATCCTGGTTTTTATATTACTTTATTTTTTGCAAAGACTGATAATCAGTTCTACTTACAACCTCTGATCCAACTTTTTGTGTGTCTCTTTACTTCCTTTACTGATATGCTTGAACACTGAAAATCAGATCTCCCCTGCATAGATGCTTCTGAATGATTTATTTTCTTTTTAAGTGCAGTTTTACTTGAATATTGACTTTTTGAAAAGTTTCCTGATTTCATTTCTTTTTGCTGCCTTGGAAATGCTCCTTTGATAGCCGGCTGCTCCTCTGTTCTTCTTGCCTTCCTTCTGACTGTTCACCTTTTGCCCACTTAAACTGAACACTTTTTGTGTGTGCTTGGGAATTTGGCAGTTCAAGTTCAAAAGAAAGCCCTCTTGAAGTATCCTGTTCTGACATATCCACATCTTAACACAAAGCTCAGTTGGATTAATGGGTTGGCTAAAAACATCTCTTTGCTTAGGTCATGGTCACCTCTATGTAGAGAGTAACATTGAGCCTATTCATATAGGGAATTTTTTTAGGGGTAGCATTTATTTGCCCAAATCTAGAAACAAGTGTTATTTTATTAAATGTCCCATTTTCAGAGGTGTATTTGAGAACAAAAACGTTGTTCCAAAAGTCTGAACACTGCCATGTTTCCTGTATTTGAACAGGCATACATTTTTTGCACTTTAACTTTCTGCAAGGGAAAAGCCATTGTGGAGTTGATGTTTCATGCAGTTTTGGTTGATCTCTTAGAACTGAGAAAAATGTGATAATAAAACATTTAATGTGATTTAGACACTACTAGAATTAAAGCACTTACTGAAGGAAGTATTAGGGAAATATTGTGTGAAATGAGGAGGAGATTTCAGATTTTCTTCCTCCCTGCTTATCTCATTTTAAAAGTGCCCTGGGTCTACAGCGTGTACATCAGGGTGCCATAGGGAATCATAGGCCATGTGCCACAGTCTGCATCTCTGTCTCTCTCTTTCTCTTTCTCTCTCTCTGTCACTAACCTGCTTCCCTATTTTGACCAATTCATCTTTTGTCACACCTTTAGTATCACAGAGGTACCTGGCACATAATAGTTCTTACAAGTATGTTGGCTGAACTCACACACTGATCAACAACTGAACAATCAGTGTTAAAAGGAAGTTGGAAAGTCGTGTGCCCTTGCATTTGATGCTGTTACTGAGTCCAAAATATATTAATTTTATCAGATCATTTATTGAGCCTCAAGCATTATCAGTAGAATTATATCCTCCTGGGGCACACCATGTGAGTTCCAGAGTCTTCATGGATCTAAGAATATGAATGGGACTTGCCAGCTGCTATACTTATTTTTAATAAGAGGAAGATCTGCTGTTGCTACATTTAGTTCACAACATGCAGGATATCATGGCTCCAAATGGATTTTTTTGCTGTCAGTGGTATTGAATAATACCATTGCTGGAAAGTTCTAGAAGTTCCCAATCTCTTTCTTCAGATATTTCATCTGCTCAAACAAATGCCAGAATATCTACCAAGGTTATTAGTAAGTTTCAACTGGAACTAGTTTAAGGGAGGGGGAAAGAGGAGGAAAAGGACAAGGAGATAGGGAGAAGAAAGGAGAGAGAGCAGGATCCTAATTATACTTTAATTATGTTTTATTCTTAAGTGCTGTATGCAAGGATGAATAGAGTATTAACTGTATTAACTGATTTTCAAAACCATAAAGGTCAGTTGTCTTTGACAAAATGAGGGCATGCTAGAAAGCTGTGGGAGGAATTGTGAAGCAGATGCACCCACATGTCCACATGTTGAGACCCCGAGTGACTAATCTCTGCCAAGAAGAACCAAATGTCCAGCTGAGGGCAAAGGTCCCCATTGGTGAATGATGATTTCCATGTGATTTTGACATATTGAGTTCAGCTTTATTTTTAGTAATCAACTGATGCCCTCTTCAACGAGAATTATGTTATGGAGTAGTTTTGACAGTGTATTTAACCTCTGTTTCTTTGCCTGCAAAATGTGAGTAAATGAGTTCTTCTAAGGCAGTGATGGCAAAACTTCTAGAGACCAAGTACCAAACTGTAATCTCAAATCCCTTTATTTATCCCAAAGTGTCAACACTACCATGAAACTGAATACAGAGGTTTTAGTTTAGAAAAAACAGCTCGTACATTAATGTCTTTTTTCTTAAAAGAAAAACACAATAACACATATGTCCTAGGTTTGGCACAACTATAAAGGGATCAATTGTGGAGAAAAACCCTGGGGCAAACCTTGAACATAAAATAAGCCCTGTACTTGTCTCTGTGGGAACTATCTGTCATCTGTGCATTTTTGTACTACCTATTTAATATTTCTATATGTATGTACAAATGTATCTACCATCTCTATTTCCCTATATGTATATACATACATAAATAGATTTATGCATCTACTGTCTATGTTTATGTGTGTATGTCTGTCACCTATATATCACTATATGTACATACATATATAAATATACTTGTATATATTACCTATCTAAATGCATATATCAATGTGTCTATCCTCTATGTCTCTATGTATGTGTATATGTAAATCAATCTGTACATACATACATATACCCATCCACTTATCCTCTATTTCTCTTTACACATGTACACACAATACATATATTTAGCTTACTTCTTTGAAATGTTAATTATTGGTGCAAACTCATAAATGTTTTTGTCCCTGTGTTTAAAGACTTGTGCTGAGATATGGACCCTGGCCTCTTCCCAGCCCCAGCCCAACATAGATGCTGACTTCATTCCTTATTCTCTAGGGCTCAGAGTTTACACATCTGCTGAGAGAAGTGGACTTCATACACACTCTATAGACTCTATAGGGGCAAAAAAAAGAAGTGGAGAAATGAATGCTGGATATCAGTTGTCACTTCTAGAATCCCTCAATCATGTAAATTACCTTGATTTATAATTCCTTGGTGAGTTGTAAATCATGCTGTTAATATTATCTCTTTCAATCAATGAGATGTTTTGATTAATGGAAACTGAGTCAGAGTTCTGAAAACGGTCCTTTATTATAGCCATAAACTATGTTCATAGAGCTGTTTCTTCCAAAGGATTCAAAATGGTTTGCAGTGGTTTTCTCTATAAATGTGCTTTTCTTTAAAAAACCAAAAAGTTAAGATAGCGTCATTGCTCACCCCCTAATTGGCTATAATGAAGAAAATAAAAACATTTATCACAGTACAATCAGCATTAGGTTCCTGGGGTATCTCCTCTGCCCTCTGTGTGCTATTTATGTGGCTCTTATCCTAAGCAGTGCAACATATTTTACCGAAACATTGTCTGATGGGTATCCTGTGATCTGGTCTCTGCAACCCTAATTTTTAATAGCCACCAAATGCCTCATTGACTGACTCGTGTGTGTGTGTGTGTGTGTGTGTGTGTGTGAAAACACTATGAAATATTTGCCGTTCTACTAGGGGAAATTAGATTTTACCTTTTTTTGTTCTAAGTAATGTTTCAGTGGGTACCTTTGTCCATACTGAAGGTTATTTTTTAGACCAGATTCCCAGAAGTGCACATGGCAGTGAATTTAACAGGTACAAAGGGCATTGAGTAAAAAGGAAGGGGTAACTGAAGACAAATGTACATCTAACACGATGTGTTTCCAAGCAGCAAACCAAATACAAGTGAAAAATGAATGTTTGGAACAGAGCAATATTTCCCAAAATCGAATTTCAAGTTTTATAAAACTGCCCTTGCAAATTCTTGGTACCTAGATGTGGCAAACACTGTGAATTTCTAACTCAAAAATTCCATTCTAACCTTCCTCTACCTTGCTGATATACAGACTAAAAAGCCTGTACTTATTTTTGTTGACATTCTCTTTTGGAATTTTTTTTTCCTCCTTGCTGAGAGGATAGCAGTGATGGCTGGAGCCATGGTAGTCTTCTCTTGACCAGGAGGTGACCACCAGAGAAGATCATAGATACATAACTTTTAAGAGTAGCGATTTGCTTCTAAATGAAATCTGCCACAATCTTTGCATACATAAATGAATCACATGAGAAGATTTTTAAAAATACAAATCTTGAGTCTCAGCCCTAAGAACTAGTTTGGTAGATCTTAGGTAGGAAGTCTCCATCACTTCCTTTGAATCACACTTGGAGTAACAAGGTCTAGACTTATCATGTGAAAAAATCAGGTCCTATTTTTTTTAAAACAATGCAGTAGGCATAGCTTGCACCCTAAAGAATTCTGAGTTGAGTCATCTGCTTAGTTTGCTTATTCCTGCAGTGTGGAGCAGCTACTCTCTAAAGGGATGAGTTGGTCTAGCTAATTGAATGCACAGGATGAAGACAGCAGCAAAGACAGTCAAATGCAGATCATGAGTGGCTCACTCCAGGAGTATTGGTTGGTAGCCAGTCTCCTCTATGGCCTCCTGCCTCATGGAAGAGAAGCTCTAAGAGAGCAGTGGAGAAGTTTGAAGGTGATCCCAGACAGCTGCTACAAACCCGTTGCTGTCTACTGAATTGCTACCTGAACTATGAAAATGTTAGAACAAACAGTTTCTGCTCTGCAAGTGTGGGATGTAAAGCTGCAGGGTTTGATATCCATCAGCACAGCGCTGATGCAGCTCACAAGCCTTCTAAAAAATGTGCCCCATCTTCCATCTCACCTCTGGGGTTGTCTTTGGAACATCCAGTGCTCAGTTGTAAAACCCTTTCTCCAAGGATTAATTGAATCAAGATCAACCCTATCCAGAATGTACATTTAATACTTGGGAATGATGTCAGTAATATATGTAAGAGATTTTTATATTAGATAACTGCTCATTAAAAGTCAATCCTTTCCCCCATGGTTTTAAAATAGAAAGTATTCACCTTTTGCAAATGAGGATAGTGAAATTTACTTTAACTCATGCTACAATGAAAACTGGAAGAAAGGGAATTGCTCACAATACAATATAACTCCACCAAATTTGCATAATTTAGGCATAAAATGTAATACCCTGCTCACACTCTTTTGTCTTGAATGAAATTGGTTTTCAAGTAATGTGTGGGGAATCATAACCAGCTTTAACAAAATGGATAATGTCAGGAAGCAAAAGTTCCTATTAGCCTAGGAGGCACTGGTGAAGTGTGAAGCCACTGTGTAACATATTTTTAAAAGTTTGCTATGTGGTTTAATGCAAAGGGCTTTGTGGACTCCACAGAAACACGGTGACCAAGCTTTTTGATGTTTAATGGAGTAATTAACCATTTGGGACCTTAAGACAATCTTTTTCTAGAATCCTTAAAGACGCCGGGTGATATCTATTCTAAGAATGTTTTTAAAGGGCTTAAATTCCCATACCTCCTTTCCAATGAGCCCACGGTTCTTCTTGGCAATCCACATTTCCAATAAATCTTCAGTAATGTGAAGTAAGCCTGCTGATGTCTTTCCCACCGAACAGCCCTGAACCTGAGATTTAGAAAAAGATGCATTGCTCAGGCCACAGGCTGGAGCATTCTTAGGATTTAAGAGTTTCTGAAGCATATCCATGGTTCTTCCATAGATAGTAATTGTATAAATTTTAAAGAATTGCTCATAAAAACACTGGCCTCAAAGAGCTTTTTCTTCATTAATGTCTGAAGTGCTCTCAGTGAACTTAAATGTTGCTGATTTCTATTAACCAGCTGACTATGGACTTCCCCTGTCTTTAAGACAGGGATGATAATCATATATTCCTCCTGGATTTCCTGTGATAATCTAACAGATAAAATACTATCATTATTTTATTGTTTCCTATACCTTTCTATTGCAGACATTTTGGTGTCCAACCCACCACCGATTCCCAATTCCTTGGAGCTCCCATAAAACACACCACTGAGCCAGGCATGATGGAGCACTCCTGTAATCCCAGGGCTCTTGGAAGGTGAGGCGGGAGGGGGATCAAAAGTTCTAGCATAGGCTGTGCAGTTTAGCCACTTAGCAAGACCCTGTCTCTAAATACAAAAAAGAAAAGGACAGGGGATATAGTTCAGTGTGAAGGCAGTGAGTTTAGTCCCTGATACATACTTACATACATATACACATACATACATACATACTCTTGTAGTTTGGAATTTTGCAAGGGGAACAGTACAATACAGGACACATTTTAAAGATTATTTACAATAGTCACCCAAAGAGTCATACAAAGAGAGTGCAGGATATCTGCCCACATACTAAAGACCAAAGAATACAGCTGAGGGCCTGGATCCCATGGTAATGCCCTGCATGAATCCAGCTGAAGACCTAGAGGCTATCACAATGCCCCCACGCATCCAACTGGAGGCCAACGGCCCACAACAATGTCTCATGCAGGCCTTTTTCATGGATCTGCGCTGAGAAGGCCTAAAAGTCAGTGGTGGGAGCTAGAAAGTGTATGCCAGCGGGATGAAGGGTGTGTGCCAGCAGGCTGAGGGGTCTGCACTGAAGCCAGGAAGTGACGCTCAAAGTAAGAATGAGAGCTCCCCTAAAAAGTATCACAGCCATCCTAAGCAACGGTGAGGTCCAGAGCTACTCTGACGATGAGGACAGCTGAATTCCCATCAGGAAAGCCAACATGACAAGCTTCTCTGGGAGACTCAGCTGTGCACCATCTTTCCCTCTGGAACCAGGAAGTGGATGCTCAAAGTGAAGACTAGAACTCCCCCAAAGTGAGCTGAAGCCATTCTCAGAGACAGTAAGGTGCTGAGCTCCTTCAAAAGAGAGAACAGTCAGGTTCATCATGAAAACCAGCAAGACAAGCTCCTCCAGGCAAACCAACAGCTCCTTACAGCTTCTAACAGCACCCAACAGCTTCTAACAGCACCTAACAGCTTCTAACAGCACCCAACAGCTTCTAAGCTTCTTCCTCTCCAGTTCTGCCTCTTATGCTGCTGGCAACAATCCTCAGGTGGGCCTCCCACACCCAGCACCATGCTGGTTCAGTTCAGTTGGATGTCACAAGCTGACCACTCGTTGTCAGTCCACCACACGTACATACAATAACCTTAGAGATTTACCCTCAGTAAATATGTATGGAATCTAAGAATCTGAATTTTCTGTAAGCTCGTTAATGCTAATTCTGCCGGGGGTATTCATTATGCCATGTCTGAAGACTTCAGTTTTAGAAGCACTGTTCTATCCCATGACTCTTCTTCAATTTGCTATTTTTGTTTGGTGTCCATCTGACATGAAAACAGACACAGACAGCAGTAACAGACCTTGATTTCCCAGAAATCTGTGCAGCTCGAGGAGGCAAGAAATTGGATAATATATATGTGGAAGTGTGCATAATAAAGATACTATTCAGCTTGCACATGCCTTTTGACCCTTGCTTTTCTCCCTTCCTGCCTCCTCTTGCCTTCTTCACCTTTCCTCTTTAGAAAATGAAGTAGCCATCTTATTTGACGAATCTGGAAGCCATTTTCCATAGCAGAACAATAGCGAAGAATCCCAAGTTCTTTAAGAGTAGCTCAAATAGCTCTATCATGGCAACCTCAACTACTTCTGTTTTGGGATCAAAAGAAAATCTTAGAAAATCTGTCTCTAAATTAACAATTTAAAAAAGAGTTAAAGATGTAGTTCAGTGTGAAGGCCCTGGGTCCAATTCCCAGTACCACATGCACACACAAACAATGTATTTACATAGTATAGTAATTCTTAACTGATTTATTTCTCTTACACACACACACACACACACACACACACACACACACCTTTTACACTTTCTATTTAACAAGAGAAGTAAGCAGTATGGGAGATCCTCAGAAAGTTAAAAACAGAAATACTTATATGTTCCAGCAGCCCCACTGCTGCATATACATCCAACTAAAAGAGAACAGCATGTTAAGAAGATATTTCCAGCTGAACTGAACCGGCACGGTGCTGGGTGTAGGAGGCCCCACCTGAGGACTGTTGCCAACAGTGTTCATGGAAGCCCTTTGATAGCATCCTAAATATGAAATCCACCTATGTGTTTATTAATGAATAAATAGATAATGAAAATCCGATGTACAAACAATAATACTATTCAACATTAAAAATTAAGAGCCATTGATACAGCTAAGCAGCACAGCACCTGCCTGAAAAACACAAGGTCCTGAGTTCAATTTCCAGTACTAAAAAAAGGTAACATTAAAAATTAAGTAAATTCTGCTACTTGTAACTTGAATGAACCTGGAAGACATTACGCTAAGTGATATAAGCCAGGCAGAAAAAGACAACTACTGCCTGGTGTTGCTTACATATGGAGTACAGAAACAGTTGAAATCAAGGAGCAGAGAGTAGAATGGTAGCCACCACGAGCTGGGGCAGAAGAAGGCCAATTTGGGCAAATGTTTATCAAATGATATAAGATTTTAATTAGGAAGAATAAGATCAAGATGTCTATTGTATAACAGTGGTTATAATTATTTTTTTATTTTTATTTTTTTTTGGTTTTTCTCCGGTACCAGGAACCGAACTCACGACCTTGCACTTGCCAGGCAGGCGCTTTGCCGCTGAGCTAAATCCCCAGCCCCCAACAGTGGTTATAATTAATAACATTGTTTTGTTTCTTGGAAATTACTAAGAGAATAGATTTGAAGTGTTCTTAGCAATAAATACAAATAAATAATATTTAAATGTAGTAAAATGAGGATATGCCTATGTTTATTAGCTTTGTTGAACCATTCCAAAATGTATATGCTGCTCAAAACTGCATATTGTACAAGCTAAATGATCATAACTTTTGTCAAATAAAAAAAATTAATAAAATAAAAACTCAGGTAGAGGTAAAGGTGAAAAGCTATTGGTGCTTTTTAAAATGATGCCTCAGTCCTATCCTGTGCCTCTTGTAGAACTTTGGGGTAGATGTGATGTACACAAGAGACACTTGCTAGGCCCACTCTACGGACAGGTTGCATTGTCCCTAAGCATCCACCTCTGAGACGTGGTTAAGATGAATGGCATCTCCTTACCTTTTACCCTTTTATCTGCAGAGACCATGGTGTCATTCTCCAGCCTGGAAGGCCATTTGTAAAGCTCACAGGGTTACCTTCACTGTTAAAAAGAGAACAAAAATCAAAAGCACGGCTCTTTCTCCAAGGAGACATTGCTGCTTGGATGGTCTCTGAGCCTGCCAGGATTCCAAACCACTTGCCTGGTTGCGAACCTGGGCAGATGCTGGCACTGAGCCTGCAAGAGATTCCTGAGTCTTGCTTTCCCTCTGCCCAGTGTCTTTCTGTTTGCATCATGCCTCATACTCCGTGTATCTTGCATAAGAACTGGGAGGTCCCATCTTGGTGTGTGTGAGGTTAATTGACAGACACAGGAATGGATTCTGCTCTTTGAGCAGCTAGCTCATAAAAAAAGGGATAACTTGCTATTTGCTTTTTATGTATGTAAGAACAAGGAGCATGAGCTCATAGTACTTTCTGAAGAGATGCCAGATGAAATTCAACATGCACGTGAATTAATACAGTACACAAACCAAAATGTAAATAGTGGTTTGCTTCTAGATTTTTAAGGCAAAAATGGGAAGGGGAATAGGAAAAAGACACCTTTTACTTTTTTATTTCTCCTACTGAAAAACTACCTTTCCACTTTGGAAGAATGTATACTTTTAAATATAGAATACATTCTAAGCTTGATGGTCTTTAAAATTAAGAGTATGAACTTTTCTCTTGATAGAACGTGGCATGTAGCATATCACACGTTTCGGAGTATTATTTGTTCTGGTGAAAGCGATCCTATTTTTTAAAGAACCAGAAAAGAGATGTGTCTCCTTTTATACACTGAGAACAGTAAGAAATTCCCCCCATCCAGTGTACTTGACTATGATTCTTCTTGTAAGTCAAGACTACAATCATGATGGAAATAATAACAGGAAATTGTGGATAATAATAAATATATTTTTATTCTATCTTCTTTGCAGAAGGCGTTCTAGCAGTACACAAATACCTTTTCTTTTTGCAAAAACAAGATGCAGGAAACATAGAAGAGATAAATTCAAGAAATTAGTAATTGAAATGAATCTTTTTAACTCTGAAATGTAACAATACTGCAATCACTATTATCTATTGAACACTTACTATGTACAGTACCTGGTACATTATGGGTATTAACTCCTTTAGTAATTATAACAACATTATTATAATTGTAAAGAAAATGCTCTTGTTATTTCCATTTTGCACAGGAGAGAATTTAGTCCGAATCAAATGTGCCTCTGATCATACCACTGGGAGCAGTGAGCTGCTCAGAACTGAACATCAGGTGCCCCAGTGTAGAACCTGTGTCCTTAATCTAGTGGGTATATTGGGTTGCTTCTGCAGCATCAAACCACCCCAACATTCAGAGGCTTGAAATGGCTGTGAATTCAGCTCACATTTGTGTGGGTCAACAATTTGGGCTGGAGTCAGCCAGGAAGAGGAAGTGGGCAGGAGTCCAAAGGGATCTGATGCAGAGCTGAGGTTAGAATCTTGGATTCACACCTACCAATTCAAGGGGACCTTCATTTGTCTATAACCAAGTATATGCATTTTACAGGTACCTTGTGGGTAGGACCACACATGTGGGCTCTGACCTCTAGCAGGTGACATCTGAGGGTGTTCCTAAAGAAACTGGATAGAATCCTAATGCTAAGGTACCACACACCAAGATGCACAATATTTGTAGTTAACTCACTGAATTTATTTGTGTCACACTTACTTCTGGCAGGAGTAGATGTTGATTGAACGCAACATAGATGTGGCCTCTGACTTTTCTGTGTCATGCCATCTCAGAGGAAAAAAAAAATGAAATTAGGAAACTATTATGCACTTATCACCTATGGTACATGTCAGGCATGAGATAATATTAAGATAGAAATGAATTAGAAGAGAGTCCATTTAGATAAGTTGGCCAGGAGAGGCATTTTGGAAATGCAGTACTTAAGCTGGAATTTGCAAAAATAAATAAATAAAAAGGAATACTTTTTTTAGGTCGAGTGTTGTGTGTGTGTGTGTGTGTGTGTGTGTGTGTGTGTGTGCATATGTGCACGCATCCTCATATACATTTTGTTTAAAAAAACAGGTACTATTCTTGGTGCTGTTGTGTAGTGAAGGTATTATTTTTCATGAGAAAAGAGGTTATATGTAGAAGTCTGCATGCTCAGACTCAGTGATATGACTCCCTATTAACTCTCCTCATTGGCTTAAATATTGCCTAAGAAATCCCATAGACGTGGAAGCAATGCTACCCAGGTGCTGTGGAAAGGTATGGATAGGGTGTCCGGGGTAGGAATCATATAAGAACAGCAGAAGGGGGTTAGATTTGGCTTCTCATTTTGTCTTTCATACTAATTCACCATGTGTCCTTGGCAAGGGCCCTCTGCCAACCCAGAATTTAGTTCCCTAGATCACAGTGATGACGATTTTGATTCTGATTGGGGGATAAGTGTATATGGGAAAGGAATCTGGAACCATTTCTGAACTCAGCTGACTGGAAATTCTGTGATTGATTAAACATGTCTGCCATGGACTTGAAATTAGGAAGTAGTGTTGTCTGTGTTGTGTATTTGTCATTCTCTGATGACCCTTCCATTTCCCAGCACGTTTTCTTTTTCTTCTTCTTTTACTGCTAATTGGAGAAAAACTTTGTACTTTTCCATTTTTTTGGTCCTTTATTTTTTTAAAAATGTAGCAATAATTGAAAACAGTCAAGGCAGGGAGCAAATACATCAAAACAACACTCTGAATACTTACTTCAAAGGGATCAAACAAAGCAAATTGTGCATGGGAGGGAAGTAGATTTATATTTCTCTCATTTGCAATATTATTAGTGTGATTAATATACAAAGACCAATATTTCCTGAAATTCATAATTTGCCCTATTCCTTTGTGGGCTTTGTGTTTCCCAGAATAATCATGCTGATCCATTTCCTTAAAAATGTGTTGAGTGCCTAAGTGCTCATTTTGCTAGGGCAGCGACATAATTGGACACAGTGGGGAAACAGCAGAGAAGTAGTTTGCTTCCTGAGGAGAGCCGAGTGTGGTGTGAGTCCTGGCCGGATGGAATGTCACGCCAGGAGGGACCTCATCTCCGCACCCGTGTCACTGAGCAGAATGCTTGAGGGCTATTTATGGAATTAGGGCTGGAGGACTGCAGTTAATTCTCTAAAGAATAGAGGGCTTCCCTGGATTATAAAATATGTGTTCTTTTATATAATGGGAACCAAAGGAGAGTAGAATGTTTCAGCATTTTTCAACACGACACCTTTCTTATGGTCCTAGTGATTTTACAACCCATTTCCCCTCCGTGAAACTCTGGTGTGTGCAATTGTTTCTATCCTACCACACCCTACTCTGTGAGGACCTTTGCCTTACCGTGGAGATGGGATCTCTTGTTTCTGATGTCTAGAAAAGTGTTCCTGTAATGTTAGCAGTAGCAGTGAGGACAGGAGAGGACGAGCCTCTTCCTTCAGTTAAACCTATTAAGGTTTCATGCTCTGCCTGGGATCAGCCTGCCTTTGCTTCTGTGTTTGCACTCACTCCTGCTCTGCTTCCCTTTTCCAAAGCAATTTATTAATTTAGTAACTTTGGGGTCATGGTTAGAGCTCCTTTCACCTGGACTGGTATGCAGCATTCTCAGGAACCTGTTATGTGTTAGCAGTGCTATTTTTGGAACATGCTTGCCTTCTGCCTATCCCATATCCTCACCCCATGGCTTCTTCCTGAGAACAATAACAGTGACCTTTATAGGGAGTTCGGCATTGGAGCCTGTTAATATGGGCAGGGTAGCCGTGCTGTGTAGACTCAGGGCCGCCATTCCTTTTGAATTCTGTATACCCAGCTCAGCCACATGTGCTGCCTGATAGAGCCAACCCAAGAAAAACATGTTTTACTGGAGTAGAGGGTGGGAAAGATAGGTTAAGGTTAGGAAATGCTCATGAAAAAGGACTTGTAGACCTACTTCCTAAAGTGGTAATAATGATAGGATAAGGATGTTTGAAGCAGGGGGAAGTGTTTCAAGGTAGATTAGTGGCAATGTGTCTTTCCTTGTAATAGACACATTTTTAGAAGTTTAACATTTACTGCAGTTTTTATTAACCGATATAACAGCCTGAATCCAATTCATCAAGAGAGGAACAAGTATGACCTCATCACCTGTTAAGTCTCCTCTACCTCCTTTCTGTTGTGACTGTGGCCATTAGACCCAAGAGACTTCATCACATGCTTATTTCCCCAGGTTGAATAATTTTAACCCTCCCCTACAATTTCTTGCCTGGTGTCACTTCCTTAGCAAAATTGAAAGTCTTCTCTAGTCTACATTTTAATAACAAGTACTCCATCTTTTTGGCATTTATCTCATTTGTGAATTCTTTGATTACCATTTTTGTTCCTTCCAGAACTCCAAGCTCCACAAAGCTAGAGTCTATTTTTATTACTCATGATTTATTATCTTTTTCATTTAACGTGGTGGTATCTTAGAACTTGTAGCACTGACAAACAGTTTTGAGTGAATAAATAAGGGATAGGAAAAGGTTGGACTGAGACATTAAGAGGAGGACCAGAGAAATGGAGTGAATTTGTGGGGCTGGGAGTTTCTGTGTCTTGAAAGATATGGAGAATAACCAGTCCCCTGACCTGACCCAGGTGGCTCAGTAGATGGGTCATCATAAGCTGCAGTGGAAATCCTTGAAGACAGAGAATGTTGGAAAGGAGTGGGAAAAGGGGACTCCTTGGTGGTGAAGAAAGTGTTCTGCATCTTGATATTGGTTGCATTGCATGAATCTGTACATAGGGTAGACTTTTACAGAAGTACATACACACACACGCATGCATGCAGTGGCCTGGACAAACTCTGTAGGTTGGCCAGTATTGCTTTCCCAATTTAGATGTTGTACTTCATGCACATAAGATCCTTCCATTGCAGGAAGCTGGGTGGATGGTGTATAGCATCATTCAATCCTAAGTTTGCAAATTCTTGTGAGCCTATAATTATTGAGTTTGCACTATATAGAACATAATTTGCTCACACCTGCACCGTTAATTTGTCCCTTCTTTTTTGTGACTCAGTTCATTGTTTGAGGTCCTTCTTGGTCACCCTATGTTCTCACAATGCTGGTCTGTGCTGACCTTCACTGTCAGCCTTCTTCCATGTGGATCTTTACCTCTCAAAAGTACCTGCTTCTCACAATGAATGACAGGGCACAATATTTTCCTCATACCTCATTAGCACCACGGAAAGACCAAGCAGATAGGAATCCTCACACCTCCCTGAGACCCACCTGTCTGTGTTTATGAGATGCCACAGGTGAACGGAATGACATTGACTACATCAGTAGAGAGTGGACAACTGATCAGTTAAGCAGAGTTTCTGCATGAACATCAGCATTCATTCAGTATTTTTATAAAACAGAAAATTTCCTGACGTATTTTTTCTAATACAGAAGAACAACATGTGATTTGTGTTGGTCTCATTGTGCCCAGTGGTTAAAAGAACAGGTTCTGGAGTCAGCCCTGACTGGCTGAGTTTAAGTCTCGCATGACCATCTTGATCCTGGGAAATTTCTGAACCTTATTTTGCCTTTGTCTCTTTGGTAAAACAGGATAATAATAGTATATACCTCATTCATCTGTGAAAATTATCTAAGATAATGAATTTGGAGTGCTTATTACAATGGCAATTGTAAGGGAACTCCATAGTAAACATTAACCTTCATTACTATGTAATTTTTGCCAGTTCTCCTCATGTCTTCTGTATACATATGTTTTAAAAATGTATCCATCATAACAAGTTTACTAGGTTGGATATTTGACCCTCATTGTATAGGCAAGAAAATGGGAGCATAGCAGGGATAAGAAACATGTGTAAGGTGGAGTGGATGGCAGATTGCAGTGCAGAGATCACAACCCAGGTCTTCTTGGCTTCAAAACTTTATTACTGATGATCACGTTCTTTCTTATTCCTAAAAATAGGCAAAGATTGGACCATTGCAAATGCAAAAGGAATGAGTTATCCAGATAATTTCTCAACAAAATGAAATGTTTAAACAGTGCTCTGCATTTGCTTTTGTTCTGCTTGAGCCATAATAATGGTGGTCATTAAAATCTTACTGGCAAGAGTGTTTTTATTATATACACATCTTCCTACATAATTGGTTGAGTAGTCCCTCAGTGTTATCAGTCTAAAGCAGAAGGGTGTTGGTTTGAGAATTAAAGTCTGTGAACTTACATTGGTAGAGGATGGATGATCCTCTGTTGACCCTGTGGAAAGGATCTGTGAGGTTCTGAATGCCTGGGCCTCCAATTGGCCAGGTCTGGATTACACACCCCTAGCTAGGTAACCTGGGGAATGTCAGTTCATCTCTCTGAACGGTACTTCTATCCACTGTAAAACCAGAAAAATATACTTTTCTTATACTGTTATTGGAATTTGGAAATGTGTATAGGGAGATTTCTATGTAGGCTGTCTCAACATATTGCTATAGTAGTTGGGTTAGTTTTACAGTATTGTAGGGCATCTTCTAATGACAGTTAATTTTCCAGAAAACTAAAGGTACCCATTTGTAACTCATACTTCTGGGTTGCCCCTAATCCAGGAACTTCAATCCCAGTGTAAGCACCTATTAGCACAGCTTAATACAGTCTTTCCCTTCTCCCTGTTGCTGGAAGTTTTGTACAGCAGTTCCTCCTAGGATACTTCATAGCAAGGTGAAGATCATCAAATTAAAAACAAAAGTTTTATGGCTTTTTGTTTTGATTTCTTCATTTTCCAGATCCTCTCTATAGTTTTCAAGAACCAGATGAAGACTCATTAACATATACTGTATTAGTGGTTCTCAATCCTGGCTTTACATTAGACTCAGTTGAGGCATGTATAAAAATCTATCAAAAACTTAGCTCTACTCTACAGCAAATAAATTAGAATTCCAGGAGTCTTATGCCAGGTATCTTTATTTTTTAGAAACCTCCCAGTTGAGTGATTCTAATATATAACCAGAAATGAGAAGCTTATTTTAAATCTCACCCAACACCCACCCTGTTATCAAGTATTATGGTACCACCATCCCTGGTAACAGTTCCAGGACCCTAGAATCTGCAAGTGCTACAGTCTCTTATTTCAAATGATATGTTGCATATAACATATGCAATCCTCTTGTAGACTTTACACTATGCCTAGATGACTTATAACAATTAAAGCAGTATAAGTGCTATGTAAGTAGTTGCCATACTATATCATTTAGGAGATAATGACTTGAAGAAGCCTGTAAAAATTTTTAATATTTTGGATCTACAGGTGGTTGAGCCCATGGCTGCAGAGCCCACAGTATAGAAGGCTGATTGTATACATTTTCACCTACCATATAACTCATTCGTGGGTTGAAATCATTTAATTGATGGGATAGATGGGCATCTCTAGGGCACTAAATGATAACCATTTTGTGTTTTGCTTTGGTGTTTATGTTGAGTTGCTCTTGGTAGTACAAACCTCTGCAAAAACTTCACCCCAGACCTTCCCTTATGGCAGTCTTTCTAAAACACATCCACCTCCTTCAGTCACTGCTCACTTCATTTGTCGTGACTTTTCCCCCTGAAAATATCATTGCTATCAGGAGAGTTCATAGCTCTAGGGTATCTTGGTATAGGGTACTCCTACCTCAGCCTCAGTTGAACATTTTAACTTTAGTGGGTCAAACTCTGCCTCTGTCTTGATTCACCTAAATTTTACAATCAGAAATATGCAAAAGTTATGTGGTTTCCCTTTCCCGACATTATTTTCTCAGCTCCTTGTGACTTCTCCATGTTAACTGTACTCAGCAGCATCACACATTCTGCTCCTGCCCACTCACCCTGGTGACTTTCCTCCACCTGGTCCTTTGATCACCTTCTCTGATCAATACTTTCCATTGGCATTGAGGCTTAGTGCTGTACAGATGTGTACAAAATCTTTAATAATAACTGTATTTGTCCTCCTGGAGAACGGAAACAAATCTTACCAATCCTTCTTTACAAGCAATTGGGCTGAGGATGTAGCTCAGTGGCACAGTGCCTGCTTGGCAAACTCAAGGTCCTAAGTTAGATTCATATATATGTATTTGCCTTTACTGGGAGAGATAAAAAGAAATAAGCAAAATAGGAAAATTCCTATTCACACTGGGCACTAAAGGAAAGTCCAAAGAAGCCAAGCCTATTTAAAACAAAACACAAACCAATAAACTTGGCTTATGGATCACTGGGATATTGCTTGTATAATCTGGCTACCAATATGGGTGGTAGACTTTTAAAATGCAGAAGTTCAAATTGCTACCAATATGGGTGGTAGACTTTTAAAATGTAGAAGATCAAATGTTCAATGTTCGTGACATTGAACATCATGTTACAAATGTGCCCAAGGTAGTTAATAGATTGTCAAAAAAAAAAAAAAAAGACTTCTGCCAAGAAAAGCATCCACAAACAGCTTTAAAAAAATCAGTCATGACCATTGTGAATTCCTTTGAAAGATAATTTCTTCCTAAGTAATGTCTAGAAGCAATATACAACTCTTAGATGGTAAAATCTACATTCCAGGCTCCTGAAGTGAACAGCCTGTGAATTAGAATGCTTCCAAAGATGCAGAGTTAAATAGAATTGCAACTACAGGGTGGCCATTACATTAAGTAATTTAATGAACACTGATACTGAGGAAATAAATCAAATGGAAACAATCAACACCAATCAAGGACGCTGAACATTTCAGGCACTTAAAATGTATTAAATGAGTGTTTCAATCACAGTGGGTACTTTTCACCAACTCTCTTAATCAGCTAGCATCATGCCCAGGAAAGTAGCCCATGCATGTAAACACAGGGATCTGAAGCAAGCCCAACCGCCCATTCCCTCATACATACTATTGGGAATGGAAATCCTGCTTGAGCTTTGCAGATAAGATAAACAACAGTGCATGTGCTGGAAGAGGTCAATGCAATTCAGTGTTTTAAAAAATTATTACACCATATTTTGCATAAAGTTAAAAGTATATAAGCACTCCAAACACAGAATAAAAGTTGAAGTCTTACTCTTGGCAAATAATACAGTTTTAGATGTGTTTTCTTATGTGTCTTTCCATAAAATTTATATCCATGTACAAGTTTTTATATGAACATTTTATTTTGTATATTTATTTTATGTGCATATATGTATACATATGTAATTATCAGTTCTAATAAGACTGATACATACAGCTAATTTCTTTCAATAGGGACACATCTAAAGCCAGATTTGCCTAAACTTAGTATTCTATGGCTTGTCATGGGTATTTAGTATATGTAGTGTGGTGATCTTTCCATATCAGTCTGTGATACAGGCCAGTTGCATTCTGCATAAAGTTTGCATAGTGTTTTATTGGATAACTCTATTACTACTTATGCAGCTATTCACTTATATGGCATTTAGTTTATGTCCCATTTGAAGTAGCAGAGTTTCTTGAACATATACACATTTATACTTTATTACTTAATGTTTTTTCTTTTATTTAATCATCACTTGACATAAATACTATTGTTACATCTTTTATAGACTATGAATTGAGGAACTGAGAAGTTAGTCCTTTGCCAGAGTTCTCCCATATAGTAAACATAATACTCTTTAATTTCTTTTCAGATCTTCTTATAACTTTTACCCTATACTTTTAATCACTAGGCTGAGGTTTGAGTTTTCGACCAATGTTGAAACTCTATTAAAGTCATGATGTAAGTGTATACATGTCAAAAAGCAAGCAAGTTTAGGTATATACAAAGCCATGGATATTGTTTCAGTCAAATGTGTGTGAATTGTAAGAGTTAATATCAGTGCTAACAGAAAATTAAGGTGAATAATCCTGTTTATGTAAGAATCGTATAACACTCTTGTTAGTACCATGAATATATATGATTCCTAGGAGAAATCTTTTTTAATTTGAAAATATTAGGTGAGTTAGAAGTGCTCTGTCCTTTTGTTTCCATTCTACATCTTCATATCTTTGAGAAGATTTTGTTCTTTGTACTTTTAAGGAACTTGAGTTGAATTGGAAGAAATAAAAGTATTTTCAACCTTAAAATTCCAAGTACTTTTGGAGGTTTGGAGAGCGTACTTGAAGTTTCTCCAGACAAAGTCTGTTGCAAGTGTATTTACAGTAAGGTCACTGCTATTTAAGTTTAAGATCTACAACTGGTTATCTTTGCAACCCCCATCTCCCTTCCCATCCTGTGTTTCCAAAGGAGGCCTAACAGTCACCACTCCTTCAAGCAAGTAGCAGCCTTTGTGCCTCTTTTTTTAATCCCAGTCATGTGGAGTTGACGGGGGGGGGGGGCACCTCAGAGTCAGATGTGGCAGAGATCCCAGACCTGAACAATACAGCATCACAAACCTGTTCTCTCTGTTTGGATGAGTGGGGAGAACTTGGTTGAGGGCCACTCAGAACAGAAATTGTCCACTCAGGACAGAGCACCCTGTTTAGTGGTTAGGAATGGGGCATCAGGAGCAGGGTATCAGGAGTTTTGGAGCACTGTGGCTGCCATGATGAAAGAGCCTGCCTGAGGTGGGGGAAGGGCAGAACAAGGCAGACCCAGGAGACAGAGAACAGGTGCACATGGCACTGCACAGCCTCTATTTGAGGTACTTCTGCCCCTGGGTATTTTAGTTACCTGAACCAGTAAACTGCTTCTGAGTTGTATTTTCTGGTACTTTATCACCAAAAGAACCCTGATGGATACTGTATTTTCTCATATAGTTTGTAGTGCTTCCATACATACACTCATTCTTTCTGAACTGCCTGGAGAACATTTTGACTTATTGATGGAAAATAAATAAAAAATCTGTCCCTTCTGGTTTACCCTCTGGCTCACTGTCAAAGTTTTCCCCGAAAATGCAGGTGGCAGGATTATATCCCTCCTATCAAAAATGTTGGTAGTCCACTATTTTCTGCAGAATGAAGCTCTCTATTTTATGTTCTGATTGGTTGTGAAGAACTTTGGGCATCTGGTAGTGCAGCATTCAAGTCTTCAGACTCCTTTTTCCTCAAGTAGTCTCTCTTCTGCTGCCTGAAATGTGGCCCAAGTCTTTATAATGCCATGCCTTTGTTGTGCTGTTTCCTCCTTCATGGAGTTTATTTTCTTCCTAGTCCATCTTAGCACATTAGATTTGTTTGTGGAATAATGAGTACTCAGGATTTTATTTTAGTCCTGGGGCTTTTAGTGACTGTGACAGTATAGTATTTATTATATTTGTGCATAATTACTGATCAATATTTCTTCCCCCTTCTGCTTGTTTGAGGATTTCTTGGCAGTGACCATGTCTTCATCTCTGGGTCCCCTAAATGCAGAACATTGCTGAATCATAGTGGAAGCTAAACTAATCATAGTACACATGAATGAACTTCCAAATAAATGTATGATAGAATGAATAATGCACTTTTTATCCTCTGTTTCTTTGTAAGTGAGTTGTACAGGTTCATGAATATAAGCGGACATGATTACTTTAAATTTTTTCTATCTGTACTATCTTGCAGGTTTTCACTTCTGCAAAATACTTTCCTAGTTTTTTTTTTTTTAAATCAGCCATGAAGATTCCTTTAATACAATCTGGCCCTAAATGCCTTGCCAGATACACTTTCCTTGAGGATATGGATAATGGCTTTTTATGGTTATTTAACATTCTCTCTAAGGCTATGTGTCTGCACCAATGATTTCATTCTTCATTCATTTATTTGTTGGTTTTTTAAAGTAGTTCATAGAGTCCAGATCTTGGGCCAGGCCGGAACAGAGGAAGGCAACTAAAGCATGCCTTCCACCCGTGGGATGCCATGGTCTGCACCCCAACACTGACCAGGTTTTAAAGTTGGATCTCTCTTTACTGCTGTCTGTACACTAATAATAATCATCATTTATTCATAATCTTTGCATAGAAGTACTAGTAGGTGCTCTGTTATACTCCTAATGATTCTCTTAACCACTCTGAGAAGTATTACAATCCTGACTTCATGGAGGAAGATTCACAAGCTCAGAGAGCTGCAGTGACATGAGCATGTACCCAGCAGTGGAGCTGACTTTTGCACCAAGTTATGTTTGGAGTGAAATCTGCTTTCTAAACTGTACCTTTTTATGCTCATGTCTTCCTTTCATCTAGGTCTCCTTTTAGTTCTCTTGAGAAAAAGGGAATTCCTCCTCATTTATAATTTTAAGTTTTCTCAAGCCCATTCAAATTATTTCATTAAAAATATGCAGGTTACCTTCTCTTATGTCTTTTCTAACTCTTCTTACATTTCAATGTTATAGTTTTCCTGGAATTTCTATTTCTATCCATATTTGGGTATCTATATAATTAGAGCTGTATTTTATTTGCAAGTAATAGAAATCAGTTCTCTCCAATTTAAACAAATAGAAGCAACAAAACTGAAATTACCGTGGACCATCTTTGATTGTGGACCTGGGAGTACCACTGTGGTAGCCTGCAGAGGCAAATGAATGAGTGGAGGGAGGAAGAGGTCAAGGACTGGATCTGCAGGTGTTGTTAGTGGAGCTGATGGCTCACTGCTACAGGAAGCTCTCTCCAGCACTTGGTGAGTTGTCATTTTCTCCTGCTGAACACAATCTTCTTCCCAATAGCCAAGGAAAAGTGAGCAGGCAAATACAATATTGTATCATTTGCACTTCTTAGTCTTTCCTTTTTCCAAAGCAAGGGGCCATCTCCCTGCCAGCCATAGCAAGGAAGTTCCTGGGGAAGGACCCTCACTGACCATCTTTGATGCTGGGAAGAATGTTGTTGCCATGACTGACAACTCTGTAATAACACCCTGCATTGGAGAAGTAATTGGCTGAATAAAAGAGGGGTAATTCCATCATAAGACAGGGAAAAGAAAATATACCAGTAAGCAAATGCTGTGGTCAGCTACAGAAAGAAGAGTCTTGATCTGTACTGGTATAAGTATGTGGACAATAGGTAACAAACATTTATCTCAGTCTGTCGAGTGCTGCTTCTGTCTATGTTTCTTCTCTGGGAATCTTGTTCAGTCTCCAGTATTATCCACACATAAGTGACGAACAAGAGGGCCATTCTAACAATGAGGCATAGTACTTGAAATTGTGATTGTCTCTGAAAAGTCAGAGAATGGCCTTCATTCTCTGGTCCCTTAAGATCTTTCCAGACATATATCAGTCTTCCAATGTTCAGTGGATTGAGGAACAATAGTTTGTGGAATAATCCCTGATCTGGGGTCATGTACTTCTCTAGTTCTCACTCTGGCACTTGGTCTTCTGAGAGATTTGGACCATGGTATTACATGCCTGAGCCCATCTTTAATATGGATGAAGAGTTGGATGTCCTCCAAGAGGATTGAGGAGAGATATTGAGCTCATGACAAAGTATGGTGTCAGTTTCATAGCTCTGGAACTACTGGTCACAGTAGTAGTCAAAACTGCTTGATTGAGTGCTAAATTTATTCAGGTGTTGTCCAAGCTTGTTATGTGAACGAGGTAAAATAACCCTGTGAGATAGTCAGCATGATTATCTCTGTGTTACAGACAAGAGTTTTGGAACACAGAGAAGCAAAGATACCTGGTCAAAGTCTTACAGCAAAGGCTTGGCAAAGCTAGGATTCAAAACCAGTTCCCAGCTCTCCCTTCACCATTAATAGTTAGTGTTGAATTATAGTACTTCTCAGATATTGATTGTCTCTGTGTGTGTTCATGTACTCATGTACACAGGAGAGGGAGAGGGAGAGGGAGAGGGAGAGGGGGAGGGAGAGGGAGACAGAAGCTAGAGATATTTTTATTCTCCAACTTTGCCTTTTTTCTCTAGCTCTGCTTAGACAGTTGTGAACAGTAGTCCTCCTCCAAGATGGCAGAGCAGAACAACACTAGTTAATGGCTTTGGGATGCTCCTGTATTGAGGGACATCCGTCCCTTTGTGCTCTGACATTGATGTTACTGTCAGTTGACAGTGAGCTTTATCATCAATCCCTTCAAGTACAAAAGGCCACTGTTCGGAAACTGTCATTAAAAGCAGCCTCTCTTTTAAAAAGCAATCTCTCCTTTATTGCCTCCATAATAGGAGCCACTGTACCAGAAGAGGCTGACCTTAAGTTGAGCCTGTTTAGTTAAAAAAAAGAAAGGAAACAGAAGGTTATGAATTATGTTTTTAGGTATAGGTTATGTTTTAATGTATTTAAGATTGGAGGTGCAGAATTAGAATGGAACAGGGGGTGGAAGGCAGGATAAGAGAAAGTGGAGGTGGCCTTGGCTTTTCTTTGCTTTTGGATAATGGGCATTTCTAGTTAAATCAACACAGTCTATTTCACAGCTTGTCTCCCGGAGATGTATATACTCATTGGATGAGGTTGTGAGCTGCCTAAAGATCTCTTTTAGCCACGGGACATGGGGCTAAATAAGCTTTATGTAGTCACAGCTGCTGAGAGCAATTGTAGGCAGAGCGTGTTCTGAAGGGAGCAGGCAGGATGCTGATTGTCACGGGAAATCAAGGAAAGAGGCAAGGAGAAGATCCTAGAGGGATGCAGCGAGTAGAATTCCATTGAGCAAACTTCCTCCAGGGCCTTTTTCACTCTTGAATGAACTTTGGGGGAAGTTAGTGAAATGAAAAAAATAAAAATACTTAATATGTAGAAGGGTTATATTATGCAGGTCAGGAACGTGGGTTTTGTAAGGGGCTTCCCTGGCTCAAAGTCAACGTATGTTATAAGCAGCTCAAACAACCACTGTGTACACTGTCTACCCTCTTTCTGCCTTACATCCAGAGTCACACCTGTCAGCTGTGAAGATTGCATGAGACCACCCTTATAGGAGCTTACAGATACACCTGGAACAGAGCGATGGATTGGCCAGGAGTTGCTATTGCCGTTTATGTATTATGGGTACTCTGCATGTGCCAGCCCCTGGGGGCGCCATGGTGGGGAAGAAAGCCGCAGTCACCTCTGTGAGCCTTACATTCGTAGACACAAATAAATTCAGAAACAGAAGTTAATGCTGGTAGATTTGGAGAGTGCAGTGAAGGACACTCAGTAGAGATAAATCCCTCTCCCATTGTGGTCCTTGATTTGAGGTTGGTAGGAATGATATCTTTAAGTAGTGGCATTTGGCTAAAGACTGAATGGGCATCCAGTTGTGGGACAGGCATCGCCATGGGAGGTACTAAAAGTGCATAGGCCCTAAGGGAAAGGAAAACAGAGGCACTGAAGGAATCACTGTGGATGGGCAGTGGTGAGTGGCCAGGAGAAGACCTGAGTGGAGGGGAGAGAAGAGGCAGTGGTGAGTCAGGTGGGGCTTCCAAGCCAAATAAAGGGGTGATTTTCATCTTAGAGTGACTGGAACCTATCATGAAGAAGTAATGTTGATTCACCTAGTGAGTAGTGGAATCAGACCAGCCCCTCTCTGAGAAGGGCTGGTGATCCAGCCATATGTTTTTCCACCTTGCTTGCCTTATTACACTCAGCTGCTATTGTTATTTAGTTGCTTGTTTCTGCTAAGCTACAAGGACAGGCACTGTCTTTCTTCCTTTCCCTTCTTTTTATACTCTGTTCTGAGCCCAAGGCCAAACTCCTAGTAGGTGCTTAGAAGTTGTTGAATGGACAAATACATGCAGCACAGTGCTTGTTACAATATGTGATTTTACACGCCCATATTATTAGAAGATCAAACAATCTACTTCATGAATAGGAAGGTTATTCCTTTCAAACTTACTGTGTTTGTGCTGAAAGGTGGGTTTCTAGATGATCTTTATGTCAAAGACAATGAACCACGCTGTGGACCTTGGACAGAGCACGGGTGGTATGTGGCTGTGCAGTGTACTTTCTGCAAAAAGATGTCCCCTTAGCTCCTTATGTGTGGCATATCAATCAGGAGCTCCAGTTAATTTTCAGGCAGGAGAAGCCTTTGAAACGCAGGCCTCTTTCATGCACTGGGAAGATTCGAGAGGGGTCAACCCTGCTTAGATTGGTTCTCTGCACCAGTCGCAGAAGCCTGCTGGCTCTTCTCAGCATGGAGTATGTTGCAGAGAGGAGATGAGCAGGAAACAGACCTGAGAACCAGGGCACTTCCCAGCTGGAATCGGGCCTGTCTTGTGTGGGTTCATTATTTTGTTGGAAATTAATCTCCAGAATAGTGGACGTGGTATATATATTTGAATGTGAACTGACAGAGCATTTCATGGCCAAGTGAAAGTGGTGTCTGGATTATCCGCCCTGGTTCATCATCCCTGTCTCTGAAAGCTCCCATTAGTGCAGATAATTGAATGATACCTGGTTTTGTGATTTCGCACCTAGTTTGATGTTTTTATGGCATGTGGTGATGACGTGTGTGGACTGTGAGGTGGTCTGGGCCAGCTTGCTATCATATGCAGTGGGACTGGGATAGTTTGGAAAGAATGGCACAAGTTCCATTTAATGGAACTGTCCATGTCTTAGCCACGGTGTTCAGCCCTTCACTGTGTTTCAGTACTCATAACAACTCTACAACAACAATGATAATAGCTGCATTTAGTGGCATTCAGTGTAGATCAAGTTTTGTATCAAGGGCTGTATTATTAACTCATGATAGTTTCAAAACAACCCAAGGAGCAGTAATTTCTGGTCTGGGAAATGAGAGGTGCATGGGCTAAGTTCCGACTGGTAACCTCGCCACTGAGCCACGTGGAGGCCTCACCATGAAATGTGGGTATGTCTTGTTCTCTTGCCTCAGGAAGTTCAGAAAAGCTCAGTTACTTGCTATATGAGTCACCTTTCCATTACTGTAATGAGTATCTGAAATAATCAATTTATAAAGCAGAGAGATACCTTTATTCTCAGCATTCTGGGAGGTTGAGGAAGGAAGATCACAAATTCCAGCCCAGCATGGACAATTTTTGACTTGGTGAGACCCTGTCTTAAAAATGTTAATAAAGGGCTGGAGATATAGCTTAGTGTGAAGGCGTTGAGTTCAATCCCCGTACATAAAGGGAAAACAAAAGCCTTATTTGGGGCTTATTTTGGCTCACAGTATTGGAAGTTTCAATCCTGACTGTGTGACTCTATTGCTTTGGTTCTGTGGTAGCACATCATGGTAGAGCATGTGGCAGGGCAAACTTTCTGACCTCAGCAGCAGGGAAGTGAAAGAAATAAAGAAAGGGGCCTATTTCACCATCCCCTCCAAAGGCGTGTCCCTGCTCTCCTGATGGCTTTCCCTGAGGCTCCCTATCTGAAACTTCTACCACCTTCCATCAGCACCACAGGTGGCCCAGGGACCATACCTTGAACATCCGGGCTTTTGGAAGATACTGAACATCCAAACCAAAGTACTAACCCAAAATCACCCAGCTGATGTGTTACAGGGTCAGAAATTGAACTCAGGTCTCCAAAGGCCTTTTTCTTTTAATTATACCTTCTTGAAAAAACAAACCAAAATGAAACAGATATTTATTATCACAGATAATGCTAGACACTCTGACAAAGAATGCATATTCTGAATTTTCATTAGAGAGCAATTGTGCAATGAGTCTCTGTCAGAGGGTCAGTGTGGGGACTTATTTGGTGATGTTTCTGAGTGGGAAAGTCAACCTGAAGACATTCTAGTCCCCCCCACACACCTATCACCTGCCACCATGGATCAGAAAAGCAGACATGATGGAATGCTTGTGGCCTGCTCTCTATGCTATGGCAATGTAGAGTTTTTTGTTGGTTTTTCTGTTTTGTTTTGTTTTATTGCTTTGTTTGGATAAACTTCCATTCCTGCCTATAGAGACAAGAGCCAGAAGAACAAAAGTGGTTTTGTGAATTTGCAACAGATATTCAAATAAGGTAAGTACATAACTGATATAGAGCAGCAAATGAGATAGCCTGGAAGCTGTAAATCCTGCATAGAGAATTGGGAAACAGTCCCTGATAATGGCATTCCAAATGTGTCCCTATTAGATGGGGGGAGTGGAAAAGGTAAGTACCATCATCTTAACAGTTGATGATAAGATGCATTATTCAAGAATAACAATCTGTTGTGTTCCTATCATGTGATAGTTAGTAAGCTGGACTGCTTACATACGTAAAGTAGCACTAACTATAACCCCATCAGAGCCAGGAGTGTTGGCACATACCTTCAACCCCAGCATTCTGGGAGGTTGAGGCTGGAGGATTGCAGTTCAAGTTTAGCCTAGGCAACTTACAAAATTAGCAGGGTCCTGTCTCAAAAATTAAAATGAGCTGAGGATGTAGCTCAGTGTGAAGGCTCTGGGTACCACAAACCACACACACACACACACACACACACACACACACACACACACATGAGGTAGGTGCTATTATTCTTCCTCACTTGGACGCATAAAGGTACTGAATGAATGATGATAGAAGGGACATGACTATGAAACTTCACTACCTCTCTTTCCCTCCATCTCTGTCTCTTTCTTAAACACACACACACACACACACACACACACACACACACACACACACCATCTACTAAATGTCACAGCTAAGATTTGAACACAGGTCTCATCTAACTCCAAATATCATAGAGGGAGGTCACAACTGGATCATCATGGAAGGTGATTACAGGCAAACTAATTTCTTTTCTACCTTACACAGCCATCCCTGCACCGTCAGCAACCCCACAGTAATCCCCACCACCATGGAGCTAACACTAACTTTGATACAGGAGGCAGAGCTCACAAATGATATGCTCCAACTCAGGACAAACTTACTAACAACTGTCAAGTCATGTAGTGCTGTTGTTATGTTCATGACTTAGAAAAGAAGACCAAGGCTTATTTTTCAAAGACGCTTACATGCAGGTCATGCCAGAACCCAAATCTGGCTTCTCTGAGTCCTTAAATTTGCTCACTTGACCACATGCTATTTTGTGTTCCTGTCAAACTAGACAGAAGACCGATGAAGGATAGATAAATTCATAGAGGCAGAGTTACTCACACACATACGTCTGCATCCATATTTCTGTATGTGTTTAGAATTCAAGACTAAATGTTGTCTCTTTCTTCTGAGTCCCCTGAACATGCTCTGCCTTTGAAGCCACGCACTGAACTCCTTGCTTAGGTTGGAATCCCTCTTCACAGCATCCCTGTCACGGTAGCAGTTGGAATAAAACCAGAGAGTAGTGCAGAGACTGTAAATGGGTTATTTTCCCCCTCAATCTGTGGAGGACAGAATTCTCATAAAGAACAAGGGAACAAAGGTTGCATGACAGACATTTACCAGGGGATGTTAGCCTGTGTGACATAATGGAAAGAGAAACTTAGATAAAAGGATTTCCAGCGGGGCTTTTAGGTTGTCTGGCTCCAAAATGGTCCACTGTCCTGCACAGTGATAACCATCACCCATTGCATTTATTGAATGTTTACTCTGTATGCAAAATATTGCATATCCCATTCCCTAGCCAGTGGTGCAAGATTCAGTGAGGATGGAGGGATATGTGCTAAGTAGATGTATTCAGATAAAACTTCCACCTGAACGAGTGGTTTTTTATCAGGCAATCTAAATGACTAAGTGATTGCTTTTATCAAAATCATGCAAGTATTCATTAAAAGCGAATATAAAGCCCTGTGGTTGGAAAGAAGAGCTTTCTGCATCATTAAAAGCTCTACGACATGAGATCCTTTCATTTGAAAAACAGAGTGGTGCTTGGGAATCACTGGCAAAGCCACTATTCTGAGCTTCAGCTACTTTGTTCCCAGAAGGAGAGATTTTTCATATCTGTGTAGCCCTTATAAGCCCTAGACCCACCCAGTCCAGTCTCTGTAATAAACTCTGCTCATTGGAGTAGAGCAATGGAAAATGTTATAATAGTCCTTTGAAATTAAAATGATTTAAAACAATTTACTCCTTTCTACTGAAAACAAGTAGATATTTAAGGGAAGTCGCTTCACGATCTTCAACATTTCACACATCCTCCCTCCTTTACATTCTCTGGGATTTATACATTGCCACAACATTTACTGGCTGTGCCTGTCTACCATTACCCCCATCCTGCTGGGACCCATTCCCCTCTCCTTTTATTTCCCAGCTTGTAAGATTTTGGCCTTCCTCAGAAGTTGCCATCACTGTCATTGTCCTCCTCCTCCTCTTCCTTCTACCTCTCTCATCTCTTTCTTTCTTGTTATCCTCAGTGTTTAGCATGTAATATGTCCAGGGCCTTGTGTGACAGGTCAGCAGCCTGGGGAGAGAGATAGGCAGAAAGACAAATCTATTTATTTAACAGAGAGTTGGGTAGAGCCTAAAAATATTTCCATGTCAATACTTTTCTTGGTTGATCACTTCTGCATTGTACCACCTCACTGTCAGAGGTACTCAGTGCAGACCAACCTTCAACAGCTTCATTTCTAGTTGTGGAAAGACTTTTTTTGACACCTGGGAGGCAGAAATGCCCAAGTTCATTCAGAGCCACTGTTTCCAAGGTTCCGATACAGTAGGTGGGAAGTGGGAGGTGGCTCATGTTTTGCTGGGAGCAGAGATGGAAGGGCAAAGTGCGTAAGATAGATGAGAGAAATGCAAGGTGGTGTGCAGCTGTTTCTCTAGTGAGAGCTGTGTGTTAGAAGAGTAAATACAAGGTGACGGGGAGATGAAAGAAGTGGCTCATTATGCACATGGGTACAGATAGGAGTCAGTAGGAGCAGGATGTAAAGCTAGCAGTCACATCTACTTCAAAGGTCACCAGAGAAGAAAGCTTAGGCTCAACCTAAAAAGACAGCTCAAATATGGCACCATGTAGGAAGGCCAGTCCAGGAAGGGGAAATGAATGAACAAAAGGTATGAGACTAAACACTAAAACACTAGCTTCTAAAACACTAGACTAAAACACTAGCTTCTTGGAACCAGAGAGTTTGCGTGGGGAGCTGTGGGACACAGAAGTGAATCAGAGAAGTTGGGGAGACAAGGTTATATACATTTTGAAAGGGAGCCCCAGGTTCCAAACTTTATATCAGGTCTATCCCTGACTGTTGCAAAGTAGATAAAGCAATATGACCAACACGTGTGTAGGGCAGGACTTTAGACATTTTCTGCCAGGCAATTCTCTGTTATGGGACACTGTTCCGTGTGTTTTAGGATGCTCAGTAGCATCCCTAACTGCTACGCATGAGATGCCGGCAGGTCCTTCTCATCTCCATTATGACAATCAAGAATGTCCCCGGATGTTGGCACACGTTGCCTGAGAAGAGCTTCCTGTGGTGGCTGAGAATGTCTGATCTAGGAAAACATTGCTTAAGGCAGTGTGCGGAGTGCACAGGACACACAGACCAGAAATAGGGACATCCTTAGAACACTGTAGTAAAAATTGGATTGAGAAGTCATAAGGATGTGTGTATCCCAAAGAAAACCCAGCACCTCACCCGCCAGGAGTAGACGTTACCGCGCTGGAGACTTGATCAAGGAGCCTGGCTGTCGGGGGTATGTACAAGGAAGCACATGGTTCCTTTCCGATGTATTTTGTTTCTCAATCTACTACGATGGCCCGTCAGTCACAGGAGCAGCAGGAATGCGAGCCAGATCTCTCTTTTCTCCATCTGTCTTTTAATTAAGATGGCATTGCAACATTTGATGTTGAGTGTCTGAATAAGACTCGCACTGCCCTTCCCCTGGAGTCTTTTGTAGCATTTCGCTTATTTTTAAAACTCCTTAGAATTGTACATTTTTGTCTAGGTTCACTCAGTCCTGCATAGCCAGCTGGCCATTAAAGAAATTTAGAAAGAAAAATGCTGAAGCAACCGGGCTCCTGTTTTTGTTGCATAATCAACCAAAATAGCCCCAGAAGTGATTATGCTTGAAGTTACAATGACAGTGAAGTTGCACAGTCATTCACCTTGACCTCATTTAGAACTATATCATTTACTTGATTTATTGTCTCACTAAAAAAGCCAATTTTTTTTTCTTAAATGCAAGCATGTTTTGGGTAGTGTGCATGTGTGTATATATCGATCCACTGATTAATTTTATGTTCTCTCTCCACATCAGCCTCTCAGAATCACGATTCTACCATGCTACTTCTCTGCTCACAAATCTCAGTGCCTCCCTATTGCTTTTCAGGTCAATTGCAAGGCACTTAGTATGGCACTGACTTTTTCCCATGGTCCCAAACCTCCTTTCCAAGTTTATCAGCCCTTTTTCACTTTTCTTTTCTTTTTGAAGGACAGCAAATTGAACCCAGCTTCACACTGAGCTACATCCCCAGTCTTTCATTATTGTTTATTTTGAGATGGGATTTTACTAAACCACTAAGTTTCCCAAAATTGGCTTCAATTTGAAATCCTCCTGTCTCAGCATTCTAGAATGCTTAGATGATAGATGTGCACTGCCATGTCTAGTTGTATTTTACTTTTTAACCATAGAAAGAGAATTTTAAAAATGTTTATAAGAAAAGAAAGCTGGGCGTGGTGGTGCACACCTGTAATTTCAGCACTTGGGAGGCTGAAGCAGGAGGACTGCCATGAGTTTGAGGCCTGCCTGGACTACACAGTGAGACCCTGTTTCAAAAAACCAAAAACAAACAAACAAACAAAAAAAAAAAAAAAAAAAAAAAGGAAAAGTGAAAGAATCAGTGGGAATCCAAGTCTGCCTACAGTATGGAATAGAAACGCATTCGTTTTCTTTTTACACTTTCTGAATGAAAATCTTTACTGGCTTCTGACAAGGCATTCAGTATTTAATTTTACTGTATCAGACAGGAGAGCTAGGGCTGCACATCCCAAGTGTGTGTGTTTATGAATTTTTCATTAATTACTCTGGCTGGAATTGGATACAAGCCTAGCTTAGGTGATCACCCATTGTTTGGTTATTCAGATTCATATCCAAGTCACCTACTACCCAATTAAATCTATCATTATTGCTTTTGCTTGTCTCATTTGCCAAATGCTCTGCTCAAGGTTTTCTCAGTGTCCTTCCTACCCTTTCCTTCCTTTGTACAATACCCTGTAACTGGGCACCCAAGAAGCTCAGCACAACTCACATCCACCTGAGACATACTTCTTTCCTGGCAAGTGCACTTAGATATGCTCACGTGTCTCTATTCCCACTCCCTTCTCTTAATTGAACTTGTGCAAGAACCAAGTGAAATATCTTTTTTTCTTCTCTTCGGCCAAATTGCTTTGTCTTACTGATTCACCTCTGTGTGTTTGCTTTCAGGGCACCTGGGATAGGGGTGGGGCATGTAGTAGAGATAAAAGTACAACTGAATCGGTGATTTAAACATATCTGACAAAAAAAAGTCCATTTCCCCTTTCAAATCTGTGCACACAGTCATTTTAAAATAATTCCTTTACCTTTGTGAAAAATGGCATTTTACAGTTCCAATTTTGGTAAACAGCCACTACCATAAATCTGTAGGGTTTTGATCCTAGATACCCATTGCTTCAACAAAGGTCTGTTGAGCTGGGGGAAAGCTATCCCACTGCAAATAATGCAGTATGCTCTGTGAAGCCTGCAGTCCATGACAATTGATGTATGGCCACAGGATTAAACATGCTTTCCTCTGTCATTGCTGCAGAGATGACTTTGGTTTATAGATGCTTGGGATTACTTCTGCCTGCCTCTTCCAGATGAGTACAGACAAGTTTGATAACCCAGTGTCTCCATCTGATTCTAGATGACACACAAATGACCCCAAAATACTGCCACTAGAGTTTTTAGATATTGCAGGACCTGGGACACCTAGGGACCCTCGCTTCTGCTCCCTCCTTATATTTAGATTTGATGGATTCTTTCCAGAAATATTCTTCTTGGAGGTCTCTTAGGCAGTGTAAGGACCCTTTTTGCTTTTATATCAGGGACAATTCTGGAGTCATAATTCCTAGGTTCAAAACATGTACATGTGAGGTGTTTGTCTTGTGTCCTAGTAAAAGTCACATAATCCCTATGTATGCCGCTTTCCTTGTCCACACAGTGAGGCTACTGAAGCAGGCACATTTCAGAGCTTCATGGAGATTAAAGGGGAAAAGGAATGCAAAATGGTCTACACAGTACTGGATACAGCACTGTAAATGGTAAATTGTTGATGTCCTCATTGTTACCCCATGAGTGGTTGGGAAACAGAAACCTTCACAGTGCTTAGGAGACTTGTCAAGTCACACCGTTGTAATCTAGGCTGACATAAATCAGGCCACGGAGTGTGTGGAGTGGAGTGTGTTGGGATTGGATGGATGTGGTGACCAAGGGGAGTGTGGGGTAGCACCGGGTGGAGTGAAATTGCACGGGCAGGGTGGACTGTCCCCAGCACACAGTAGAAGAGGGTGGAGGGGAATGGAGGAGGACACAGTGGCTAGGAAAAATCCGTTCTCAGGCTTTAATTCAAAACCATAAAGAAACACTATATTAAATATCTGTATTAAGAAAGCATGCATCCTTTGGGAAAATGAGATGATGTTGCTGAAAAGGCAAGCTGTGTTCATTCTCCCTCTGGACAAGGACGAAGTATGTAGCTTCATATCTAGTGGAATGAAGAGGAATATCATCTGCTTAGAATGCTACAGTCAACTTGTGTAACTTGCGATGTGTCAAACCCCTGCACCGGGGGAGGATTTATCTGGAATATACAACAGAGCACACAGAAAAACATGAATTAGAGTCAGTTTCTGCATAGGTTTGTGGGCAGAGGATGGGAGGGAGATTGGTGTTTGCATTCCCAGTGGATGAAGAAGAAATCAGCACTTGTTACTTTCCTCCCAGAAAGCAGGCAAAGCCTAATGCATCTCAATCCCGTGTGTGTGTGTGTGTGTGTGTGTGTGTGTGTGTGTGTGTGTGTTATCAAAACTCATCTCTGGGTCCTAGTGTAACTCCTGATTTTCAGTTTTTTCCATCCTGAGGGAGGTTGTTTTTGCTATGACTACCTGGTACCAAAATAGCAGGTCAGAGCAAATGCAGCCTTCAAAGAGCTGGCCCTTCTCACCTCACCAAGATGTCAGATGATGGGCAAGATAGTTTCAGTGGCTCCTCAGTGCCTGGTGAGAGTCATTCTGACTGCTGGGCAGGGATTAACAGACAGCTGAACCTTTTTTGAGTCATCAGGGGATGTCAGGGAGTCAGGCTCTGATGTAGCTTCATGTAGTGCATGGTCAACTGGTTCCTGGGAGTCAGGCTCTGATTCCCGGGTATTCCATCAAGCTTCACCAATTTCATTTATAGAGATGCCTGCATTAATTTTTTTCCCTTGTCCATTGGACCACTGAGAGATTAGACAGCAAGTGGCAGAAAACCCTGAAAACAGTGGCTTTAAAAAGAAGTAGACTTTTGTCTTATATAAAATAAAATCCAGAGAGAAAAAGGGCAGAACAAGAGGAAAGCTTCCTCAATCTGCCTTCTGGCTAGGTGTTGTACTGTGTAAGTTTTACATGCTGGGGCAAAATATGGAGCATTCACACCTAAAGGAGGAGAGATTTACTATGGCTCACCATTTCAGAGGGTCTAGTGCATGGTCAACTGGCTCCAAGACAGAAACATTAGGGCAGAAGCATGTAGTAGAGAAAAGCTGCTTGCTTCATGGTAGTCAAGAATCAGAATAAAAATGGAAGAGCCAGAAAAAGAAGGGACCAGGGGCATAATACACCCTTCTAGGTCATAAATACACCCTTCCAGGTCAGGACCCCAATGATCTTTTTCCAAACAGGGCCCACCTCCTAATAGCAAATTCATTTAAGAAATCATCAGTGGATTAACTGATCCATGAAGTTAATGTCCTCATGATCCAGTCACCTTCTTAGAGTCTCACTTTTGAGCACATGAGCCTTTTGGGTGACATCTTTTTTATACAAACAATAATATCTATGGTGCTCATTGCTTGGCCTCTACCCGTGTTTGCAAAAAGTTTGATCTTTGTATATCATACCCTCATTCCAACAGGCAGGAAAGAGAATTAGGACAGTTAGGTCCTACTTCCACTACTTAAGAGCTCTCCCAAAAGCACACACACCAACTTCACTTGTATTTCACTAGGCAGATCTTAATCACTTGGCGGTCCCACCAACAAAGGAAGCTGGTAAAAGTGACATATATAGTAGGGGAGCCCTCTTTTCTGCTAAATTATTGATTTTTTTCCTTCAAAATAAGAGGAATTTGGGAGGAGCCCTAACACGCTGCCTCATGAATATTGATGGAGATTGTGTTTACTGCAACAAGATCTCATGAGACTTGGTTAGAATTGCATGTTTGTGGATATTTTACTGTCAACTGTTGTGACATTTTTTTCCTTTCACCCCTTTTACTAGACTTGGATTAGCATAGGTTCTGGGAATAATCAGAACCAAGGGCTAAAGACTGATTTCCTTATTATCTCAGGTTTCAGTGGAAAGAATAGGAAGTCTAATGATGTCATTTTCAATTTTCATTGCATCCATAAATTCCTTCATCAAAGGAAGCATTGCTTTTAAGAGCAGTAGAAAGGTGGGCAGGCCAGTGTGCCACCCTCATGAAAATTACAGATGGAGGTAAACACTATTAAGGAAATAAATGAGATGGTGCCACTCCGAGGCATTATGTCCAGGAAGGAGCCTGCTTTGGCGTTGGAGTTAGGATGGCTGCATTAAGGAGTGGACAGCTGACCCACTCACAGTCCCAGGAAACATGCCACACTCAGGAGCACGGATGTGTGCCAAACCTGAGATGA
>NW_004955442.1:11539074-11554411 GCF_000276665.1 Chinchilla lanigera | reverse complement strand
TCCTCCTTCCTCTCCAGTCTCCCTCCCTCTCTGCCTTTCTTTCTGGGTCTTTCTCTCTCCCTTATTGGAGCTTAGTGGTTCTACTAATATGTGCTCACTTCCTCGCTGGCATGTTAATCATTCCATTTGTTTTTGTCATTTGGAGAATTTCCTTTTTGTTTATAAATTTGTCATTATCTCTCACAAAGAGCCCTGCCATGGTTTGGTAAATATCTTGATATCATCACATCAAAAGCACCACTCCATCTGTGATATAGATGCTTCCTCCCAAAATGCCATTCCAAAGGAGAAAGTTGGAACAGAAAGGATTGGCACCAGTCACCGCCAGCAACATCCTCTATTACAGGATTAATAGCAATTAAATTTGTCTAAGCCATGAAGAGAGCCAGCTCTTTATTGTAAGTTGGGAAAAGGAGGAGGAAAAGGAGGAAGATGTAGAACAGCGAAGGAAAGAGAAGAGGAAGGGATAGAAGGAAGGAAGAGGAGGAACAAGAAGAAGAGTAGAGAAGAAAAGGATTTACATTGGCTCAGTCACCATGAACCGTTCTTTACATTAATTTGGCGGGGTGCACAGGTAAATTTCATTGCAGCCAAGGTCTTGGTCTCATGTTGAAATTTATAGTTCCCCACATTGCACGTCTGCCTACTCTATTGCTTTAGGTTCTCTTCTCGTAAAATGTGTTTTTTCTTTTCAATCTTCTGCAGGCCACCCTTGGTGGATCTCTCTTGTGTCAGTTTTCCTGCTTATTCTGGTGGGAGGTTATTCTAGAACCACACTGCACCCCTGTGGCAGTGAGTTCTCTTGCCCTTGTCTTAGCACAGTTGCCCTGGGTAGACACTAGCTTCCAGGGTCACTAAGACGGTAGCTGTCCTTATCTGGTCATTGCGTCACTCTGTTCTTTTGTTGAAAACCCAACACAGTGTCTTAAAATGTAGTTTAAAACCTTCTGGTGGCCTGTGGGACCCTGGGTATTTCCTGCCATTTATCCTCTGCTCACATCACTCTGGCCATCAGCAAATGACCTCAGACACACAATGCTCTCTTTTGCTCCAGGACCTTTGCACATGCTGTCCCTGTGGCTAGAGTGCTCATTCCTTGTCCCCTTTTGACTCTGAAGTAACTCGAGTTGCTGCATATATCTCATGTCCCCAGGGATACCTGCCCTGGTAGAACCTCAGCTCCCCTTGCAGCCTTTACCAGCTTTCCTGCTGTTGCTGCTGTTATTTTTGTATCATGGTACCAGAACTTTAAATTATTTCATTAGTTATTAAATTTCTGACTCACTGAGGGACCTAGGTTCCCTGGATTATCACTGAGTCCTCAGCACATAGCTTACTAGCTAACAGATTATAAGTACTCAGTGAACATTGATTCAATGATTGAATAAAAGAACCCTGAGCTATGTGGTTGAGGTCATCTCTGATTAGAATCCATCTTCTACCTCCAGCCTTGTGCTGCCTCCCACCTCCCATTCCAAAACACCTTTTGCAGAGACTGCAAGGGAATTACAGGCTGATGGCCCCAAGATATCTTGTGTTTGTTTTTTCTTTCTACAAGTTGTTCAACAACCACAAATGGAACAGTTATTAGAGCTACGTCCTAGGTGTTAGGCACCAGGAACACTAGGTCATTTGCATATGCAGATATGTCCCCAGTTGCCTTCTTGTTCTTTCCAGTGTCCCTTTTGTCATTGCATTTTGAATAGCTCACCACACTGATTACCAAAAGGGAAGGGATTAATTCTAAGTACCCACTTAAGGACCTGCAGCCCCCAGTAACCTGTGTTTTCCAGGCCTCTCTGTGTGGGGTGTATGTGTGGACCCCCACCAAGGCTTTGGTGTCCCCTAGTGCTACAGGAACTCTCTCCACTCCCTTCTCTGCTCTTCTCTGTCAGCCTTATTACCTTGACTACACCTCTGGGCATTCTCTAGAACCCCTCTGTCTTTCCCTCTTTCTCCTGCATAGTCGGCTTGCTCCCTCTCCTCCCCTCTCCTTGTGCTGTGAATATTCTGTCTTCTTAGAGCACTCCTACCACTGTCTCTTCACACAGAGTTCTTACTCCCATTGGCGGTCCGTGGTGGGTTTATCTGTCCTGATACAACACACTGCATTCTTCCTCTGTGCTGTTTCTCACTACCAGGGAACCTTTTCCCTCTTAACTTTAAAAACCAGGAATGGCCATGCATCTTGGTCCAAGCCAGGGAGATGAGAGAGAAGCCAGATGTGTCCCTTCTGGACAGAAACTTTCAGAGTCAGCAAATGACTCATTTCATTCTCTGCCTCTCTGCTGAGAGATCAGATAGCTACGTCTCTATCATCCTGGTCCCTCCAGAGAAGATGACAGAGCACAGCCATAACGAATATAGATCCAGTATATACGCAAGTCAGAAATGAGCCTTTGTGATGTCAGGTGCTGAGATTATGGGGCTATTTTTTATGGCAGCATTACCTAGCCCATCCTGGCCAAAACCAAGTTTTACCTTCAGAAGTGTCCTGAGGCTGCTCGAGTTTGGGTCAGTTACATTTCTCATGTGTTTCCCTGGGATTCACTTATAACTCTCATATCTTCTACTGTGCCATAAAGTTTGTCTCCTGTGTTAGACTTCAATTTATATGCAGGCAGGAAATTTGTTGGATTTACTTCTAAATGCCCCATGCTCAGCAAAGTGCCTGGCCTGTGCTAGGGATTCAATAACTAGCAGATGAAGCCAGACACAGTGGCGTATGCCTGTAATCCCTGGGAGGCTCACAGGAATCACTCTGGGAGGGTAAGGCAGGAGGATTGAAATTTCGAGCCTAGCTGGGCAACTTAGAGATCTAAGGAGACCCTGACTCAAAAATTTTAAAAAGGGGGTAAGGTGGGGAGTTTGAGGATGTAGCTCAGTGTGAAAGTGCATAGGCCTTGCATTTAATCCTTGGTACCACCAAATAAATAAATGGAGAAAGAGAGAGAAAGACAGAGACAGAGACAGAGACAGAGACAGAGACAGAGACAGAGAGACAAAGAGACGGAGAGAGATGATGAAGGAGAGTAAATGAATTGGTGCTGAGAAAAATATTTCTCCACCCTTTGATGAACATCTCATGAACATCCTAGTGAGAACGGAATCCATGTCCAGGATGTCACTAGTGTTAGAAGATTGTACCAACTGCCGCAGAGAATGTAGATACCTCCTTTGTGAGACTGAACCAGTTGTTCACAGCACACCCTGAGCAAGCCCTGGTCAAGAAACCAAAGGCAGAGAGAAATGGGGGCCGGGGTGACGTTAAAAGGAAATGTCCCTGAAGTACATGGGCAGCAAAACAAAGAACTAACACTCACATCCATTTAATTCACAGAGCAAACTCTAACAGGGCAATGTCATGTTTTCCAGGCAAGCAAATTGAACCTGGACTTTTTGGTGGTTTGTTAAAATGATCAGTTATATATTCCTAATAGACTCCCCCCCCATGGCTCCCTGTGTGTTTCTGCTATGCCATCCCTTATAGACTTCAGAGGTTGGTTGGGATGCATATCTCTCTTATCAAAGGTTAAGAGAATCATACCATGAAACTAGCCACTTGTAACCTTCTCTGATTATGTTGTTAATATAGTGGCAGTCTTGCATATAGCACAGATGCAAGGGTCTCAAACAGTAGACTTCATTTTTCACCTTAAGTTTTTCTGAAGCTCTGGGTGGAGGATTGGAAAACTCTGAACACTGTGGTGCTTTGGTCCTCGGAAGGGTAGAGTAATTTTATACTTTAAAAAAAGAGAGAAACAGCAGGTCTGTTTTCTTCTTTTCTTAAGACAGAGCATATGGAGTTTGATTAAGTGACTTAGATTTACCAGGTGGGATAGCCAAGTGTGTATCTCTCCTGAACATGCATAGGTAGAGCTGACAGGTTGGATGGATTTTGTGTGCAAAGAACAGTGAAGATCGTAGATTTAAATGGACTATTACCTGTTAATATTTATCCCAAACTGTTAAGGTCAGCATTAAAATTTGACCTTTTCCCTGCTAACCCATTTGAAGTAATTAACCCCTGTGTCTTGAAACACAAGGAAGCTATGACTTTGTTATTAAATTCTCATAAAAAGCCTATTAATATTAAAATTGCTTCCCTCTTGGGCTGAATGTATTAATGGCCTTGCACTGGGTAAACACAAACCTTCCATGAAAGGTTTTAAAATGCATGAGTGGAGGGCAGGGTGTGTTGTTCCAGCTGCCTGCTCTGTAGCTGAACACTGTGTCTTTTGTGACAATTTCCTCTCCTGTTTGTTCAAATGTTTCCATGTTTCGTATCTGTCTCTAGATTTACATCTGTTTGGGAAGGAACTCATTTTGCCAGTAGGTGTTACAGAGCAGGCTGAATAAAGCAGAAAACCTACAGTGACCCTACGTCGATTGCCCTAATCCTTACCTTCTGGAATGGTGCGCAGACCCCAGTCTTCTGAGGGGAACATGATTTGTTATTATTCTTTTTAGATGGATCCAAGGTAGCTATGTATTCCAGGTGAAATTTGATGCCTGAAAATGAAGGTGCACACATTACATCCTTAGACGTCCTGGATTAGAACTGGCAGAAATGAGACATTCCTGAGTGTACAGTGTGAATTAAGTTCTCCAGGGTTTACTATAGTAAACTCAGTCATTAAGAGTATGCATCAAACAGCTACTATATGTTAGTTATTATATGCTGGGCCTTGGAATATGGGGAGAAATGAAGGCACCCAGCCAGGTGCTTGTTCTTATGGGTCTTATAGTTCATTTGCACAAACACACAGTAAACAAGTATAAGAATAATTAAACATAGCTGTAAGTGGAGTTCTGGGAAGATGAAGTAGATACAGTTTTCCCTGCTCATTCTATTAAGAACAAGATCGTTGGACATAAACACAGAGATTTAAACAGCTATGTAAACCTCCTTGAGTAGTAACAAAGAAATCTACACCAAGGCAGGTGATAGTCAAACTTCTGAAATGTAAAGAAAATAATCTTTGAAGTAGAAAAAAGAGACCCCTATACTTTTAGGGGAAAATCAATTGAAAAGAGAGCTGATATCTCATCAGAAGCCGTGGGTATGAGGAGGAAGTAACAGAGTATTTTTCCAGTGCTGAAGGAAATTACTTGCCAACTCAGAATTCTATAAACAGCAAAAATATCCTTCAGAAATAAAGGAGAAGTCAAGTCTCTCAGATGAAGAAATTCCAAAAGAATTAGTTGCAGGCAGACCTACTTTTTAAAAATGGCTAAAATAAGTTTTCTGAAGAGAAAGAAAATGGGAAAGAAGGAACCTTAGGACATACAAAAGGGGGAAATCTTAAGAAGGTATAAGTATAATAAACTTTTCTTGTCTGGTGTTTTCAAAATTGTGATTTATGCATAAGAAAAATTATAGGACAGATGAGGTTCAAAATACATGTAGGAGAAAGTAATGTGACTTTATTGTAAATGGGAAAGTGAAGGAGCAAAGTGGGAGGTAAGACTTCTACATGTCAGATTGCTGAAATAATATCACAAATAGATCATTAAAGCTGTGTATGTGTAATGTAATGCCGAAGGAAGTGTTTAAACATCCATGAAATGGGATTCATTCTACACAACATCACTAAATTAAAAGTTAATTATAAAAATATTCTAGTAACCCACAGAAAGGCAGAAAAACTAAATGGAGAAACAAAAAGAGAGAAAAAAGTAATAAAATGGCAAAGTTAAGCATTAACATACAAGAAAGTAAGTTGAATTTCAGTGGCCTATCAATTATATTAGACCATTAGAGTGGATGAATCTACATAACCCAACAATATACAGTAGACAAGAAATTCCTTTTAAAGGTAGTTAGGTAGGCTGATTGAAAGTCAAGGTGTAAAAAGATATATCATGCAAACACTAATCAAAAGAAAGCAGCAGGAGTTATATTAATAGCGGATGAAGAAGGTGTAAGAGCAAATATAATTACTAAAAACAGAGAGACAGTACTTAATGATAAAACTGTCAGTGCAACAAGAAAAATAGCAGTCTCAACTATGCCTGCACCAAATAACAGAGCAACAAAATAGGTATAACTAAATAGAGAAATATGAGGTACGATCACAAATTATTGTGTCCAAATAAAAATTTTGGAAATATGTTATATTAAAAGACACACTGCCATTAATTTCTCTCAGAATACTCCCCCTCGCTTCAAATGTGTTTATCACATCCTTTCTTCCACATTCTGAAGCAGTTATGAAAGTCCTTTTTCATAAATGTCTTTACCAAGTGTGACAAAAAAATATGGTTAGCTGCTGCTGACCAGTGCCACTCATCAGAAAGGCGGGCTCATAAAACATTACAGTTTGTCCTCATCCACCTTATTCACCAGTCTGGCACGGGACATCTTGCTCTTCCCCAAAGTCAAAATGACCACGAAAGATAAACATTTTAAATTGGCTCAGGACATTAACTCAATGAAACTAAAGATGTTCATGAAAGAAGGACACCCACAACTGCTACAGAAAGTACCAAGAATGATGGGATAAGTATGTTCCAAGTAAGGGGAAATAGTTTGAAGAGCATTAATAGCAATATGTCCTTTCCTGTAATAAATTTTTTATTAAACCTTAACTGTGTTTTTTGACTGTACCTCATAAAATGACCCACAGTTACAGTTGGAAACTAACCATCCCTTCTATTATTAATTAATAGAAAAACTAGACTGAAAATCAGCAATGACAAAAAAGAACACAGCCACTGCTAGTCAACGGGATTAAATGGACATTATAGAACATTCCACCAAACAACATTATAATACCTATCTTTTTCAATTGTTCATGGAACATATAGCAAGATAGACCATATCCTGGGCTACAAAGCAAACTTCAAGATATTTAATATAATTGAGATTATACATAATATGTTCTCTGACCACAATGGAATCAAATTAGAAATTCATAACACATTGAAACTAAGAGTAGATTTTTTTAAAAAATCCAAATATTAAAGAGGAATTCACCAGGAAAATAGGTATATTGAACTCAGTGAAACTGAAAATACAACATCATAATTTGTGGGACACAGCTGAAGTAGTGATGAGAGGAAATTTATAGCAATAAATTACTGTATTAGGAAGAAAGAACAGCATCAAGTAAATAGTTTGAACTCCTATCTTAAAATCTAGAAAAAGACTAGCAAAACTGACTCAAAACAAACAAGGAAGGAAGTTATAATAAAAGTAGAAATGGATACATTTGAAAGTTGTAAAATATTAGAAAAAAGGAAAATCTTTTTTTCCTTATAAAGATGAATAAAATTAACAAAATTAGCAAAAACTGGTAAAAGAAAAGAATATAAATGATCGATATTCAGAACGAAGATAGGATATTATTGTAGATACTGCAGATATCAAGGGGATAATTAGACAACACGATATGCACTTGACAGCTTAGATGCCATGAACCTCTTTCTTGTAAAATAAAAACTGCCATAATTCATACCATATGAATTTGAATGATACACCTCCACATAATAAGGACATGGACTTTCTCAGTTAAATATTCCTAAAGTGTAAATCTCCAGACTCAGAAAGTTTCATCAGAGAATTCTACCAAATGTTTAAAGAATTTATATGAATTCTACACAAACTTTTCCCAGAAGACAAGGGAACAATTTCCAGTCATTTTTATAGGGTTAGTTTAACTCTGATAATAAAGCCAGGCAAAAAAAGTACAGAAAGGTAAAGAAAGCAAAATAAACTTTAGACTGATATGGTTTGTCATCATACATGCACAGACATAATACATATATATATATGTAATATACATGTATATATATAATAATATATATGTAATGTGACAAAATATTAGCAACTAAAGTTCAGCAATGTATGAAAAATTTTGCAGACTCAATGAGTATATTCCAGAGATGCAATATTGTTTAAAACTTCACAATTAATTCCATATAACCTATGCTATTGACAGGCTAAAGAGGAAAATCAGTTGATCATATACCTACATTAATATGATCAAATGATTGATAGATAACTATTCCTGACAAAGGTATTAGAAAGGTAAGAATAGAGGGGATTTAACTTGATAAACATGACAACAAAATACCTACAATTAACATATAGACACCAAAATTTAAAAGATAGTGCAGTTTAAAGTGACTCAAAAAAATTAGGGGAAAATTTGACAAAACACAACTTTTAGACTGAAAGGTACAAAATTGTTTTTAAACATCTTTAAAATATTATATGGGAAACTTTGAACATCATGTTCATGGAGTGGACGAGTCCACAGAACAAAGATGTCAGTTCTCCTCAGATTCACAAAAAGGTTTAATGCCATTCTTTTCAAAATCCCAGCAATATTTTTTTTAGATCTAGACAACATCATTTTGTATAGGTGATGAAATTAAAATTATCAAACAATTTAAAAAATGTATGATAGGAGAAATAAATCCACTTGAATACAACGTTTATGTAGCTGCAGTCATCAAGACTGGTATGGCAGACAGATAGAACCCAGGTCATTAAAACACAATGCAGAACCCAGAAATAGACCTCCATAAATATGTCCAGCTGATTTTTGACAAAGGTGAAAAAGCAATTCAATAGAGGAAAGGTAACCTTTCAACATATGGCCCTGTAACAATTGAAAATCCAATTGGGCAGTCTTGACCTACATTTCCTGTCTTATATAAAAGTGGACTCAGAATGGATCATTAACTAGAATGTAAAACATAAAACTATGAAACTTTCAGGAAATAAAAAAGATGTACAAGTCTTTGTGGTTTAGAGGTAGAGTTCTCAGAACTGACATCAAACATGATTCATAAAAGAAAGAAAATAGTAAATTGGACTTTATATATTTTTAAAATATAAAAACAAGGTGGTCTCTACAAAATACCCTGCTAAGAGGATGAAAAGAAGAAACTACAGAATTGAAGAAATTTTTTGCAAGCCATGTGTCTGACAAAGGACCAATACTAGAGTAGATGAAGAACTTTCAAAGCTCAAGAACAACAACAAAAATTAAACAATCCAATTAGAAAATACGCAAAAGGCATGAAGGAAAGTTTCACTGAAGAGGACATACAGGTATAATGTAAGCACATGAAAAGATATGTAACATATTAAGCATTAGAGAAATGGAATTAAAATTACAATGTGATATCAGTGCACACCTACAAGAGTGGTTAAAATTAAAAATAAGAGCAACACCAGCACTGGCAATGATATGAACAGTTTAGATTGCTCATACATGACAGGAGGGAATGCCTAACAATGCAGTCCCATAGCTACTTTGGTAAATAGTTTGGCAGATACTTTAAAAACTAAACATGCAACTATTATATAACTGAGCTATTGTCTTCCTGGATATTTCTTCCAGAGAAATGAAAATTTATGTACTCACAAACGTGTTCACTAATGTTTAAAACAGTTCTAGTCAAAATAGCCAGAAACTGTTTTTCAAAAGGTGAAAGGTTGGACATGCTGTGGGACCTCCACACTGTGGAATACTACTCTAGATTAACAAGGAATAAGGCACTGTTGACATACACAACAGCTTAAGTGAATTTCCCGAGACTTAGGCTGAGTAAGAAAAGTCTGGTCTCAAAGAGTCACATATCCTCTGACTAAATGTATATAAAATTCCAGAGATGGCTGGAGTAACAGAAATAAATGGGTTAGTCCTTAGCAAGCATCAAAGGTGGAGCAGGAGCAGGGAGGAGCTGGGTATGGATGTGAAGAACATTTCTGTTGATGGAAATAAGCTGTGTCTCGCCTGTATTGATGGTACAATAGTGTAATGCCCTGATTTTGTGCTGCTCGAATACACAGAATCTCTCTCTTATTTCTTACAACTTCATATGCAGCTAGAATGATCTCCAAATGTTTCATTAAATAAGAACACTTATCCAGTTAAAAAAAATAAATGCTACAAAGGAATGGGTGATGGAAGACAATTTGTCCTACCTAGATAAGGTGCCAGGGGAAGTCTTTTGGAGAAGATGACAGTTAAATTGATCCATGAGTGACAAGAAAGAGTTAGGTATGGGGAGTAGAAAAGTGTTTCTTCCAGACAGATAGACTCAGAAACATTGTGCTGTGAATGCTGTAATTGGACATCACTCCCTGTGGTCTGGAGAATACTAGTAAGATATCCAAACCTGCCTCTACAGTGTGCACAGCACAAGTCACACTCTGGAGGATTGTACCATCTCTGGGCATTCTCCCAATGTAAAGTGACCTAAGTGTACTTTCAATGAGGAGTTATTGAGAAGTATGGTGAATGTCTCAATTTAGAAAAGGTTTATGTCCTGAATCCCCCTCAAAATACTCCCTTTCACTTTGAACATACTCATTCTTTATTCAGGTATTTGATAGTAATTAATAGCAGTGTGCCTTTAAAATAATAATTCTTTAAAAATTTAAGCATTCACCGTAAATTTGGATCTTCTTTGTATTCGTATCCACAGGATTGTTGTAGACAGACTCCAAGGGTTGCAGAGTGGACATCTTCAGGCAACACACACCCACTGAGCATTTGCCGCAGTACCAACTGCAGATATTTCTGAGGTGCTTTGCTGCTCTAGAGCTTTGTCATTGCTTTACTTCATTTGACTCTCACAGCTACCCTATGCTTCATTTGACTCTCACGGCTACCCTATGGGATAGGATTTATTTAACACCTTTGTTTCCATCTTTTGCACAAAGACACTGACACTAAAAACAAGTGATGTGTTTAACTGTGTTTATGTGATTGATAGGGGACTTAAATCTAGCATCTACAATTCTACAATCCACAATTACTTTCATGATGCTCCAGCATTGTGCTATACTGTTTTTTGGTATGATAATGGGAAGGATATAGAAACTTTTTAAAAAATTGCTTTCCAAATTATTAAGGAAGTATAATTGGCATGTTATATTAGCAGCAAATATTAGCAATGTTTAGTAGCAATAAATAGGAGGTGCTTGTTTTTCCTGTCAATGAATATAAGAAAGCTAATAGAGAAGAAAAATGTTAATAATATCTACCTTTATTTTAAACCACTTCACCAGCATAATTTACTGAATAATTCTTACTCTCCCCCTCCTCATGTGTTTTTGATGGTAAGCCTGGATGGGTTTCTGTATATCCATTTGTCTTAATTAACATCAATGCAGGTAGCACAGACTTTTGATTCTTGTAAATTTACAATATATTTTAAACTTATAGATATATTTTAAACTTATTATTGAAAAGAGTGATTATGAAGGCTTTTTAAAATTATTTTTTCTTTAAAACATCACTTCTTATAATGCACTGCTATGTTTATTGTAGCATCATTCATAATAGATAATATGTGGAATCAACCAAGAGGCCATGATATTCAGGGAAATAAATCACATGCAAAAGGCAAACATCACACATTCTTACTCATTTGTGGACAAAAAAATTCAAAAACTTGATTTCATTGAAGGGAATAGTAGTCACCAGAAACTGTAAAGGGCAGAAAGGAGACAGGGCAGGAAAATAGGGCACCAAGGGTACCAATAGGCACCAAGACCCAGTTAGAGAGGAGGAATTAGCTTGGTTTTCTATAGCACAGTAGGGTAACCAAGAGTTATGAAAATCTATAGTATATTTCAAAATAAGCAGAAAAATATGAAATTATTAACACATAAAATGATTGTGCTTTCAAGTAGTGGAAGTGCTTTTTATCCCGATGTGATCATTACACACTATTTGTGTCAAACTATCATAATGTACTGCTTAAAGAGGCACTGATATTATCTCATCCAAAAATAATAATCACAAAAAAGTCACCTCTCATCAGATGAAGAACTTTTTATGTGCAGTGAACCAACACACAGGTAAGAAGAAATAAACACACATGGTAGGGAGTGAAAATGTAATGGTCTTCAGAAGCCTGATTAGAATTCTTTCAGTTAAGCAGGTCCAGTGTATAGAACAGCACAAGATAGGCTGTTAGATTCCCCCACTGTGGGACAAGCGCTCATTGATCAACGAATATGTGTTGGATCAGGGAGCATCCATTTTTAACGCTGGGTTCAAATGTGTCCTATGCATCGACTGGGTATGTAGGTATCATTCTTTTTGCTTATCATCTCTGTCCCTTGCAGGAATAAAATCTCCAGGAAGGCAAAGTATGTTTGTCTCACTTCATGCTTTCTATTCTGCTCTTCAAATCTTTGACACCTGACAGGTGCTCAATAACCATCGGTTAAATGAATTTAACTTAAATAGACCTATCTTTCCAGCAGGATTGAGAAAAAGACTTCTCTGCTGAGTGTGTGCTCTATCTACTGTTCACAGGCCCTGATAATTACTTTGTGAAATGGAATAATCCCATCTCAGTGGGACTACATTACATGTAACAACTTCCACTGAGTCAGAATATAGTCCAAGTTTGTAATATCTTATACATAGTGTCACTGGAAACCAGTGATCAGAAATCCATAGAGACTCATTGGATTCTGAGCACTGTATATGACAACTCACATCCCCTGTCATGTAATGTGGAGTATAGGGAAGAGAGGTACTTATCTGAGACCCATGATAGAGATGTACACAATCCAGACAGAGACTGGGATTATTTTACCAACTTGTGACTTGCCTGGATTGAGTTAGCTGTGCTGCTGCAAAGCCCTTGAAGAAATATGGCTACTGTCATCTAAGCTGTCTTTCATGGTTCACTTTTACTTGGCCAGAAATTTAATTTCAAGTCATCATTGGGTAGGAGATGATGTTCTCTGACTCTCTGAGCTTGAACGAATTAAAATTTGAAGTTCTCTTAGTCAGTAAGTGGGTAGGAGTTCATTGGACATAGCCCATTAGTCACTTAATTTTTATGCTGTATAAATGGGGCATCTCTTTGCCATTTTGCATAAAGGGACTTTATGGAAAGCCATAAAGAGGGGCAGTAAATTTGCAGGCATGTTCTTTGTGACCACATCTTCCCTTTGGCTCTGTCCCCTTTTGAGGAAGGATTCGTTGCAGGCAGTTTCCTGACACTCTGCCAGGGAATAAGTGTGTTCCTTAAAATCCTTCCCGTTAAAAAGGATTCCCTTGGTTCCTCCAAGCTCCTTCTCCCCTCCAATCTAGCAAAATTATGGGGCTCAGCAAAAAGTGGAAGGTCCAACCTGAAAAGAGCTTCCCTTAATTACATCATATGGAAATGGACATCCTTTCTCATCATACTAAACTGCTCCAGAGTTTCAGCGCATCTAACTGCAGCCCCAAAGAGAGACAGTACCAGTGTTATCCCTATCCATGAGAATATTCTCTTTGGAGCTGGTTCTTATTAGTTTGGGTAATAAATAAGACTTTTTTTTAACTCTTCTTCAAATTAAATTTATTTTTAGCTGATAGAAATATCATAAAAATGAGATAGCGTGTCATAAGTAAATCCATGTGTACACTGCATGAGGCATAAAGTTAAACAAATCTATCTCCTCAAGTATTTATTTCACTATAGTAAACATATTAAAATCCTCGTAGCTTTTTGAAATATACAGTGCATTATTGTTATCTATAGTCATCCTGCTATGCAACAGTATGTCTTACTCCCACCTAACTATAACTTAGTACCTGTCAATCTTTCTCCATCTCCCCTTTCCCCTAGCCTCCCTGCTCCAGGTAACCACCTTCTATGAGATCAACTTGTTTTCTAATGTCCACTTTTAAGTGAGATCTTCCAGTACTTCTCTGTGTGTGCCTGGTTATTTTTAGGGTGTAGCAAGGTTACACTATGCATTTTTTCTCCCCTCATGATCCTTTATCCATAATTTAAAATATGAAAAAATGCATATAACTCAGACCAAAGTAGGTGGGCATTATTTGAGCTGTATGGAAACAAAATGGAATATAGGCATTTTCTAAGGAGAGGTTAATGGCTCATAAAAGCTATTCTTGACATTAAATTTTAAATTACTGGTGATGGTAGCTTAATTAATTTTTAAAAATTTTTATCATTATGAAGGTTGAAATCTGTTTAACCTGTTATGTGAATTTGAAGGGAGGTTAGTGTTCTGTTTGCTATTTCTTTGGGCTGGAACTTCATTAGACATTTTCTTAGTACAAAATTAATTGATCCTGGGGGGAGGGGTGATAAATCATTGGCAGTGAAGCCAAATTGATTTTTATACCTCCTCTCACTTGTTCCAATCTTAGTGGAATTAACTCTATTAGGTTCTGGGAGTGTTTATAGGTATTATAAAACATTTACATCTTGATGTATTAAGGCACTTGAGTGGTTTTTGAGCCATTATTAAGGGAATTATATTAGGATTAGTCTGCTTATCAATCTTTGTGTCTGGCACCTAGCTAAAGAAATCGCTGTTTTATCCTCATTAAATCCATAAATAGAAGTTTATTAACTAGCCCACACCAAGTGCCAAGGCTGGTGGTGGAAACCCTTTCTGCCTTGGAGCAAGCTAGATTCCTGAGCATCTGAAGGTAAATAATCAAGTCTTTGACAACTTGTGAAGTGCTTTCTCAGCAGAAAAGTACCCTGTCACCTTGGAATTTAAAATATTGGAAGGGAAGTAAGTTCCATGGAAACTTTAGACAACTGGGATTGAGGGATTTAATCCCTTTGATGTACCTGTGAAATTTCCAGTTAATGCAAATCTGATTCTCACTTGGCACTAAATAAGGAATACTGAGAGTGCCATATGGAAGCTTATTAGGGGAAAGAGATAGATAAACAAAATATTAACCATTTACCACACTATAGATTTGATCTTCAGTGATGCTCTTGATGTTGGGTTTTGGTTTTATTTATGTGAATTATCTTTTGCTATCAAGATTTGTTCTAATCGGCTTAGAGGAAACCTGGCTGAAAGATTACAAACAAAAGATAATGATAAATGGTAATGTTCCCACTTGGCTGCGATCTGGGGAGAATGCAAGAAAGATTCATAATAGCTTGGTCTAGGTGAGTTTTTTTTTTAATGACCTGGAAGGGAAAGTAAATTGCATGCTAATGAAATTTGCAGGCAATATTAAATTGAAGGTGTTGTGAACAGGAGTGTGGACAGAAGACGTTACACAAACCTTCCATAAGCAGGATAGAAATATGGACACAAAGGATTAAAATCTGATTAAACTTAGAAGACACAGGGTATTACATTTTGGGAGGTGGGAGAGGAAAATAAAATGAATCCTGGGGTGGTACTGATGGGAAAAGTCAGAGGGGAAATATGGACCAGAGGTAGGAAAGATGGGACAGTATTTTGTAAGGGTTTTGTTGTGGCATCTTTCCAAAGGCCATCTCTTGTTCCATGGCCTCAACAAGATGAGCTACAGTCTCCCCAGAATATAGTCGATCCTTCTTTCTCACCACTTCTGGGACTGCCCCT